>NC_090848.1:2975000-3575000 GCF_024217435.2 Syngnathus scovelli
ACATCCCCGACCTCAAAAGCGTCACTAACGTCCGCACCATCAACATTTCCATCACGCTCCACCGTGAGTAGCGGCGCTGACGCAATACTCAAATTCCATTGGTGGAGACGGGCTTTGAAGGTTCTCCCGCGTGTCAGTGTGAAATATCAAAAGTACGTCGGCGGGCCTGAGCAGCCGTCGCGTTCAGTCACACTGACCCAAATACCTGTGAGTCGCTGGAGCAGGACCCGGTAAAATATTACCTTTTATTTCTCGGGGGTCAAACTCGAGGCCCGGGGGCCAGATCCGGCCCATCGGATCATTTTATGCGGCCGGCAAAGACAAATTGTGCATCGAATTTATCTCATGACTAAAATTGTAAATTGTCGATGAGTATAATGCGGAATGATTTCGACACCCCGTGAGGCCCGATCCGTTGCTTCCAGCGGAGCCCCCTAGAAAACAATCCCAGGAATTCTTCACCAGACTTCTCCTTCCATCCCTGAAAATCTTCAGCTTCAACCAACGTACGAATTAAAGCGATTCATTCCGACGGCCGTCTGCTGTCCAGACGCGCCGATAACCATTTCCATGCGTCTGCGCTCCAAAACATCTAGCGGGCAAAACTCGGCGACGTCTTTATGGAGATGCGGTCAACATGAAGCTGCGGAGCTCACACACAAGCTGATTTACGGGCGCCTCGGAGAGCGTGGCGGATGATGCCTCGGCTGCTCACTTTGGCCCGCAGGCAGAGTTTGTGCAAAAAAGTGAATGAATGAACGTCTCCGGAGAAGACGATAAATGGCTTTCCGGAATTATCGGTTGTAGTTTGCGCAATAGCGTCTGTGTAATGTTCTGCTTGGCGTCATGACATGCCCCCCCTTTTTCCCGGGTGTGTTTTGTCGCGGGTTTCTTTTATCGTCTTGCGTGTTTTCACTTATTTTCAAGTGGAAGACACCCCTCCCTCAATGATTTCAGGATTGGAGATGTGCCAGGATTTTCAGCGCAGTCGTCATAAATTCACCCTGCACAGATGGACGGCTGCCACGCCTTAATGCCGACCCGTCAATAGTCGTGTTCTCCTCCAGTTCAAATGTGCTGCATGATGCGGGGGGGGGGAGATTAGGCCCAGATGGTGTCTGATGCGATTTAATTCCACTTTGACGTTCCTGTCGATGCTCGGCGGAATATTTGTTCACACAAAGTCCAACTTTGCTCCCGCTGAGCGAAAGTGAGACGTGGAATTTAGCTGAGGCAGCACGCGATGTTCCTCTATGTTGCAAGATGAGAACAGTTCTTGAGGTGGTTGACGTAACTTCAGGTCACTCGATGTTCTTGGTGACCAAGTGAGCGAGCCATTTTTTTTTTTTTTAATCCCTCCTCGTGGGATTGAAATAAAAGTGCCGCATGGCAATAATCCAAATTCCGAGCACATTCCAGCTGGCTCAGGATTTAAAAATAGGATAAAAATAGGAACTGTTTCGCAAGACCTAAGTCATGATGGTTGATTAACTGGAAGTGGTTTTGAAAAGTGCAAAGAGCAGCGGGAAAGTTTTGACTTGAGCAATGTTACCGATTGATTTGGATCATTGGATTTGTGTGTGTGCACCTTCTTCAGACGTAGAGCAGATGGCTATCGACTGGTTGACGGGAAACTTCTACTTTGTGGACGATGTGGACGACTGGGTGTTTGTCTGCAACAAGAACGGCCAGACGTGCGTGACGCTGCTGGACCAAGAACTGTACAACCCAAAAGGCATCGCCTTGGACCCGGCCATGGGGTGCGTCACCACTCACCAAAATGCCGCCATGAGCAAAAGTGCTGATCCGACATGATTTCGAAGTCATGAAAGTGTGGCTTCCTCATTTTGATCATCCTGAAACTCTGACTCACTTCCTTTTTTTTCCTCCTCTGGTTGCAGAAAGGTTTTCTTCACAGACTACGGCTCCACGCCGAGGGTGGAGCGTTGCGACATGGACGGTCAGAACCGCACAAAGCTGGTGGACAGTAAGATCGTCTTCCCCCACGGCATCACTCTGGACCTGGTCAACCGGTTGGTGTACTGGGCTGACGCCTACCTGGACTACATCGAAGTGGTGGACTATGAGGGCAAGAACAGACACAGCATCATTCAGGGTCTTCTGGTGAGCTCCCAATGTTGGCACAAGCACAGATGACCAAGCACCAATGGCATCTCCGTCCCTGAATGTTTCCACAAATGATTCCCGGGTCACAACCCAACCCTCCGATCTAGTTGAAATAAGTCATCTTTGGTTCCGAGTCCACTGCCTATGCTGAATGCCTGGTACGATGGCGTTTCAGATCGAGCACCTGTACGGGTTGACTGTCTTTGAGAACTACTTGTACGCCACCAACTCGGACGAAGGCAACCTCAACCCCAAGACCAGCGTGATCCGAGTCAACCGCTTCAACAACACCGACTTCCAGGTGGTGACGCGGGTGGACCGCGGCGCCGCGTTGCACGTGTACCACCAGCGGCGCCAACCTCGAGGTACCCACGTGGATAATTCGCTGGACCCCATTGGATTTCTTCACTCCTGCATTCGATTGGACATTCCGCTTTGCGTTGTGTGTTGACAGTGCGGAGCCACGCTTGCGCCTTGGACCAGTTCGGCAAAGCCGGCGGCTGCTCCGATATCTGTCTGCTGGGGAACAGCCACAAGACGCGGACTTGCCGCTGCCGTTTTGGCTTCAGCCTGGGCAACGATGGCAAGTCTTGTAAAAGTAAGTGACGGACGGACGAACTGGTCCAGTCGCCATTGCGCTGACACCACTTCCTTCTCTAGAACCAGACCACGAGCTCTTCCTGGTATACGGGAAGGGTCGACCCGGCATCATCAGGGGCATGGATATGAACGCAAAAGTGCCCGACGAGTACATGATCCCCATCGAGAACCTGATGAACCCTCGAGCTTTGGATTTTCACGCCGCCAGCGAATTCATCTACTTCGCCGACGCCACCAGCTACATCATCGGGCGACAGAAGATAGACGGGACCGAGAGAGACACCATACTGAAAGACGGTGAGGAGATCCTATGCTGCTTTTCAAGGCCTGGCCGACTAACTCCACATTTTTCCGGCAGGTATCCACACGGTGGAGGGGCTGGCCGTGGACTGGATGGGAGGCAATCTCTACTGGACCGACGACGGGCCGAAGAAGACCATCAGCGTGGCCAGACTGGAAAAGGCTTCTCAGACTCGTAAGACTCTGATCGAAGGCAAGATGAGCCACCCGCGTGCCATCGTGGTGGACCCCCTCAACGGGTGAGACCATTTTCTTCTAATAGCATTTCATCTGGCTTTTAACTTTTACCAGTGACGCTTCTATACGTCAAAGATATAAACTGGGTTGGCAGTGAATGAGTTCATTTGTCAGGTGGATGTACTGGACCGACTGGGAGGAGGATCCAACTGAGAGTAACAGAGGGAAGATCAAGAAGGCCTGGATGGATGGATCCAATCATCAAGTCTTTCTGACCAGCAAGACGGTGCTGTGGCCCAACGGCCTCAGCCTGGACATTCCTCAGGGAATCTTGTACTGGGTCGACGCTTACTACGACCGGATCGAGATGGTGTACCTCAACACCACGGAACGGAAGGTTGGTATCTCCCCATGTTCTTGTTGCAGCGTGGTCCTCCATCTGTGGTTTCTGATTGAACAGGTGGTGTACGAAGGCCAGGAGCTAAATCACGCCTTTGGCTTGTGCCACTATAAACAATTCCTCTTTTGGAACGAGTATCGCGGCGGGAGCATCTACAAACTGGACCAAGTCACTAAGACGGTCACGCTGCTCCGGAACGAACGGCCGCCCATCTTTGAGATTCGGGTGTACGACGCTCACCAGCAGCAAGGTACCTCGCCGTTCCCGACTCGGCATTCAGATCACGGCTAACGTTTCTTGTTTCTGGCAAAGGTACCAATCTGTGCCGAACCATGAACGGGGGATGCGGCAGCCTGTGCCTGGCCATCCCCAACGGCCGGTCCTGCGGCTGCGCCGATGAGCAAATCCTGGACGTGGATAACGTCACCTGCAAAGGTAAGATCCGAGGCCTTGTGTTGCCCTCACAGCTTTAGCGAGAAGATTTGTTGGAGTTTTTTTTTTTTTCGTGCAAAAGCTCAATGTGGATCTTATTGGAAAATGAATCACGCAGCAGGGGGCGGAATGTCGATTTTACTTCGCACCCACAAACTACCCAAGATAGTTTTTCCGGATAGTTGCCAGATGTGTAGGAGGGCATCCTGCAAAAAAAAAAATGTGGGCAGCGGGCTATTGTGTGAACTGTTGTGGCCGTCCCGCAGGCAACCCCTCCTACGTGCCGCCGCCGCAGTGCCAGCCCGGAGAGTTTGTCTGCAACAACAACCGCTGCATCCAAGAGCGCTGGAAGTGCGACGGCGACAACGATTGTCTGGACAACAGCGACGAGGCTCCCGAGCTTTGCCGTGAGTCTTCCGGCCCTCCGTTACCCGGCAACGCGGGGAGAAGCACAATCGCTTTGCTAAAAACGAACGAGCACTAGCTGCACCTCTGTTTTTGGAGATCAAGTTGGGCACAAAGAGCTGAAATATTGAAGCATGCGCCCTCCAAAAAAAATCTGCCCGTCAAGGTCATGCTGGCTTTTTTGGAAAGGTCACCCGAAAGATCTTTTGTTTTTACTGACGGCGCTCGTGATGTCTCCCACAAGACCAACACACGTGTCCGACGGACCGCTTTAAGTGCGAGAATAACCGCTGCATCCCTACGCGATGGCTATGCGACGGCGACAACGACTGCGGCAACGACGAGGACGAATCCAACATCACGTGTTCTGGTATGTGTGCCGGCGTATTACACTCATGACAAAATGGCAGCACTCGTTGCTCATGAGTCGAAACCGAGGTGGCGTGGGCTGTTGCTGAAATACGTTTTCCACTTTGCAGCCCGCACGTGCCCTCCAAATCAGTACCCTTGCGCCAGCGGCCGTTGCATCCCCGTCTCCTGGAAGTGCGACCTGGACAACGACTGCGGGGACCGCTCGGACGAGCCCGACTCATGCGGTACGCTTCGCCGGCGTGGCCTCGCCCTCGCTGGGTTTGACCCCGCCCCTCTCTGTCTTCCCCAGCCTATCCCACGTGCTTCCCGCTCACCCAGTTCACCTGCGCCAACGGTCGCTGCATCAACATCAACTGGCGCTGCGACAACGGTGAGCAACGAGCCGAGCCGACTCGACGACACGACAACTCGGAGCCGCTGCGTCCATCGAGCCTGGCCGCCGTCCGTCTCTCGTGTGTCCAGACAACGACTGCGGCGACAACAGCGACGAGGCGGGCTGCAGTCATTCTTGCTCCAGCGTGCAGTTTAAATGCAACAGCGGCCGATGCATCCCGGAATATTGGACCTGCGACGGCGATAACGACTGCGGCGACTACAGTGACGAAACGCACGCCAACTGCACCAATCAAGGTGACGAGCGTGCGAGTTTATCTTCCTTTTTGAATGAGATGGCTCAGTCGCGAGTGCAACTTTGATTTTTTGCTTTGTCAGCAAAGTCAAAATTCCCCGAATCAATTGACACCACATCGACCTTTCACTTCCTTTTTAGCAGTTCCGCTTAGCGCTTGTGTTCCGCGCTTGGCTAACGATGCGAACCTTTTGCGACAGATGTTTAGCATTTTCAGATCCGCGTTGGCCGGTTTTTGGAAGCGGCGTTTTCATAATCCGTGCTGGATCCCAGCCAAGTGCTGTCAGAACCCAGCAAGGAGTAAACACCACTCAGCGTGACCTGTTGGCTTGATGAGCAATCTGCCTCCTGATGTCATTAGCAGAAGCGAAAGTGCGAAAGCAGCACCCCCCCCTCCCAAATCTGGCTGTGGCCTAAGGTGGCCTGCTGAACGCGTGCCAAATGCTGACCTCTGTCATTGTGTGGCCGCCCCTTCTGCCTCTTGGGACATCAATCAGAGAACTGTGCGCTATTGTCGTTTGCCTTGGCAAGCCGCCGCCGTCGGCTTGGGCGGTTGACCGCATCAGATCAACAAAATGACGCCCGTGGTCACTGCTGTGATCTGCCCCATCTTAGCAAAATGTCTTCTTCAGTCTTGTCAGTGTTTGTTTGCAGGATTGCACAAAAACAACACTGCTTCTGGGTAAAACAACTTTAGGCCCCGCCTCTTTTCTCGAGGCCATTCAAATGATCATCCTCTATGTTTCCGTGATCGCCTTAAACGTGGTTTTCATCACCAACTCTGACTCTTAATTTTTGGGGTCAACTCCCTCCCATTTGTGTGCGCAGCAACTCGTCCACCGGGTGGCTGCCACGTGGACGAGTTCCAGTGTCGCATGGACGGTTTGTGCATCCCCATGAGGTGGCGCTGCGACGGCGACACCGACTGCATGGACCACAGCGACGAGAGCAACTGCGAGGGCGTCACGCACATGTGCGACCCGGCCGTCAAGTTCAGCTGCAAGGATTCGGGTGAGGACGACGCGGCAAGCTAGCCGTTTTTGCGCTAGCTAGCGAAGCTTTAGCCGATCTTTCCGACGTCGTCAGCTCGCTGCATCAGCAAGGCCTGGGTGTGCGACGGCGACAGCGACTGCGAGGACAACTCGGACGAGGTCAACTGCGACGCGCTGGTGTGCAAGTTGTCTCACCACGTATGCGCCACCAACGACTCCATCTGCCTTCCCGCCGAGAAGCTGTGCGACGGCACCGACGACTGTCCCGATGGCTCCGACGAGAAGCTTTGCGGTACGCCAGTCTGGATTCGATCGCCTTCTAAAAAATGCCGTCCCGAGACTCCCGTTGATGTTTGCGTCGTGCAGATTTGTGTTCGCTGGACAACGGCGGCTGCAGTCACAACTGCAGCATCATTCCGGGCGAAGGCTTCATGTGTTCCTGTCCGCTGGGCATGGAGCTCGGAGCCGACAACAAAACCTGCCAGATCCAGAGCTTCTGTGCCAAACATCTGAAATGTAGTCAAAAATGCCATCAGGAAAAATCCAGCGTCAAGTGCTCCTGCTACAAGGGCTGGGAGCTGGAGGCTGACATGGAGAGCTGCAAAAGCAGCGGTGAGGAGGACAAACCAAGGTGGGGCAGGACGTGAAAGCGCTTATATTGACCTTTCCATCCTCCTCAGATCCCTTCAAACCTTTCATCATCTTTTCCAACCGCCACGAGATCCGAAGGATTGACCTTCACAAGGGCGAGTTCAGCGTGCTGGTGCCGGGTCTTCGGAACACCATCGCGCTGGACTTTCATCTCAACCAAAGCACATTGTACTGGACCGACGTGGTGGAGGACAAGATCTACCGCGGGAAACTGTCGGACAACGGAGGTGAGCTGCCGGGCAAAGTTGAATTTTCAAAATGAAACCTCCACGATGTTCTCTTATCTGGAATCAAGGTCACGCTGTAGGAGCATCAAATATTTTGTTGTGCTTGTGCGTCGTTGTGTAGCTCTGACCAGCTTTGAAGTGGTGATCCAGTACGGGCTGGCCACTCCCGAGGGCCTGGCCGTGGACTGGATTGCGGGAAATATCTACTGGGTGGAGAGCAATTTGGACCAGATCGAGGTGGCCAAACTAGACGGGACCATGAGAACCACGCTGCTGGCCGGGGAAGTGGAGCACCCCCGAGCTATCGCTCTGGACCCACGAGACGGGTAAAGCAGATCGGGTCGGGAACGCTCACCTGACGCTGGAGACTCACGTGCGTCGTTTCGTGTGTGTCGTCAGAATTCTCTTTTGGACCGACTGGGACGCCAGCCTGCCCAGGATCGAGGCGGCGTCCATGAGCGGCGAGGGCAGACGCACCATCCACCGGGAAACGGGCAGCGGCGGCTGGCCCAACGGCCTCACCGTCGATTACATGGAGAGACGCATCGTCTGGATCGACGCCAGGTAGCGATTTGTTAGCCGTAGCCGCTACGCAGCTAGCGTGACTCACCGGCTGTCCAAAAACTTTCATCATGGCTCTCGCAGATCAGACGCCATCTACTCAGCTATGTATGACGGGTCGGGGCTGATCGAGGTGTTGCGGGGTCACGAGTATCTGTCCCACCCTTTTGCCGTCACCATGTATGGAGGCGAAGTTTACTGGACTGACTGGAGGACCAACACCCTCGCCAAAGCCAACAAGTGGACGGGCCACAACGTGACGGTGGTCCAGCGCACCAACACGCAGCCTTTCGACTTGCAGGTCTATCACCCGTCCAGGCAACCCCAGGGTAGGTCCTTCACTCCTGATTTGGTTGCCTCCTTGCTTTTTTTTTTTGTTGCTTTTATGATGCCAATGTGTTGCTGCACAGCTCCCAACCCGTGTGCCGCCACCAGTGACGGCAAAGGCCCTTGCTCCCACCTCTGTCTCATCAACTTCAACCAAACGTTCTCCTGTGCCTGTCCTCATCTCATGAAGCTGCAAGCTGACAAACGCACCTGCAAAGGTAAACGAAGATTGGAGAGTTGAAAGCAAGCAGATGTTTTGAAACTGAGCTCCACTTTTGTGTGATCTTTCAGTCACCAAAATGTCCTCCTCACTTTGCAGAGTCGCGCAAGTTCCTTCTTTACGCACGTCAGATCGAGATCCGGGGCGTGGACATCGACAACCCCTACTACAACTACATCATCTCCTTCACCGTGCCCGACATCGACAACGTGACGGCGGTGGACTACGATGCGGTGGAGCATCGCATCTACTGGTCGGACGTGCGAACGCAGACCATCAAACGGGCCTTCATCAACGGCACCGGCGTGGAAACGGTCGTCTCTGCGGGTAAGATGACTTCCGGGAATGTTTGAACACCTTTCCCATGCTCATCTAACGCTTGTGTGCAATTTGGTCAGACCTTCCGGACGCTCACGGGCTGGCGGTGGACTGGGTGTCCAGGAACCTTTTCTGGACCAGCTACGACGCCAATAAGAAGCAGATCAACGTGGCCCGACTGGACGGTTCTTTTAAGAATGCTGTCATCCATGGTTTGGACAAGCCTCATTGTCTGGTGCTGCATCCTCAACTAGGGTGAGTTTTCCCCTCTTGCTTTTTGACCAAGTTCCCCTCACTTATAAATAAATAAATAAATAAATAAATAAATAAATAAATAAATAAATAAATACACAAATAAACAATAAATAAATAAATACATAAATAAATACACAAATGCATAAAAACATAAATAAATAAATATATTTTTTAAAATTCCTGAAATAAATAAATAAATAAATAAATAAATAAATAAATAAATAAATAAATAAATAAATAAATAAATAGAGCAGGCAAGCAAGCAAGCTCTTCAACCTGGGGTTAAGGTTTCAAATTAAATTAGGGTTTCAAACTAAGGTTAGGATTTAAAGTCTTGAAATCACTTTTAATTCCGTTAATCCCAGATTTCAAAATAAAATTCTGCTGATAAGCAAAATAAAGAATTTTTTCAATCGAAAAAAAAAGTGTTTTCTGTGCGTACAAAAAAACTGTCCCGAAAACCGAGGTACGAACCGTACTCCGAGTTATCTTTACCGTTGAGTGCAAAGTGTGAGATCTTTTGTCCGTCTGCCCGCAGGAAGTTGTACTGGACCGATGGTGACAACATCAGCATGTCCAATATGGACGGCACCAACTACACTTTGCTCTTCGTCAACCAGAAGGGACCAGTTGGTAAGCGCCACTGGATCTTAACAGCTCCAAATGATGAGATGGGATCGAGCGTAGCACTTTCTTCTCTTGGTATTTTCACCCAGGCCTCTCCATCGACTATGACAAAGAGCAGCTGTACTGGATCAGCTCAGGGAACGGCACCATTAATCGCTGCGGGCTGGACGGCTCTAATCTGGAAATCTTGGACGGCGTTAAAGGAAAACTCAGCAAGGCCACCGCTTTGGCCATCATGGGTAAGAGCATGGTCCAAAAGTTTCTCGTGATGGCGTCACCAACCTGAGCACGCCCTCTCTGCAGGAGACAAGCTGTGGTGGGCCGACCAGGCCACTGACCAAATTGGAACCTGCGACAAAAAAGATGGCGGCAACTGGAAGGTTTTAAGAAACAACACCTCTCCCATGATGCACATGACCATCTACGATGAGGACGTACAGAAAGGTAAGACGCAAAGCCGGCGTGGAAAGTGGTGGATTAGCATTCCAAATGGCGTGGATTTTTTTTTTACCGGGTGTTTACGCCTTTTTGCAACGATGACCCATCACCGCTTCTTATCAATCATCTTTCTTCCCCTCAGCGAGCGTCAATCTGTGCAGTAACAACAACGGCGATTGTTCCCAGCTGTGTCTTCCCACCTCACCGACCAGCAGGGCCTGCATGTGCACGGCCGGATATAGTCTGAAGACAGGACAGCAGTCGTGTGAAGGTAGCGTGCGCCATCAAGGCTTTTTGGCTAGCCGTGTCCCGCAATCTGAAGCAAGGTTCTCTCTCTGAGCAGGCATGGGTTCTTTCCTGCTTTATTCGGTCCACGAGGGAATCCGAGGAATTCCGCTGGACCCGGCCGACAAATCTGACGCCTTGGTGCCAGTATCCGGCACCTCACTGGCCGTGGGCATCGACTTCCACGCCGGTGAGTGAGACTCAGACGGAGTGACCACGAGCGAGGCCCGCCTTGAGTCCTGAGCTGGTCCTTTTCAGAGAACGACACCATCTACTGGGTAGACATGGGCCTGAGCACCATCAGCAGGGCCAAGCGGGATCAAACGTGGCGAGAAGACGTGGTGACCAATGGCATCGGCAGAGTGGAGGGGATTACGGTTGACTGGATCGCAGGTCTGCCTTTTTTTTTTTTTTTTTTTAGCGCTTTCTCCATCAAAAGATGGATATTGACCAAGCCAGTAACTGCTCTTCCAGGAAACATTTACTGGACGGACCAGGGCTTCGACGTCATCGAGGTGGCCAGGCTGAACGGCTCCTTCCGCTATGTGGTGATTTCCCAGGGCCTGGACAAGCCCCGAGCCATCACCGTCCACCCGGTCAAAGGGTGAGGCTGCTCGCTTGCCAGTTGCTCCTCAAGCCAGAACGTCAACAAGGTGTTGCTTTGTTCAGGTATCTCTTCTGGACAGAATGGGGTCAGTACCCGCGTATCGAACGCTCTCGTCTGGACGGCTCCGAGAGGTTGGTCCTGGTGAACGCGAGCATCAGTTGGCCCAATGGAATCTCCGTCGACTACTCGGTAAGGAGCACATCCGACTTCTCCCGTCAATGGCCGTTTGGACACAAGGTGTGATTACGGCGCGTGCTTGTGTAGGAGGGGCTCTTGTACTGGTGCGACGCCAGGACTGACAAGATTGAACGTATCGACCTGGAGACGGGAGAGAATCGAGAATTGGTGCTGGTCAACAACAACATGGATATGTTTGCCATTTCGGTTTTTGAGGAGTACATCTACTGGAGCGACAGGTCGGCCATTGCTTACACAACGACCCAAGATCTTAGATACTCTCTGAAACTACTCCATGCTTGATGTTTTTTTTTTGTGGCTTTGCGTAGGACTCACGCCAACGGCTCCATTAAACGAGGCAGTAAAGACAACGCCACCGACGCCGTCCAACTCAGAACCGGAATTGGCGTCCAACTGAAAGATATCAAAGTGTTCAACAGGGCCCGGCAGCAAGGTGGGAGAAGTTTCAAATTCTCTCCAAATTCTGGCTCTTCGATACTTGATCCATGAATGTTTGTCCGTCCCCCCCCCAGGCACCAACATCTGCAAACATAACAACGGCGACTGCGAGCAACTCTGCCTTTACCGCGGCAACGGACAGCACACCTGCGCCTG
The DNA here is from genome assembly GCF_024217435.2 of Syngnathus scovelli. NCBI lineage: Eukaryota > Metazoa > Chordata > Actinopteri > Syngnathiformes > Syngnathidae > Syngnathus > Syngnathus scovelli. The sequence continues at coordinate 2,986,742 of NC_090848.1, forward strand.
CGCTCACGGCATGCTAGCCGAGGACAACCGCGCCTGCCGCGATTACGACGGCTACCTCCTCTACTCGGAACGTACCATTCTCAAGAGCATCCACCTCTCGGATGAGACTAACTTAAACGCGCCCATCAAGCCCTTTGAGGACCCGGACCATATGAAGAACGTCATCGCTCTGAGCTTTGACTACCACGGTGGCGGCGGGAAGGGCGCCAACCGTATCTTCTTCAGCGACATTCACTTCGGCAATATCCAGCAGATCAACGACGACGGCACCGACCGCAAGATTGTGGTGGATAGTAAGTAGTTTGCTTTTAAACACAGACACACACCGTCAACATGTTTAATCATGTTTTGAGTACATGGTGAGAAGGTCAGCGGAGAAAGTTCTGCAGCCGGTCCGGCGGTTCCTTCATTCAGTTTCCGGTGTCCAACTCAAAGGTCTGCACCATGTCCCCGCCCATCATCGTGTGAGGACAAGCGCTTAGAGAGTTTTTGCAAAACGTCCAGCGCTTCCGCCCCAGCTCCAGCAACTCCCTTCTGAACTTCTGCGACATGAACCCGTAGAGGACGGGGTTCACCACCGCCACGGAGGATGCCAGCAGTCGGGCCAAAACGGCGATTGTGTTGTAACCCTTGGAGCCCTGAATACTTCTTCCGATGAAGGAGAACATGAGCACGTAGGAGGGCAGCCAGAGGAGAGTGAAGACCAGGACCAGGAGAGCCGAAGTGTGGGTGACCTGCTTTTGGTAGCGCTCCAGCCGGGGGGCGTTTCCCATCAAGCGCGCTCGGCGCAGAAAGCAGTAGATCTTTCCGTACATCAGCACGATCACGCCCAGCGGGAGGGCGAAGCCAAAGAAGAAGAGCCCCAAGCTGTAGACCAGCTGGCTGAAGTCGGACAGAAAGGCGAAGCAGTGCACGGCTCTGGACGCCGTCACCGTGCGGAAGGCGAACTGCGGCGCGGCCAAGGCCGAAGCGGGGAGCCACACCAGGGCCACCGTGGCTTTGACGCGGCGGTGCATCCGGGAGCGGAAGGCCCAGGTTGGGTGCACCAGCGTCAGGTAACGGGTCACGGCCAGCGCCGCCAAGGTAAAAGCCGACGCCGAGGAGCAGGCCACGCCCAGGAAGCTGACGCCTTTGCACAGGAAGCTGCCGAAAGGCCAGAAGCCCAAGGCGATGGCCGTCGTGTGGAAGGGCAGGCAGAGCAGCAGCAGCAAGTCGGCGGCGCTCAGAGCCAGCAGCAGCGTGTCGGTCCCGTGCGGGGGCCGGCGCTCCTTGCGCCCTCTCAGGGTTCCCATGAGCAGGATTTGTCCCAGCAGGCCGGCCACCAGGATCAACCCATCCAGAATGGGCACCAGGACCTTAATCACAGCCTCCTCTGCCCTCTTCCTTTGTCCCACTTCACTGCTGTTTCCATACTGGCCCGACATCTCCATGTTCACGTCCGCTGGGTCGTTGGACGACGGGCAGCTGGTCACTCTTTCATTCAGAAGGTCACCTCGGTGCTGGAAAGCTTTTCCAGAGCCTTCTCTCAAAGCTGCCGAATGTTTGCTCTGAAACGGCGAAGCAAGACCACGAGGAGCAGCAGACCCTGGACGATGGCGTCGGCATGTTCTTCATCATCCCCCGGGAGCCAGTGCTCCATATTAGTATCGATTTCAGCTTCCTTTAACGGATTTACCGTTCCACTTGAAAGTCGATCACTTCCACTCGAGGTCCAATCAGTTTGTAGATCCTGCTGGAAAAATAGCGAAGGAATCAAAAGCGATCCTGAGAGTCTGTTGAGTCTCCGGATTGCTCTGCTCAGAGTGGTCAAGGTCTTCGAGCAGGTTTCTCCCACTTTTTCTGTTTGCACAGTATCCATGAGACAACGTTACGTAATACGGTCAGCAATTGTGCAAGCAGGGAGGATAAAACGAGCAACGATCAGTGTTTGTTCCTTTTAAGTGCATTGACTCAAGTTGGGATTCAGCAACAGATGCTCGTTCAACCAAAATGTCTCAAAAGGCTCTATTGACTTTACGCACAGAGCAAACAATCGGCGACGCTGAAATGATGAGTGGAAAAAAAAAAGTGCCAACGTGGACTCGAACAGCTGCATTGACTCGGCCTTCCCCCCAAGGCTGACTTGTCGAGCTGTTCCGTGCCAGCTCTTGGAATGATCCGGGGAATCCGCGGGGAGCTGGATCCGGGCGCTCGGCCATCAAGTGTCAGGACGACTCACGCCAAGTTGAGCGCATATGCTCCCCCCTCCCTCTCTAAAATCATGAGCTCATCAAGTTGGGAAAGTGCTGGACCCGCTGCTGTGATTGCGGGAGCTTTCTCAAAACATGGCCGCCAGTCAGCAGTTTTCAAAGGAGCAACTTGGGAAAATATTGGACATTGTCATGGCTTGATCTTCAGCTCTTGACCATATGTTGAAAACAGCTGCCATAGAATTTCAGAATGTTAAAGAAAGAAGGACAAAAGTCAAACCAAAGCATAGCTTCTTCTTCTTGACAGCTCCACAACTGCTTCACCTCCTCCTTGTCTTCCACAGATGTAGGTTCAGTGGAGGGCCTGGCGTACCACCGCGGTTGGGATACGCTCTACTGGACCAGTTACACCACCTCCACCATCACTCGCCACACTGTGGACCAGAGCCGCTCTGTGGCCTACAACCGCAACACGGTGGTCACCATGTCTGGAGAAGACCACCCCCGAGCCTTTGTGCTGGATGAGTGTCAGGAGTGAGTCATTCAGATCCAAACGTGGCCCAGTCCAAATCCAGGCTCCGTCTCCAGCTCCTTTTGTGTTTCTCTCCACAGTCTGATGTTCTGGACGAACTGGAACGAGCAGACTCCAAGCATCATGAGGGCTTCCTTGAACGGCGCCAACGTGCTGGCTATCATCGGCAGCGATATAAAAACTCCCAACGGCCTGGCCATCGATCACCGAGCCGAGAAGCTCTACTTCTCCGACGCTACTTTGGACAAGATCGAGCGCTGCGAATACGACGGGAGCAGCCGATACGTAAGCTTTCCCGCCGAGGTAAGAAGAGAAATCCGTTCTGATCCGGCGTTCCTTTTTAGGTTTTGTTGAAGAACGAGCCCGTGCATCCGTTCGGCCTGGCCGTGTACGGGGACTTCATCTTCTGGACGGATTGGGTGAGGAGGGCGGTCCTTCGAGCCGACAAGTACACAGGCGGCGACATGAAAGTGCTCCGGGCCGACATCCCGCAGCAGCCAATGGGAATCGTCGCCGTGGCCAACGACACCAACAGCTGTGAGTCCGCAATTCGCCGACGTCTTTCCCTCCGCCGAGCGATAACTCCGCGTCCTCCCGCCCGCTCGCATCAGGTGAGTTCTCCCCTTGCCGCACAAATAACGGAGGCTGCCAAGACCTGTGCCTGCCCACGTCTGACGGGAGGGTGAACTGCAGTTGCCGCGGAGACAGACGACTTCTGGAAGACAACACCTGCTCCCGTAAGGGGAACGGAGAAGCCGGCTGGCGTGGAAGGCAAATGCGGCTTGAGTGATGAAAAGTGTTTTGCACCTCAGGAGCGCTGAATGTGACTTGCGGGAGCGTGGACAACTTTGAGTGCGGGAACGGCGACTGCATTAACTACAGTCTGACCTGTGACGGCATGGCCCACTGCAAGGACAAGTCGGATGAGAAGCAGTCATACTGCGGTGAGCGCAAAGTTTTTTAGCATTTAGTGAAGAAGGAACACTCGGGGAGATAGTTTCAGCCTTTTGATTTATTTTGAGAAGTCTCGCTGTTTGACTTCCAAAACGGAAAAAACGCAAATTCAATTCTGAGTGAATTCGTGTTTGCTGGCTGACCGACCGTCCTTGATACTAGAACTGGAAGTTACGTGCCAAAATTTATATTTAAATATATTACACTTAATATTATTATTTTATCTTATCTTATTTTACTTTATTTTATATTAAATTTAAATACAACCATTTTTCTCATGTAGTTAATTAGAGGAAAATACATTAGGTTTGCTGTTATGTAATTAGCGGTAGCAGCAATCAGATTTAATGCTGAAGTGATTCAATTTTGAATCGTTTATAAAACGCTGAAGTGATTCAATTTTGAATCGTTCATAAAATGCTGAAGTGATTCAATTTTGAATCGTTTATAAAACGCTGAAGTGATTCAATTTCGAATCGTTCATAAAATGCTGCAGTGATTCAATTTTGAATCGTTTATAAAATGCTTCACAAAAGTCAAAGACTTTTCCGGCAGGAGAGTCCTTACCCAAAAGCTGCGCATTGAAAAACAAAAAAGAAAAAAAAAAAAAAAAAAAAAATCTTGTGATATAAACTTGGAATCAGAATCTGTTTTCTGCCCTCCAGCCAATCGTATTTGTAAGAAGGGCTACAGGCGCTGCATGAACGGTCGCTGCATCGGTCACCAGTTCTGGTGTGACGGCACAGACGACTGCGGCGACCACTCGGATGAAATGCCTTGCAACGGTAAGTCGTCATCATGTTTTTTTTTTTGTTTCTTTTTTGAGATGAGGAAGTTAATCCATTTTGCCGCCGTTTGCAGTGACCCTGTGCAAAGCCGGCGAGTTCCAGTGCAAAGACGGCAGCTGCATCTCCAACTTCAGCCGCTGCGACCAGGTGGTCAACTGCGAGGACGCCAGCGATGAAATGAACTGCCGTGAGAAAGCCGCTCGGATGACACGCCGACGATCCAACGGAAAGCGGTGCCATTTTCTCTCGTTCCCGTTCAGAGGCCACCGACTGCTCGCGCTTCTTCCGGCTGGGCGTGAAAGGCGCTTCCTTCCAGAGCTGCGAGAAAACCACCCTCTGCTATCTTCCGGCGTGGCTGTGCGACGGCAACAACGACTGCGGCGACTTCTCCGACGAGAGGAACTGCCCGGGTGGGTGCCCACCCACTCCGCTTTTTTTTTTTTTATGCCCACGCTGGCTTTTGACTTCTTTTTCTGCACTTGCAGATAAACGCAAGCTGAAATGTCCGGTCAACTTCTTTGCTTGCCCGAGCGGCCGCTGCATCCCCATGAGCTGGACTTGTGACAAAGAAAACGACTGCGAGAACGGAGCGGACGAGACTCACTGCGGTCAGGCTTGCCTGGACAACGGCCGTGCAAAATATTAGGAACACTCCTGATCATAATAGATATATATTATCATAATAATAAATTTATAATGAATACAATATATTTATATTAATGATTATATGATATCATTTATATTGTATAATTAATTTGATTTTCATGATTTTTTTTCAGACAAACTATAGTTATAATTAATATAATATATTTATATTAATAATTATATCATTCATATTGTATAATTAATTAATTTATATTGTATAATTAATTTCATTTCAATTTATATTGTATAATTAATTTGATTTTCCTGATTTTTTTTCAGACAAATTTTGCACATCCATAATATAGTTATAATTAATATAATATATTTATATTAATAATTATATTATATCATTCATATTGTATAATTAATTAATTTATATTGTATAATTAATTTGATTTTCCTGATTTTTTTTCAGACAAATTTTGCACATCCATAATATAGTTATAATTAATATAATATATTTATATTAATAATTATATTATATCATTCATATTGTATAATTAATAAATTTATATTGTATAATTAATTTCATTTCAATTTATATTGTATAATTAATTTCATTTTCTTTTTTTTCTTTTTTTTTCAGACAAATTTTGCACATCCAGCCAGTTTGAATGTGGAAACCACCGCTGCATTTCCAGCCATTGGGTGTGCGACGGTGACGACGACTGCGGCGACGGAACGGACGAGGCCAAATGCGGTAAGCCCACCGTTCGGTTGCGAGCATCTCTTGAGCCACGATTTGATTCGAGCGCAAACATGTCCGTGCAAACCGAAGAATGTCATTCCAACAGATTGACTTGTTTGTTTCCGTGACCGCAGAATCCAAGACGTGCAGCCCCGAAGCCTTCCAGTGTCCCGGCACGCACACGTGCGTGCAGCAGCGCTGGAAGTGCGACGGAGACAAGGACTGTCCCGACGGAGCCGACGAGAGCGTCAAGGCCGGATGCCGTGAGTCGGACGCCGTACGCCGAGCCGTCTGGGTTCGATCTCGTGAAACCATCTCCCTTTCCCGCGACAGTGCACACCAACGGCACGTGTGACGACAACGAGTTCATGTGCCAGAACAGGCAGTGCGTTCCCAAGCACTTTGTGTGCGACCACGACACCGACTGCGCCGACGGCTCCGACGAGTCTCCCGAATGCGGTGAGAGAGTCGATGCGGGAAATCTTCAGCCGCTCGGGATCGGCGGCCTCACTTTTGTTTTCCCTGGCAGAATATCCGACGTGCGGCCCCGACGAGTTCCGCTGCGCCAACGGCCGCTGCCTCAATCAGAAAAAATGGGAGTGCGACGGCGAGTTTGACTGTCAAGATCACTCCGATGAAGCTCCCAAGAACCCGCGCTGCACCGACTCAGGTCGCAATTCTCACTCGTCAACAATTGAAAATACTCAGTTCGTTCACATCTGCCGCCGGTTCAAATGGTTTTTGACCCGCTTGTGATTCCAGAGAGGACGTGCAACGAATCGGCCTTCACGTGCCGCAACGGAAATTGCTTGAACGAGACTCTGCTGTGCGACCGCAACGACGACTGCGGGGACGGCTCCGACGAACTCAACTGCTTCATCAACGAGTGTCTCAACAGTAAACTGAGCGGCTGCTCGCAACTCTGCGATGACGTCAAGATCGGCTACAAGGTCTGTACGCTGAGAATATTTCATGAATGCGGTTCCCCCGCTCCAAACGTGTGCTTGCGCAAGACCTCAACTGGTTTTGGCTCTCCTTCCTGAGAGTAGGAGGCGCGTCAAGAACAGCTTGAACTGAGCGTGAACTTTCATGTTTGGAGTAGCGAGGCTGCAGTCAGAGCTCCTTTTGAAAATCGTTAAGCGTGGCTGCCTGCGCTCTGCTGATGGCCCAGCCCAGCGTAAATTAGCTGTTGACGCAAGCAGGAGAGCAGTCATGTGACACCCTTTGTTTCTCAGCTTATCGTATTGACTCGGTAACCAAAGTGACTGCTGGATTGCGAAATATATTCACAAGGCACCTGCCTCCAAGCTAAAAAAAAAAAAATCAGCTCAACTTTGCCATTTTTCAGCTTTTTAAATCATGCGTAGTATCTGGATACGTCTTATACTGCCCCCTGGTGGCCAAGGCGCACATACCAAAGGGAGCAGCACAATGGCCGTTACATTCATTATTTCAAATGTGGTTTGAGATACAAGTCACGGTTTGAATTGGAAAGTCGATCCTTTCACAATCGAATCACTACTCAGCATTCGATAGAAATCGATTTTTTTCACCAATGGGGTTGGGGGGGGGGTCACAGCTGCGTCAATGCTTTATCCCTGAGAGCCGTCTGGTGCGCTCGGCACATTCAGTGCAGGTGCCATCCCGGTTTCCGGCTGAAGCGGGACGGCAAGACGTGCGTGGATGTGGACGAGTGCACCACCAGCTACCCTTGCACTCAGCGCTGCATCAACACGCACGGCAGCTTCCACTGTCTCTGCGTGGATGGATTTGAACTCAGCCCCAACGATCCCACCATCTGTAAATCCACATCAGGTAAATCATGCGGCAAGTCCACTCACGTCGCTATTTGTCTTGATTTTAAAATGTTTCTTTGTGCAGAGGAGGAGGCCTATTTGATCTTTGCTAACCGCTACTACCTGCGAAAGCTCAACCTGGACGGTTCCAACTACACTCTTATCAAGCAGGTAGAGAAGAAAAAGAGATCTTGTTGCGATTTCCTTTACTCGTGACCACGCTACGTTTTAGGGACTGAATAACGCCGTGGCGCTGGACTTCCATTACGCCGAGCAAATGATCTACTGGACCGACGTCACCACTCAGGGCAGCATGATCCGACGTATGCGGATGAACGGCAGCAACATGGAGGTCGGGAAACGGGAAGAAGAAGGGAAAAAAAAAAAAAAAGGCCGTAGGGTGATTAGAAATATTTGCAGGTGCTTCACCGGACCTCTCTGAGCAACCCGGACGGCGTGGCTGTGGATTGGGTGGGCGGAAACTTGTACTGGTGCGACAAAGGCCGGGACACCATCGAAGTGTCCAAACTGAACGGAGCCTACCGGACGGTGCTGGTCAACAGCGGGTTGAAGGAACCTCGCGCCGTGGCAGTGGATGTGCGCTACGGGTGAGAACCCGTGAGCGGTCGCTCTCATCCGGATCGGGATGATTGACAGCTTTGTGCGTTTAGGTACCTGTACTGGTCCGACTGGGGCGACAACCCCCATATCGGGAGGATCGGGATGGACGGTAGCAACAGGAGCGTGCTGATACAAGATAAGATCACGTGGCCCAACGGTCTGACCTTGGACTTTATCAACGACCGCATATACTGGGCAGACGCCAGGGAGGATTACATCGAGTTTGCCAGTTTGGACGGCACCGGCAGACACACAGGTTCTTCTTCTTTGTACGCTTGCTGCACGAGATTGTGAGAGAGAAAGCAAACCACTTTGGTGGTCAAACGTGAAGGAGATCATTTCAGCTTTGTTTGGATTGAGATCGGAACGTACTAAAGGTCACGCCAGGGCAAATAGTGAAACTATTCTTCGTGCCAGATGACACCCTTTTCGATTAACGATTAGCTCGACATCCATAAACGTGACGGATATGGATCATAAGCGGATTTTACAAGCAAAGCATTCGCGCGGGCCAGACCAAGTCCATCGGAGCAGAAAGAGCACATTGAGAGTATAAAAGCTAATCGGGCGCATCCAACGTTGCGTAACGTGTGTAGATATAGCGTCGGCCGGGTTGCTGCGCGCCCACTCGCTTTCGATTTATTCTCCACAGTATCTGCTGCAACTGCAAAATGTCAATTCCTGCAATTATTATACAATTAAAGTCCTCAATGAAGTTGTAAGCCCTTGAAAGATTGAAACATGGACACTTCATTAGGTACTCAATCCATAATTTCCAATTCAAGTCTTTCTCATTGGCCCAAAAACTCTTTGTGCAGTTCTCAGCCAAGACATCCCACATATCTTCGCCATGACGCTGTTTGAGGAATACATCTACTGGACTGACTGGGAGACCAAGTCCATCAACAGAGCTCACAAGACTCGGGGGACCAACAAGACCACCCTCATCAGCACCCTGCATCGGCCAATGGATGTCCACATTTACCACCCCTATCGCCAGCCTCCGGGTAACGCGGTCAACCTAGTCGCCAGAATTTTGCTGTCCTTTTTTTCTTCTCTCCGAAATCCGTCTGATTGTGGAAATGCTGTAATTTTTTTTGACCAGTGAGTAATCACCCGTGCCAGACGGACAACGGCGGCTGCAGCAACCTGTGCCTGCTCTCGCCCGGCGGGGGCTACAAATGCGCCTGCCCCACCAACTTCTACCTTGCCAGCGACCGGCGGACGTGCATGTCCAATTGCACAGCTAGCCAGGTGACGCCATCCGCGCGAGCATCCGTGCTAGCATTCTGGGCATTAGCTTCATTTGCATTTTGCTTTTGTAGTTTGTCTGCAAGAACGACAAGTGCATTCCGTTTTGGTGGAAATGCGACACGGAGGACGATTGCGGCGACCGCTCGGACGAGCCGGCCGACTGTTGTGAGTGCGGATCGTCCAAAATGTAGCGAGCGGCGGTGTCGTGAGCTCCGGTACTTTTTTTGACAGCTGAGTTCAAGTGTCGACCGGGCCAGTTCCAGTGCGGCACGGGGATCTGCACCAACCCGGCGTACATATGCGACGGAGACAACGACTGTCAGGATAATTCGGACGAGGCCAACTGCGGTACGGCTCGTCTTTCTTTCTCTTGCGGCGTGCGTGGTTCCGACAGGATTTCTGATGTTGGTGTCACGGCGCCGCAGATATTCACGTTTGCCTGCCCAGCCAGTTCAAATGTTCCCACCCGAGTCGCTGCATCCCCGGAATCTTCCGCTGCAACGGCCAAGACAACTGCGGCGAGGGAGAGGACGAGAAGGACTGCCGTGAGTGTTTTTCCGCGCTCGGCCTGTTCCGGTTGCACCTTGTCATCAAATCCTTGTGGATTTTTTTTTACAGCTGAGGTCACGTGTGCACCCACCCAGTTCCAGTGCGCCGTCACCAAACGCTGTATTCCTCGCGTCTGGGTGTGCGACCGCGACAACGACTGCGTGGACGGTTCGGATGAACCCACCAACTGCAGTAAGCATTGTTTTCTTCTGCAGCGCAATTTGAAACAAATGCTAAATTAGCAAAAGAGCTAATATAGCAAACATGCCGGGCCGCTCGGGGGGTGATTAGGGGCCGCGTATAGCCCGCGAGCCGCTGATTGAAAAGCGATGCATTTGAGGTCTTCGGTAAAAGCACGCTCCAAATATTCCCGCCCGTAGCCCAGATGACCTGCGGCGTGGACGAGTTCCGCTGTAAAGACTCCGGGCGCTGCATCCCGGCCCGCTGGAAGTGCGACGGCGAGGACGACTGCGGCGATGCCTCCGACGAGCCCAAGGAGGAGTGCGGTGAGCCTTTTTCGCCCAAACGAGCCGGGTCGCTCATCTTTCGTCACCACAACACGTGCTAATGCGCGCAGCCGAGAGGACGTGCGAGCCGTACCAGTTCCGCTGCAAAAACAACCGCTGCGTCCCGGGCCGCTGGCAGTGCGACTACGACAACGACTGCGGCGACAACTCGGACGAAGACAAATGCGGTTGGTGCCCCTGCTCTTGACTCCGCCCACTTTGTCCATAACATGCGGTCGCTGTCATGACGAGTACATTTCATCTCCTCATGTCTTGTCTGTTTCATTTCATACTGTCGCGTTGGCATGAGCTAGAGGTGAGTCTTCATTACGCCTTCCATGTGCCGCCTTCATGCGGGAGACTTGACTTTCCTAAAAGAATTCCAAAAAAACAACTTTAATTGTCCTTTCTTAAGATGACGGTCGTGACAATCGTTTCTAATTTCATCGTTGTCATTGCAAAGACCCCATTTTGTGCCCAAGCTGTAATTACTTTCGTTGAAATGCTTTTCCTTCGGGCGCAGTTCCTCGCCAGTGCTCGGAAAGCGAGTTCGCCTGCACCAACGGCCGCTGCATCGCCGGCCGGTGGAAGTGCGACGGAGACCACGATTGCGCCGATGGATCCGACGAGGTGCCTTCAACGCATTCCATAATTTACCGGGATGAAGTTTGACACTTTTTTTTCCAGGATGGCTGCGATGTCAAGTGTGACAACGACCAGTTCCAGTGCAAGAACGGCCACTGCATTTCCATTCGCTGGCGGTGTGACGCCGACCCGGACTGCATGGACGGCAGCGATGAGGAGAACTGCCACATTTCCGGTGAGTGCATCATCTTGTTTTTTTTAGCTCCGATCGTCTGGGATGGAGTCAAGTCACTTGCTCTTCTTTCAGCTGGCCGTCACTGTCCTTCGGATGAATTCCAGTGCAACAACACCCTGTGCAAACCTCTCGCCTGGAAGTGTGACGGAGAGGATGACTGTGGAGACAACTCGGATGAGAATCCGGAAGAATGCAGTGAGTGTCGAGCACCAAAAAAAAAAAAAAAAAAGCACAAGACCACATGGTCTCATAACTACACGGACAACAAACGTAATTCAGGAAACGTTACAATGCTTCGTAAAATGTTCATGGTCTTTCTTCTTCTTCATAGGAAGGTTCCAGTGTCCTCCCACCAGAGCTTTCCGCTGCCAAAACGACCGCGTGTGTCTTCAGATGTCAAAGAGATGCGACGGCATCGACCACTGCGGCGACAAATCGGACGAACGGGATTGCGAAGTCCATCCAGCAGTTCCCGCTTGCGAGAAAGACCAGTTCTTGTGCGCTAACGGAAAGTGCATCAGCGCCACTTTGAGATGCAACGTCTTTAACGACTGCGAGGACTACGGCTCTGACGAGATCAACTGCAAATCAGGTACGTTTCTTGCTTTACAGGTTTTTTTGTTTTTTAAAAAAAAAAAAATTCTTGTTGTTGACAGAGAGCAAGCTAAACGACTGCAGGAGCAACAGGACTCAGTGCGGCGACGGCGACGAGGCCCACTGCGTCACCAACGGCACCGACGCCTTCTGCTCCTGTAAAGCGGGCTTCCACAAGATCAGCCATCGCACGTGTGGAGGTAAAGGCGCACAAAAGAGCAATCCTTTTTTTCTTCTTCACCTCTTGACTCACCTCTTTGCTGTTCATCAGACACGAACGAGTGTCTGGAGTTCGGAGCGTGTTCCCACATATGCAACAACACCAAGGGCTCGTACAAATGCAGCTGCCACAAGCACTTCACCAAGATCAACGACAACTGCAAAGCTGACAGTGAGCGCCGACTTTTCATCGAAAAAAAACAAATCCGGATTGTCAATCTTGAGCAAACTGACATTATTCCTCCTCAAGCTATTTTCAAAACTGTAAATTGGTTAACAAGATCAAAAAAAGCATTTGTAAGTCCTCATCTATCTCACAGACATGAACAGCAGTCAGCAGGTCCTCTACATAGCCGACGACAACGAAATCCGCAGCCTGGACCCGGGCATGCCCGACTGGCGCTACGAGCAGACCTTCCAAGGGGACGCCAGCGTCCGCATCGATGCCATGGACCTGCACGTTAAGACCAACCGTGTCTTCTGGACCAACTGGCACACGGGGCGCATCTCCTCCTACGAACTTCCCGGGCAGTCCACCTTGTCGGCCAACTCCCACCGCAACAAGCGGCAGAGCGCGGGCAGGATCACCAACCTGCTGGTACGCGACCTTTGACCTTTTGTTTAACAGGGACAAAGGAGTAAACGTCTCTCGTGTCGTCCAGATTAAAGAGCTGAAGATGCCTCGGGGAATAGCCGTGGACTGGGTGGCCGGTAACCTGTACTGGACCGACTCCGGTCGAGATGTCATCGAGGTGGCTCAGATGTCAGGCCGCCATTGCAAGACTCTCATCTCGGGCATGATAGACGAGCCCTACGCCATCGTGGTGGATCCGCAGAGAGGGTACGCCATCGGCAAAGCCCAGCTTGAGCGTTTTGGTTTAAAATCTGCCTTCGTCTTCCAGAACCATGTACTGGGCGGACTGGGGGAACCATCCCAAAATTGAGACAGCCGCCATGGACGGAACGCTGCGACAGACCCTGGTCCACGAGAACATCCAATGGCCGACAGGTCGGTCGGCCGACCTTTGCTGAGTCTTCCTTTTGTGTAGCTTGTGTAGCGAGGTCTTTTGACTCCCCAGGTTTGGCGGTGGACTACTTCAACGAGCGTCTTTACTGGGCCGACGCAAAGCTGTCGCTCATCGGAAGCGTCCGTCTGGATGGCTCCGATTCCGTCGTAGCCGCTTCCGGCGTCAAAAACAGTTGAGCTCCTTCCTTTGAACAAAAACTTCCATCGTGACAAGAAATGAAATAATGCTCTTGTCTTCTGTGTCCACATCCAGAGCTGGCCCACCCGTTTAGCATCGACATCTTTGAGGACTACATCTACGGAGTCACCTTAGTTAATAACGTTGTTTTCCGGGTTAACAAATTTGGGAAAGGCCCCATGGAGACGCTCACCACGGGCATCAACCACGCCACTGACATCGTCTTGTACCACCGCTACAAGCAGCCGGAGAGTGAGTGGCATCCATCAACTTGATCAAATCGCGCCCGATTCTTTAACGATTCTCATCACTTGTGTTTCTCTGCTTTAGTGACCAACCCATGTGACAGGAAAAAGTGCGAGTGGCTCTGTCTGCTCAGCCCCAGCGGACCGGTGTGCACCTGCCCCAACAACTTCATCGCCGACAACGGCACGTGTGTGGAGAGATCCGGCCCGACCCAGTCGCCCTTCTGTACGTCCGCCCTCCTCAATCCCCTCTTCCTCTTCCTACCGGCTGTTGACGTTAGTGTATATCTCCACAGCGCCCCCCTCAGGCCCTTGCGATATTCAGTGTCAGAACGGAGGGAGCTGCTTCCTCAACGCCCGACAGGTAGCCAAATGTCGCTGCCAGCCCAGCTACACCGGAGAGAGATGCCAGATCAACCAGTGCCGGGATTACTGCAAGAATGGAGGAACCTGCACCGCATCTCATACAGGTGAGTCAGTCCTCGCTTGTGATGGGCGGGGTCAGCTTTCAAACAACTCTGACAAAGACGCTACGACTCGCTAGGTGCTCCAACGTGCAGATGCCCGAAAGGCTTCACGGGGCCCACCTGCGACCGTCAGACTTGTCAGAACTACTGCCAGAACGGCGGCAACTGCTCGGTCAACTCGGGCAATCAGCCGACCTGCAGCTGCCCCACCGAATACCGCGGCGATCAGTGCCAGTACAGTAAGTGGGCGTTCTCGCATGGTCACCACCTACGCATTGCACCACCTTCACCTTCCGATCGCTCGCAGGTAAATGCGAAGGCTATTGCGAGAACAGCGGAACATGCTTGCAAACGTCCAACGGCACCAAAACGTGTCAGTGCTCCAGTCAGTACGTCGGACAGCAATGCGAGCTGGACAAATGTGTCTTCTGTGGCACGGGGAGCTGTCTGACGTCCTCTTCGGGACAAGTCTCCTGCAGGTATGTCAAAGTCTCCACATGTCTCATTTTTTGTGGCCCACGTGTCATTTATTTGTGTGTAGATGCCCCAACGGTCAGACCCAACCCAGCTGCTATACCTGCTTGGACTACTGCTCCAATGGCCAATGTAGCGTTGATACTCGCACGCTACTCCCCCAGTGCAAGTAAGATGAGCACCTTTTTCTTCATGCCTGGCAAAAAATGATTAAACACGATGGCCGTCTGTGCAGGTGTCCCACAGCATGGAGAGGTTACAGATGTGAAATTGCTTCTTCGGTGGATTCCTCGGTGTCTGGTGGAAGTGAGTGGCAAGCTTCTTGAGTGACAACTTGTATTTTGGCTGGATTTGCTGAGATTTTTTTGTTGGCTCCCAGGAACGGCGTCAGTGGTGGTCCCCGTGCTTCTGCTGCTCTTACTGGTACTGCTGGTGGTCGGCGCCATCTTGTGGTACAAGAGGAGAATGCGAGGGTAGGCCTTGTCACGGTTGTCTTTCTTTGAATCAATCTTTCGTCTTCGCTTGTCCATCAAGCATCTCTTTCCTGTCTCCCAGGTCTCTTTGGCCGGCCAAATCTCGCTCTCGCTGCTCGCGGTAACTTGACAGGCTTGCAACATTTAGGCTTTGCTAAGCTCACTCCCTCCCTCCCTCCCTAAAAATGTGTTGTCCATGCATCCCTCTGAGCGTTGGCCTTTAAGTATCTTGTCTGTCCTTGCCTGCCTTTTGCTGCCCGAGAAACCGAAAGGACGACAGCAATTTAGCAAATTTTGCCGCTCCGTCATTCGTTATTCTGTCATTGTCAGTCAGCCATTTTTTTTAAGCCCAACAAAACTATGGTTATAAAAAAAAAAAAAAACATAAAAGGATGGACTGCCTATGACGGATGGGTGCCTGAGCGGCTGACGAATGACAAGCGGGCAAAGTGTTGTTTTTATTTTGCTTGTCCATACGGTTTCCTGTTGTACATGTTCCAGTGTGCTTGCTTGGTGAAGTATGGAACGGTCTCTGAATAACCGATGATGGCGTGTAAACTGCTCAGCATTCTTTCCAATGCTGCTGCAATGTTTTCCCCAGCATTTTGAAAAACCAAACTTTGTATAGATGTTTCTGCCGACTCAGCTTCTCGTCTGTTCTGCTTGTTGTAGAGCTAAGGGCTTCCAGCACCACAGGATGACCAACGGCGCCATGAACGTGGAGATCGGCAATCCCGCTTACAAAATCTACGAGGGAGACCCTGACGATGACGCCGGCGAGCTCCTGGATTCAGACTTTGCTTTGGACCCAGAGAAAGTAAGAACAAAGAAATATATGCAATACACAGTGCAAATCCTACTTCAAAACCGTACCCTTAGTTTGAAACTCTACTTCAAAACTCCAAGTTTGAAACCCTACTTCAAAACCCCTAACCTGAATTTGAAACCATAATCCTAGTGTGAAAGCCTACTTCAAAACCCTAACCCCAGTTTGAAACTCTACTTAAAAACCTTAACTCTAGTTTTAATCCCTAACCCTAGTTTGAAACCCTAGTTTGAAACCCCTAGTTTGAAACCTTAGTTTTAAACCCCTAGTTTGAAACCCTAGTTTGAAACCCTAACCTTGGTTTTAAACCCTAGTTTAAAACCTTAACCCTAGTTTGAAACCCTAACCTTGGTTTTAAACCCTAATTTAAAACTTTAACCCTAGTTTGAAACCCTAACCTTGGTTTTAAACCCTAGTTTAAAACCTTAACTCTAGTTTGAAACCCTAACCTTGGTTTTAAACCCTAGTTTGAAACCCTAACCTTGGTTTTAAACCCTAGTTTAAAACCTTAACCCTAGTTTGAAACCCTAACCTTGGTTTTAAACCCTAATTTAAAACTTTAACCCTAGTTTGAAACCCTAACCTTGGTTTTAAACCCTAGTTTAAAACCTTAACCCTAGTTTAAAACCCTAACCTTGGTTTTAAACCCTAATTTAAAACTTTAACCCTAGTTTGAAACCCTAACCTTGGTTTTAAACCCTAGTTTAAAACCTTAACTCTAGTTTGAAACCCTAACCTTGGTTTTAAACCCTAGTTTGAAACCCTAACCTTGGTTTTAAACCCTAGTTTAAAACCTTAACCCTAGTTTGAAACCCTAAACTTGGTTTTAAACCCTAATTTAAAACTTTAACCCTAGTTTGAAACCCTAACCTTGGTTTTAAACCCTAGTTTAAAACCTTAACTCTAGTTTGAAACCCTAACCTTGGTTTTAAACCCTAGTTTAAAACCTTAGCCCTAGTTTGAAACCCTAACCTTGGTTTTAAACCCTAATTTAAAACTTTAACCCTAGTTTGAAACCCTAACCTTGGTTTTAAACCCTAGTTTAAAACCTTAACTCTAGTTTGAAACCCTAACCTTGGTTTTAAACCCTAGTTTAAAACCTTAACCCTAGTTTGAAACCCTAACCTTGGTTTTAAACCCTAGTTTAAAACCTTAACCCTAGTTTGAAACCCTAACCTTGGTTTTAAACCCTAGTTTAAAACCTTAACCTTAGTTTGAAACCCTAACCTTGGTTTTAAACCCTAGTTTAAAACCTTAACCCTAGTTTGAAACCCTAACCTTGGTTTTAAACCCTAATTTAAAATTTTAACCCTAGTTTGAAACCCTAACCTTGGTTTTAAACCCTAGTTTAAAACCTTAGCCCTAGTTTGAAACCCTAACCTTGGTTTTAAACCCTAATTTAAAACTTTAACCCTAGTTTGAAACCCTAACCTTGGTTTTAAACCCTAGTTTAAAACCTTAGCCCTAGTTTGAAACCCTAACCTTGGTTTTAAACCCTAATTTAAAACTTTAACCCTAGTTTGAAACCCTAACCTTGGTTTTAAACCCTAGTTTAAAACCTTAACTCTAGTTTGAAACCCTAACCTTGGTTTTAAACCCTAGTTTGAAACCCTAACCTTGGTTTTAAACCCTAGTTTAAAACCTTAACCCTCGTTTGAAACCCTAACCTTGGTTTTAAACCCTAGTTTAAAACCTTAACCCTAGTTTGAAACCCTAACCTTGGTTTTAAATCCTAGTTTAAGACCTTAACCCTAGTTTGAAACCCTAACCTTGGTTTTAAACCCTAGTTTGAAGCCCTAACCTTGGTTTTAAACCCTAACACTAGTATGAAACACTACTTGAAAGCCTAACCCTAGTTTGAAACCCTATTTCAAAACCCTAACCCTAGTTTGAAACCCTAACTGGAGTTTGAAACCCTCAGCCTAGTTTGAAAGCTGTATCACTCCTCATCATCATGATGATGATGATGATGATGATGATGATCACTGATCCACTTAACAATGGGAATATCTGCACAGTGCAAAAAAAAAAAAAGACCACCACTTCAGCTAACTTTTCAAGAGTCATAGAAATGGACTTGGCTGCCCACGTGACTAATTCTTGTGGTTTTGTGCGCCGCAGCCTACCAACTTTACCAACCCCGTGTACGCCAGCCTCTACATGGGCGCCCACAACAGCAACAACTCCCTGGCCAGCACGGATGAAAAGAAGGAGCTCCTTTCCCAAGGCGACGAGAGCATGAGCGACCCCCTGGCGTAGAGAAAAATCAGGAACACTGTATAAAATGTATAAAATGAAGGACTACTTTTTTAAGTGATTGCAGTATTATATTTTGTTCTTTGACACCAACAAACAAATCTTCCCGTGTGGAAAAAAGGAACCCTTTCATCCACTTTTCCTCCATTTCTGCTCTCTCACGTTTGCTCTCTGCAAAAAGAAAAGAAGGAGCAAATTTCCGTGGAACATTTCTGACTATTATTTTTGTACGAATGGTATCGCGGGCAAAGAGCGAAACATTTCCGCTGCGGATGAAAAGACGTGCGTGTCGCTTTCATGTTTTATTTTTGCATCCGAGCTCAACATTCTTTTACGTCACAAAACTTCCATATATTTGCATCTAGACCAGATATAGTGATATATATACGTATATACTTGCAAAGCTATTAACAAAGTGTCTTGAAAGTATACCCGGGAATATTTGTAACAATTTGCAGTCTGGAAGTCACGTGTGAGTGAATGAATGAATGAATGAGTGAATGAGTGCTGATGATTGTAATGTTCCAGGATGAGACATCTGGAATCAACACTGTGGCCTTGGATTATTGTAAGAGGCAATTTATGTTCTAGAAGGTGACAGCAGACTTACCATATGTTAAAACACACAATAATTTTGTGACAATTGTTGACTTTTTTTTTTTTTTTGCTTTTATTCCTTCTGTGTTGACCGCAACTGTATTCTGAGGAAAAGGCTGTTTGTTTTTTTTCCCTCATCATTACGTGTAATTAATTCGGGTCCTCGTTCATTCCCAGGATGGAGAGTGATCAGCTTCCCGATAAGCATTCCTTTTTGTTTGAGCCTTCGCCGCGCTGCTAATGCTAACCATCTGTCTGGAGAATGTTCGCGCTGCTTCGATGGCAGGGCCCTGAATTTGTCAGACAAATGTGGAAAGCCTTCGTTTAACAGTGTTCTCATTTTTCTTTTTCTTTTTTAACATCTGACCATGTCAATCAGAACAATCATTGAGTTGGAAAAGTGTATTTGTTAGCAGAAACCCACTTGGATCTGATTGTTATTATGATTCTCTTTCTTTTTGATATAAGAAATTAAATGGATTTTTATAGTAGAACTGTATGGTGACTCATGTCTGTCATTTGAAGACGTCTGGGATGGCGCAAAACACGGAACAAAAAAAATCATTTAGGGATTCACAAACTAATCATAAAAAGGAGCTTTTTATCCATCATTCTTTATTACACAGAAAATCATCGATGCAGGATCATTTTTCAAGTAAATGTCTTGATTTGATTGTACGTTAATTGATCATCTTTATATATTGTCAAAAAAAAAAGGATCACTTCCACTGAAAGAAACGGGAAAGCAGGGGTGACAAACTCCAGTCCTCGAGGGCCGCGTTCCAACATGTTTTCCAAGTGACCCTCGTTAAGCCCAGGTGCGTGAAAAGTTTTAGCTTCTTTCACGTTCAAAAGGAGCTAAAAGTTTTCACGCACCTGCACTTAACGAGGGAATGACACGGACACTCCATTAGGTACACCGCCATTTTCAAGTGTACCTAATAACAGGCCACTTTATTAGGGAAATATCACGGTCAAAGGTCACAGGTATCAAGCTCTAGTCCTTGGGGCCGCGTTCCAACATGTTTTCCAAGTGACCCTCGTTAAGCGCAGGTGCGTGAAAACTTTTAGCTTCTTTCACGTTCAAAAGGAGCTAAAAGTTTTCACGCACCTGCACTTAACGAGGGAATGACACGGACACTCCATTAGGTACACCGCCATTTTCAAGTGTACCTAATAACAGGCCACTTTATTAGGGAAATATTATGGTCAAAGGTCACAGGTGTCAAGCTCTAGTCCTCTGGGCCACGTTCCAACATGTTTTCCAAGTGACCCTCGTTAAGCGCAGGTGCGTGAAAACTTTTAGCTTCTTTCACGTTCAAAAGGAGCTAAAAGTTTTCACGCACCTGCGCTTAACGAGGGAATCACATGGACACTCCATTAGGTACACCGCCATTTTCAAGTGTACCTAATAACAGGCCACTTTATTAGGGAAATATTATGGTCAAAGGTCGCAGGTATCAAGCTCTAGTCCTTGGGGCCGCGTTCCAACATGTTTTCCAAGTGACCCTCGTTAAGCGCAGGTGCGTGAAAACTTTTAGCTTCTTTCACGTTCAAAAGGAGCTAAAAGTTTTCACGCACCTGCACTTAACGAGTGAATGACACGGACACTCCATTAGGTACACCTCCATTTTCAAGTGTACTTAATAACAGGCCACTTTATTAGGGAAATATCATGGTCAAAGGTTACAGGTATCAAGCTCTAGTCCTCAGGGCCGCGTTCCAACATGTTTTCCAAGTGACCCTCGTTAAGCGCAGGTGCGTGAAAACTTTTAGCTTCTTTCACGTTCTGAAGGAGCTAAAACTTGTCACGCAGGTGCACTTAACGAGGGAATCACACGGACACTCCATTAGGTATACCGCCATTTTCAAGTGTACCTCATAACAGGCCACTTTATTAGGGAAATATCATGGTCAAAGGTCACAGCTGTCAAGCTCTAGTCCTCGGGGCCGCGTTCCAACATGTTTTCCAAGTGACCCTCATTAAGCGCTCCATTAGGTGCACCGCCATTTTCAAGTGTACTTAATAACAGGCCACTTTATTAGGGAAATATCATGGTCAAAGGTCACAGTAGTCAAGCTCTAGTCCTCGGGGCCGCGTTCCAACATGTTTTCCAAGATTCCCTCGTTAAATGCACCTGTGACAAAAGTTAAGCTCCTGGAGGACATGAAAATGAACTGATCTTTTCACTCAGGTGTGTTTAACGAGGGTTACTTGGAAAACATATTGGAACGTGGCCCCCGAGGACTGAAGGTCGACACCCCTGTCCAAGAGTGTCTACTTTTTGGATCCGTCTGCATTGTGAAAGAACTGCTCTTTGGCATCTGGAGTCATAAGGCGACAACATAGGCAATGGAAATACATTCTTCCAAATATGATACAAATATGAAGACATAACAACAAAGGCACATTTGAAGCAACAACTTTTGGTGGCGCTCCCGCTTCCTTCTTCTTGCTCAAGGGCAGACTCACCACCAGGGGGGGCTGGAACCCCCGACCTGTGGCTTGAGAGACCACCGTGTGCATCCATCATGCAACGGCAAGCGTGTTTTTCTGCAAGTCTTTGAAGAAAAAAAAAAAATATCCCAATGGCTGCTTCATCATTGACGCCCGTGTCGACGAAAAAGATGCAAGTCCATCAGCTCCTCTCACCGGCTTGCGAGCTCACTCTTGTGCTTCACTTTTTTAAAGTGGCTGGAAAAAGGCCTTTTATAAATAAATAAATTAGCCAGCTACAACAAGGCCTTTATTCTGACCCCCCACCCCTCCTCCCCCCTTTTCTTTTACAGCCCCGGCCGGCTCACGGGCGACAAGGCCAGGAAGGTTATAGCAAAGGAAGGCAGGCGGTTTAAGTGATCAATAAGTGGTTTAGGGTCTCTTCCAACCGTTCCGGATCAGGGCGTCAGCTCGCAGGTAAGGCTGGTTTCGCAGATCTGTGAGTAGGCATGAGAAGGGGGAGGGAAGGGAGGGAGGGGAGGGGAGGGTGGACAAACGTTAGATGGTCCAAATTCCTCCCGTTTATTATTTTGCTCACAATGGCTTGCTGCACGAGGGACAAATTCCGAAAGCCTTGGATGTCAACAGATTGCGTACGTCTATTGAAATTCAAAGCTTTTCGGAAAGAAACCAAAGCAAAAAAAAAAAAATCACAGTTGAGCACTAATAACATCAGCCGTCAACAGGCGCAACACAACTCACGCATGACTTCCTCCAAATTTTGCTGTCCCAACTTTATTGGAATTGATTTTGAATGTCCTCATGTTCTTTACGGACACCAACACGATGAGATGTTAACGTGCATATTCTGCCTTGATTGGAATTATTTTTAAATATAAAAAAATATATATTCATTGTGAGAGCCTGTTGAGCGGACGGCAACAATCGACACGGGACAAAACACCATTGAATGAACACTAGACAACATGCAACATAAAGGAGCAGGTGAGGATGATGATGATGAAGATGGCGGAGAAAGGCCAGGGGTGATGGACGGCCTTTTTTTGTCTAAATGAAAGCGAGTTTGTGCGGCGGAGTCATATGAGATGGACTGAAGCGACCGACACGACTTAAGCAGCGGGCGGACGGGACAAAGCTCAGCTCGGCCCTTCCCTGCTTACCCTCCTTTTAGGAAATACTGTCAAAAATCCTCATTTGAGCTGAAAGGGAAGATGAAAAACAATGGGTGGTTGAGGAACGGAGAAGTCACGGTTAGCGGGGAAAACCGACACCAGCAAAGTTAGTCTCATGAAAGAAAGTAAAACCTATGAAGCCAAACCTCTTCGCCGTGACGGGGGCGGGGCTACGCCATTTACGTTCCGAGGGCGTTAGCTTGGTTTAGCATTTTTGTACGCTTTGCGCTCCCCGCAAAGAGGTTTGGCCGACCGACTCTTCTCACAAATAAAAGGACGGCCCAAGTTAGTGGCTGTTGGATGGAGAGGAGTGACGAGGATCATGCTGCATGCAAAGTGATGGGAAGGGGGGGGGGGGGGGGGCATACAAGAGACACCTGGACAACCTTGGCGTTAAAGGGGGAGGGGCTAGCAGTTGGAGTCATCGCAGAGGTTGGCTTCACAGAAGAACCGTGAGCCGCGTTTAGCCGTGCGGGCTGTGAAGGGCACGCTCTTCAGGACTGGGAGGGGGGAGAGAACATGTCTTTATCAGCGGGGAACGGCAAACACTGGAACACGTTCGCGCCGGCGGGCGGGCGGGCGGCATCCGGGAGATGGATGGACGGACGGCTGGCGCCGGGTTGCCAGGTTGGCTTACGTACATGTCAAGTTTTCATTCATTAGGAGCAGGAAAACAAAAATTAGTGCACACGCTAACCCTGAGGCTAACGCCGCTTCGTCTTCTGGTAAACCAAAAGTCTACACACCCCTGTTGAAACGCTAATTCGTTCCAAACTTTTCTCACCCTGTAACACGATTCAAAAATAATCATCTTTTTTTTTTTCCAGAGGTTAAGCAAAAATGTACAGCTGTGCTTGCATAAGTGCGCACACCCTCTTATCACAGTACATGTGTTGAGTCAGCACGCATACATGTCTGGAGAAAGTTTAGATGTTCTGGTAGGCTTTTTTTTTTTTTTTTTTTTTGCCTGAACTCTGATAGCTATTTGGAATTTCGGCGTATCTTAATGCCTTGGAAATTGGCTACGTGTCGGATTCCAGACGGCAGGGCTCGGCGCGCGCCACATAGCACAAGGTGCATTTCAAAGGAGCCGAGTAGTGGACCACCACGGTGGGGGCCGGCCCACCTGTGATGATGTCCTCGATGGTGCCGTCCTTGCCCTCGTATACGGGCCGGTGGTCTTTGGCCTGGCGTTTGCGCAGCTCTGCGATCAGCTCCTGCTGCTGCTGCCTCTTTTTGTGGGCCTGAACCTGAAACACAAGCGGCGACGGGCACTTGTAGTCGGGACCATTTTTTTTGGCCAGCGACGGGCGGGTGGGCGTGGTGCGCACCTTGGGCTCGTGCTGCTTGGCCTCCTGGGCCAGTAACTTTTCCCTCATGGCTTGCTCCTGCTTCTTCCTTTGTTCGTTGTTCTCCACGGCATCCTGAAAGAGACGAGTAACGAAAAATTTAAATGAATTTAAATGTCCTTCCAGTTAGTTTTTTTTTTTTTTAAATAAACTCTCCTTTTTTATTTTATTGCATTTCATAGACAAAAATATTTTCCATTTGTTTTCCGTTAACTATACTCATAACTCGAAAGTGGCCCGGAAGCAGACTCCGAGGGGCCCACGTACCCGAACTATTGCTTTATCAGAGCCGTATACGCACAAGTCTTTGTGCCGCACATTTCCGCAAGTGGACCCCATCAATCTGGAGCGAGAACAATGTCAGGAAGCCACCAGAGGGAAGAAGCCGTCTAAAGAGCACAGCTGCAGCCCAACAGCTGGCCTTTCCTGTTATTTGGCCTCGGACCGGACCGGGCGGGGCCCACACAAATCTGCCTGCCTGCCTGCCTGGGATGGGGGAGTCGGGGGATGGTGGGGGGGCTTCCTGAAAAGTTCTTTTCCTTGCCATGTGTGTGACGTCACCTTGTAGGCCTTGATGAAGCGCACAAAGACGGGGAAGAAGACGCTCGGTGGAGTGGTCTTGGCGCTCTCTCCAAAGTAGTTGACCACATTGTTGAAGGCTTCCTACGATCAGAACGAGCACAGCACCGTCGTTTGGCGTGAGGCCGGATTGGCGCCACGGGCTCGGCATCTCCTACCTCGGCTGTTTTGGCGTCCCGCTGCAGCTTCTCCAGCTGGGTCTCACTGGCCTGGACAAAGGCCTTCAGGACCGAGTGGTCGTGGAGACTGCATTCTCTCCGGATCAGCTCCATGCCTTTACCCAGCTCCCGCACGTCCAGCAGAACGTTTTCCAGCGACACTTGGAGCAGATGAGGAAATGAGCCGGCTTCCCACCAAAAACGGCCAGCACGCGAGCTCCCTCACCTGCTGCGGCTTTATCCACAAAGTTCAGTTCATTGTAGAAGTTGGCCAGCTCCACGTATTTCTCCTTCACGATGAGAGCGATGTAGTGGAGCAGCGTTATTTTCCTGTCGGTCGACTTGGTGTCCAGCAACTGCGCGGGAAAAACAAAACCATCCAGGTTAGGAGGACGAGACGAGAAATAAGAGCGAGCGCTCGCCGACTTTCCTCACCAGATCGAGACTTTGCAATTTGAAGCCGTAAACGCAGCCTCGCTTACTGCTATTCATATAGTTGCCCAAGGCTAAGATGATCTGAAAGTCCAGCAGAAGAGTTAAAGCAAGGAGCTCCCGTTTGGAAGCGCTTCCAAAAACCAACCTCGAGCATTCGTTTTAACTTCGGCGAGGATTTGACCGAGCCGGAAGCGGCGATGATGGCGTTGAGTTGCGGCGTGAGGAGCCCCACGTTGTCGGCAAAGTTGCCCACAAAGGTGATGATGTTCATCCTCTGCGTGAGTCTCTCGATTTTGCTGAACGCGAGCATGAAACGATCCTCCTCGGCCAGCTGCTCCAGCGGACGGCGCTCGCGTTCGTACTGACGAAGAACTTTGACCTCTGCTTCCGTGGGCAGGAAGCGCATTAGACACTCCACAAAGTCCACCGGTAAGGCCTTCAGGTCGAATCTAGGCAGACATTAGCAAAATGTAACATGTTTGAGCCTTAAAGGTTGAACCAAATCCCACCACGGGGTTTTTCTTTTTCTCACGAGTGACAACGAGGCACTCTAAAGCATCCACTTCAGCATAATATGGAAATGGAAGATGTATTTTCAGGATAACTAGCTGGCTAGCTAGCCAATTAAGGCTAGCTAGCTACCCAAATGCAGTTAGGGCTAGCTAGCTCGCTATCCAGCTAGCTAGCGTTTGTCAATTTGAACGGATCACCGTAGATGCTAACATAAACACTCAAGTTTGGATGTAGTGGAGGAGGTGATGACTTATGCTAGGTGGGGCTCAAGTGCGTCACTGGACCACGTTTTGGTGACAAAAACTAAATCAGGAAAACTGAAATAGTTTATCCCACCGCGGCTAACCACTTCATTCTTAGCAATGATCTCAAACGTGTCATGAATTTGAAAACAAATGTCGGAATTCCTTTGAAAAGACGAAAGGTATGGGTTGAATACTTCTCTATGGCTTTGCAGATCTCCTCTGTGCTCTTGTTTGCCTTCCTCAGCGTGATGGCCAAGTTCTTGGAGCGATTAGCGTCCAGCAGCGTGACTTTGTTCACCGCCTTCTGAGCCACTTTGCTTTTTGTGCATGACAGATCCACAATGGGACCCTGTGCACGGGTTTTAAAGAGATCCTCGAACCTCTCCAAATCCAGTTCCTGCACACAGGACATCGGTCACAAAGTCAACTCCTGAGGAAGCCAATCGGCAAATACGGCCAGCCGCTCGCTCGCTGTACCTCCAGCACCCGTTCGTCATCGATCTCATTGAACACGGTTCCGTTGATCTGATTGGGCTTCAGGGCGGTCCAGTTAAACACAGGTAGGCGGAACTTTGTCTTGATGGGCTTCTTGATTCGGATAGCTGCAACAAAGCGACCGAGTTTGACGCCACAGTCGAGAGTTGTGGTCCAGATGAGCAAAAAAAAGTGCTCTCACCGGAGAGACCCACGCTCAGGATGACAGAAGGAGAAGCGTCAGGCAGAGGAGGAGCCAGAGGAGGTGGAGGAGGAGGTGGTGGTGGTGTACCTGGAGGAAATCAGGAGTGAAAATATTATTATGGAGAAGTGAAAGTAGAAGCCCACAAAATGCGTGGAGGCTCACTTGTGGTCGAAGGAAGTGGAGGAGGAGGCGGAGGTGGTGGAGGCGGCGGGGGCGGAGCTTCACTGGCTGGAGGCAAACTGGAATCGAGTAGCCCCGGGTCGGATGCGGCTGCCGCCGAGGCCAAAGGTAGCGACCCGAAGTCGGCGAGGGGGATGGCGAGGCCGGTGCCAGCCCCATCGCCCCTGACGCCGAGCGGTTCGATGGCGATATCTCCATCGGGCTTCTTGTGCAGGCGGATGGTGCCTTGCTGCTCCAGCTCCAACAGCCGCCTCTCAATGTTGAAGTGCCTCTGGAAGGCGGCGTCCTTCTCCTTCAGTACCCTCCTCAAGGTGGTGACTTGCGTGTTGGTCGACTCGTATGTCTCCTAAACCGCCACAGGGGGGCGACGTAGAGCACAGGAGCGTGATTTCACAAGCTGAAAAAACATCCTGCTTCCTGCCTAATTTGCCATCATACTGATTGAGTTCAAAGCTTCTGAAATCAAGACATGCCACCTGAGGCTCCTCCCTCTGGCTTACCCGAATTGCTTGAAGATCTTTATCCTTCTGGAGGAGGATCTTCTCCAAGTCAGCCACTTTCATCATGGTTTCATTCTCAACCTCCAGAAGCTTCTCCGTCACCTGGCAAAGAGAGGAGGTGAATTCCACCTTCACCGCAGCAGCAGCGAGATGTTCGCCTGCCGTATCCGCTCCCATTTACACGGCGCATCCTCGAGGAGAAATATGATACCGCCCGGCGGCAGCATGATGCGGCACGATGCAGCAAGCACGTGACGCAGCTCTTATTGTCAATATGGAGAACGCACATGTTGCGCTGGAATTGCTCCTCCCTTATCCTCCCTCATCATTCCTGAGAGCGTTTGTGATGAAATTCCGACCATGATGTCAGGGCTGCCTACGAGATTTTCCATGCTCGTTACAAGGCAGCGTGGGATGCAAAGATGGAAGGAGCCAGCGTGAGAACAATACTGGGATTGTTAGGTGCATTCCAAACTTCTCCATAAACCGTGTATGAACCACAGAGAATGATAATATTAGCATTAGCAACATTAGGTTGCACACAGATCGGGTGGTCAGCTCCGCACTTACATGAGACAGGTGCTCCTCAAGTTCCTCCACCTTTTCCAGCGCCGCGTTCTTGGTCTCGGCATCTTCCAGCAGGCCGCCCACGTCAAACACGTTGTCCAGGTAAGCCTGGATCTGCACCGATAGCTTGTCGCTCTCGGTGTGTTTACATTTCTGATGGAGGGGAACATCACGTCACGTCACGGTCTCCAGGGTGATCTCCTCTGATAGTTTTACCTCCAGGTAGTCATCCAGTCCTAGCTTGGTGAATTCAAACTGCAGGTGAACTCGGAAGTTCATGTCCTCCACCGAGTGGACCACGATGTTGATGAACTGCATGCAAGCCACCTGGGCACCAAAAGACACGTTGACGTTTTGGCGGCGGGTAGCAAAAGACGCAAAGCGGCGCCGCTTACCATGAAGTCGATGTTGCCCTCCTCGCTACGGAAGAAATCCATCAGCCGTTCAAAACGATGCTTCTCCTTACACACCTGAAAAGCACAAACGTTGAATGATTTGGATTTGAATAATATCGGAAAATGGCCCAAGGTCTGATTTTGGTTTCAAACAACTTCTTCTCATCGTCAGCAGTCACGGCAGGGCAAAGAATATCGACCAAAAATACCAAATGGAGGGGATAAACAAACAATGGCATGTTTTCCCAGCAAATTCTTTTTCGGTCCTAATAAAAAAAAAATAAAAAAAAAAAGAGCTGACACTGTAAATAAATAACAAAGCCCCAATTTAAGATCTTGTTTTGACGAGCGGCTGGCTTTCTCCCCCTCCTTCTGGAATTCTGATCAGGAAGATGCCCGTCCGTTAAGAATGTGCAGTCCTCATCGGGGACTTGAGGCTTATTTTTCTTGTCTGACATCTGGTGACCTCTGAGGGGTCACCACAGGGCTTCCCCTCCACCCTGTGAGGAGGTGACAACTCCCAGAGCTCCTCAACTTTCATCGCTGCATGACGGCCCTGCATTCCCGCAATTCATTTGCCCTTTTTTTTTGGGGGGGGGGTCTACTTAATCAACATCAGGCTGCTAAAGGTAAAAATCCAAATGTCGGACTAAGCTGGCGAACCTCTTTGAAGTTGTCAAACGCTGACAGGATGATCTCGTGACCTCCTCGAACCAGGCACACGGCAGCCAGCAGCTCCAAGACCAAGGCCTTTGTCCTAAAAGTATCAGGACGGCGCACAAAGTCACCTTCAAGTGCATTTTGGGGGACGCTGAGATGTTGCTGATTCTTACCGTGAGCTCTTGTTGTTCAAACTGAGAGCGATTTCATTGACCGCATGCGCGTGAGACATGACCATGTTGAAGCCGTACTGCGAGAAGAGCAGAGAGACAGACAAGAGGATGTGGTGAAAGTGCAACGGTGGGCCAGATGCAGCATGGAGGAAGTGGAACGCAGGAAGCACCTGGTAGTTCATGATGGCTCGCAAGCATAAGATGCACACGTGCACGTCATCCTTCTGGCTGACGAGTCTCGAGTTCTTGATGGTTTTGCTGCCGGAGAGCGAGCCGTAGCTGCAACAGGTGGGTAAAGTTAGCCCTCGTCCACTGTGACCTTTCTTCACATCGGCCAGATAGCATCAGCACTAGCATGTCCACGGCGGCCATTAGGGCAGGCGGGCGAGCAGGACACGGGCAAGTCGTCAACAGGTAACAGCGGACAGCTCAGCGATACATACCGGAGGACAGACTGGCGGGCCGAGCGCACCAGCGTGTTGCAGAAGGGCTGAGAGCTCATCTGATGCAAATCCTCGATGGACCTGCTCCAAGATTTGGCCTTGTCCAAGAAGCCGCCATCCTCGCCATTCTCCAGCCCCTCAAAATCCAACCTGGGCCACACGCGTAGGCGGATAGAGAGGCGTAGAGCAGATGCAGGTGGGGGAGGGGGGGAGGGGTCAGGTTAAGGGGAGCGAGGTGAGCGTTATGGCAAGAGCATCACACAGCCGCATGAGAAAGCTCAGCAAAGAAAATGGCGCTCATTGCGCTTAAGCTTCAACCGTAACGTCATCCAGCTTGCCGAAGGTCAAGCGACACATCCAAAGAACGCGTTTGGGATGCACAAGCAACTCTGCGGGACGTGCCAACTCAGCGGCCGCAGCTCCACCCGCTTCCTTTTAGAAAAAATACTCACATGACAGCGCACTGGGCAAAGGAGAGGTACTCCACCAAGACGTCAAGACCTCTGTTCTCATCGTTGAGGAACTCCCGGACCCACCTATGATGCGGGAGGAGGGAAATACCCTTAGCGTTCACACCTTTGGATGGGAGTGCAAAGCAGAAGATTTGTTGGGCTCACTGGAGAACATCACTTTGATACGATCGTACAAGAATTTTGTCACAAGTGAAGGGGGAAAGGAAAAGACGGAACGGAAAGCAAAGAAGGACATTTGTACGGAAACTGAAAACACGACGTGGAAGAAAAACACGTGAAGGGAGTATCAGTTGGGGATTTTCTTCGTCAAACACGAGGTTTGCGGTTGAATCAGAGAGGAATGTGTCTTTTTTGAATGATTGCTTGAGATGGACAGGAAGGCAAGCGGCAGGAAAAGGGAAAGGGAGGGAGGGAGGGATGGAGGAAGGCCAACCCTGCAACAGAGGAAACCAACAAAGCAGTTGAGGTGAAGGGGAAAGAGGCGGGCTGCTTCTGAGGAGGCGCCCATGATCATTGCTTTCCTGTCTACTAACCAGACACCCCCCCCCCCCACCCCAACCGTGACCCCTTCGTCGCCCCCCCACCCTACTGCGGCGAGCTCCTATTTTCTTGGCCGTGGCAGGAATAAAACTCAGACGTTGCAATAAAGCACGCTCGCCATTCTCCTGAAAACGATCCCACCTTATTCCTCTTCTGGGAAATCCATTGAAAGATTTTTTTTTCTTTTCTTCCCCCTTTTAGTCACACAAACGCTCTGGAAAAGTTGAATCCGTCTTTAAAACAGCGGCAATTTGACATTTACAGCAAAGGGCAGCGTCGCACCAGATGGCAAATCTTTTTTCCTAATTGCATAGCAGTCTCGTAATCCAGTGTTTTAAGATTTGTAAAATAAAACTAAAAACAGGGCTCGTTTGGAACAAGAAATCCCCGATTAAAACGTGTCTTAATATAAACTTCGCGTTTTAGCACCATGGACCGCATTAATGTCAGCCAATATTTTCGCGGACCGGTGTTCGATGACGTCACGATTTTTGCGACGAAAACTTCTAAAAACAATTCTAGAAAATCAAAATCAAATGGATCGATAAAAAATAGCATCAATAAATCAACTAAATACCGATTACACATTGTTTATGGAAGCTTTCTTCGCAAAAATCGTCCGTGTTTCGACTATTCCATTTCCGCAAAACAAACCAATCACAATCTTCCACGTCACCGTCTTTCTAGCCAATCGTATAGCAGAACAACACGGAAGTACGTCACCAATAAACACCATCATTTACGTTATAATATAATAAACGTTGATTATTAAATAAACGTGAATCCACTGTGTATTCCTGTGCAACTTAACTTGCAACATCCTCAAAACATCGCGCCAACAACATAACATGAGTAATGTTGTGTTATTTACAGGTCTCCCAGGTGTAAAATAATTCATTGTTTATTATTTTTTGTACAGTCCGGTACCAAATGATCCATGGACCGGTATCGGTCCGCCGCCTGGTGGTTGAGGACTGTTGGCTTATACTGTCTGTCCACATGTGGTGCTGCACAACTTGTGTTCAAATAGCTTCATTCATCACTGTCCAAACTACAGCCCGAGGTCCATTTGTGGCCTGTCTTTCACATTGTTTTTTTTTTTTTTTTGTGCTGCACAGGGTTTTATGAATGTAGCTTTGAAAAGCTGTGATGTCATAACATCACAATAGATTCTGCTTGCTGAGCAAAAGGTGTCAACTTCCAAGTATCCACGCACGTGTTTTTCCATTTAAAAGTCGGCCAGCCGGCCAGGCCAGCGTACACAACAAAGCTTCCTGTTAAGCACTCGATGGGGGAGCGGACGCGACGGCACAATGGCTACCATCTGGGCATCGGGAGGCTCGGCCACATCCAGTGGAGCTGCGGAGCTTGGCAACTCCAAACAATGGGAGGGCCATCCGGGGACAAACAATGCCAGCTTTTCCTTCAGACACTCACAAACAGATGGAGAGCAGGAAAATGAACACTTGCCCAATGTGGTTTGTCCTCAAAGAGATCTCCAGCTCCCTTAAGACTTTGGTAGACTCTTGTACTCTCCTGCGGAACTTCTGCGAGACACAAGGAGAGCAGAGTGTTTGTTTACATACACCCATGAGACGCTTTGCAGTTCATGGCGAGAGTTGGTGACCTTTCTGGTGACGCCGGGGTCTAAGTAGCCGCGGATTTTCTGGATGTAAGTGTGAGGTGGATTCTTCACTTGAAACCTTTCCTGTAGGCCAAACAAGATGAACTCTTTTTTTTTGTTGTTGAAGAGAAGACGTGATAAGTTGAGGCCAGCATACCTGGTCGCAAATCAGGTCCCACTTCTTCTCATTGTCGTACTGCCTGAGGAGCCGGGCTTTGTCTGGAGGCAGGTTCATAGAGTTCTGAAAAAAATAATGCATAAAACATTTTTACGTGGGTCAACGCAACGTCTGGTAGGTTCATAGAGTTCTGAAAAAAAAAAAAAATATGTTTCAGCGCAACATCTGGCACAATGAATGGTTATGAGTGACAAAGATCAAATAAAAAACTGGGCTGTAAGTGTTTCGCTTACATGAGCAGATTTAGAAGACAATTCGATGTTTACGTGTTTGTGTTTAAAACACCAAGGCTGCTATTTGATGAGCCTCAGCGGTGAGCGAAATGCACGGAACACTGACACTTGTTTTTAAATCCAACAGCAAATGTGTGTGTTCATTTCACAATCCGTAACGACTGAGTGGGTGGCAGAAACTCCACAGTGCTACCCACGTCAGAGCCCAGTTTAAATTTGGGGGACTTTGGTGATGATCTCACTTCCTGTGTTGACATTCAGCACCCTAGCTAGCACTCTTGCTTGGCCTCCAAACACCGCAACCACAACGGCGGCCTAGTGCTGTCATCTCATCCTGCACTTAAAACAACAGAAGGCCGCCACTTTTAAACTCAAACTGCTCTCAAATCTGTTACAAAACGTTTTAAGTTCCCAAGTCATGGTGTGACGTATGAGAGCTAGCTTGCTAGTTTAGCATGCGGCCACAACAGCACCGAAAGACGCAAAAAACAACCAGCAGAAATGGAAAAAGAAAAACGTATGAGAGCTAGCTTGCTAGTTTAAGCATTCGACTACAACAAGGAATTCCTCTACACACCACTGAAAGACACAAAAAATGACCAGTTCTAGTTAAGCAAAGATATTTGAAATAAAAAAGAAAAACACATGAGAGCTAGCTTGCTAGTTTCACATTCGGCCACAAGAAGGACTTCCTCTTCACAGCATCTTTGGTACTCATTTGCAACACTTGCACATCCAAACAGCCGTAAGACGCAGATTTAACGCTAATTTCTGGAGATATACATTTCAAAAAATGATTCTGATTATTATTGCAATTTTCGTTTGTTGGTAATACAAGCTTTAACATCTTGTACGTAACTGTAAAACGGCTCCAAATTCAAATATAAAACTAAACGGTTCCGGCTAAAAGAAAAAAAATGTGTGGAAGCTACCAATGAAGCAAATCCACAGATGTTACACGATGCTAAAGTGTGTTGAGCAAAAACCACGCAGGAGGGCGGCAACATGCAAAGCAGATGTGCAGAATTACACCAGGAATGTTTGTACATGTGATCCCGACTTGCTTGCCTCCATCTTTTTGGTATTTTTTCTTACTTTTGATCTGCATTACGATCTATGAGCTTCGTTAATATAAGGCCGGTTTGGTGTGTCCATCACAATGAACATCATCAGCATTATTTTGGCAAAAAAATAGAAACTGAGACTTTTTGTACAATGACAGTTGCAGTCAATTGCACTGAATGGGCTTGTTGTTGGATGATTACGTAAGAACAGAAAACAAAGTCTCTGAAATCCAGACATCGGGCCCGCCGGAGCCCAGCCGAGCCGTTTGTCTCGTTTTCTCAGCCAGTCATGCGTACGAAAGCGCAGGCGAAGAGCAACGGGCCTTTTTTCTGCTTCCAATTCCGAATCAGGGACAGGAAATCGCATCCAGTGCTGAACCGATTGGGTAAACTGGCTTTTTTTAACACAATGAAGAAAAAAAAAAGTCACAAAAACAGCTGAAATGGCTGCAAAAAAGGCAAAGACAAAGAGGTCACAAAGCAGGGAGGAGATTTCCTTCATTTTAGGCGCCTAACTGAATTTAGTAGCTAACTTGATTTTGCTTCCTCCTGCGGCGATAGCGCTCGGCACTTCCTGTGTTTAGAAGAAGCAAAAAAAAAAAAAAGAAGCAAGGGAGCGAGCAGAGATGCTTTATTTCTGGCCAACCCCATTTTAGGCCTCAAATACTACCGAAATGTGAAACACGTTTGGCGCTTACTGCCCACGTCTTCTCCTCCATTCAAAGCCAAGCTTTGTTTTCATTTGGTGCCTTGCCATTCCCATCCTTTGACATTTGAGACTTTTTTTTTTCGTCCTTCTAGAAAATGGATAACAACAATAGCTGGTGGGCAGGGTCGCTGATTTTCTCCCGCAAGCTGCTCGACTGGTTTGATGAGAGAGCGACGTTATCTTGTTCCACGGCTCGGGAGACGGCGACACTTTTTTAATGCGGCCTCATCTGACATTTTTTGCTATTTTCAATCATATTTGTCCATAATTTGTTCCGCATGCCATGTGGTGGGAATTATCTGCTCAATTTTGTTTGTAGGACACGTTAAAAAAAAAAAAACAACCACGGCTGCCTACCAAGTGTTCAATAAAAAAATAAGCTCCGCCCCCTTTGTGCTCTGGTCTCTTCCTTCTCTAGTTCGGGATGCTTTTGACATCTTGGATTGTTTCTTGGCAAAACAGACTTTCCTGAAAGGAAGCGATGTTGTTATTTGAAATACACAACCTGTAATTTCCTTTGTTTTATGTTTAGGTGGGCAGCAAACGTCCAACTAGGAGTGGCAATAAACATCTTTTTGGAAGAACCGTTTGTGGCCAAGGAACAGTTGAGGGCGACCACCTGAAGGTTGAGGAGATGCAATCCCGCTCAAATGAGCACTGCAGCCCAAATGGCCAACTGGCGAGCGGGTTGAGCAAATCCATCTGCCCTAATCCGAGCTGATTTACGACCTCGCCTGAGCCGACTTTATGACCTTCAACTCCCGCTGGAGAGAGCGCTGGAAAAGATCACGTTTTCCTACACGAGCATTCTTTACTTTACGCTCGAATAGGAGCGTTGATGACCGTCGGTAGCTCTCCATCTTTTTTTGGTGCTTGGCCACTCTTGCGATGTTTTTATAGTGGCTGCTTTATCGGTTTCTCACAGACGAGACACGGTTGTCATCAGCTTGGAGGGAAAAGAGTGGGCGGCCGCACAGCGGACCCAGACAGGCCCGATTTGGCCCAGACAACGTCAGGGTGGGGTCCCGGAAACTACTGGAAGGTGGATCAAGGACCTCAGCTTAAGACCGGGAGCTCAGCGAACATCTAGATTTAAAAAGAAAAATCACAGCAGACAACACACGGACCATTTCAGTTTTTGATGACGCTTTGTTTTGTGACATGAACAAAAAATGTCTTGGCCAATTGGTCTGAATACAAAAAGAGACAAATAGAAGATTTCTGTAGAAGTAAGACACTAATCACAACTTGTGACCCACACAGAAAATCCGAGCTGATTCCTGTCAAGCAGTGGAGGCAAAGAAAACAGAATGAATATGTACTCCGCTCACAGAGCATATTTTTAGGCTGTCCAAATAAGAGAAAACCGTAATCGAGCTGTGCCAGGCTTGCCTGGATGAAGTTCAGCTGGAAATGAATGTTAGAAAACAGAAAGTAGACAAAAATAGTAGAAAGCGACGATGACAAACGCTTTTTCACGTTTCTGGAAACAATGCGTTCCGGTGACTCGTCGGAATGACGTCACACAACGCACGACATGCCGCTGGCTTTTTATTCATTGTTGGACTTTTTTTTTTTTTTTTTTGCCGGACGGCTGTGGAAAGACAATGGAGCGAGCGCTTTGCCTTCCTGAACACGGCAGCAAATCACAAAGTGACGTCGAAAGATGCGGACGCGCGTGCCTTGCTTGGCACAATGCGCAAAAGAATCGTGGGTGCTTTTTTGGAGCGGCCAGGTAAAAGC
This sequence comes from Syngnathus scovelli, assembly GCF_024217435.2. Taxonomy (NCBI): domain Eukaryota; kingdom Metazoa; phylum Chordata; class Actinopteri; order Syngnathiformes; family Syngnathidae; genus Syngnathus; species Syngnathus scovelli. The sequence continues at coordinate 3,022,510 of NC_090848.1, forward strand.
TGAGAGTGGGAGAAAACACCAGCCCGATCGCAGACATCCGATCCGATCAGATCGGGCGACGGCTCTTTTGAAGCGGTAACGTGAACTCGATGACGGGGGGACCAAAGCTGATGCTCCCGAGGGATGCCACACCTCGTCGCCTTTTTAAAAAAAAAAAAATTCTGGACTCGCTGCTTGAGCAAAAATGATTTCACGTCTGTTACCATCATAAGAATCAAATATGGAGCCGTCGGCCTAGACGGAGCCAGATCTTCTCGCAGCTCTGCGCGTACTGCAAGTGAACCCGAAAGGCACTTTGGCGAGAGGCCTTTAATCAATCGTCCGGCCAAAAAATCTCAGAAGCGTGAACAAAAAGCTTAAGGAAATGAGTTAAAAATAACCGTAGGGATTTCTCATGGATCCGACACAGGAAGTTTTCCTTCATTCCTGTGAGGCCGACATCCTGTTTGTTCTCGTGCGCGCGCCAGCGTGAGTCCGACGGACGATATTCACAAAAATGTCAGGAATGCAGGTACGCTCTTTGAAAGGCTGCCCATTTTAGAAAAAAAAAAAAAAAACATAGATCAGACGCAGAGAAATACTTTATTGGGATGGAAGCCTAGTAATTCAAAAGAGGAGCTATGAGATAAAGACTGCGAGAAATAAACTTGCGGTCTGAACTCGGTTGGAAAAATTAAAAAAATGAGTGCTTAGGGGCACAAAAGGGGCTCCCTCTCTCAAACAACACTGACTGACAGAGCCGCCATTGTGCTGAGGCGCAAATCTGCAATTCTTCGGCTTCCTGCGCATGTATTTTTGCGGCTTGACACATATGCACCCCCACACACACAAGCAAGTATCATGTCAAATCTCCGAGCTTGCACACGCCGCCCGCCACACATGTTTGATAATTGCACACATGTTGTATCTGCTCATTTGGCCACTTGACCTCTGCTTTCAAAAAACAGAATTACAGAAGCACTAAAAAAGGGCCCATAAAAAGCGGCCCTAAGTGAAATGATACCCCGAGGGGCCTGGTACCGCCAGGTGGACGGCTAAAAGCCAGACTGAACAGTAATCCCCCGCTTCCTCCGAGAACTCGGCGGTGGGTGCCTGAGCCAGATGTAGCTCAACTGGCAGAGAAGATGAGCAGAAGTGGTAATAAATAACACTAATGGAGGTTTTAGGCTCAGTAAACACTTCTCGCATCTTGACTTCATTAGTTGCACGTATCGAACGGGGCAGGGTTCTTCGGATTTGAAGAAGCGGCGAACGAGTGAGTGAGTCATGGTCGCCGTGGTGCGGATGATGCAACTGGATGTCAGCCGCTACTGGAGTCACTTAGGAGGATCTCCAGACCAGACGGCAAGCGAAATTTTTTTCCCATGGAGCTCCCGCAGAAAACGGGCCAAGATGTGCACCGCTGCTCCAATAGAAAGGAAAGGGAGAAAAAAAAGTTGGTAAAGTCATTAGCGCGGAGAAGAGTGGTAGACGCACTTCAAGGCTCGTTCTCCCGACCAGACCGCAGGAATTCCAGCCGACCCCGGTGCCAGACGTGCACCTTTCCAAGTGCCACCCTCTAGTATCGGAATGCACGGCCAGGAAACGCCGAATGAGCCGCACGCGGATTGAGTTTCAATTCAGGATGTGAGGAAGATCAAGCAAGGGATGGATGGCGGAACTGAGGAGAACATCTGAGTAAAACAGTCAGCTGCAGTGGAGACTTGAACGTTCGGCGGTTTAGGTCCTGAATATGCAAAAGGGGTCAGGGGTCACAATTCAAAACGGGAAGACCTGCTTGAGTTTGGAAAATGGTTGGGTCCCACAAAGTGTGAGCGGTGAGGTCTTCCGGGTCTTCTTTGGGCCAGTGCAGGGGGAGAAAGGGCCAAAGTCAAAACACACTTTGATGAACTTCATGCAGCCGCTTTGATGCCAGCTACAAAAATATACAGCGGGAAGCAATCGGCTAAATTTAGACTATTTTGGTTGAAGTGGAAAAAAAGTCCCAAAGTCAGCGCCAGATGAAAGAACCTCGACCTTGTCGTCCTCCCGACCGACGTTATCTGGCGAGTTTGATAAGCTTGTTGTGCTTTCCCACAAAGTTAAGGAAACGTGTCGCTAAAGTCGGCAGCGGGGTGGAGAAACACGAGAGACATGTTGAGTCTGCCGCCTTCTCGCCTGGAAATCTTCCCCGCGTGGCTGCACATAATAACAGTGAAGGATTTCACTTGCGCTCGCCAGTCGACTTTGGTGACAAAGGAGACCGTTTCAAGATGTGTCTGAAGGCCGCCGCCGCCGCCACGGTCGGACTCTTTGTCGTCAAGTACAGTCATGACTCGAGCAATGACGCTGTTGTTGTTGTGTCACACTGTCAAGTCATCTTAGCATCAGAAAAAAGTTGCGCAAGACACAAAAGGTGTCTCCTTAGATTATCTCCTTAGATTAATTCAAATATAATCTCAAAACAGATAGTTTATGAAGTCAGTCAATTAAGAAAAGTTGTTGTCGCTGTCTTGAAAGGGGGAACCACCGTGGAAATGTCATAAGATTAAAATAAGATCACTTCAGGGGGAACCAAAAGTGCGTGAGTGTGTGTGGGGGTGAGGTGTTTTGATTTTGGAAAGGCCCGAAAACATCACAATGGAATGGATGACAGGGTCACTTGACACAACAAGTGGGTGTTGACTCAATGCTCATCGGGACAAGAGCTCAACTTTAGTGTGTGTGTGTGTGTGTGCGAGGAAATGTTTTTACGTTTAGTCTGCAGTCGAATCACAGAATGCAGTGATGTTCTCGTTTAACACGTTTCGATTATATTTTAAAAAATGAAAATAAAAAAAGTCAATCCGTTTGTGCCGTGCTGCGTTCAGCCAAATGCTGAGTTGTCTGACTTTTGGGGGAGACAAAAGAACTCCAGGGGGGGGGGGTCTACATCAGGCGTTTGAGGGGCGGGCCAACACAGGTCTCATTTCAAATCCAAACTCTTGAGCATTTAGAAAGTATTTATTTTATTTCATTAGCCACTTTTTGGATTAAAAAAAGTCTAGTGAGATACACATGTGCGTTTAGCTACAAATTGTAACATGTGTTTGTTAGATGAAGCACAAGAAACTCACCAAAACGATGGCGAACTTCTCCTCCAGCTCGGTGGGGTCCGGCATTGGCACCTTCAGAGGCAGAATGTGATGCTTCATCTCCGACTGGCCGTCCACACTTTCAATATTCCCCATTTTTCTTCGTATCTTCGTAATTATACTCGTCACAAAAGTGTTTCAAGTTAATCCAATCCAGATCTCCCAAATATTCCAGTGACGTGATCAACGTAAGAATTCAAAGGATCCACTTCGTCCATGTAAAAAGTGACAGTGCGGTAGTCTCGCTTTTCTAAGTCCAAATGCCATTTATTCCGGCCGGTCCAGTCCGCTCTTCTTTCCGCCACGGTCCCGACTTTCTGCTTTTCCTTTCGCGTCTAACTTTCAAAATCGCTACTCGAGAAGTTGCTGCTGGACTTTCTTTCTTGGCTCCGACGCGTTTCCATTCATTATTCTTGTGTGATCCTGATTCGGCTGCTCATAGTGGGCGGGGCTTCTGATGTAGGACACGCCCCCGGGGTGCAGCATCTGGAGGAAACAGTCCCTGGAGAAGATGTACACGAATAGATGGGTAGTTGGCTCCCTCTGGTGGTCATTTAAGATTACTGCCGGGAATACAGTAAACCCCCGATACACGCGAAGGAACACTATTTTTTTTAATTCATTTTACACAGGGGCATATTTGTCATTTGGGGAGAGGGTCCAAGGCAAAAGCCAATACAACTTTATATATTTATTAATATTAATATTTATATTATTTATGAATTACAAAAATGCGCTATACACATAAAGCAAAAACTTTTAAGTTATACTTCTTCCCACTCCTTTTCAGGCATGTGAATATGATTTATAGTTTCTTTTTTGGTTATATATATATATATAAATTAAAAAAAAAAAAATATATATATATATATATATATATATACGTATATATATATATATATTTTTTTTTGTCTTTTCATTTGTGTACAGTAATATATATATATATATATATACATATATATACATCTTTTTTTTTCACATGTTTGAAATAAACTCTAAAACCTCTTGTGCATTTTTGACTACATTTCAGGTAAAAAAAGACACACAAAGCAATCAAGGGAATGCAAACTTTATTCCGCAATTTCAAAGCTCATATAATATCATATATATTAAGATTTAACTAAAAAAAAAAACACATCAGTTGTCAACATTCAGATGTTTTGATAACACATGAGCGAGCAAGCGTCACAGTGATAAAGTGCCACTACTACTTTCTAATTTCGTACTTTTGCGCCGCTAACTTGTTGCATCTAACACGACAAAGGCGAGAAAGCGAGCGTGCATGCCATGAGATTCGTGTCGCGTCTTGATAAAAGCACAGTGATGGAGACGGCTTACGGTTTTCTCAGCTCAGTTGTCAGAGGGTCGCTCTCATTTGGTAATACTTCCGTTTAGAAAAAAGCAACGCAAAGCATAGAAAACATTTGGAACATAATTTTGAAACCTTTTAAAGTCGTAGAATACTTATTAAGGCGACAATAGAAACACAAAAAAAGAAAATTATTTTTCCGTCAGGTCGGAGGCTACAAATGTGTACAACGTACCTTGCGATATCGAGCCCTTCAATTCGAAAAGGACTTTAATATATATTTGTATATATTATCATTTCTTTCTTCTTTTATATGATATACAAAGTGATAATTTGCGCAACATGGTTGCATTATGAAAGATCCATTCAGCCAAAGAAGAACGAGTCTGCGACAGCACTGCTAAAATTTTGGATGACAAGCTGGCTCCCCCCTCCCCCCCCCCTCATAAATACTGATGGATTGCTGTTTTATGGAGCTTTTTTTTTTTTTTTTGTCTTCCTTATCTTCAGCAAAGATGGAAAATGCCGTGAAAGCTGAATACACGCGCACAACTCACAGAGCAGGCAAGCGACAACAAATGTGAAAACGTAGAGAAGATCAGTCGAGGATTCTCCTAGCTTGACTCTGGTAGCAAATCGTACCTGCAAAGACGAAAGATTCGTTGAGCGCTCGGCGGATTTGGGCCGGCGCGTTCGAAATCTTTACCATTGTGTGACTCCGCTCTTCAGGTCGATCTGGTCCAGGTCCAGCTGCAGCTGCAGGCGTGAAGGAACGTGGTCAATCTCACTTGATGGGACTCAACAAGTTGCACAACGATTGCGGATTTGTTTTTCCTGGCGAGTACAAAATTGGAGCTGACTTACTTTACCAAGAAGCTCCCTCTCTCGGCTCATGAAGGAAACGCTGTTCTTCACCGATAGGTCCAGCTTCTTCTGCGATGACTCCTCCAATGAGAGCTCAAAGTCAAACCTTTGGGAAAAGAGAAGGAGCATCACTGGAATCACACAAATCAAAACAGAAGGTCGGACTGGAAAATCTGTCGGACAAAATTGTTTTTAAAAAATAGGGGAACGCAAAACTCAAGTTGTCCATTTTGTGTGGAGAACATTAACAAAGGTGGACCACAATGACCTCACAGGATAAAAAAAAATCTGCAAATTCAGCAGCATGAAGAAGTTTGATGAAGCGTGCTAGCTAGCTAGCTAGCTAGCTAGCATTTGCAATGATACACTGGATCCGTCTCATTACCTCTCGTTAAATTCCGGGTTGAGGTCCCTCTTCTTGGTGGCGGTTCTCCTCTTGGTGATGCCTTTCTTGTCCGGCAGCAGCATGAACGTCACATAAGAGTCGGCGCCGTCTTTGGAGCAAGCCGTCAAGGCTCTGCGAGGAACGTAATCACAAACTTGAGCCGCCGCCATCTTTGGCGACACGACCATACAAAACCAGACCTGCACGCGTGGACGGTGATGAAAAGCCGGTTCTCCTCCGTGGCGTATCCGAGGCTGAGCTTCACCTGGCTTGAAGACGTTGAGCCATCGCTGCCCCTAAAGGTCGCAAAGGGAAACATCTATTTAGCAGCGCGGGAAAATGGAAGCAGGTCAAGGTGACGCACATGGCGAACCCTGCCCGGTGTCTCAGGTCCAGATGGGAAGGATCCCATCTAGGAATGACCACGTCGCCCATGCTGTCCAGCTCCCCCGGGGCTCTGCGGCACAGCGTCGCCAACTGCGTGTCCAAGATCTGCAAGACAAACATCATGAGTGCCCAAAAGAAAAAAACAGAATCAAGTGAGCACCTTCAGCGTCGCCCTCAGCAGGATCTGGCTCTCCGGTAGAGCTCCATCCAAAGCTACCCAGCGGTCCAGAACCAAGTTGGGCTCGGCCATCACCTCCCTCAACGCGAGCGTGGTGGAGCCCAGAGCCTGGCCCCAACTGTGAGACAGCTGAAAGGAGACACCATGCTCATCTTGGAGACAATATGGCACTGAAGATCCGCACCTTCACCGTGAGCGTTTCCTCTCTGGGATCTCGAATCAAGAAGTGGAAGGCTTCATCCCATCGAGGAGATGTGGACCGCTCGCAGACCTTAGCAGCAAAAAAGTTGAGAGAGTGCAGGGCATGGAGGTGCTTCGTCCACACACACTTTGGACCTTACCTTGGTTTTGTGAGATACATTCTTGAGAATCACCTCAGCTCCAACTTTTGGCTCCTTCCCACTTTTCTTCAACTGAAATGAAGAATAGTGACGAGTCAGTGAAACGTGACGTGAATGATGATGATGACGACGTGATCTTACGGCCAGGCCATGAGCTCGCTCCACATACACAAAGAGCACGGCTGCCGACGGTACAACTTTGTTCTGGAATAACTGCTGTGATTGATACTGCAGAATCTTTTTTTTGAGGAAAAAAAAAGAGATTTTAGATTATAAAAGCGGATGAAGAACTTATGACACAAATATAAAAAGGGAGTCCATCTTGATTTGACCTGCTCCAGTTTGAGTAGGTCGGACACCCTGGGCAGCCATTCGAGGAGCAGGTGGACCCGACCGGACTTGACGTCGCTTAACGTGTACCACTGGAACGACAACGTGGACGTCAATGGAAAAAAATTTTTTTTTAAATATTTGGATTCTGCCACGCACCGTATTGATGAACTGTGCACTGATGATATCTCGTAAATTCACTTTGAACCTGCAAAGAGAGATGAAGCCGTCGGGTCATGACCTTTGCGTGGGTCACGTGTGGACTCACCTTCCCAGGAAGTCATCTTGATCAATGTCCTTGTCAAATAAGTCAAATTGGATCTCTTGGCCAGGGAGCTGAGTCAGAATCACCTAAAAACATTGAAGGACATTTGAGGTGAGCCATCCAAGTATATGCTCCTCTAAATAAATAAATAAATAAATAAATAAATAAATAAATAAATATAGAATAATAATAGATAAATAGATAAATAAATAAAATGATGAATAAATAAATGAAACAGAAGAAATTAAATACATAATAAATAAATAAATAAATATAGAATAATAATAGATAAATAAAAAAAATGATGAATAAATAAATGGAACAGAAGAAATTAAATACATAATAAATAAATAAATAAATAAATAAATAAATAAATAAATAAAATAAAATAAAATAAATAAGAGGAGTCCAAACCTCATAGAGTTCATTCCAGACTGGATTGAGGTTCTCTTTGATGGTGTGACTGCGGAAGGTCATCCCAGCCACTCGGATCTTGACATAGGGGTCACTCTTGCCTTTCACCATGCCCCCCATGAAGTTGTCCTTGGCGATCAGGTTTTGGGCCTCCAGCAGGTGGATTCGAAGCACCCCCTATAGACAAAAACAGGTAAATCCATCTCTGGGTTCACTCAAGGCAACGTTCCATTTTTAGTACCTCAGTCGCAAATTCCGGGTCGGGCGTGGTGTGCTGCGGGCGTGACGGCGGAGGTTTGGCTAAGCCGCCAGGCCCCATGGGGTTTAGTTCTGCCGTGATCCCGCCGTGACCTGGTCCTGAACCGGGAGCTAACGGGCGGGGCGACGGCGTGGTGGGTGTGGCGTCATCGCTTAGCCACAAAACCTGGACACAGGTAAAGTCACTGCGGATTGTCAGATACAAAACAACTTTGGGGTCAACCACCAACCCGTAGAACAATCTTGATGTAGATGCGGCCGGCAGAAGTGGAGTTGTCCAACTGGAACCACTGGTCCATGGTGAGCTCAGGGGAGGTCAGGAGGCGGGTCAGAGGGATGCTCAGACTGCCCAGGGAGAGAGCTCGGTCGTCATCCTTCACCTGATTGGACACGAGATTTACAATGCTGACATTCTTCAGTGAAGCGTTCTTCACGTCATTACTTGAATGTCGATATCTTGTTTGCGAGGATCCTGAATGAAGAAGGTGAAAGCGTCCTCCCACACGGGGTGGCTGCAACCGTAGCAAGTCTGCAAGACAAGGTAAGGCAGCTTTAGTTTGTTTCAAGCAGAGGTGGCCAATCCAGAAAATTTTTGGCTTCAGGTTCTACGCTGAATGAGCTGCAGGTGTTTGATGCTCCTTTGTAGAGCAAAGGTTTCATTTGATGCCTACCTTGCTCTCTTTCGTCGTATCCTGAATGGAAATCTGCACCATTGGGCTCGGGTCCTTATTTCCCTTTCTCATCTGAAACAGAATCAAATCGGATCAAAGTGCGCAAAAATAAAAAATAAAACCGATCAGAGACGATGATCATCTTACAGGCAGATCCTGAGCTTGATCGAGATAGACGGCCAAGATGGCAGCAGATGGTGGATCTGTGGTTTTGCTGGTCAGGTTCTGGTTTCTCTGGATCACCTGGAGGACATTTGGTATGAACAGAAAAATAAAATGTTATAGGAAAATAGTTGAAATTTATTGTTATATCTGAATAAGACTTTGTTCAAGAAAAAAAAGAAAAAATGATTTAAAAAAATTTAAATCTAAAAAAAAATTGAAAAAAAGATTTCATAAAAAGAAAAAAATGATTAATTTTTATTTTATTTTTTTTATTTGACACACATTATTCTAATGAAGAGACAATTTGTCACCTCAGTTAATCTGTCGGCAGACGAGAGCAGAGAGAGCCATTCCAGACGGAGGTGAACGCTGCCGGATGGGACGTCCCTCAGATTGAACCACTGCACGCACACACGAATCAAAACATCCCAGTCGCATAAACACAAGACACATTTTTGTCCTTTAATCACAGATTTCAATCCCAAAGCGACTGGCTCACGAGGATTCACTGTCCATGTGACTCATGGCCGTTGTCACATGTTAACTAAAGTCTAACTCAGCCATTCTTCAAGTTGAGAGGCTCCAGAAACAACTTACATCATCCACAACTCGGGCTTGTTTCACAATAGCCAGATCCACCTTGACTCTGAAAGAGACCAGACAAGTTGGATGAAATGGACAACACACACAACCATTGCCAGTCAGACGCACAAATTGCATAAGAACCGGACGCATACCTGCCCAGGAAGTCATCCTGGTCTGGGTCCTTGTCAAACACTTCCACTTCCAACTCTTGACCAGGTACTTCGTGGACAATCACCTGACACGTTTGCATCAACGGAAGAACACACACACACACTCATATTGCTCAGTTTCATCCTTGAGTTTTGGTTGAACTTTTAAAAGCGACCCAAATATTTATCCCCAAGCAAATGAGAAGACAAACATGGCCATGAGAGAAACGTTTCCGCAAAGTGGTGTTTATCAGAGAAGTTGTGATTTCCTGCTTCCGACGAAGATTAAATCTTCGCGAAGCTGCTTTTCTCTGAAAGTGGGTGCCAAGTCAGAAACGTCCTGAGTCATTCGTTTAAGGAAGTCAAAGGCGCATCACGTGAATTATTATTAACTCAAACGCGTGATGAATTAGTGTTTTGGTTACCGTGGCAACCCCAAGAATCTCATGTTTCAGTATATTTTTGTTCCTTTGCAAGTTCGTGCCAAGTGAAAGTAAACATCCTGACAATTGGACACGCCACAGAAAAGTTTTGTTGACAAGCCAACCAAAATCCACAAATAGGTCAAAACGAAACCTAAACCGTCAAATGTCTCGCAAATACCACCTAAAAGATTTCCTCTCGCATCTTTCTCAGAACTCAGAGCTTTGTTTTTAAATAGTGAAGACAATTTGTCATTTTTTCGAAAACACTCTCAGCACTCTCACCTCATACATTTCCCTCCACTGTGGGTTCAGGTTGCTGTCCACGTGACGTGAGGTGAAGATCTGCGTTCCCACACGAAGCACAGCGTAAGGGTCCGACTTGCCGTCGATCAGGCCCTTGATGACGGTGTCCTTGGCGGTCAGATCTTCGGCCTCCAGCAGGTGGATCCGCACGACTCCCTAGCGCGAGATGCAGAGAGACATCATCGGCAACGTGGATTGCGACGGTTGCCCGGGCGACGGCTCCCCCAGACGCTTACCCTTGGCAGAGGGGAGCGCAGCTGCGCCACCTGCAGGTCAGCCACCAGGGGGATGGTGAGGCGGTTGGGGAGGACCAGTTGGGAGGCGATGGCATCCATTATCATGGTGTCCGACATGGCGCTGTAATTAAAGCGAGGATGATGTCGCTTGGGGAAAGCAGGGCACTGATTTGTGAAAATGAAAAGTATGGAGTCAACTCACTTGAGTCCAGGGATATCCAACAGGTTGGTCAGTCCCGTCCAGTTGATGTCCAGTTTCTATCACAAAATGAGAGTTCTTCAAGATCAAAAAAAAAATAACTAACTTGGGTCAACTCACAGGTCGGCGGATGAAGAACATGGTGATGGCTCCAACCAGCGGAACGTCTCCAATCAGAGGCTCGAGGATGACGCGCAGTTTGCCTTGGAGCTGCGCACACAAGCAGCACACCGCTTACTTTTACTATTTAGATATACGTCAACATTCGCTTTTTTTTTTTTTTTTTTTGCTTTGACAAAGACTTGCGATTGAGAGTTTGGCAAATAGAGTCAAAAGCTTTCAAGCTCTTTATGGCAGCAACCACCAAAATAATATTTTAAAAAAAATTAAATAAACAGAAAGGTCATTGCGTACTCAAAGCAATGCTAGCTTACTGCCAACACGTCATGTATCACATCTTGGAACGTGTGACACTTTTGTTTTCATATTTGTGCTTAAAGTATTTGAGTCAAATGCTTGATCACGTATTTTTTGTTTTATACTGCCCCCAGTGGCCAAGTCACATACAACAGCTCTAATGAACTAGCGTTCGGTATAAACTGTTTCATTATTCAAATTCGACTCATATCTACTCATATTCCAAAAAAAATGTTTTTTTGTGGGGGCTGGTACAAATTAATGGCATTTGAGTTGATTTCAATAAGGAACGATGATTTGGAATATGAGTGTTCTCCTTCTATTTGTATTTCCATACCTGAATTCCTTTGACCCCAGCTTTGCAGAAATACTTTTTGATTTCCACGTTGATCTCGGCGTCGCCGGCGTAGCTGTGGGAAGACGTGCGTTTAAATAGGGAAGCTGATGAGATGCGACGAGAAGACTGTTTTGTCTTAAACAAACTAACGAGGACAAACATCTCGGGATCATCTCAATGTCTGACTAGACGGACTGGTTTCTTGCGCAGAAAAAAATTACCTGAGGTACAAATCCAACATGACTTGTCTTCTGTCGTGCTCTGTGTGAGCTTTGACGCCGACCACTTTTAAAGCCTGTCAAGATAACAACTGCGATTACGCACAGCGAAGGCAATGGAAAGTTTAAAAGAAATAATTTTTGACAAGATACGTGGAGGGAGGGGCAAGGCCATACCTTGTCTCCGAGGTTGACTTTGGTGAAGCTCAAGGTTTGCAGATGAATGCTGGAAGCTCGGATGGTTGGAGCGATGGTCTCCAGAAGTAACTTTTCCACAAAGTGGCCTATGAAGGGCCACGCTTGCTGCAGCATCTAAACAAGGGAGGACATGTGATCCAGTCAAGCTCAACGTGCTTGCAAGTTTTAGTCAAGCTTTTGCTCCTCGGGATGTCAGAAATGGCTTTAGGTGTCCCGCAATGTCATTTAAAGCTTTTTGGGGATTTTTTTCTACCACCTCGGGTATTGGAGATTTTTTTTTTTTTCATTTTGGGGTTTTAAGTTTGACCTTTAAAAGCTTGCGTGATATGGAGATACCTTGCATTATTTATAGCTGAGATTTAAAAAAAAAAAATTGCTATTGCTCAACCTTAATTTATAAATATTAATAAGTACTGTATGTTGCTGTATTACATATTATTTTATTTTTATAATGATTATTATTATCAATATGAATTTGATGTACTGGACAGAAAATGAGGCTAGCTTCAGAAACAGTGCAAAAAAAACCTTACTTTCATCTATGATTAGAAAATTGAATAAAATTGTGCTATTTTTACAAACCGTTTCCAAAATATTGTTACCATGGATAGAAACAAGCCTTCCAAAACAATTGTTTTTGGTAAAAAAAAAAAATAAAAATAAAATCCCTTTCACCCAATATTTCCTGATGAAATCAAAGTTGAATAAAATTTGAAAATATTCGTGCTGTACATGCGTAAAAATAACTATTCCCCCACACATGACAGCAAAGGTCAAATGGAAAGTGCAAAAAAATGATAAATAAATAAATAAATCTCTCAATCATCACTTTCCCGTTATTACATCTTGGACAATGTCAAACAAAACATGGCGACTTTGGTGTTTCCATCATCAAATCACCGCCGCTGAACAATGTTAATTTTCTAAAGGTCTGCCAGCCGGCCAGCCTGCGTCAGCATTCGGTTGTGAAGCGTAGCGTGAGGCCAGTGTCGGGCTTTAGCGCTCCAATGACCTTTTGGGCTCGAGCGAGTCACATGACCGACCAAAAATCAGAGTGCGGCCGACCTTGTTAGTTTATTTCAGAATACATTTCCAATAAGATAGAAGAAAAACAACAACTGACCTTATTTAGCCACTCTGCTTTCTCCACATCCGGGAAGGTCACCTGTGAAGAATTCACAAAGGTCAAGCAAAACTCAAACATGACAGGGGAGCATGAAATAACTCGTGAGCGACATTGCGGGGAACAAAGAGCACATAGTCGCTCCGTCTTTCCAAAGTTGATGATTAAGTTCAGAACCGGAAATTAAGTCGACCTGAACGCCTGGAGTCGACATTATTAATAAAAAACCTTAAGAATGTTCAAAAGCATCACGTGGAGCCGTGATGAAGCTAACTCACACTCACGGGAGCGAATTTTACAAAAGTACATTTTCCCGACACACTGGCCACGAGTGCTGGACTCCACTCAACGCCCGCCGACATGATGAATACTAATCGTGATGCAATTTATTAAGCGCTAATGGCATGAGAATAGAAGACAAATGGCAGAAGCTGGAGCCAAAAACACACTCGGAAAGCAATACGTCACCACGGGACTTGATGTTTGGGTCTTGGGAACATATGTACCCTATGGGGGCCTTGGAAAAGCTCCAAGCAGCTACTTCACATTTCAATAATTGGCCTTCATGTCTGTTTTAGTATAAATTGCACCTTAACTGACCTCAAACTGTCCTTCTATTATTTTCTGACATCATTCGATGGAGCTTTGCTGTTTCTCTCTGCGTGCGCGCACGCACGCGCGCGCGCCCGGTGATGCTCTCGAACCAGATATGGTGGTGCACTACGCGGCTCATAACTTCATGCATTTTTTTTTCCTTCATGCGTAATGCCCTTATTTGCCACTGTTCGTATTCAGTTCCGATAAATGAACCAGGCGCTGAGTATACTTGAAGCGTGCTGGTTAGGGAAGGAGACTCAATTAAAAGCAACTTGCAAATTGTCAATCAGTTAATCCATCGCCAGTGGGCATGCACCTCGCTCAGACTGACTTCGGCACAAGAAAACTGCGGAGAATGGCCACGCGGCGGTTCTTACCCAGGGAGGCAGATCCCGCTTGATTCGGAAGATCTTCTCCGTGGTGAATTGCACCTCGTTTTCCAGGAGGTACATGGCCGCGTTGAGCCTCCTCGCTTTATCCTGTCGACTATGCTTCCAGCCCATATAGACCATGACCCCGAGCAGGATCAGGGAGATGCTGAAGCCATAATATCCTGCCAGGTAGACGGGCAGGAGCGCGCCTAAGCATTTCGCGAAGGACCACAAGGCGCTCACCGCGCGCTCTCCTGCGGGGGCTTGGCCCGGCAGCGGCGGCGCGCTGCTGCTGGCCGTCCCCGCTGTGCCTCCGCTCACGGCCGCTTCCGCCTCATCCTCCGCGGATGGCATGGCACGCACGACACGTTGGACCTCCGCTTCTGACTTGAGCTCGCTCTCCTCACCCCGCCCTTCTCTGTTTTTCTCCCCTTTGCCTTCGCCAAGAGTTAGCTCGCATAAGCGCCGCGTTAATGGCAGCACATGCGTGGATTAAATCATGATGAGATTCCGCACTTCACGCTCGGCTTGATTCTGCAGAGCACCAAAAACGACTAAGTGGCGTCTTGGTGGACGTGTCTTCTGCAGGCAGCAGTGAGCTTTAAGGGCGGTCTCTCTCTCTCTCTCTCTCTCTCTCTCTCTCTCTCTCTCTCTCTCTCTCTCTCTCTCTCTCTCTCTCCTCCTCTCTCTCGTCAAAGCCGGCTGGCTGGCAGATTGAGGCGAAATCCCACGATTAACTCTCGCGCACGAACGTAACACTCACGCGCATGGCCAGTAAACCAATTTCCAAATAATCCGAATCGATAACACAGCCGGGAGCCCCTCCTCATGCATGCCGCCATGCAACGATGGGTTGTTATCTTTTCAAAAGCGACAGGAAAGATGCATACTGCCTGCATGCACAAGCGATTATCTACTGCGGCAGTTTGCCGAGCTGAGCCGAACCGAGCACGAACACAAAAATAACCAGTCTTCACAATATTTAATATCGTGCTTTGCTAAATTGCATTGGATCATAAGATGACAAAAGCTACTTAAATGTCACATCATGGGTTGCTCCTGCATGGCAACAGTTGAACGTCACGGGGATGCGACCTTCACTGGCTCGAGTCGCAACGGTTGCCGGGATTCAGTCAATTAGTAATATTTGCTCAAAGTTAGACGAGTCCTCATGTAAACATATAAGCGTGCTTGCCTGGTGATGGTCTGAAAGAATTAATTTGCTGCAGGAATTGGAATTATTTAGGAGAAACAATCATACATTAATTTATTAGATTCTTATTTTCAGACAAAAATATAAATTTGGTCTGAAAATAAGAATCTAATAACATTCAGAAGACATTATATATTAAGTTGTGGGAAAATATAAAAAGTGTCTGTGCTTTTGCTGTGATAAAATATTCCAATTAAATAAGCGTGTTTGAAATGTAAAGGAAGCATGGAGAGTTGACTTTCAGATTTTGCTGCATCATTTAAATGTGATCGAGGGCCTCTGGTGAAAGTTGGACAAAGTCACATGGTTCAGGGGGGGGGGTCAGCTGAGCAACATGAAGAACCTCACAGACACGAGAAACACAAGCTGCAGTCACGGGTCTTTTGCATCATTGTTGACTTAGGATATTATAACCAGGCAGCACGGTGGGCATAATGGTTTGTTTTTCTGCCTCACATTCCAAATATTCCGCGTTCGAAGTGCCCAGTGATTGGCAAAGGAACTCCAAAGCAAATGTTGCAACATTCCCAACGGTATGCAAGTCATGCGATGTGGATTACATCAGTCAGATATTTTTTTTTTTCCACCCTAAAAATGTGACCCACCCGTGCCCTTTAAAAAGCTGCAAAGTGTTTGGGACACTGAAACTGCTTCATATATGTGCAAAAGTTGGGAATTGTTGATTCCTCCATCGGTGACCCCTACGCAAATTTTTTTTATTATTATTTTCCTTGCCCTCCTGAGAGTCAAGATCATGGGATATTATTAATATTGCCAAATAAGGGCATGTGAAGCCCTTTTGAGACTCGTCTGTGATTAAGAGCTTGAGAGAGAAACTGGATTTGATTTTGGAATGGTCAGGACATTGCGTTGAATATTTGTTAAAGGCTGCCATCTTCGTCTAAAATAAATCACCGACCTGGATGCTGCACAAAAAGCTAAAGATCTTCATAGATTTGGAAAATAACCATTCTGAAATGGATCAACTAGCATTCATTGGTAATTTTAGCTGCAGTTTCATTGCAGGGTTAGGGTGATATCTGTTGAAGTGCTAAAATATAGCAACAGATAATTATTTCATTGCAAAAATGCAGTTTATTTAACTTACCACGATCAATCTTTTTGCTTGTTTGCACCGAATGACATCTGAAGTGGCACTGGGGGAAAAAAAATACTAAAATGTAGTCCAAACCACAAGCAACAGATTATACACCCAAACCTTTATTTAACATAAAAACAAAAGGTTGAACAATGAGGCAAAGTTGAAAGACCAGAAAGTCCAGGATGTGAGTCCAGAAAATCCAGAGGAAAAGTCCATCATCAACCTCCAGGTGTCAACTCATTGTGTTGAGGACACACTTTTAGATGTTTAGACTTCCACGAGACACTCCTGCTGCATTCTCCATCCGTCCGTCGATCGAAAAATGGGCAAGTGCCTGAACTCGGGATCATCTTACTTGGACCTCTGTCTCATCTTTCTCCTTTTGCGCTTCAGTCTACAGGATTAATTCATGATTGAGGCGTTTTGAAGTGAACAAACAACACGCATGACAACAGAGTAAATAATGCTCACCTGCGCATGCGCTTCTTTCTCCACTGCGGAGTAGGAAAACATTTGCATATGTCAAAATTGTCTACGTATAAATGCAGTCAGCATAGATTCCGATTAAATTACGATAATAATCCGGAACATTTTGCAAAGACTTCGCTAAATATTCTGTTGTAATGTAAACGCATTTTGGTAACGAGCTAGCTAACAAGCGTTAGCGCCACGGAGAAAGTCATTTCATCATATAAAAGTGTGGGGACACATACCTTGGCTCGCATAGCGAACGGATCAGTCTGAAAATGTCGGATACAGATGAAATATTTGTCAAATTATATTCACAACGAGCGGATTGACTCGGATTATGGCGTCAAAATACGATTGTACGTACCGTTCAAAGAAAGCGGTCTCGGGATTGACGTCATAAAAATGCGTCATTAGTAGTAGCCTGAAACGTCACTGAGGAGCGGTGCATCTTGGGAAAACGAGTCCAGCGTTTTTGATAGTTGAGTTTAATCATTAGAGCGCAACAAAGACAGATGAATACATGACGTATTGCATGACGTGTTTGATATTAATCAGTAACCAAAACGTGTTAATTTAGGGACCTCATATAAACATTTAAAGTGCTATAATCAAATATAGCAGTGCCAAAATTACATTATTTTTATGTACAATGATGGTCTGCGGGAAAAAAAAAATCCAGATCAGATTAATATCAGGAATTTAGCAGGAATGTAAATGCTTTTAAATTTGTAATGTATGAACTTCCCATTGCATCCAGACAACTCCACTCTCATGATTTGGACTCAAATTGACTTAATAACTATGTTTGTTTCCAAACAATGTTCATGGGACTTCAAAATAGAAAGCAACAACAACATAACATGATGCTTTTTTTTTTGTATATTTAAAAAAAACTAACTTGAAAAACAGGCTCAGAGACAAAGTTGAATTTATTAATTTCTACATCTTCCAAACGGATCAACTTGACCCAGGTTAAGTTGCTATTTTTACTACAAAATCTTGACTCAAGTTGACTTGGCATCCATGTGACTTAGTTTGACTTGAATTCAATAACATGACAAGTCATTCTGTTTACATTTGAAAGTCTATTATTGTGCCTTTTGTGAGTTTGAGTACATCTCACAGCTTATAAAACCGAAAGCAGCAGTGAACAAAATTTTTTTCATGCCACCAAGCGAGGAATCCGCCGGAAAATGTCTTGAGTCAAGTCGGCAGTTGGCCGTCGGTCGACTCCTCAATTAAGGAGAGTGTGAAGGACTCCAGAAAAGTTGAAGCCAGAATCTGGGCGCTATCGGCCGAAACCTTGCCGTTGCTCTTCAGCTCTTTCAAAATGCTCGTCAAGCTCTCCACCCTTTTCCTCAAACGTCGCGTTTTCTGATGAGAAACCTTCATTTTTCTCTGAAGGCTTCTGATGGTGTCTTGGGCGCTGTCCAGCTTGCGCTTCACCTTTCGGGGGTCGGGGTCAAGGCAGTAGTTGTGATCCGGCGCGGAAAGTCGCGTCGCCGACACTGCGGCGGCTTTCGAGTCCGGTTGGGGTTCGGGCGAAATGGGTTTGTCGGCTTTCCGCACCTTCAGTTTCTGTTAAAAATATGCATTTGGATGAAGAAGAAAATGTCAATGGCAAACGTGAAGATCCTTATCAAAAAATCTTTCTTCTGCTGACTACTAAATGGACTAGTAAGGAGCGGAGAAACGGGGTCGGGTCCCCACCGACCTTTTGCAGCCATAGAGGAAATTTAAAGACGCTCGGTATGACGCCTTGCTTGAGCCGAGTCGTCTGGCCACTTCGGTCAAAGTCGGCTTCCAAAAAATGGTCGCTACAGAGCAATGTGACACCAGGCGTCGCCGTGAAGTTCTTCCTCCTCAACGCTTGGACCCACTCTCTGCACATTTTTTCATCCTTCGGGAATCTGTTCAATCAAATATTGATCTACCATTGCTGCGTCATCATAACATTCTTTCCTTGTAAATGAACAAACGAACCATGACACCCCCGTTTAATCGGCAACTCTTGCTTATTTCACACCACACTTCCAATTCATAAAGATTAAATTTTCCATCATGAGTACTTTTGAACTTATATACAGTACACTCTAGTATTATGAGTATTACATTTTCCATCACATCACAGTACTTTCTCAATTTACGTTCTGCGATCTTGGATACGTCATCAGTCGCGGCCAAAATATCTGCACTGCTCATCCTTACGAGGGTCGCGGGTGTGATGGAAGCTTGGACCAATGATGTGTTAAAATCACATAAGCGTTCCTATTTACAAATCGATGGGCGTTCTTCGGAAAAACGTCACTTGGCGAGTTTACGAGGCCATACTCTGCGTTCTTCACATTGAGAAACGGCCATTATGATCACCTGCACAGTTGCCATCATCTTCTCTTTCTATTATGCACAATTATAAGCTCGCCTGCACATATCTATCCCACGCGTTTGATTTCTTTTACAATAAGCTGATTTGTATAGAAGAATATACATGAAAAAAAAAAGCAGCGTTTATAATCGAATGCTTACCGATGAAATGTGCATGTAGAGCTTCTCCCAGACTTATTGGAACAATCGTATGCTACACACTGTGGCATTTTTGCTGTGGAGATAGAAAATATTGGACAAACACCGATGACAAGAGTCTAGATTCGCGTATTTTAGTCGCGCTTTAGCAAATGGCAACGCATGATGGCTGCCGCTGCATTTCCGGTTAGCGTTCTTCTTCTTCGTTTATATTTCTGACAATGTAGACGGTGATTTAGCATATTACTGCCCTCTTCAGATATTATGCTTTAACTACAATTTAAAAGACTTACTACAGCGAGTAGGTGCTAACCGTCAAATAAACGTTCCATCATTTCTAAATTCGATGATGGGCTCTCTGAATTAGTTATAAGACCCAGAGAATGAATTTAGTAATAATTTTAATCACAAATACGCATAGCTGTGAAAACAACTTTAAAAAAATGTCATGTATGAGTTTGTCCTGTTACATCCAGACGAATACACCAAAAAAAAAAAAAAAGCAATGCTAGTTATTTAAAATTAACATGGATTAAATGGCCGGACTTGATATTTAAAAAAGGCTTTTATGTTCTTGTATTCTTATGCTGTTTAAAATGATGACCCGCACAGTCCAAAAGAAAACATTCACAAATGATGTCGCATGTCTCTTTAATGATTCCAAAAATAGCCTTTAAAAGTGTGTTTTGGTTATACAAAAGCAACCATCATTGGAGGTCTTATGTAAATACAGACTGTCAGTCCTGCTGGAGGCACACCATTTGAATGCGGGACCGCTAACAGGTTGGAACGTGCGTAGTTGAGAAGAATCGGTTCAATTGATTCTCCTTGCGATCGCTATCGTCCAACAAGTATCCCTGACACCTTATCGTGTATACAAAGTCGCGGCAGCGCAATACGCCGACCGCTGGTGTCGTAAGTGTAACTCGAGCCATAGTAGTTGCAACGGGATTTAAAATTCTGACAACATTGTGAGCACCCAAATTCAAGTTCCGTTTCCTTGCCGTGCCTCAATGACACTATTTTGAGCGTCCTTGACATGTCGCTTAAAGTCAATTTTATTCAACGATATCTTTTCATGTGGCAAAATGGGATGAGGCTCAAAGTCAAGCGGTTAAACGCTCCTGTGAGATTTTGCTCCGAATGGCAAATTCTCTTTCAAGGACAATTAAGATTTACTCCGTGTGTGTGTCTGTGTGTGTGTTAAAAATCTATCAATTTAAGAGCAGCCTCATCCCAGACTGACATGTGCTGGATTCCAGAGGTGCCACCTTGCCACAAGGGCCTCCGACAACGGGGACAGAAGCGAATACGACGTCTGTTCTTTCGGCCATGTCGCACGTTGCTCAGATTTATTCCGCGCCTTCCGTCGGCTGTCCTGTTGCGTTCTCCAGCGTCTTTGTGGCCTTGAGGAAAAGATCAAAATGAGAGGCGCCGCAAGACACCGCAATTCCTGAATGAAGGAACTCACCTTCTTTTTCTTCTTCTTCTGCGTCTTACGACTGGTTGAGCTTTGAAGCAAAGCCTGTAAAAAAAAATGAAAATGACTTTGATAAGCTCCCAAGAGCAGGACACCGTACATCAACGTTGACGGCTTTGAGAGTGCCAAGCCAGCCTTTGGAGGGTCCATTAGTCAGACGAGGTTTTTTTTCCTGGCAGCGGAGTTCCATTCGTCAAACGCTTCTCACCTTCAGCTCGACGTCCTCCACCTCGTTCTCCGACTTGTACATTTCGGGTTCGTAGAGGCTGTTTGTGATTCGCAGTGGTCCGTTGGCCATGAGCAGCACGGTGAACTTGAACTGAGCGACAAACTCCCCTGCACACAAAATGAGCTCGGCTCAGCTCGGGTCGGCGGCCTGCGAGCGAGCGAGGCGGAAGCTCACCTTCCTTCTCCTGGAGAACATTGAAGGGCTGCAGCAGCTCGTGCTTGGCGCACTCCACCACACCCAGCCTGGCCTTGCCTTCGTCCTCAAACGCTCTGAAAAAAAATCAAAAGTCGTTGGGTTTGGCATTTGCTGCTTTGTTTGAACACAAACACTGCATTAGCATGCATACCATCAAACATTCTTTCATCAGCAGTGGAATTGAAATATTTCTGCAGTTTGCTCTTATTCCTTTGGGTCATACTGCCACCTGGTGGCGAAAAGGCGCCAATGCAGAAGCTGTTCCATTGGTTCACATTCTATCGAATTATGTTTTGATTCACATTCTGGTTTCCTTTGGGCTCGCCACAATGTGACATCTCCCATCTCTGCTTTTTAATTAAAAACACTTTAAATGTTGTTCTATTGGATTAAAAAAAAAAAAGAACGTAAAGATTAATACCTCAGCGTGAAAGCCATTTTATCAAAGCGTCTCTCCATCTCGCTGAAGAAGGTCCGAGAGGTCTTCATCTTTAATCCGTACACTTTGTTGGGGTCTCGTTTGTAAACAGTGGTCCGCAGCCCGCCGTCCTTTGCCTGGTTTGCGACACAAAGCGGCGTTTGGTTCCATTTGATGATGCGTGCTTGCCGCTCACAAAGCGGGACTTTTTTTTTTTTTTTGGTCTCACCTTCCCCTCGCCTGTGCTGACGAGCACATCCACCGCGTACACTTCGTGCACCTCAAAGTCGGCCTTTTCGTGGTCCTTCCTGTGAGGTCAATATGGAATTGTCACTTCTGTGGAACGGTTTTGTGTTTTTGGAAGATAACGCTGCGCCATCTTCTTTCAAACCTCCAGTGAGGCTTACTTTTGGTTACAAAACGAGGAGGAGGAGGGAGCGAAAACCCAGTTCGCACCGCTAGCTAGCAGATATCACAATCCTAAAATTCGAGTCGCGGCATATCTCAGTGCACCTTTGTTGGTCCGTCGGGTTTTGGATGATGGTTTTGTCTCCATCGATGACGTGCTGTTTCAGCTGATGGGACAGCAGGCCTATGAAGAAGCGTGTCAAATTAGGCGCGCCGACCGCACAGCCGGACGAGAAGACACTCACCTTCGATCGGCGTGCACTTGAATGACTTGGCGATCTTGTTCCACGCTTCTGTCACTTGCGTGTTCTGGGACGGAGGCACGAACGAGCGATTAAAACGAGCGTGCGCCATGGCGATGGCGTGAGAATGTCACCTGGTTTCCCGGCTTGACGAGCCGCAGAGCAGCCTCGGCGCACAGGTGAGCTGCCACGATGGCGTCGGCCTTGCGACCCGTCAGGGGCTTGTCCTGCAGACACGGATGGACGTGTGAGAAGCTCCAGCTCAAGTAAATTCAACTTTTTTATTTTTCACCCTTTACCTTGGTCACACCGACAACAAAGCTGTGGGCCACGTTGGCTATGAAGCCATCCACGTGCACGCCAAGATCACTAAAGACAGAAAAGAGTGAGCAACATGCTAACACCTCTGCTGCGTGCAGTTTCAACTTTTGCTCACACTTTGACGAGGTCCCCGTCCTTAAGGGCCACATCGGGGTCACTCTTGAGCGGAGAGTGATGGCACACGCAGTTATTCACTGACACGCATGTCGGAAAGGCGATGCCTGGGAAGGGAAGACAAAGCGTTTGAATTTGATGACAACGTAACGGGGGGGGGGACACCCAAACAGCGCACCTTTCTTCATGTCCTTCTCCTTCTTGAAGATTTTTCCACTTTCTGTTAAGATGAAGGCATCTCCTTTTTCACACAGGCTGAGAACGGAAACGCCAGACATGGCCGTCTCGACTACTATCTTCAGGGCCTCTGCAAAATTGACAAAAAGGCGCGGCCATTAAATGGTGGAAAGTGGGGTGGGGCGGTGAATAATTTCTGATATTTGAAGTGTGTCATCAAGAAAGTAATTTGTCTGCAATTGAAGATATTTTTCTCTGAATTCACGGAATTAAATATAGCTTATTTGAAACACACTATTTTCTCTACAATAAATGCAGACAAAAGGGTTGATCCAATATCTGTAATTTACGGATTTTCCAACCAGGTCGACTCGATTATAAAATTAAATTTACTTGTGCAGCTAAAATACACGTGCAAATGCAACAGACGTTTGTTGACATGCATTGTGGTTGAAGTTGGAAACACATTACCGCAACATTTTTCCCCACTTATATTTCAAGACCTTGTACATGAGCTAGTGTTATAAAAACTATTAAAAAAAATATTTCTGTTTTTTTTTTCTTAGTCTGTGCAGTGCAGCGTGCAGAAACGATTTGTTTTAAAAATACAAATTAGCTCAATTAGCCCATCCACTCATCACGAGAGGCTCGCGTTGACGTCTTTAACTATATATTATGTTTTATAACACCTTTTTAAAAATGTCTTTGTGTGTACACATTTGTATTAGTATACTTTGTCGACGTTATCAGTTAGCGGTACCTAGCTTGCGTTACTCAGCCATTTAGCAGCCAAGCTAACCGCTGCTAATGAGGACAACAGCATGGCGACAAACGACTCGCCACGTTAGACAAGTTCTAGCCAAATATACGGACCGAGGTCCGGTTCGGGGGAGGTTTTGACGTTGGGGTCACTTTGAGCTTCGCACATTTGTTGCGGGTCAACAGCTGCAGCTGCCGGCCGGGTACACACGGGTGGTGGGCGACTGTCTGGATGCCTCAGTTAGCTAACGTGAAGCTCGAACATTCGGGAGCTGAGCTGCTGTCACGTTCATGAACCACTTACGGTTGGCGATCTCGGCTGCCATCTTATACTTGGTCACCACCAAGTCATCGGCGACCGTCTGCTCCGTATTTTCTTCATCCCCAGACATGTTGACAGAAGGTCCAAGAAGTCAGAGGAACTTTCTCCCCACCCAACAATCCTCCGAGTGTCAGCTAGGCGCCGCACAATGTCCCACGCACGCCGAGAACCAACAACCGCGAGATCCCACCCCTTGCCAAAGATGCGTTCAACTCAAGTCAAGATAATCACCGTCATGCCTCTGTTGTTTGGTTAGCAAACGGCAGTACAGTGATCCCTCGCTACTTTGCGTTTCGTTTATCACGGCTTCACTACATCGCGGATTTTTTTTCAAAATTAAAAAAAAATTTAAAAGTCAAAATAAAACTTTTAAATTGAGGAAACGTGTCTAAACTTTAGGAAAATGTAGTATTGCTCCAAATGTTCGTTTACATTCTTTTAGAAGTCCGTTTTCGCATGCTAGCACGATCGCGAATTAGCATATTTCCGCTAACTCCTTAGCCTGCTCAGTACTTCTTGTTGGTGACCGTACTTTGCAGATTTCACTTATCGCGGGTGGTTTTTGGAACCAATTATCCGCGATAAACGAGGGATTACTGTATTTGTACTTAGATGTAAAGTAATGCTTCAGATACGTATTGTTTTGAAAAGAAATTAAAAGACTGGTGGTTTTTCAGGAGCCAAAAGGTAGGTTTTATTAAACAAACACGTTTTACCACGTGTATAAAAAAACAAACAGTATAAAAAACGTGTATAAAAAAACTTTAACATAATGTCATCAGTGTACAGCGAGCTTACAAAATGATGGCAACTCTCCATCCATTAAATCCTGAAGGTACAAAAATGGCACAATACAAAAATCCGGTGAGTTCATCTCTGCTTATTCTACACTTGCTCTCCAGCAAAATGCATCTCAATGGCGTGGACTAGGTCCGAACAGCATCGGGCTTGAGGAACAGTCTGCTGTGCCAGTAGTCTGGATTGTCAAAGGACGAGGTGCCACCAGGCTCTCCTGTGCCCGCGCACACCTTGATGTATCCCCCGATCCCCGTGCACCTGCCGCCGCCCGCCTCCCCCTTCACTGGGAGGTTCTGGTAGGTCGCCTGCTCCTGCCCGCTGGCGATTCCTTCAAATGTGGCCATATCCTCATACTCCTTCCCTTCTTCATCTGGCGAATTCCCTCGAAGTGCTTGTTGTTTATTTGTGTGATGGCACTCCGCTAATTGAGCCTCCTCTTCCTCGCATGTTCCATCCGACTCCACTGTGGATGTCTCGCGTCTCTGCTGTGCCTCATCTTCTGTGGAGTCGCGGCGTCTAATGTCCATGTATTCATACCTGCCTTTCCCCTGAGGCGAGCCCACGTGGTCCTCCTTGGCTTGGATCTGCTTCTCCAAACTACACTGATGCTTCTCTGTGGCCAAATTGTCCTCGAGGTTCTCGTTTACCTGCTGATCGTCGGTGGCTGGAACTGGTGTCAAGGTGTCCTCGTGGGCAGGTAAGAAAGCGAGAACGGCCGGAGAAGGTGGTGATGGGGTATCACGATGTGAAGAGTTGCCCTTTGCCGAGCAAAGGTCACCTTCAGATTTGTGGCTCATCACCTCATACTCCAGGGCCAAACTTTTCACCTTGCTTAATCCAGGCGTGACTTTACCAGCTTGTGAGAAATGACATAAGCAAATATGTCAATCAAATTACGTGCGCCCTTCACATTTTGTTTTTTACCTCTTTCTGGAGCGCGAGGTGTTCCAGGTGGGACATAACCAGAGTGGTCTGCTTCCTCCTCCTCACCGGCGGATGTCCACATCTTGTGTGAAGACGGACTCGATGCCGTGGAGAGCTTTCTGTGCCTGTCCGCTCGAGGGGCGGCCCTGTCCGAGCCAAGCCGAGACCTGTGAGGAGCGCCGGGCCTGAAGCCTTCGTCTGCCTCCCTGCCATTCCCTCTGACCTCTAACCTTTCTGGCAGCGTTCGCACTGAGCTCCGGCGGGACCTTTGGAAGCGCAGCTTCACAAAAAAGGACATATTTTAAAAGTCAACTGAAATTGTCCACGTACTATTAGAGAAAGGGGAAAAAAACCTGAGCACTACCCTGTTAATGCTGCAGGGGGCAGTAGAGTCACAGTTTCGTGATAGTAGACGATTTAAAAAAAAAAAAAAAATGGGATCCTCTTTCTTGTGTGTGTGCGTGTGTGTGTATCTAACCTGAAAAAGGCTTTCTACAGGATTTGGAGTCATGGGCAGGTAACCAACAGGTACGGCAGCGCCCTACAAGGTCACGAAAATAATGCTCACTGCTCAACATAAAGTCCCCGTCCCCCCAAAAAAAACGTTCAGCTCATTACCCGATACGAATTCATCCTTGAACGAGAGAGACTCCACGAGGGCGAATGTTGCAGAGGAGGTGTTTGGAAACCTTCCTGCAGAACCTCCTCATCTTCATCCACCAAATCGGGGTCAAGCAGCCCTCGCTCAGAATCTCTACGCTGGATGTCCTGCGAGGTGCCATCGTCCTCCCCTTCCAGCTGCAGAAGACAACCAAGTTGGAATTTGCACGTTTCCATCAGATGATGAGCTTCTCACCTTGATGACCAGGTATCTGGGCGGATCTCTCGCCATGCGTGTAAAGTCGCTAGCCAGCTCTTTGAAGGTAGGCCTTATGTTTTCATCAATCATCCAACCTGAGACGAGAACAACCAGCCGGCTTTCACATCTTGTCCGAACGTGCCACCGCTTGCGATTTTACGCCACTCACATTTGACCATGACCATGTAGACGTCGATGGTGCAGATGGGCGGTTGTGACAAACGTTCGCCTTTCTCCAGCAAACACGGAACCTCCTGGGCCGGTGCCGAGCCGTAAGGCTCCGCCCCAAAAGACATCATCTCCCATACTGTTACTCCTGCACCAAAGAGCGAGAGGTTTTTTTTGGAATCATCTTTACAGGTCATAGTCGTCAAAAGTCCAGGATTGCGTAATCAGTCAGCTCACCATAACTCCACACGTCACTTTGATGAGTGTATCTTCTGAACAAGATGCTTTCGAGAGCCATCCATTTAATGGGAGTCTGCACAAGAACATTGAGTTGGCATACAACAACGTGCGGCGTGGTAGGGGAGGGGCGGGACCTTGGTGTTGGTGTAGATGTATTTCTTGTCGTCGGGATAAAGGAGATCTGCGACGGCGTAGTCCGAGATCTGGACCTGGTAGTTGTTCTTCAGTAGGATGTTGCGTGCCGCCAGGTTCCTGTGTACCACGCAGTGTTCCTCCAAGTAGTACATCCCCTGGCAGGAAACACGTGGTGGACTCGGGTCGGTGGCACCGTGCGGACCTGAGCGGACGACTTACTTTTGCTATTTGCACACACCAGTTGAGGAGACGCTGGGGGCCCAGGCTGTTCTTGTGCTGCCTGACGTGCTCCAGCAAGGAGCCCAAGGAACTGAGCTGGGTGACCAGCTGCAGACTGGAGCCGGGACAGATGCCCAAAAGTCTGACGATGTAGGGATGGTCCAGGCTGCCCATGGCGAGCATGCGCTGCGTGGAGACGATACACGGTTGATGGACTCCAACCCTGAATGCTCATTTTCAGATGCTCGATTCTCACATCAGTTATCTCGGTGAATGTCTGACGGCCTGAGCTGTCCTGGAGAGTCTTGATGGCCACCGGGATCTTCACCGTCTCTCCATCCGGAGTCCAAAAGCCCTTTGAAGCGGAAACAAGCAGTTGAGCCGCAGTCACATATCAGGCTACAAATGACTAGCAGACGATGGCTACCCTGTGGACTGTGCCAAAGACACCAGATCCCAGAACTTTGAGCTTTTTTAGCTCTGAGGGCTTCAGGGTGTGCGCGTGAACCTTGGTTCCTTTCTCCCCGGGACCCAGTGGCTCAAAACTCTGCCAAGACACAAGACCTGGCCTGAGCACATCTCGACCGAGGTACAGAGGTGGGACTGACTCACCTCTCCGCTCTCAAGGTATCTCCGCATGGCTCTCTTGCGGCGGATGGCCAGGCCTCGGTGGTAGAGCAGGCCCAAGAAAAACAACACCAGGCAGAATATGAGGCCAGCTGGCACACCTAAGGCGATGCCTGTGATCTGGCCACTTCAGAGTGAAGATGATAGGGTGGAGACATGGGGCACACAGGTCAAAGGAAAGTTGGAACGCCATGTCGCCATTTGCTTCATGTGGCAGGAGCAGGAGACCAGATAAGATCAAACGCATCTTCTTGCGGCTTGCGCACAGCTGCGCAAAACTTACATCTCAAAGAAGAGCTGATACAAGCGTCTATTTGAATGTAATCAAGTCCAATATAAGAATCCAAGCTAGCCACAAGCCTCACTATGCTAACCCCACAATTGAGAAGTTCAGGCGGAAAAACTCACCCGCTAGCAGCCAGTCTCACAGTCTCCAAACAATCACCAAGTCCAGGGCCCGAACATCTGCAATAGACAAACGTTACAAACGTGATGTTTGGGTGCTTCAAACTAATAATCCTGATAAATGCCAGAAGTCCCACCCTTGGGTGCAATTGTGGTGACACGGTTCACAGTGACCTTCCGCGTTGGCATATTTGAAGATGAGGCCCCTCTGGCCATCGTTGACCCCGGCAGGGCAAGACGACATGCAGTAGGGACCGTCTCGAAGGTTGGTGCACGCCACGCACTCGTACGCTCCCTGGAAAATAGCCAGTTGGCAAAAGCCACTCAAAGGATGGAAGGAAATGCACGGCAATAAAATCCGTGTTAATCCATAATTTTTATTTTTTTTTGTCGGTTATTTTATACAAAGATGAAAAGGATCATAAAATATGAAGAAAGGCTGCGGTTGTTCGCACAATATGATTATCATTCAATTAATTGGAGACTATTATTTCCCTTACAGAGAACTTGCTAACGTCAACAAACCCCGTAATGTATAGTAATTCCTATGGTCCCTGAAGTAAACACTTAACTCTCGGCGTTTTTTTTTTTTTTTTTTTTTGCGATTAGATCTCGCGGGATTGGAAACGAAGAAAGTTGTTGCTGGTTGGATTTATTAAAGATGTGTTCTTAAGAACCTAAATTTGGATTTCTTTTGATGTTGATAAAACGTTACAAACCAAATGGCGACGCAATTTACTCGTTGTAGCTGTAGTACCCCTAAAACGCCAGTAGGTGTCACTATCCCTCTGCGTCAGGTGACTTCTAATTTGTGCTTAACTACAGTACAGTAACAATTAATTCGACTCAAAAGATGGCCATCAAATTTTATGAAGGCGAACCTGCTTTTGATTTTTAAATAAGAAAAATTGTTCCTACCGGCCCCGTGCAGCTGACCTTCCCGTGCAGATGTTTGCACTCGGAGTGACAGGCGACACATTCTCCGTCAGCCCTTGCAAATTCTCTCGAGGACCTATAAAAGTAGACGCCATGTTAGCTTCCATTACATCTTCATTCATTCTTTTACTTCTACAGACCCAGTTTCAAAATGGCAGCTGTCCACACAAGTGCCATTTCGGCTGTAGTTTCGACAGGAGAGACACTGGTGCGGTCCGGGGCCCCAGCAACCCGAGCTCGAACACAGCGGGTCACACACGTGACCTTCAGCGACTACAGCAATCAAATCCAAGAATTAAAATGCGCTGACATTTTTCCGAAGGTCCCAGCTCACCGCATTGGTCCAGCGGCTTGTTGCTGTTGAAGCTGTTGACTCGGAGCCGTCCCCCTCGGAACAGCTTAGCCCAGTTGACGGTGTGGTGGTAGCAGAGCTCGGGGTTCTGGCTGATGTAGACGCTTCCGTCGCTGATCTCGCGGAGGGAACGTAGACCCAGCGAGGTGAGCGTGGAAATGCACATCACCATCAGAGAGAAGCGTCTGTGATTGACACATTGGGCATAAATGGGCCAGAAAAGAAAATGGGCACATCAGGACTTACCTGTGAAGTGACCTCCCTTGAATGGTGGTGAGACTGGAAAAGACGGATAAATCGCTGAGCTCTTTTGGCCACGACTGGATGTTGAGGATGTCTGGTTGTGCGACACAGTCAAACATCTGCTCAACTCGATAATGACGACAAAGTGGAGCAGACGTCGTACCGGTTATCTCTCGAACGGTGCGGAACACTTCTAGCTTCTTAGCATCCAGAGGTGGGATGTTCTTGAAGTCATCTCTAAGGAAGGCAAAGGTTAAAGGGCACACTAGACCCAATTTAGCGATACACGCTAGCGACTTAATTGGCTTGGGCATACCCGAGAATGCCCGTGACTAAGAAGTGAAGACTTCCTTGGATTTTGGTACAGTTGATGAAGCTGTCAATATTGCTGGAGTCCACAGTCTGCCTATGTTCTGCCCCGGTGCCTTCACACACTGTCGAAAAAGAGGATTAGAGGATTCCACTTTCCGCTCAATTTGAGAATTTTTCCGAGTTAAACCTTTGGGGCAGAGTCCAACGCAGGGCTCGCAACGTCTGTGGCCTTCTCGCTCCACCTCCATCTTGCCTGAAGGACAGACGCTCACGCAGGAGCTGCCGTCCACCACGAAATGAGCTAGGAGGAAAAGCCACAAAAGAAGTGAGGCTGAAGAAGAAGGAAAAAAAAAAACAGGGACTTCATTGGCGCACTCACCGGGGCACTGAGAGACACAAATGGATCCGTATTGATATTTAGCGTTGGGGTTGCTCTCCATCTGGAACGTCTGCTTGTTGTAGATGAGAGCTTGCGGACATTGAGGCACGCATGCTCCCGAGTCGTTGAAATGACGACATGCCTACGCGCACACAAATGGAGCCGAGACTTCAATTGTCAGCTTTGAAAGTTTTTTTCTTCTTGTCCTATGGAGGTATTTGTGACAGACCGATTTCCGTTTTAGCAATGCGGAAAGATGGAAATACAGGGATTTAGGTGATAGCTGAGAGGTGAGAGAGAGAGAGAGAGAGAGAGAGAGAGAGAGAGAGAGAGAGAGAGAGAGAGGAGAGAGAAAGAAAACAAGAAAGAGAGCGAGAGAAAGAGAGAGAGAGAGAGAGAGAGAGAGAGAGAGAGAGAGAGAGAGAGAGAGAGAGCGCAAAAGAGAGAGAGAGAGAGAGAAAGAGAAAGAGAGAAAAAAGAAAGAGAAAAAGATAGAGATAGACAGAGAGAAATAGAGAGAAAAAAGAAAAAGAAAATGATAGAGATAGATAGAGATTGAGAAATACATAGATAGATAGATAGATAGATAGATAGATAGATAGATAGATAGATAGATAGATAGATAGATAGATAGATGGATGGATGGATGGATGGATGGATGGATGGATGGATGGATGGATGGATGGATGGATGGATGGATGGATGGATGGATGGATGGATGGATGGATGGATAGATAGATAGATAGATAGATAGATAGATAGATAGATAGATAGATAGATAGATAGATACGTAGATAGATAGATAGATAGATAGATAGATAGATAGATAGATAGATAGACAAACAAATAACTAAACAAACAAAATAAACAAAAAAAATAAATAAATAAACAAACGAACAAATAAAATAAATAATGAAAAAGTAAATAAATAAATAAACAAACAAACAAATAAATAAATAAATAAATAAATAAATAAATAAATAAATAAATAAATACATAAATAAATACATAAATAAATAAACAAACAGTGTCTATAAATAACGTAAACTAATTGCAGCACTTACAAAACAGTGGACATCCAGAGGGCCCGTGCATCCCGCCGCACACTCGGTATGACAGCAATCCCTGGGGCTGGTCCCAAAACAACGACCGTTACACTGTGGAGCGCACAGCGTCTTTGTCACTGAAAGGCACACAAGCCACACAAGTTTTAAATTCCGTCCGCTCTTGAATGCAACGAAAAATGGGAGCAATTGTGCACTCACAGATCTGACAGTGCTTCTCACTTGGCCCCCAGCAATAATGGCCACAGGATTTGTGGCAAGGCCCTGAGACAATCAAGGAAAAAATCACAATGTGCACCAGTAAAAGCAGTTCATTCATTTTTCAGCTGCTCCAACCTCTGTCGCCATTGTAGTAGATGTCAATAGGAGCGTTGGCGTCCCTGATGATATCTTGCCAGAAGACCCACGGACTATAACTCAAGTATTTATTATTAATGATCTGTACCCCTCCCTCCAAAATTTCTGCAAGGAAAGAGTGGACTGGTTAACTTTCATGAAAGTACATTTTGATGATTTTATTCATCTCACTGGTGGTGTTAATTGATTTTTTTTTTAAAGAAAGAGTGTACAATATAATGTCTACAATAGAATATAAAATAATAATAACAATAATAATAATAATAATAATAATAATAAAATATAAATAAAATATTGGTCAAATGAAAAATACATAAATAAATAAATAAATAAATAAATAAATAAATAAATAAATAAATAAATAAATAAATAAATAAATAAATAAATAAATAAATAAATATTTCTGGTTAAAATAAATAATGGCCATGTATTTTTGGTTTTTGCTTTGACTTGCGAGTGCAAATTTGACATACGATACCTCCAGTTCATTGACACTTGACAGCATCAGTTTGGTAAACAGGATTGTGAAATCCAAAACTCTAAAAAAATTCTCCAAGCTGAGAATTGTCTATTTAAAGCAAGCAAACATCATTGTCACCTGTCAGATTGGTGAGGCCGAGCCGCCGCAAGCCGTGCGATCCGTCCTTGGGATAGTTGAGGTAAACGGAGAGAGCAAAGCGCCGTTCGTAAAGGCTGCTTCCTCTGATGACCCGCAATTGCTCCAGGGGAATTTCCCCAAAATGATTCATGGCGATGAGCACGTAGCCGGTCACCTCGCGGATTGTCTGCACACAAGAAGACGCTTACCAAGCCGCTTGTGGTGCACATTGTTGTTTTATTTTTACCTTAAGGAAAGAGAAATCCCAATCGCTCTCAATCTGCGTGACTTCCAGATTTCCCATGATGATTTCACAGCCGTCATAGCGCTCCTTGATCAGGTTGTATTGATTCTCCTGAGAGCCTGTGGAGCTCAATCCATTCTGGGTGCCAAGACACACCGCTAACACACAGGAGAGGAAGACACACATCAATGCGGTAAAACACACCCTCAACCAAATATGCAAACACACTCTTTGGTGTCCCGCAAGGCTCAATTTCGCATCCCCTTCTGTTTTCTATTAATTGCTGCCACTGCATCTTTCGGCCTTCATAAAATACCATATAATACTCAGCTCAGTAGTTTCCTTTAAGCTCCATGCTGCACATTTACACCTAAACAATCTTTCCATGTCGAACAAATGGGTGTATGAGTGAGTTCCTGCTTGTCAGTTCTGCAGCTGGATGAAAAATGTGCAGAAGAGCAAAACTGTGGACAGTTCATCACTTGGACACACAGAGCCCCAGGCTGACGGAATTGACGACTTGGGGTCGAAGAGAAAGGGCTTCTCTCATACAAACTTCTTATTGTGATGAAGCTATAAATGTGGACAGTCTCTCTCTCTCTCTCTCTCTCTCTCTGCAGTGACAGTACTTAGTGTGTGTGTTCTTGGGGTTCACTACAGTACATATATGTGTGGCAGAGGTTGTGGTGCTGAGACAATGGCTGGTGTGTGAGTCGTCGTTTCTTCTGGCACTGGGAAGGGAAATATCATGTCAACATTTCTGTGCAAACAAAATGGCATCGGTCGATTAAAGCAACGTCTTCTGCATGGATTACGTTTGGAAATCCGTGAGATGTCAACTGATAACGTCTGGCTTTCACGAAATTGCCAAATTGCACGTTGCCTGGTGAAAAAGTTCGATTGCTTCCGTTCATCAGTGGCAGTTTGCTAGATTCAAGCACGAAGAACGTGAATATGAATAAAGGTTGCTCACTTACCATCATGCGTTGGAGTCAAAGTCGCTTGCGGACTCCACAGCAATGCCACGGACACGCAAATGACGAGCCACTGCTTCATATTTTCTCAAGTATGACCATATCACACCAGTCTTGACTTCATCCGACCTTCCTCGTCGTCCTTTTTGTGTAAAAAGAACAGATGAAGGCGCCTGATGAGTTGATGAAAAGAGGCAACAAGTGGCATTTTGTTTTGAGCAAGAACTTCCCTCCCTGAGCGGCTGCTCTGATTGGCCAGGGACAAGCGGCCGGGCGGGCTTCTTCCACCTATCCCAGCTCGGTCCGTCGTTTTGTTTTTGTTGTTGTCACTGAATACGTAGGATGTGTAGAATGATTCAACATAAAATAATTTGCCTTAATAATAATTTTGGTTGTACTTGTTTTTTTGTTGTAAAAAAAAAAAAGGGTCGGTGGCTTTTTTTAGACTACTTTTTTCGATCTGCTATACAATACGCTCTGAACGTTACGCGTCCATCAAAAGGAAGCACAGATGCGTCTCATGGCGGTCCGAGTAACGTCAGAGGCGACTCTGTTGGTTGTGTAAAAAGCAGTATTGTCCCCCCCCCCCCTCGTGCAGCCTGCTTCTTAATCACCTCTTTGATGCACATGGAGCAGCCGGCCACAATGTGAGCATTGTCAAATGGTCGAGTCACTACTCAGCCCCATAACAGGCTTAATTTGTGCAAAAGGCCTCAAAGTCGGCAAGATTCCTCAGACAGCTAAACAACTCACTGCCCGGCAAGTGTGAGCAACTTTTACTGATAAATTGTGACTCATGGATGCTACATTTAAAGTTACTGGAAAGTGTGGAAAAAAAAATGCATGGCTTCTAATTTGGAGGCATCATAAAAATAGTGTTGTTATCGAGCCTGCCCATCTGTAAGTGATTTTAAAAAAAATTAGCAAGACATTATCGAGACGAGAATGTATTGAGATGGAGATGAGACCAAAGTGAACATGCATATAAAAAAGTTGACTTTTTTATATTTTTTATATGCATATTTACTTTGAATTTAGGGCTTTTAATGAGTCTTTAAAAATACCTTTACTGGATTTCTGTTGTCTTGAAAAATATTTGTTTTTAATTGAATTAATTAGACAAATTTGATGAATGTTAAGCAATTCATTGTAGAGGACGAGAAATATGATTATTCATCCTCAAAAGACGCACTGGAAATATTTATTGACATAATCTACAATCACATTGGCTTCGCACATTGGCAGTCAATTAACGGAGGAAAAACTTGGCTCGTAATTGGTGTCATCCTTCCATGTTGTTCTACCTTGTTTTTGAAGCATACTGAAATATGGCGGACCCACTTGTGTGACTTTCTGGCGTCTTCCCTGCTAAAAGATTAGCATGCGTTCAACTTGCTCGTGCTCGGCGTGCTCCGCGTGCTCGCGCTCTCGTTTCCTCCATACTTTTTTTCTGGGCCCGCCCACGAAACGAGCAATTAAGCGGGATAATAATGTCATGTACTCAAACACAATATGAAAGCATATTAGAAAAATAATAATGAATAGAAAACAATTGACTCCCCAAATTAATGTATAAAAATGAAAATATTAATTGGCTACAAAATCATGTGGCTTGAAGAGAGATGTAAAATGTTCTATTTTATCCAGATGTTTTTTGTCAGCTTTTGTGCTCAAACTTTAATAATGGATGCCTCTTGTTATGTTTTTAGTTTGTCATATTTAAAAAAATGCTTACGATAGCGCCGCTCTAAAATTACAAAAATGGTCCATGCCTCTGTTGCCCAGCAGGAGGCGACAAAGCTTCAGGTTGAAGTTGAAAGCCCCTTCACTTGCTCCGGCCCCTGCCCTGCTCTGACCTGAGAAAATGATCGCAGCCAAAATGTCTGCAAAGCAGCACGACTTAATGAGATGCAGAAAATGAAAAAAAAAGTGAGAGCGCAAGAGAAGTGCTCAATTGTCCATTTGTTTTTGAAGACAATAGAAATCAACTCTCCTCCTCCTCCTTGGTTGTTGTCGAACGTCCTCGATGAGTTTAGTGTCAGCCATGCAGTCTCCGATGTGGCCCCTCCCAATTAAGGCGAACTGCGGGAGGGTGACTGCTGTGGCCTTTTGCAGTTATGTCTCCCTTCAAAGATTGATGAATCGATTGTGGAGCTGCTGCCGGTGTGTCTGTGCCCTGGGCGAAGGCGTCCCGGTTACGGGTGGGAATCCCAGCTATGGCATCTACCCTGGGGCGACTATTGTAGCTGTCCTGCAGGGGGCCGCAGAGCTGGTGGCCCCGGGAGCCAAGTGGAGCAACTCGGACTCACATACTGCTGTCACATCCCTGGAGACACATAGGGCTGCTCTTGTGCCAAGAAAAAGCAAGTCCACATTCACCTAAATGTTTTTGGAACAGTTTTTCTGGCATATAAATATATATAGTAGTTGCTTCCAGAACAGAGCTGAAAAGCAAAACATTCAATCAATGTCCGTCGGATAGAAGCGAGTCAACGCTGGCTCCACCCCCTTGTTCTGACGTCACACTTGCGTCAGGACGGTTCCACTTTACATATGAGGGGGGTCGCTGATGGTGGAACACTTGACTGTCTTGTGAGTTCGATTCCCGCATATCATATGTGTAATGATAAAAAAAAAAAAAAACCTCACACAGACGCCTTTAGGAGCGAGCGTCGGTATTTATTTACAGCAGTTGACAGCCAGTCGCGCCGCCCGCAAGCCCGATTTGTCTGTCTTCACATGCAGCATGGGAAACAATCGCATTCTTTTCATTTTCTTCTTTCACTGCTTCCACTCGCAAAGAAGTGATATACAGTATTGAATAGTAACACTTCAAATCTGCTTTACAATAAATAAATTTTGCTGAAATATAATTATTAAGTGCATTATTGGGGTAAATAAATGCATGTAATCTAAAAAAAAAAGGAAATATATGTATTTCAATGTAAGTCAAATATGCCTTTGATTCTATTGCAAATAATGTTGAGTTTTGACGACATCTTGCTAGTCCCACGATACTAACATATCATTTACATCAAGTACAATTAGGTAACATATTATTACTCCACCTGCAGCACAAGTGTAGACCTGGACAAAATCAGACGCCAAAAAAGGGAAAATACACGTGGCGGTTCCGAAACATATCCCGTCGTACATCCCGATGTACGGATCCAGTGTGGAGAAAGCAACGCATTGAAATCACACACATTAAATAATAAAAAACTCTCACAGAAGATCCAAACAAACCAATCAAATAAATAATCAAGTCAAAGAACAACAGAGATCTTTGTTTTGGGGGGGGAAGGCCGCCGAGTCAGGGATTTCTCGGCACCGCCTCTCCGTGTCAACTCGATGCGTCTGGACCTGGATGGAGCTGGTTTTTCACTTTTTGTTCTTCAGCTGATTGGCCAGCCAGTCCAGGCCCTCGTAAAGACCGTCGCCGCTGGTGGCGCAGGTGGCCTGAATGTACCAGTTGCGGTGGCGAAGGGAGTGCAGGCCCAGCTTGTCGGTGATCTCCGCCGCATTCATAGCATTGGGCAGGTCCTGATAAAACAACAAAAGTGGTCGTTGCGTCACGCACCCCCGGGCGGGTCCGAGCGAGTCCGCACCTGCTTGTTGGCGAAGACGAGAAGGACGGCATCCCGCAGCTCGTCCTCGGCCAGCATCCTCATGAGTTCCTCTCGAGCTTCGTTGACGCGCTCGCGGTCGTTGCTGTCCACCACAAAGATCAAGCCTGCGCAGGTGGGATGACGGCGAATATGCTAAATTGACCTCCTGCAAAATCTGATTCTGCTGACATCAGCATGAGTGGCCACTTACCCTGAGTGTTTTGGAAGTAGTGCCTCCACAGGGGACGAATCTTATCCTGGCCGCCCACGTCCCAAACAGTGAAGCTGATGTTCTTGTACTCCACCGTCTCAACGTTGAAGCCTGAGGAAATGACAAAGGAGTTGCACAAGCTGGATTTTTTTTTTTTGGGTGGTTCTCGCCTCACACACCAATGGTGGGAATGGTGGTGACGATCTCGCCCAGCTTCAGCTTGTAAAGGATGGTGGTTTTCCCCGCAGCGTCCAACCCCACCATGAGAATCCGCATCTCCTTTTTCCCAATCAGGCTCTTCAACAGGTTTCCAAAGATGTTGCCCATGATGACCAGCGGCCCGCTCCTCAGCTGCAACAGAACTATGACGCCGGAACTCTTAAAAACCACGCGGCACATTTGTAATGCCTTCACCTCTCAGAAGAAATGAAACACATACAAAAGCTGGAGGTGAAAGTTCAAACCAAAGTTAATCATGATCAGCACTGACACAGTCGGCCGTACAGGTAAATAATCACTACATCGGGGCAGTGCAGGAGAAGTAGGTGCAATTGTGTGTTATGAAACAAAACTCCACGCAATCTCGAAAGAGACAAATTCCAAAACAAATCATGAATTAGCATCGAGTATGCTGGCCGAGAACCAGACTGCATGCTGCAGTATGCTGCAGTCGCTTCAGCCGCGTGGACCGAATCGATTGCCTCGCGAGACATCCAGACATTGATGATAATTATTATTACTATAACGATGCAGTGTTCAAATGATAAGCATTAAAAGTCCATCTTTGCTAAATAAATTAAAGCCATATTATTCGCCCCTTGAGTGTGTGTGTGCGTGCGCGTGTGCGGCAATCGTCGCATAGTCACGACTAGCACTCCGCTCGCCTTAATGTGGTCGATTAAAGAGCGTTAATTGAGTAATATTTGTTAGGGAAAAGGTTTAGGGTATGTCACATTAACGTGGGCACAATTGTCACTTCTCCTCGTCGAAATGATGGCGCAATTCGTTTGCACTTACCGTCAACGGGAGGCTGCCAGCTGGATGAAGGAGAGAGTCAGGTTCGTCGCAAATCCCGCGATGACACGCCTGCGTAGTCTCGCGGGATTTGTATAGATGAGCGCAACGGTACAACGATCATGCTGTTTAATGTCTTCTCCTAAAACGGCCGTTTTTTGTTTTGTTTTGTTTTGTTTTGTTTTGTTTTGTTTTGTTTTGTTTTGTTTTGTTTTGTTTTGTTTTGTTTTGTTTTGTTTTGTTTTGTTTTGTGTTTTGTTTTTGCGTTTTACTAATTTCTTCAGTTTTACCAAGGACTGCTCATGTGAACTGAACCATTGTGACACAAAGTAAGAATCTAAAGTGTTTGAATAATTAACACTAGGATCGTCTTAATAAATAAGTAAAGTGTAATAGGATGCTTTGTGACTCCTTCTGCCACATAATTAGCTCGACAAGTGTATAAGCACACAGTACTTGGCTGAAATTAAATATTTTAACGACGAAAATATGGCACCCCCCCTTACCTCCAAAATAGTTTGTTCCATGA
Source organism: Syngnathus scovelli (assembly GCF_024217435.2). Classification (NCBI taxonomy): domain Eukaryota; kingdom Metazoa; phylum Chordata; class Actinopteri; order Syngnathiformes; family Syngnathidae; genus Syngnathus; species Syngnathus scovelli. The sequence continues at coordinate 3,061,518 of NC_090848.1, forward strand.
CCTTTTTTGATCAACTATGACCCCAACACAATCTCTCACCACTTGTGCAGCTCAAAATTATTTTTTTTAAACAAGGGAACAAAACATCAACGTGACAACCCTTGAAAACTATTTATTGTTGTAAAAGTAGATACAACGAGGTTGGTGAATACACAATGTTGCATTTTAGCAAGTTGCGTAAATTCAAATTTCTCCCACAACTGTGTGTGAATGGCGACAACAGGAAGGCTGCGCAACAAAACACAAACGCTTTGAGTCAATCTAGAATGTGCTCCGACAAATATTAAGCAGGAAAATTAAAATTCTGCGACAGTTTTCAGCACTCGCTCACATGATGTGTTTATCACAAATAAAGGACAGGGAATAAAGTGGCGAGCAGATGTTTGCAGCTGCACGCCAGATTTGGGGGTGGAGCAGACTCATGGCGGGGTTTGTGTGAGCCCAGAGTTTTGGTGAGGGTTACGCGGGGGTTACGGCGGGCCGGGCCGGGGCGGCAGCGGAGGTGGGCCGGCTAGTTATGACTTATAGGAAGTTCTCCTCTGAAGTCGATGCCAGCGCGCACCCCAGCAAACACAATCACAAGTCTGGTGGCTTCTGCTAGCTGAACTAATGAGGGCCTGCAAGTTGAGGGCAGGGGCTTTGATGTTCTGGGTAGCTGCGTCCTTGTGTTTTCTCTGCCGCTCTCGTCCCACATCAAAAACCCAAAGGGGAGTTGAGAAGCAGATGTCGGGAGCCTTGTATTTAGACAGCGCGGGCGCATACACGCTATTCATCCCTTCCCCGAAGCCCCCATTTCTCCTTTTTGCAGCATGGATCTGCTCTCAGTCTGTATCTCCGCATCCAGCTCACACTCCATCGCCTCACTTGACACCTATAATCAAGATGTCAATCTGTGCGGCTGACTTTTTTTCTCTCCCAACTTCCTCTGTGGTTGCCTCTCTTTAATTTTCAAGCCAGTCTGGTTGTCGTTATTGGCTTGCTATCAATGTGTTTGGCTTTGTAGCATTGAAGGAGACATTGGCAAGGGGAGAAAGCAATTGCAGTGTGTCTGACACGTGCGTGGAGAAACTGTGACGGGGGATTCAGCAGAAACCAGAAATCCAGATCTTTATCATTCCATAGCATTCAGTGTCACGAAAAACCAAGCTGGCAATGTTGCCAATTCAGTGACATTCCTCAGGAGGCCAAAATGAGTTTCCCCAAGTCGGCACCATTTTTTTTCCATTTTATTTTCATCATAGTTTTCTTGTGTGAAATATTTGTGGGGCCACAGGGAGCAAAAATTAAAGAGCATTAGAAGAGAAGACAATCACAACCAAGCTGTTCTGTCCACCAGCACAGCGACAATACAGTAATAATATTAATAAAAATAGATTTATAAATGTACAGTGAGTGTCGACTGAAAAGAAAGCGTCTAAGCACACCATTTGGTCTACTTGCAGACGCTGAGCCATTCGGTGACATGGCACTCGTCACACAGAACGTAGCAGCACCAATGAAAGGTGCAGTTGCAGCGCCGGCCTCGGTTCTGCTTCAGGATGTTGTGTCCTCGGCCGCAGCACAGCGAGCCGCAACCCTCCGTGCCCGGGCTGCTTTTGTTGCAAACGCGCCCGTGCGTGCCCAGAGAGTCAGCGGCGGGGTCACGCTCGCAAAAATCGGGCGACTTCTCAAAGTACACCAACTCTCTGGACAAGCCGCTTCCGCCGCGACCTCCTCTGGAGCTCCCGGTCCTCCTGCGGCCCACGTTGCCGATTCGTGGATTGAAAACGCCGCTGTTCTTGTTCTGGGAGTTGACCAGGACGGCCGAGAGTAATTTCTCCTTGAGTATTGAACCGACCAGCCGGAACTCCGGAGAAACGTGCCAGCAGGTCTTGAACTGGCAGCTCCCTGATGTGCCGTGACACTTGCACCTCCTCTTCATGTTGTCGGCGACGATCTGGCAGGTCACACACACGTGGATATGGGTCAGGGTCAATTATTTTTGTCGCTCTAGTCAAGCATGATGCTAAATGTGTCAACTAACACTTGGTCCATTGACTAAATGGGAAGTCAAGTAAAAAAAACACCATCATGGCTCTCCTGTTTTCTGGATTTGGTCATGTGACATTTGCAAGCTGAGCCCAAAATGGCCGCCCCTTCAGATAGTCTCCAAACCGGTGGCTTGCTCTGCTTAATTCATACTCCACTAATGCAATTCCATGTTTGGACTAGTGGGGGCGCATAGAGAATAGCGTGGAGAAAAATTTTGACTTCTTTTTGAATAAATTTGAAGATGAGCCCATAAGACCTTGAAGGCCAAAGTCACAAGACTCACCTGCCGTCCCACTCGCTTGTTGTGTATCCTCATACGAGCATGGATGTCTCTCGGGGACCCCAGGGAGTCCAGCCACTCCCTGGAGAAGCGTTCCCCAAAACGTAAATCATGATTGCAGCCGCTCCACTCCCAAGTCTCCTGCATGGAGCTGAGCTCGTGGGGAAAAGGCTTGAGGCGCTGGGCGGAGGTCGGATCCAGGCGGGCGGACGTGGGCAGGCCGGTCTTCTGCAGCATCTGCAGCTGCAGCCGCGTCAGTTTGGACCGCATGAGCTCGTCGTCGTCCCTCCGACGCTTGCCATCGCAGCCGCATCCCCCCAGCTTGCCCAGGCTGCAGGCCGAGGCCACTGAGTGCGCCACGCCCGCCGCTAACAAGGCCAGCGAGAAGGCGCTCTCACGAAAACCTCGTGGGAACACACGCAGGACACATGTTGAATTGCACGTTGCATATAGCTTTACATTCAAGTCTGCTAATTTCATGCTAACACATTGTAACGCTTTTGTACACAAATGGTGCAGCAACACAAACAGTCCATTTCACGTTACTCACAATAATACATTGCAGGATTTCAAAAAGCAGTTCATATTATTTCAACTTGCCGAGTCACTTCTAGTAGTTTTGAAACTCTTCTTTGTGCCCCCTGGTGGCCAAGTCGCACAAGCTGTTTCATTCTTTGCATTCTAATTTTTTTCAAAATGAATACACAGCATTTTCCTCATTTAAGCACTTTGCCAAAATGTTTGGTTGGTTTGCTTTGATTTCGTGTCTCACCTCTGTTGAGGATGACGCTATGGTGCAGCAGCTTCCCGAGAGCCTCCAGGGACGAGCAGTTCCACCGCTGGTCCCGCAGCTGGTGCTGACACTCGTGGATGGCCACCTGGATGCCTTGCAGGGCCGAGGCCGTCACGTCGGGTCGTCGCACGCACATCCTCAGCTGACGCTTACTCAGGCCGGCCAGGCGCAGGCACACTGAGTTGGGGGTTAGGACTGGCTCTCCTGCCACCTTCAGGCTGAGGATGTCATTACACAGCACCCTGCCACGCCGCCCACACCAGCGCATGCATACACGCACGGGAGTGGACAGTCAACTGGTTGCCGGAGCCAAGCGCAAAGCCGCGCCGCGGAGACAAGACAGTGAGTGTGTAGAAAGTCCTTCCACACTGAGCGCTTTACATCGATTCCAAGGATGGATGGATGGATGGATGGATGGATGGATGGATGGATGGATGGATGGATGGATGGATGGATGGATGGATGGATGGATGGATGGATGGATGGATGGATGGATGGATGGATGGATGGATGGATGGATGGATGGATGGATGGATGGATGGATGGATGGATGGGGTGGAGAAATGAAAATATTGATTTACAGTACATTTAATTCAAGTTTACTTATATAAGAAGTGTGCGTGCATGCGTGCGTGTCAGTGTTACGTGCGTGTGCGCGCGTGTGTGTTTATGTCACGAATTTCATTTTTGATAAAAACTTAAATTGCCATGGAGAATACTTGGAATACACGTGAATGAAAATATGTGTTCAAGTTTTTGGATCATCGGGTGGGAAGAATAGCTCTCAAGTGCACTTACGTCAACGCAGGTAGTAATAACAATGCTGCCGCCAAAATCGGGCACCGGTCCAAGCGGAGTTTATGTGGTAGTTCCATTTTCTGTCGCGCCGTGACATTAAACCTCTGGTGAAGTTGTCCCGTGTTTAAAAAGACAATTGTTTTTCAAGAGATAAGGATTTATTTTCAATACAGCGGCGCCAAACGAGGAGGGAGAGTGAAGACGAAGAGGGGAGGCGAGGAAAGCTGGAGATCACTGGAGCAGGATGGGGTGGGGGCGTGGGGGGGTAAAGAGGAGGCCCCACAGGCGGCTGTTTGCAAAATATTGGCCACCATTGAAGTTGGACTGTCATCTTATTAGGTCATAACATGCTCTCTAAAATAAAATTTTAGGGATATGAAACAATGTCCATAAGCGCAGAGTCAAATGAGGAACCGACACATTTTCATGCCATTGCTGACGCCAACTCATCAATTTAAGACCAACTTGCATTTTTGGAGCGTAAACCACTTATTCAGCAAAAATTAAATAAACAAATAATAAATAAACAAAAAGCAACTAAATAAAGAAATGAATAACAACTAAAAACATGATATAATAATATACTCAAAGTGGTGAGATGCTTTTTTGTGCATGAATAAAAAACAATTGCATTAACAATGTCGTTCTGCATAAATTAGTAGATTGAAATTGTTTTCAATCTGCAAAGCCAGAATTATTTGATTTTATTATCTCCGTATTTTTTTTATTTTGGTTACTTGCGTCCGTGCGTAAAAGTTGCTCTCCACCTTTACGCACAAGCCTCGCTGCGCATGCACTTGCTCTAAGGTCATTGAAAACTAGAACAATAAAACCTCCGGCAAGAATGCATGTGGACATACTTTGTCCACGGAAGAGTGGGGAAGAGTCATTGATGGATGTGGGACGAAGGAGAGGGAAGGGGGCGGGGCCATTGGCACTGTACGACGGAGGCAGCAGAAGCAGCAGCAGGCAGGCGGCACCTCACAGACAATACACCCCTACTCAATCGCACCCCCAACCAACCACCTCCATCAGAGCGACAACTTCACTTTGTCATCTCAACCTCTTCAGGGGAGTCATGAAGTTCCGAGTGATACGTTCAAATATGGCTGGATCGATTTCAAAACCAACAGTTGTCTGAATGTATTGGGCTGAGGTGTGAATTCTCTAAAGTGAGCCAGCTCTTTATATCAACACGCACATTTTAAAAGTTCGATGCGGAATTGAACAAAAACAGAATAGACACTGACTCCCCCCCCCCCCCCCAAAAAAAAACACGACTCGCATAGTGACACCAATTCATCTAATCCATTCCCTAAGCCGCAGCAATGAAAAGTGCATTAGCATTCTGCTTTGGCGTGTATATCTAAGTGGCTTAAAAAGTGATTTGAAGTTGATTTGTATATAAAAGGCTCCCCCTTGATCCGGATTGAAGCTAATCTGCTCGGTGTCGCATGACTGCTTCAGGAAGCCCCGTTTGGGCACCGAGCTTCTCGCGATTCCAAATGTCGTCAAAGCCGCTTTACAAAAGCCCATTTCCTTTTTACTGTCATCACAAAGATTATTCTTCCACCTCTCTAATATCGAAGTATGCAAATTGGCAGATAAGCGCGGCGGGCGCGCGCACTTTGGGGACATTGAGATGACTGAAGAAATGGGCTCACACCGAGGGAGGTCTGCGGGCCAGATGTTGGAATGGCTTATTCATTCGGTATAAAAAGTTCGAGCAGGATGCGCACTCATTTTGCGGCACCGCGCGCGTCAAACCATGTCCAACCGAATCACACATACAAGCGAGGCGTGGCTGCGTGAACTCGGTCCAAAACGAGAACGAGCTTTCAGAGAGGAGGCGATAGAGAGTTGGCGAAAGGGCATTCCCATGCAGCCGCCCCCACGTCTGCACCGTGACAGCCTAGCGGACGCCACCTTCTGCCTGCGCGGAACAACACGCGGAGAAAAAAAAAATTCCTATGCGGATTGGATCATGCCCTGCATGAGATTCCACAAATGCGCAACGCCAAGGATCCCCCCCCTCTCTCTCTCTCATCTGTCTTTTCTGCACAGTTGTGTTTCCTTATTCATTGTGCGCCCCTATGAAGAGCATTAACCATCCCTCCCTCCAATCCTATTGAAAAGACTCCGAGGAAGAGTGAGGGGGGAAAAAAAACACAGAGGGAGACGTGAGCAGCAAATCCCTTTTTTATTCCCCCCTCGTAGCACTCAATAAGAGAAGAATGTGTTGCCTATCTGCTGTCACCGCCGAAGGGATCAAGTCGGCGGGACCGTCCCACGCGCTCCATGCACCGCGCAGAGCATCACTCGGAGGGACACAGTGAGGAGGAGCGCATGCACGCACGCAGCTTCCTCGCATGCGTGCACGACTCTTTGACTTCAAGCCTGCGATTTGTCTCACGTCGACAGCAGTCAATTAACTCCGACTGGTGAGTTGATGCACCTTGCACAAGAAGCGATGTTTCTCTTGAAATCGCATCGTGATTTTTTATTAATTATATTTAATGTGGGTTTTTTTTTTTGGAGGTGAGAGCGCGATGCGGAGTTTGGCGCTTCTGCTGGGAGTCAAAGCCGCCTGCATCCTGCTGGTGTCGTCGCTCTCCGGTACCGGGGCGGTCAACAACAGCGGCCGCTGGTGGTGAGTCTAAAGCCAATTGGGCCAACTCAGCTCTCTGTGCATGGAGTTTTTTTTTTTTTTTTTTCACGCTCCGATATCAGATATTGTGTTACTTTTGGCACCGCTCATTAAATTCTACCGCACGAGCTCTTCTGCTTCCAAACTGCCAGTGCATTTATTGTTCTTTCTTAGAATTATTATATCATAAATGCATTTGCGATACTGTCCCCCCCTACCCGCGAACAAAAAATTCGTTTATGTGAAATTAATTAAGTGTCGAATAAAATCCAATAAGAAGACTCATTAAATAATATTTGGACACAAGGGAAACATTTCTTCCTTTGAGGTTAGGTTTTTGTTTTCGTTGCATTGTTTTTATGAGCTTGTTCAAATATTTGTTAATTGCGGTTTGGGCACTTTGGACAAAAGATTTCAAGCATTTTGGAAGAGTCTTTGCTGAAATTGACAGCTGACATTCCAGAAGCTAGCGAGGCTAAAACAAACCCTTAAAAATAAAAGTCAAATTATTAGCACTCATTTTCAGAAGTGGGTCATTATATGAGGTGAATGAGTCGAAATGAAAAAAATAGACTTGCCAAAAACGTCTTGAGAAGATAAATTAAAATGAATTAAAATACACATTGCCCTCAATTTTGCGCACCTTGCAAGAAGCTGAATGTGTCAGAGCTGCCCGTAGTCATTCATGGTGATGGCAAAAAGGTGGATCCAAATGTAGAGAAGCGGAAAGGTGGGGCAGAGGTGCTCTCCAAAAATACAAAAAATGAAAAATTACTTGGATTCATCAAAAACACAAAGAAGTCCAAAATAACAAAATCCTTGACTGGCATTGATTTGAGTTTGCCTGAGACCGCTAACAGCAACAATGAACTGACTTGGACCGAAAGAGACCAGGAAAGTTAAATCCGAGCAAGTGATGAGACACCTGGACAAGACACAAGTGGCTGACGGAGCTGATTGGCTAACACAATTAAAGGGCACAGGTCAACGAGAGAACGTAGCGACTGCCTCGTTATGGACACAAAGAATACGGGGCAAAACTCAAATCAAAATCGACACGTGACAGAATGTCAACATTGGCAACACGTGATTGATCCGGTTCTGGTTCACTTTGATTTGCTATTCAAATCATTTTGCCCTTGTTTGGACCGCCAGTCAAAGTGTAAATTTTTAGCCCAACTCAATTGAAAAGCCACAAAGCACATTAATTCTGACTTTAGATATTTATTTATTTTACTCATTTTTCTCTTCTTATGAACAGAGACCTTTTTTCTCATTTTTTCAACCTTTTTTTCTCATTTATTTCTCATTTTTTCTAATCTTTTTCTAATTTATTTCTCATTTTTTCTCATTTTTTTTCTTCTTGTGAACAGAGACCTTTTTTCTCATTTTTTCAACCTTTTTTCTCATTTATTTCTCATTTTTTCTCATTTCTTTTTCATTTTTTTCTAATTTTTTTCTAATCTTTTTCTAATTTATTTGTCATTTTTTCCTCATTTTTTTTCAAATTTTTTTCTCATATTTTCTTCATCTTACAAACAGAGACTTTTTTCAGCCCAGTCTGACTCTCCCTTTGACTCGTCCTTGTGCTTGCGCCAGGGGCATCGTCAACGTGGCCTCCTCGTCCAACCTTCTGACCAACTCCAAGAATGTGCCGTTGGCGCTGGACCCGAGCCTGGCCCTATTGAGTCGCCGGCAGCGTCGACTGATTCGGCAGAATCCTGGCATCTTGCACGCCATCACGGCAGGACTGCACACGGCCTTGAAGGAATGCAAGTGGCAGTTCCGTAACCGCCGCTGGAACTGCCCGACCACCCACAACCCGGCCATATTTGGCAAAATTGTTAATCGGGGTGAGTCTTTCTTGTCTTTCCCTGCGGGTCGTCCTTGGAAGACTTTGGGGGAGGCGGGACGGCCATTTGTCCAGCTACCAGATGAAGTCCGGCTTCTGATGAGAAGTCTCGGTGTGGTTTCTCAGGCTGCAGAGAGACGGCCTTCGTGTTCGCCATCACCAGCGCGGGGGTGACACACGCCGTGGCCCGCTCGTGTTCGGAAGGGGCCATCGAATCGTGCACGTGCGACTACCGGCGCAGAGGCCCCGGGGGCCCCGACTGGCACTGGGGCGGCTGCAGCGACAACGTAGACTTCGGCAGGATGTTCAGTCGGGAATTCGCCGACTCCAGCGAGAGAGGGCGAGACCTGCGCTACCTCACCAACCTGCACAATAACGAAGCCGGAAGAATGGTGGGGAAGGACACCCGGGTCGGGGCGGGCGAGCGGGCCACCGAGTTTGACTTTGCTCTCCTGTCATTACAGACGGTGTCGTCGGAGATGCGTCAGGAGTGCAAATGTCACGGCATGTCGGGCTCGTGCGCGGTACGTACCTGTTGGATGCGTCTCCCGAGCTTCCGCGCCGTTGGCGACGTCCTCAAGGAGCGTTTCGACGGCGCTTCCCGAGTGGTGTACGCCAACAAGGGCAGCAACCGTGCCTCCCACCGAGCGGGCCCTCGCCACCTGCAACCGGAAAACCCGGCTCACAAACCCCCTTCCGTCGTGGACCTGGTTTATTTTGAGAAATCGCCAAACTTTTGCTCCTATAACGGCAAAAGCGGCACTTTGGGAACCTGGGGTCGAACTTGCAACAACTCTTCTCCGGGGCTGGACGGATGCGAGCTGCTCTGCTGCGGACGCGGGTTTCAAACTCGGGCCGAGAGCATCACCGAGCGCTGCCACTGCACCTTCCACTGGTGCTGTCACGTCAGCTGCCTGAACTGCACCAGTACTCGAACAGTACACCAGTGTCTATGATAACCTGGCGGCGGCGTTCCGGGCCCGTGAGAAGCAAAAGTCGCTAGCAGAGAAAGTCTCAAGTACTCCACACGGGCAATTGCGAGGGAGAACCAGACAGGGAACTTTATCAAGCCCAAATTCCAATCAGTGGATAAAAGCACAAACGTATCAACAGGGTATAAAAGTTCACGCTTACTTATATTTAATGCTCAGAAGTGTTGTGAAAAGAAAACTTGATAGCTCATAAAGAAGAAGAGACTTCATTCTCTTGCAGATCTTCCAATTCTTTGACAGCAATCCATTGGTTGAGGCCCAACAGCAAAAAATAAATCCCCCAGCCATTTTGATTTCTTATGGAGACACTTCTCAAGCCTGATCTTCTGGCCGCAAGGCGCTACAAAAGCTAAAGCTAACTGGCACAGGTAAGTTGGGGAGACTTCGCTAGCACCAGTGGCATCTTCTCAGCATGTTTCCAGACCTGATTCAAACCACAGAGACTTAATCAGCTAAGAGGACCAAAATGTTGTACAGATCCAAATATTTATATATAACAAAGTCATTGCTGGATGAGCCGTCGAATGTTTTTATTTGTTTTGTAGGATGATTTCCTGGAATGACCACTTGGTGTGTTTTGCCATGCACTGAATACACACTTGCTTTTGTCAGTGTGAATCTAAAAAATATTTGATATTACGCTAGTAAGATGCCAGCCAGCTCTTTAGGGAAGACGAGTGATGTAGGCGCCATTGTATGATAGAACAATAAAGTTTATATTTTTCAATCTGTCCACGTTTTGGTGTTTTTTTTTTTTTAAATGCTCAACCAAGTGAGCATCTATCCATGGGTGTCCTAAGCTTAATCCTATTATCAGGAGCAAAGCTCACAAGACATCTTTGCATCTGGGCTCTCCATTGACAAAAGCAGCTTATGCAGACACAGACACCTTCATGGCGCCATCTAAACTACTTTTCTTGATTTTTTTTCCTGAAGAAATGAAAACGACACTTGCTTGGCGGCGAGGAGCAGGCGCAGGGTCGGCGGGCGTAGGGTCGTTAGAAATTAATCGGCTATCGCTCGACATCTAATGTAAAAAAAAAAGCTGAATTTCTTCCATATTGCAAAAACAAAGATGGCGGACTTTGAGGAAAGCGGGGAGTAGACCAGGCGGGGTTCAAATGGCAGGCATGAGAGCGAGGTGGGAGAGTCGGAGGGTGAGGGAGGGGGGGCGAGGGGGTCCGTGCCTGTGGGAGTGCTGAGGAGTCAGTGATAATTAGCTCAATTAGTGACAAAGGCAGTGTAATAAATACCGACTTAGTGTCTGGGTCCCCGCTGGCCTCTCCGTGCGCAGCCTGCGATGTGGCCCTGGCCTGATGGACAATTCATTAAAGTGACAAAATAGCCCAGCGTCCAGGCGTGACGCAGCGAGTTAGCACCCCGCCGGCCCGGCTCATTGTTCTAATTGTCTGGGCCGGAGTCACTTTGTGGCCGCCTCCTACTTGAGCCACCCCGGCCCTCGGAAAAGCCCGGGCACTTTACGCCCCACCTTAGTGTGTGAGTAGGTGATCGGCAGGTTTGGGGCGGGGGACAAAACAAAACAGTGAGAGCCCCTCGGGGCGGGGGGGAGGCGGCGGGATTAGCCCACGGAGGTTGCCCGGGAGCGCCGGGAGCAGCGCCGATCGGAATGTAGGAGAGATGAGTCCAGAAGCTCGGATGCGGGACAAAGCGAGAGTTAATAAGGAAAGATTGAAGGGGCCGGCGACAATGGGCCGCCACCCGAGTCGAGATGAAATTGCTTCCGAGGATTATTGGGAGAGGGCGTGAGCCATGTCGGCTTTGTGTGCGGGTGTGTGTTTGGTCGGGCATTTGTGTGTGTTTGTGCCGGGCAGGGGGAGAGCTGGATTGATGGCCGCCCCTCCGGTCGGGGAGCGGGGGACCGGGCCGAGGCTAACCGGCTGTTCCCACAGTCTGTTCTGCCGCGGCCACCTTTGACACACGGGCCCGCCAGGCGGCGAGCGGGCAGGCGTGGCGACCTGCCCGGCGTCCAAAACAACAATACTGTCGCCGGACGACCAGAGGGGAAGCGCGGGCCGCCGAGAAAGGCGAGAAATGAAACCAGCCCCAAAATTGCTTTGAATGAAGCTTGGAAAATAAGCGGGACTGCGACTGACTGAAAGGTGATGAGCAGCTTCACGTAGAAATTCCTCTCTGAATGTCGGAAGCCTCTTCGCCCGCTGACTGACGGAGGGATGGATGGATGGTGTGTGTGATTACAGGCAGCAGCTGCAAGGCAGAGCCAGCTCAAGAGGAGAAGGGCAAGTGACCTTTGGGGCAGATGGCAGTTCCAGACCGAGAGCCACGCAGCATCACAATGGCCGTGGCCTCCTCCGTCACTTCATCATCCGCCGACCTGCCGCAAGGGAGAGCTGCTTTCATTGTGCTCCGGCTTCATCAGCGGCACATTCCGTGCAGCCCTCAACAAGTGTTGAAGCGAGAAGAACGAAGCGGGCCGCTGAAACATTGTGTGCCCACCATTAATAATATGGGATGGATGGAAGAACAACAAAACCCAGGACGCCGCTTTCCATGTATGTCACAGCGCCATGTCCCACATCAACATGAGCATCCTTGAGCCAAGCCGTACATGTCTTGCATGTGGCTGCCCGCACGCTTCCTGCTGCCATTCACGGTCCAGCCCATCTGGCAAGAAGACAAGTCCTCTTGGAGGCCATAGAGTGACAGGGGACAGCCAGGCAACCACAGGAGCCACACGTTTGCCCCGAGTGCCCGGAATGGCTTGCATAACACAATTACGGCAGTTTTGCATTCTCTCCATTGCTGCAAAACATTGTGGGTGTCACATTGTTGAATAAAAAAACATGCCACCTGCGTTTATGAGACACACGCAAGCTTTTATCGCTAATGGCTTCCAGAGCTACGGAGAAATTCAAAGAGCCGCCAGCTGTGTTTCAAAACACGTGACTGCACCCTTAAAAAATAAAAGAAAAAGTTTATTCTATAAAAACACACTTAATATATACGTACATGAGTTTTTGCCGTGGGCTCCATTCTTTTAGTTTTTTTTTTTACTGTACTTAAAAGGGAAGTTTGCACTTTTTTTATTTTATTATTATTATTACCATTATATTTACGTTAAATAAGTCGCACCGATTAGTTGCAAACCACTGAAAATAAAGTTTTTTCTTCTGTAACGAGCTGCGTAATCTTGATTTGATTGCCCTCTAGCGGTCAAACCTTGGCACTACACATTCTAACATTGCTTAAGAAAAAAAAGTACGCTGGAACTAGCGCAAACTGCTGCGTGGTGTCTTTGCCCCATCACCCCCCCCCCCCCCCCACACACACACACACACACACACTTATTAGTGACGTCACAATGCCACGCAGGACACTACAAAATCGGAATCAGGACCCAGGACAGTGGCATTGCCATCGTACCCAGTTTGAAGCAATGTGGCTAGATTTGCTAATTAAACTTTGATTAATTACGTGATGTCATTTGCTTGAAAGATACATACACCACGTATGACGTCACTTGGTGACAACCTATGCCATTTTGTTGAATTACGCAAAGACAAACGTTTTAGACATACGAGGAAGAAAATGTATTCCATAAAAAGAAAGCAATAATCATTTTAACAATAACCCGAACTTTAATAACAGTAAAAAGTTTGCAGAATATCGAGGGCAACGCATTTGTAATTGCAGAAAACATCTCAGAAAGCGACAGGACATTTTGAAGTGATGAGGCAGTTCAACTTTGAGGTAAATTGTTTCTGTCATATAATAGCACTCACAAAAGAACACAACAAAATCCACACAAGGAGACACAACTCCATGCCTCGTTTTTCACTGAACTTCACATTTGCAGAAAAAAATAAAATAATTGACAATTCAGGTGAAAGCAGGGTGGTGACAAGCACACATGCTGTCGTCCAGTCACGCACGTTCCTCCATTTGAGGTTCTTAATTTCTTTTTTTGGTCAAACTACCTCATTACATTCTGTGTTTTTTTTTTTTATATAAAAAAAAATCACATATTAAAGCAGCAAACCCACAATAACAAGTCAAAAATACTGAGTTTGGTCTCATTCGTGTTCCCAAAATCGACATGGACAGAAACGTCACTGTACTGTAGCAATAAGGTTGTTGGGTGCTAGAAAGAAGCAGGAGGTAACATCTCTCGTCCGCTTGAGGAACACGCCGGAGAAGATTTGGAATATAGCTGATTAAATACACCCAGGTTGAAACAAGCGACACTTAAGAAATAGACTACCAACATAATTCAAGTTAGACTTGCTAAACGATGACGCCGATTAACTTCCAAGTGCCACGAGCAAAGTGAGTCAGTCCTATAAATTGTGCAACGTGATGGGAGTCTGAGAAAGGCAAATGATATGAATTTCGTTGTGAGAGATTGATTCAGTCGTTAGTTCGGGGCAGAAGAACGAGCACGACTAAATTAAGTCGTGTAAGAGTAGGTGAAGTCCTGCCGGCGCCATCTTGGCCAGGGTCTTCCTTGATGGCTCAAGCTCTGACCAGTTCCTCGAAAGGCTCACTCCAACACATGCAAGGTAAGCAACTCTACTTTCACGAAATTTCCATAGTTCTGGTTCTGCACCGAGTTTCCAACGTCTAACACTGTAAACAATTTATAATTAAGGCAGTCCTTTTTCCGTTTGGAGCCTATGACGAAAGCCCCGCCCCCTTTTCCGGTCCCAGAGGTACAAAAACCTCTCAAGTGCAAATGACGTCACAATTTGCTCAATGTAAACACGGTGCCTTCCGTTCTGCTTGTGCACGCAACCATTTCATGGAGTAATTAAAGTCAAGGGGAAGATGGCGAGTCAACATTTCCCAGCACCTGTTCCCTTCCTTTTTTTTTTTTTTAGTTTGGGGGTAATCCCCCCAAGAAGGCACTTTTCAAGCAAAATCATATTTTGCCCGATGATTCAATAAGAGTGCAATCCATCATTCCATAATTTAAACAAATGCTGCTCACGGAAGATTCTTCACCCGTTTTTGTTTCATTTGAATAAAACCAGGCCGGGCCGTCCGCTAACCGTCAGCCTGCACCGTCTGCTGTGGCCACCAGAGGGCGCTAATGATGCATCTACTGTGCGCGATTTAAATCTAATGCATCATGATTTTTTTTTTTTTTTATAAACTGGGATTACATGGAGCCTTGTAATCCAATCCGAAAGACATTGAAAACCCAAACAGAAAGAAAACGCTCCATATAAACACCTCAATTGGAATAAACAGGCCCAATTCGAATGGAATGGAACTCGGATTCACGAGGGCAAAATATTCTCTTTCGCAATTCCATCAGAAGTGGCGTTTGACGATCTACTGCCGCCCTCCGAGCAGAGCTGCTCTGCGGCGGGAGAGCTTGACAAAAACTAGCACAACTATTACGTTAAATCGATGACTAAGATCGATCTTGATACATGACGTCGATCTCGCGTCTTAAAAACAGCTGAAATTGTGGCGGGTATGTAAAGAGCGGATCGGAATGGATTGCGTCACGTGGAAACGCTTGACCAGAGATCTTCAACGGGAAAGACTGTAGCTAACAAAAGGACGACTTTTGCACCGGGGATTTCAAGCATGATGTGTTGCGGAGCAAAGATGAGCCCCGGACGCTTTTCTCGGCGCTCACCTCAGGCCAACTGGTGCTCTCCTCGACTCATGTGCGAGGAAAACTCGTAGCGGTCCCGGCTGCAGTGGCCGCAGATGTTGCACTCGAAGGGCCGGCGGAACCCGTGGCAACCCATGTGGATGGTGAACATGACGTGATCCAGGAAGAGGATACGGCAATGGCGGCAGTGGAAGCAGCGCACGGGGCGTCCGTCCCTGTCCAACACCCGAACTTTCTCGCCGGACGGGAGTGGTGCGCCCACGCCCCTCTTGACCGAGGCGGGAGGCGAAGGGCACACTCGCTCCCATTCCGGGCCGAGGCCGTAGGGCAGCGCCAGGCTCTGGTAGTGGAGGTGCTGGTTGTTGTTCGAGGTACGTGTTTGGACCGCAGCCCTGGCGCTGAGGTCTTCCGCTGTGCTCTCCGTATCTGTCGAGTCGGGGCATCCGTCGGGTGAGGTCGCGTGGCTGTGAAGCGAAGGCAGACCGTCGCAGCCTTCGCCCGTTTCTTGAGAGGGCGGGCCGAGAGGCGGCAGCGAGAGTCCGGCCGGAGCTCCTTGAGGTGGCACCTTGCCCAGGATGGTGCGCAGCTCACACGAGAAGGCGGGATCAAACGCGACGTCTTGGGGCTTCGGTTGCTCCCCTTCCCTCTCGGAACCGGACGACAAGTCACACGGGACTTGAAGATGGATGCGCTTGTCAGCTGGGAATCCCAAACAGCAGTGAAGGTCAATGGATGACCTTTTGGTGTGTGATGGTATTTCATTCGGAAATATGACAACGGCGAAACCTCAGAGTCTCTGCAAAAATCATCTTGCCTGAAAAATTAATATCAGCGGTGGAACTGGAATTATTCCAAATTAAATTGCATGACATACTGGATCCGACCCTCGTGAGGAGAAGCGGTTCAGACAACGGATGGAACGGGTTTCATTTGGCAAAAACAACAACTTACCCAGAAACTTCTGTGGCGTTGACCTCTTGCGCTTGGTGATGCTAACCGCTAATCTATCCGCTAACTGGGCTTTCCCACCGGACGTGTCCAATGTGCGTTCAGCCATCGTCTCCAAATTTAAAGACTGATCATCTGCAAACAAAATCCATGCATGACCATTTTACCATTTTTTTTCCTAATGCATCAACTTCCACGGACCTTGTTGTAGTCTCTTGGAGTTGACCCCTGCCTTATGGTCCTGGTTCTTAAGAAAAGTATGGCAGCGATCAAAATGGTCCTCCAATGTGCTCTGCTGTTTGTAGCTGCGACTACAGTAGATACACTTGAAAGGCTTTCCCCCAAGTGGTGAAGAAACTGCAATTGGGGTCACAAGGTCACATTGAAGCCTCACAATGGATGGGGAAAAAAAAAATTTAAAATGTTGACCTGCATGTGTGCGGAGATGTCCGGCGAGGGCGTCCCTCCTCCGGCAAGCGTAGTTGCAAACGGGGCACTTGAAGGGTTTCTCTCCGGAATGCAACTTGATGTGACGTAACAAGTTGCCCTTCTGGGTGAAGGAAGCGCCGCACTGGTTACATTGGAAAGGCCTCTCGCCTGACAACAAACACCAAAAACCCTTTTTTTGTTTTTCCTTTTTATCAACTCGTCGGCCGGGATCCGCTCACCTGTATGGCTTCGCTTGTGCACCATCAGCACGTTGGGTCCGATGCAAATAATCCCGCACACGTCGCATTGGAACTTTCCGTTGGGAAGTCGGACGGGTCCGGGCGAAGCGTTTTTGGAAGCCGTTGACTCCCCGTAAAGATTCCCCGGCCCGATTCCCGAGTGCCTGGCGTCCTCCGTCGGCTCCGCTCGGTTGGGTGACGGCGGAGATTTTTCTTCAGCGCGCGGCTCCACCTCGACGGGCTTTTCTGGAAAATCAAATGGACCTTACACGAGCAGATGACACCGAGACCCAGCGGCGGAAAGTAGAAAGCGAACCCGCGTGGGAGCGACGAGTCAAAGTCCGTTGACCCTTTGGGTCGTCCGTCGACGGGTCGGGCTCGTTGCCTGACGAGTGAGCGCATCCGTTGCAGTCGTCAGCATTCATGCTTTCGCCAGATGCCTGCATCTGCAAAACCCAAGATGAAAAGTGTCGGCGCTTCACCGAGACATCCCCGATTTGGAGTGGACTGACCATTTGAAACGCTTGCGATATATTGCGGACTTGTCGCAAATGTGCATCTCAGGTCAGGGGTCGGCCTGCGCTGCTGGACGGGCATTCATCTTGCGGCCTGCGGATAAATAGAAGGACGTTGAGATGTTCGGGACGCTCTGCACGGATATTTTGTGCACACGCACAAAAATGGGCTAAAAAAATTATACTTTAATAACCATGCTTTGTTGATGGAAAAAAATAAGTACAAAAATACTAATAGTAAATCAATACAAAAAAATCAATAAAATCAATAAAAAATAAATAAAAATTAAAATCAACAAAATTAAATAAAAATTAAATACAATTCTGAAAGACTTTGAGGTTGATTTTTAAACTGAACTGGGAGTGGCAAGTTCACGACATTTTGCTTGCAAGTCAAGGCCAAACTTGACAAGACATACCCGCAAGTTGCGAGGGTGCAATGATCTCAATATACAAAAAAATAAAAAATACTTGATTAATTGAACACAAAGCTCCAATTGTGTTGTGGCAATGGCAACAGGTGCATAGTTGTAGCTTTTGCTACCTAGTGCTCTTCGTATTTGTTTCTCCTAACAAGTACAGAAAAGCTTTTTACATTTTCAGTAAACTGGATAATTGTAAAAAAAATGTCAGTTTCTAACAAAAACAAAAATCAATCTGACAGGTCAAGAATGGGACAAACTAATATTATAAAAACTTACTCTTGGTCTCCAAAGATCTACGTGGTCTTGGGTCAAGGCCTCCCAGTTCCTTAAGAGACTCCCAAGTGTCCAATTTTTTCGAATTTGACAGAAATTTCTTGCTGGGTCAAAATCTGCCATGTATGAACCAAGATGACCCAAACGCTGAGAATAACAAACTTAATCAAACATACCGTACCATTCAACTCCTTTCTACTCGATTATTCCTTTTTCAGCCTTGGTGGAGGTCTCTCTAAATTATGTCACGATGGAACACGAACAAACGCGGAACAAGGGAACGTTGATATGCTGCCTGCCTGCCTACTTCCGGCCGCTTGGAGAGCAACAGGCGCGGATGCAGACGCGCCAGTCACACCAGGGCACGGCTGGGTGGGGGTGGGGAGGAGAGAGGGGGGGGGGGGGGGGGGGGGGAGACGGCGCGTACTCTAGCGCCGACTCTTGACCGACAATCGTTCATCTCTGCAGGAGGGCGACCGTGCGGTTATTATTTTGCAAATAACCACCTGGCCTCCACACATATTTGGCCACTTGTTTGAGCCACTCGGCGCGTTTCCTTGTCGGCTAAAAACGGCGTGTCACCAATGACGGGCGGATGACAGCCGCATCCACGGACGCACGGACGCACGCACGGACGCCCCAGCATCGAGCACATTCAACTGTCAGCGCTGCCATGCAATGTTTCAATGTTTCTCGCGCCCCGTTGCTATGGCAGCAGCGCACACGACGAATGGCATTCACCCTCGTTCAACTCTCGCGGAAAAAATAAAAGGCTTACAAATGGTGCCTGTTTTTAGGGTTCGCGAGCGTTCATAAAGCGTTTTCTTACCTGCTCACCCACCGCTCGTTCTTTCCTTCCTCGGAAGTGTCTGGATTGAGCTTTGTTTTCAACGCTCAGGCAGCATCGCTCGAATTTTTTTTTTTTTTTTTACCTGAGAGCCCCAAACAACTTCCGGCCTGCAGACTGTCGAATGCATCGATTCGCATAAACATGTAAATTGATTAGTAGGCCTTACGTTCAAAATAAACTAGTTTACTGCTAATCGCTGTGGCTTTTTTTTATTTTTATTAGTTAGACTTTACATACGTCATTCAGTCATACATTAAATAACATTCATTCAAACTTTAAAAAACAAAAAAAGCGCTGCCGCATTAACAATAAATTACAAACAAGACAAAGTATACGGTTATGTAAAGTAACGTACAACATTCACTACTCCTGATTATGGGTGGAATATAACAGTTCAAGGATGGATGTTAATAGCGCGCCACTAGAGGGCAGCAAAGTACTGTCTTCCGTTTTGAAGTCAGCACTTGCAGGCCTTATCCTATCAATGTATGAATTTGAACCTTGTAGCTTTTAAGATGTTTCAGTATTTTGTTTACCGATGCGTAGCTCTCTAGTGTGTGAATAAAGAGAATGGACTGAATTTTGTTTCCAGCTCAAGTCAACTCTGTTAGCCAAAAGTGGCAAGTTGGCAAAAAAAAAAATTCCCCCAGATGATAATAAAAAATGACAGTGGCGTGTGCCTGTGCCAACTTATTCTCAGCAACTATCTGAAGGGCCTGTGGCGCTGTAGAAGAAGCCGATACGCCTTGTGGATCTTGATAAACGTGGCTTCGGCATCCTTGCTGGGGTTGTGATCCGGGTGCCAAGTCTTGGCAAGCTCCCTATAACCACGTGTTATCTCCTCAAGAGATGCTTGTGCTCCTAGCGATAAAACCTGCAATACATGACAATAAAGACATCAAATCAACAAAATACAACGCACGAAATGTCTCCAAAAGCAATGACTCACCTCCAGCGCCTTTTTTTCCTCCTCCGTGTAATCTTTGAGGAGTAATATTTCCAGCATCTTCTTCCAGGCTTCTTCATAATAGTCTCCTCCAGTCACGACGCACAAGAAGCGATACGGCATTAAAAGAACGTACTCCAAAGCGCTTCGGAGCCAAGGGAAGAACCAGAACATATCCAGCAGCGCCGTCACACAATCCGAGAGGTAATACAACGTGGCCGTGGTGTTATGGAGGACGCAATATGCCAACGGAGTTGAGAAGGCCAGCCAAGCCAGACTCAGCATGCAAAGCCGCAAACCTGAAAAGTACCCCAAAGGTCAAGGATGGTCGAGATTGAAGCCGGACACTTTTTTTGGTCCTACCGAGTGGCTGGGCGGTCCTCGCTCTCTTGTACCTGCGGTGCTGTGTGGCCGTGACGCTAGCCGCCAAGCTAATTGGCAGAGGGGCGAGAGTGCTGCCATAGAATATCGGGGCAGTTAAGAGACTAGCTTTGAGGGTTTTGGGGAGATCGGAGGTGTGTCGGCCCACGGTGGACACCAGGTGCACCCCTGCGCCCACACACAAAGGCAGAACAATCAAGTGGAAGAAAGCCAGGGAGCGCAGCCCAATTAGCGCCACCAAGCCAAAGTAGATCCCAACACACACCTGGCCGATAAAGCGAACTGGGTTTACTGGGGGAGGGAGCGCGTCGTTGTACATTCGATTCTGCGTCTTGGCATCTCGGTTGGCTTCACGCACGTACGCCGGAATACGTATCAGGTCTCGGATCCAGCCAAAACCGAAACCTCCCAGGGTTAGGAGCCATAACAGGCCGTGCCTGTCCCGCCCCAAATAGAAATGGTGAAGGCCAAAAGGACCACCTAGCGCCCACAGGGCGTAGGCGGCCGTGATGCGTTTCACCATCTTGTGACGCCCCCTGCAGGTGATGACACTCTGTGGGGAGGAGACACACGAGTTTCATTTTCAAGTTGTGTTACAATTTTGTTAGCTTCACTTTACTACTAGCCGGGGTTGCAAGGGACTGCTGTGCAAAAGTGATATGCCGCGAGACTTGAAAAGTCTTTTCTTTTTTTTAAAATCTTGAATTCAATAAACATTGTACTGCTCTTCCTTGGCCACCAGGGGGCGGTATAATGCAGACAACAAGAAGACTTTCACAACTAATAGTAAGCGATGGCATGTTTATTTGCGCTGTGGTGTAATCAAGTCTCGATTTTTTTAAAGGAAGGCAGCAAAAAATAAAAATAAACCGAAAGACAGCTCATATTTTGAAAAACCCGTAAGTTAGATGACCACAAGACACCACGATAAATGGTGAGCCGCATGTTGTATATTCACAAATTAAATCATTCAATAATCTAAACACAGCGGAAAGATCTTGCATTATCAAAATAAAGTAATCAAAACATCTTGATAACATCAACATACTCATGCCGGCCAAAAGTTTTGTTTACTTGCCAATTTCGTTTTGAATGTTGGAAATCCTTGAGATGATCAATCTTCTTCAGTCTTTCTCCGATTGAAGTTTTTGCAACAGTTTGGACTTTGTCAGTGACAGCACGTGATACACGTCAACGTTTATGGACCTTGATCACTCTAGGTGCTCATTGCCCTAAATCGTAATGGTAGCTCGCATGACATCATTACTTACATATTTACCCGGAAAGATTCGGGTCGGAAAATCCGATGTTTAAATTCGCTCTGTTAAATCGCTCAGTGTGCTGCGTTTGACATTTAGGTCACTGCGCATGCGCAAACGTGCACTAAATGTTAGGCAGCGAGTTTTATTTCGCTTTCTTTTTGACTATAGTTTTGATAATCAAAATAAGTAGGAGGAATTGGACCAAGTAAGAAGACTTTCATACGGAATGGGAGGTGGTTCCCCACAATGTCATTTTTGAAGTGTCCGTGCGTGGAAAAAGTTGCAAGCCTATTTTGAAAAAAAGAGTCCATGCAGTGCTTTTAAACATAATTTAATCTTATATTCACACACATAACCTATAAGGACACGTGTAAGGAAAGACGTCAGAGAGAAAACCTATTTGGCATTTCTACATTTGGCCCAAAGCGATGTGTTTCATCTTTCAACCGTGACATTTTGATTCCAAATGCCAAGTAACTTCAGATGAGCGACTGGGAGCTTGGGTTCAAGTAATAAGTCATATTCGGAAGGGGAGTACAATCACAGTTACTCAAAAATTAAAGTATATGCACGTGTGCTTGCTTTTTCTGTATTGCTTAGTATGACGTCAACATATCTGCTTATTTTGTGATTATGATGAGACAGTCCCATGATTGACGGCTGGCTACCTGTGACAGACTCCTGT
This sequence comes from Syngnathus scovelli, assembly GCF_024217435.2. Classification (NCBI taxonomy): domain Eukaryota; kingdom Metazoa; phylum Chordata; class Actinopteri; order Syngnathiformes; family Syngnathidae; genus Syngnathus; species Syngnathus scovelli. The sequence goes on from NC_090848.1 coordinate 3,083,469, forward strand.
ACATAGCCCCGCCCCTCGGTCCCGCCCCCTAGCTTCTTAACCGAGTAGCACGGTGCTAATCGTAGCACACTCAACCCGACCCGAGCTGCTCCAATCACTTTCCATCTGCGGCGATGTTGACGAGATGCGCCGACTTGTAACAATCGGACGAGCAAAAGTGTTTGGCTCGTGAAGCCGACATTTCCTCTGTTATGGTGTCGGAGGATGGAAACGGACGACGTGTCGTTGAGGGAGCAACTTTTTCACAACCGTGTCCGGGAGACCATCGTAAGTGTGCGTGCGTTCGCGTTTCATTCTCAAAAATGATCAATAAACAATGCAAAAGCACACGTGAAGTGACGTCCGCTGCTGGGGAGCCTTTTTGAAGCGATGTTAACGCTACGTTACTTTTTATTCTTTTTTTTTTCTTTTTTTTTAAATGCACGGATGCAGCTGGTAGAGAGGGGAAGTGGGGTGGCCTCATCACCCCTTGCTTTCGACAATACATTCTTCTCTCTCTTTTTTTTTTTTATGTTTCCACTTCCAAGTGATCTACACTAACTACAACTATAACGTTTCTCAACAAAGCAAAAAAAAAAAAGAATTTTTTTTTTGCACAAGAGAGCAGGAGATTCATTTAACCTGCTGCCATACTTTAGAATAAATCATACCTTCTTGAATTGTGGTCAGGCAAATAATTTTTTTTTTCAGCATTAAACGTGTTATTTGCTTTGTTGCATGATCTGTTAGGTCACTGTGCCCTGCTGACTTTTCAATCAGTTTGCCCCCAATTACATTTCATTTCCTTTGGAGCCTTCAAAGGCATTCCAGTAAGATTAGATTTCTTTTTCTGATTTGATTTTGTTTTCTCGCCTGAGATATCAAATGTTATCAATCTGTACTTTATACACGAATTACGAAATCTATAAGTGCTACAGTATAAAAATCTAATTGACTTAGTAAACGAAATTAGCATTTATGTTTCCTAGCATGGTTGTTTGTCACATTAGCAACATTTTGACTTGGCTTCTTCAAGTACCTTGAAATGATGGTGAGGTCAAAAAGATGCTTTTAGTTTGCAGCACTGAAAATGTTTGCTTTTAATTCTTCAAATAGCCAAAACAGTTCAATTTGGAGATACCATATCTCCAAGGTTGCACTTTACTCGGCTTCTCGACGCTCACTCGGCCCAACCGGAGTGACGTAAGAAAAGTTCAAGTGATCTTTTGAGTGTTTTCTGCTGCTTCCAAATTCTTTTCTCAAAAGAAAACACCAATGTTGTGAGTCACGGCTGATAATTGGAGGACTTATTCCAGGAAGTGATTTTTTTTTTTTTTTTTAACCAACGATGTGAATAGATTGCAGACGAGCTCCGCACTGTGAATCTTCATCTGCCATTTTTGCATATTTTCCACATTCCTGACTGACAAGTGCTAATTTTGTCATTAGCCTATTTTCAAATATTAGCGTCAACAGTTGCGGCGAGGATATTTGCTGACTGCTTGAATGCTTGAGGAGATTGTCAAACTTTTGCTGAGCGTACAATTTGTGTTCGAACCAGACTTTGACGCCAAAGCTCGTCTTGTACCTTCTTGAGTACGGCAAATAGTCAAAACTCGGTCGTTGATCCCTGGAGTGAATTTTTTTTTTTGTTGAGAGATGTGATCAAGTTGTTTTGCATCTTGTTAGCAACGTGCAAACAGAAATAAGACTCCACTGAGAACTCGAGCTCTTGGCGGAGGTACTTAACGTTCCAAAGACTATGTAAGAATTCTGGAGCCACACCCAGTACCTGGAGAAGGCCCAAGAAGAATGTCATGCGGATACATGACGTGCAAAAGTGACTTGTGCACCTTTGATCGTACGTCAGCTAGGATTGGAGGTTAATTAACGTAACCATGGCAACGCTACAGCATCACATATAAATACTCGTGTGAAGAAGCCTTGGCGCTTTTTCCCATTCAGCTTCATTCGAATGTCCACGGTGACACTTTCATATCTGTAGGCTGCTTGCGCTGCCAGATTTTTTTTTTCCGGTATCCATTTTCAAATGTCTGAAAAGAAACATTGCCAATCATTTTGCTACTTTCAGGGAAAGTATTATATTGGGATTTTTTTTTTTTAATCAGGATATAAAATTGTCTATATAAATTTAACAAATGAGATTGTAAGGAATGGATCTTCTATGGAATTAGAATGCAATTTTTTAAAATATATTTTTTTAAATTATTTAATCTTTTATTTAATTTAGACTTTTTTGACATATTTTTTTTTTAATTGCCGTTAAATGTAATGTTTTGTTTTTAAATAATTCCCATCCCGACTTAAAACGTTTCCGAGCGCTCCATTTCATAGATTTTTTTTTTCTTTTGTCCCTTTGCCCCTTTTCCAAAGTAGGTCACCCGCTGTCCTGCCCCTCAGAATCGAGGGGGGCGGGCGTCCAACCCCCAAAACAACATTGCAGCGTACACATTCATTCATGTTCTCATTGCAAAAAAAAAAAAAAAGCAATATTTCCTTTCTGCTTAGCGCCCAAAACGTTCTCACCACGCCAAAGTTGTCACGATGCCATTTCTGCAGGCAAATCTTTTTTGTTTGTCTTGTCAAATTAATTACCGTGAGTCACCACTTTTTTCCCGCACCACCTCTTCTTGAGAGTTTGCAAATTTGTTCTCCTGGTTCGGATTTGAAAATATGACATCCAACGGAGCGTGAGCAATAGCGTTGACCCACATCTTGGACAGCAGATATCTGCCACTTACTCTCATTTCGAGGCCCTTAATCTCCTCTTTGCATCACTGTCACCCATTTGGAAGTCTTTGTTTGAATGAGCTAATGCCTCCATCTGTCGGCGTGTCTCATCCATTTATCCTCTTTGCGCCTCTTTTTTTTTTTTTTTTTAATTTGGAGCTGTTTAGCCTCAAATGTGTATTTTTTGTGTGCAGATCTGCGTGCTGCTGTTTTCGTGCCTCTACATGGTCTCCTACCTCATCCTCGCACGCTTCAAGAAGACTGCCGAGTTTGTCACAGGTGAGTCCAAACGTTTTGTTTGGAGGCCCGTCCACCTTAGAAAAAAAAGGTTCTGGATGCTTGTGCAAGAACGTTGGTGTGACTTTTTTGAGCAGACCCCCAAATCTTCAAATATTTATTCATCGCTTCCAAAAGCACAAACAAGCGTAAATGCGGTTCCTCGTGTTTATAGACCGTTGCAATGTTTGCACGAATGTCTGTCACGTGGAGGAAGCGCCACGGCCCGAAAGTAGCTAAAGGTGCAGAAGGCGTGTTTGGCAACTACCCCCCCCTCGGGCTGGATCAAGACGAGGAGGGGCTGCCCGAGAATCTCGTTCCAAGATAAACAGCGCCTTGTACTTTGGGCTTGGAGCTTCAGGCTCTTTTTCTGCTGACACAAACATCCTGACATGTTTTTAACACAAAATTTTTGAGGATTAATTTGGGTGGGTTTTGAATTCCCTATAAAGTTTTGCATTTGAGATCCTTCTGTTGTTTTTTGCTTTTTGCACGTTTAAGTTTGCGACTGGAACGTACTCGTTGATTGACGAGAATGCCGTGCTTGCATGTTTGGTTTTGTTGTCAAAAGTGGGGAGGATCGTCTTCACATTTCTTTGCGCTTACGGACGGCGGTTATGTAAGCCATTCAATATCTTGGCTTTATTGAGAGCAGATGTTCCAACAGGCCAAGTGGCTTTGCATCTGTTGCCGCGCCAGGTCCGCCATGCGGCGAATAGCAGCAGCGTGCCAACAATGAATCGCAAGAGGGTTAGGGACAGTGAAGAGAAAAAAAGAAGGGTGATGGGATTCAGATTTTTTTTTCAGAATTCCGACTTTAAAGTGAGAATTCTGAGGATAAAAAGTCAGAATTATGAGGGGAAAAAAAGTTAGCATCCGGTCCCTCTCCTTTTTTTTTTTTTTTTCCTACTTTTTTTTTTCTTCACTGGCCCTAATTCTCTTCTGTATTGTTGAGAGGAGCCCAAAACTATATATTTTTTTTTTTCTGACTTTTTTTTCTCTGAATTCTGACTTTAAAGTGAGAATTCTGTGGAAAAAAAGTCAGAATTATGAGGAAAAAAAAGTTAGCATCCGTTTCCTCTCCTTCGTTTTTTTCTTTTTTTTTTTTTTTTTTACTTCACTGGCCCTAATTCTCTTCCGTATTAAGAGGAGCCCAAAACTATTTTTTATTTATTTTTTTCTGACTTTTTTTCCCTCAGATTTCTGACTTTAAAGTGAGAATTATGAGGAAAAAAAAGTCAGAATTATGAGGAAAAAAAAGTTAGCATCCGGTCCCTCTCCTTTTTTTTCTTTTTTTTTTTTACTTCACTGGCCCTAATTCTCTTCCGTATTAAGAGGAGCCCAAAACTATTTTTTATTTATTTTTTTCTGACTTTTTTTTCCCTCAGATTTCTGACTTTAAAGTGAGAATTATGAGGAAAAAAAAGTCAGAATTATGAGGAAAAAAAAGTTAGCATCCGGTCCCTCGCCTTCTTTTTTTTCTTTTTTTTTTTTACTTCACTGGCCCTAATTCTCTTCCGTATTAAGAGGAGCCCAAAACTATTTTTTATTTTTTTTTTCTGACTTTTTTTTCCCTCAGATTTCTGACTTTAAAGTGAGAATTATGAGGAAAAAAAAGTCAGAATTATGAGGGAAAAAAAGTTATCATCCGGTCCCTCTCCTTTTTTTTTTCTCTTGTTTTTTTATTTTCGCTGGCCCTAATTCTCTTCCGTATTGTTAAGAGGAGCCCGAAACTATTTTTTTATTTTATTTTCTTCTTCTTCATGGATGCCTTTGAAGCTAACAAGAAACATTCCCACTGACAATTTTTTTGTTGTTCATTTAAACCTTTTCGAGCTGTCCTAATTGTTATTTATAACTTACTTAGGACATTTTATTATTGTCCTGTTTTCTTTTTTTTTCCTTTTACATTTTACTGATTTTCCTGTTCTTAAGCTCGAAATAAAATCGATCCATTCATACCTCTGATCCTACATTCCAAAAATCCTCCCACTGAAGCCAGTGACAACTATTGATTTCTGTATGGAATGTCGCTTGACCTTCACCTCTGCTCCACGTGTCCAAAAAAAAAAAATGACCTCCTTAAAATCAGAAACAAGATTATTCACAAAAACTGAACACTGCTGTGCTCTCTTTCAGATGATATCGAGGATGCCACGGTCAACAAAATTGCGTAAGTGTCACGCTAATCATTAATCGTCTCACGTTGATTGTCGTCCGTGTGAGTGAATCGTCCGTTTATTACCCGGTGGAGTGCGATTGGCCCTTTGCCCCCGACACGCTGGCACTGTCGTCTTACCTCGGCGACTCATCTTAGACTTTGCCCCCGTGCAAAAGCAAACAAACAAACAATGCAAAGGTGACTGCTGGTTTGAATGTGCTCCCCCCCTCCCCTCCCCTTCCCAGACTGTGGCTGTGCACGTTCACGCTGTCGGTGGCCGCCTGCGCCGTGCTGCTCCTGCCTATCTCCATTGTGTCCAACGAGGTGTTGCTCGCCTTCCCGCACAGCTACTACGTGCGATGGCTCAATGGCTCGCTCATCCACGGTACATTTACATCTTGGCTCCATTCCACAAACTACCAGAAAAATGACCTCCTTGTTTTTTATCAGGATTGTGGAACCTGGTTTTCCTTTTCTCCAACTTGTCCCTGGTCTTCCTCATGCCTTTCGCTTACTTCTTCACCGAGTCTGAAGGCTTCGTAGGCTCCAAGAAGGTAAGGCTGCCGATTTTTGGACAAAGAGCGGCTAGCCAGCTAACGTCGGGCTCGCGTCTAGGGCGTCATGGCGAGAGTATACGAGGCGGTGATCCTGCTGCTTCTTCTGGCCCTGCTGGTGTTGGGCATGGTGTGGGTGGCCTCGGCACTTCTCCACCACAACGTGGCCAGGAAGAGCCTCTACGGTGAGTCACCATCTCCGCCTTGACAACTTTGGGTCTTCTCATGTGTGTGTGCTTGCAGATATGTGGGAGTACTACCTTCCCTACTTGTACTCGGGCATCTCCCTCTTCGGAGTGCTGCTGCTGCTGCGTAGGTCTCGCTCAGAAAGTTCTGCATGGTTACCACATGGCGGCTGATTTTTTTTGTTTCTCCTCAGTGTGCACGCCTTTCGGCTTGTCTCGGATGTTCAGCGTCACCGGCAGCCTGCTGGTCAAACCTCGGGTGAGTGATTTTTTTAATTTATTCATACATCTCACACGTGTTTAAAAATAGCAGCTTTGAAGGTGAACTTTTCTGACTCGTCCGCAGCTCCTCGAAAATGTGGACGAGGACCTCAGCTGCACCACGTTGGAGGACGACTCGCTCTCCAGGAAATTAAAGCGTGAGTTGCCCGTCTTGATTTCATCCGTTGCTCGTGAAGTTTGACGTTTTGCTCGGGTGAAGGTGGCCGATCTGAGTCCTGCTGGGTCAAGCTGAACGTCGAGGCCATGAAGAAAGAGCAGCAAGCGCTCCGAACAAAGCGCACGGCTTTGGGTGCGTTTCGCCTCGCTGTCGGCCACGCCCGGCGTTTGCGTCCTTAACTCCTTTCGACCTTTTCAGAGACGCGAAGGAAAGCTTCGGCCTGGCAGAGAAACTTGGGCTACCCGCTGGCCATGCTTCTGCTCCTCGCCCTCACCGTAAGCATCTTCTCGCGGGCCGACTGAAATTTCCGTGCTAATATTTTTGCGTCTTCAGGTGTTGTGTGTACTGATGGTGTGTTTCAACGTGCTGGAGTTGCTCCTGTACGAGACGGCGATGCCCAGAGGGATGGAAGTAAGGATTTTCTGGGAGCTTCTGCCGTGTGTGTGTTGCCGAGTGACAGCTTCTGTATGTGCTTTCAGGACCCCCACCTTGGGATGGCCTCCTTCTCCATGTTTGGCTCATTGGGTGCAGCGGTTCAAGTGGTCCTCATTCTGTATCCTTTGACGAGAGTCGGCCATTTTGTGTTTGCTGATGGTTTTTAAAAATTTCTCCTCAACGGTGGACGGTAGCTACCTGATGGTGTCGTCCGTTGTTGGCTTCTACAGTTCTCCTCTCTTCACTGGCTTGGTGCCTCGTGCACGGAACACAAACCTCACACAGGTACCCGATTGTAATTTTTTTTTGTGTGGTCTTTTTGTCTAAAATGAAATGATGCACCTGCTCCCACAATATAAGAAATGTTGCGCAATCAATTATCCACCGCGCTTGTCACCTGCAGTTAGCTTGCTAGCTATTTAGCAATTGGCCAGGAGACACTTGGAAATTAGATTTTTGATTTCTTTAGGTAAAATAAAAGAATTAAAAGGAGACCACCATTCTGAAATCCCATTTTACATACTTTCTGGCTGTGTTTTGTTTTTCATCATTTGACATTCCGTCAGTGACATTTCTGTTGCAGTGATTTCAAATAAAACAAATTTTTCATAGAACCACTCGTGTTTTAAAATATTTTGTGATTTTTATATTTATTTTATTTTATTTATTTATTTTACTGCTCCATCTTTTCTAATATATTGCTTGTTTGTGCACTTTGAAGTCTGTTGCACAAATATAATGTATGTTATCGATAAAATCTCTTATTTCTCTTGTGCTTCTGTTCATAAACTGCATTTTTTTTTTTTTTTTTTTTGGGTCCCCTTTAGATGATTGCCAACTGCGTTTCTCTTCTCATCCTGAGCTCGGCACTTCCAGTCTTTTCACGTACACTCGGTAAGTAGAAAGAAGCAGGCGAGCACAGTCAGCTTTTTGCACTTGTAGTTTTAATAACAGCCACACGAGGGCGATAGAAGACTTTGTAAATCCAAACTCGAGTGTTGCACTTCTCTCTTGCTTTTAGGGATCACACGCTTCGATCTGCTGGGAGATTTCGGCCGCTACAACTGGCTTGGGAATTTCTACGCCGTGTTCCTCTACAACATGCTGTTTGCCGGGCTCACCTCCGCCTCCCTGATCAAGACGGTCACCTGGGCGGTCCAGAGGGAACTCATCCGGGCGTTTGGTGGGTCTTCCTTTTTTTTTTTTTTTTTTTTAAAGTGGCCTTACATGGCATGAGCGTTTTGAACTAAAATCGACTTGGATGGCCGTCAAGCCTTTCCCAGCATGGGGCCCCATTTCCCTGTGGGCTGGCCGCTTTTCCTCAGATAGAAAGAATACAATTTGTACAGGAAAGTGTAAAAGGACAGGAGGAGATTCAGATCCCCTCGGGGGGGACCCGCCGCCCTCGACCCCTCGCAGCACACACACACGGAGTCTCCGCCCAACACAAACACACACAGTGGCCCTTCCGTATAGTTCAGATAGCATCTCTGCGCTAAGGCCACCTGACTTATTCTTTCCCTTTGCCTCCCAGCTCACTTTTGTTCCATGATGAATTGAGTCTGCTTTCACCTCGGCCCCTCTTTTCCCTGTTTTTAGCACCCCACCCTGCGATTGTGTAATCTCATTCTCTACCTTTTTTACAGGTCTCCACCGACTACCCTTAACCGTCTCACGCTCGACCGTACCCTTCAGACTCCTCCTGGCCAGCGGATTGTCCAAAATCCAGTGACTGCGACCTTGTCGGTTTTTTTTTGGTTTTTTTTTTTAAAGGATTGAGCCAAACACACACTTTGTCGTCATTGGCGACGTGGCCTGCACTGAGCAAAGAAGGATGAGACCGCCTGACCGTGTGCGGTGGATGCTCCACTCAGATGTTGCAGGAGATGGACAAAACCTCAAGGCTCGTTCCTTGTTGGGCTTGGAGATGGCCCCAACAGGTGCAACCTGAGACCAAAGCCATATTAGATAGGCGATGGCGACTTGTGAAAAGTGCAAGTCAGCAAAGCTATTTTCAAGTGAGGTCGTTTCCTCTTCCGGCGCTAGCTTGAGTGAGCGCTCACGCTGGTTTTCTTTGTGACTCGCCCGCACTTTCTTCTCTCTCTCAAAGGGCGCACCACGCTTTTAAGAGTTGGAATCTGATTTCCATCTGGCGCGGCCTGGACCGCTGCACGGTCGATCGCTCGGCAAAGCAGCATAGACAAAATGGCACCATAAGGTTTCCAGTTCCTTTGGAGAATTTTTTTTTTTCCTTTTGTAGATGAGCAAGTTTACAAAGTCAAACAGTGTGACTTACAAAGATGCTCGAAACGAAAGCTTTACATTTTGTCTTATGCATTGATGGCCCTTGGGGGCGACGTGTGACGTGGACCAACCATACTGTGAATAATGACCATGATGCCATTTTATGGGCAAGTGCAATACGTAACATTTAAAAGTGATTTTTTTTTTTTTTATGTGCTCGACTCAGCTGCCTCTTGTTTAATCGCTTTCAATTTTTGGGTAACTTGGTAAGCCGAGAGGGCCAAACTGATCAGTTTGCCTTCCTCTGCTCTGTCGACGTCGCTGTGACCAGCAGGGGGCAGTCTATCTCAAATTTAACAATCTATATTTTCTGTGCGGTCTTTACTGGCCTTTTTAAAAAAACAAAAACAAAAAAAATTGACCACCACATTGTATGATCACTCTGAGGATTGTCCTCTCACTATTTTTTGTCTTTTTGAATCAGCTGGAACACAATATTTACTTATTTCACATGCGAGGAGCTTTACGTCACGGGTTTTTACGTATATTAAATTGTCGAACGTGATGCCGAATCTTTAGAGTTCGTCTCAAAGATTGCCAAATAGTTCTCATTGTTTACTTTAAAACACTGTTGTCATTTTAACCGGAAAACTAATAAAAAAAATGTCTATTTTTTTGGTTTCCTTTTGCTGATTCTGCAACAAAAGCATTGGGCTGATGGATCCTGATGACCTCCACCCGTCTGGTTACATTTCTTTTAATCAGCTCGAGAAGAATGCTGTATTTTGGCTTGTCTTTCAGCAGGGTCTAACCACGACGCCACTTTTGCGGTGGAGCCCACGCTTTCCCTTTTTCCTTGCAAGTGCCTGATTAAAAAAAAAAAAAATCATCAGGACTGACATTCTCTCCTTCACGTCTCCGCCACAGTCGGCTCGCCGCCTTTCTTCCGTCACTCTTCCTTGCCCATTGTCCATTTCCTCATCCCATTTTTCTGAAGGCAGTTCAAGAGAAGGCCGACTCTTGATTAATTTCTCTGGCTTGATTTTTTTTGTTTGCATTTCTTGTTTTGTTTGGTTGGATGTTTTAATCACGCTTATTTTCTTAAGGGTTTGTTTTGCATTGCGTTTCCTTTGCAAAAAGGAAATGAACTCAGACGTGGACGTTGCGTTTGTGCACATCTGGAGGCTCGTTGAGGTCTGAGGAAGTTCCAGATAGAGCTTTTGTTGACAGACTGACACGTGCGCTTTTACTCCGGCTAATTTTCATGCATTTTCCAACAAACAGGCTGTCGTGGTCCAACGTTGCCATATGGTCATCCCCCTTTTTCACAATAACCCAAATCTGCTTATATTTCATTGAAACCCACATTGGAGCATTTTCTTGGTGTTGACCTCTAACCTGAGGTAGCACAGGAGCAGCACCTGAGGGACAGGACAAGATTTATTCCAAGCAAGAATGCTTCTCATGTCACCCACTCGGGTGACACACGTAGACGGGTTGCCGGCCGTATCTCGGACAAGGCTGCTGGTAATGGGGTGAGATAGGCTATCTTTATTGTCAAAACATAAGAATGAAGGGAGGGAGGGAGGGGGAGACAGATTAGCTTTCCTGACAGTGGGTCGTTTGAACTGGATGCCAAAATGAATTAGACGCCGTTGCGCCGGTCGGCCGGCCGGCCCTCGTTTGTGTGCTCGCAAGTGAGCGAAGCACTCACAGGAAAAAGGCGAGACTCGCCGGCTAATCAGCTGATAACGCCACTCGCGCTCTCTGCCCGGCCGGCATCCTGCGTGCACGCTCGCGCCACGCTTGCTTCACACGGGAAGTCCTCCTTCACTTTTAAATGAGTATTTTGCTACTTTTCGGGGCCAGGTTGCTGAATGTTAAAAGAAAACAAAGTTGTTGGTGCATCATATCTAGCTATTGAGGTGCTTTTTCGGGTTCAGGAAGTTCCACCCTTTTTTGTCTTCTCCACCTCAACGTCTTCTTGGCCTCCTTCAAATTTTGTTGCTTAACTTTAGGAAAAGTTGGATGCAATATGGTGGTGAGCCTGCAAGTGCACGAAAATGCCCCACCCTGCCTCTTCCTGCGCCGATAACGAAGTGAGAGATGCCGCCACCGCCGCCGTGCAGAGGGAAAGACCCTTCGAGCGGCCTCCATCTGAGGAAGTGGAACCTGCACAGCGTTTCTCGGACAAGACAAACACGTGAGATGTCAAAGCCGCCATCTGACTGCAGCTCTGATGAACAACATTGGACCTAAAAGCCTTTTTGGAGAATAAGATGAGGTGCTGACCTGGGGAAGAAGGGAGGAGAGATGTCATTTGCATTGGTGTGGCTTTGCAGGAAGCTCAAGCGCATGTACTCCCATCCTGAATCGGACGGGGGAGTTAAAAAGTTCACAAGAAGCAACAAGGGGGAGGATTGGCCGCCAAAATAAGACAAAACAAAACCAATAAGCACAACTTTTTATCCATCTCCATCCCACAGACGCTGGCTCGCTTCCTTCCTTTCTCCCCCCCCTCCCCCTTTCATGTTACATTCTCAAATTGCTTTGATGAAACGTGTCGACATGGTGAAGATGTAAACTTTTTTTTTTTTTTTTTTTTTGTCTGAGTCATGCCCTGCGTTTGTCATGGAAGCCGACATCTCTCATCTGTGCTGCTTATGCCAGACTTGTGCTGTCTTTTGTTTATTCATTAGGACAGGAAAATGCTGTTTCACTCTGACACCCCTCCCTACAACATCCGGGATCTTCTGGAACCTCCCAGCTCGGATGCTTGGGATGCAACCTTTGGTGACCTTTACAAGAACGTTGCAGCCAATGCTGATCTTATTTCGCTGGTTGAACACAAGTGATGGAGCAACACATGTAGACAGATAATCATCGTATTTTTCATATTTTCTTTTATCTTCTGGAAAGAAAGACTCATCTTAATGCAGGTTACCATGACAGTCTTCATGTGTAGCCATATTATACTGCCCCCAAGTGGCCAATGTGTGCACAGCAGAAGGAGAAGTGCAATATCCATTCAATTGAAGAAAAAAAGGTGGGGCAAAGTTATTGAAGTGTCATTATTGTATGTTTTAATACTGTTACTATTTGTTTTAGTACTCCTTTATTATTATTATTATTTAATGTTATAAAATCATTATTACTGTAAAATTATTGTTCTTATAAAATATTTATAATAATAATTATTATTATTACTAATATTAAATATTAAGAGACGGATTAGGATTTTTTTTGTTTTTTGTGGTGGGGGCTGGAAAAAATATTTGATGGAGTATATGGTGACGGAACAAACTAAACTTGAATACGTCAAGGTGTCACTATTAGTCTTGGAACTGCAAACAATTTCGCCCTCCCCCTTCATAGCATTATTATCAGACCCATTTCATGTCTCTATTGTTCCAAGGCGGATAAAAATAAAGATGTTGTTTTCGAGTGTTTCTGAGCGAAAGGTCTTGGGGGCACCAGCTTGGTTCCTCAAACACGGGAAGTAAGGCGGACTTTTGGGGGTGTCAAGGCTGGACACTTGTTTTTCGCTCCATGACCTTCACTTTCAAGTCCGTCTATTAATAACATTTTTTTCCCTAACCTTCTAAATATTTGACCTGTTTTTCCTGGTTATTGATTGATGAACCAAAAGTGCATTTGAACTGTCTCGCCTCATTTGTCTTGGATACGAGCAAAGTGGCCCGAACGATTATCCGAGATGTTGATGACGGGGGGTGGAGTGGTGTCATTGTGTTAACACAAGCGGACTGACTAATCATGTGTCCTTTCAAAGGTTGGATTGAAGGAGGCGTGCGCTGTCCTGGCGCGGTGGGAGGAAGGGAGGGCAATCTGCTGCCGCCGACTCTAATAAGACCCAAATGGCTGCTGCAAGGTGGCCAGCAGCGCGGCAAGTCAACAAGAGCGCAGAAGGACGCGCAGAAGAGGATGACGGAGTGAGGCTCGCTCCGACTTGAAAAAGCGCGCACAAGAGGATGACGGCGTGACACTCGCTCCGATTTCAAGGCGCGCGCCACAACGCACGACGCACCGGGACTTGAGCGACGTGACAGGTATACAAGATGAAGATGACTTTCGGTGCTCAGGTGGCTTCCAACCAGCTCATACGCACGTGGTTAAACTTCAAGACCTCATACGGAAATGCGTTGTAGGTGCTGATGAACTAGTACTTTCCGGTTCCATTTCAAGGGATGTCCCTGAGTTTTGATGCTCAAGCTAGCAGCGTTTTGGAATGGAGCAAGATTTGAGCATCCCCCCCACCTGAAGCATCAAGCCTCCCAAATGAAGCAGCCCCGCTGGGTTCGGAGCTCCCGGCTGGGCCTGCTCGCCCTGTGGACCTGCCTGTGCCTAGCCGAGGGATGCGGGCCGGGCCAGGGCTACGGCGTCCGCTCCAGGCCCAGGAAACTCACGGCCATGCGCTACAAGCAGTTCTTCCCCAACTTCTCCGAGAACAACCTGGGAGCCAGCGGGAGAGCGGAGGGCAAGATCACCAGGAACTCGGAGCGTTTCAACGAGCTGGTGTGCAACTACAACCCGGACGTTGTCTTTAAAGATGAGGAGAACACCAACGCGGACCGCTTCATGACTAAGGTAGCTTTTTTTTCACCTTCATTCATTATTTGCGATTTGACCTTGCTCCTGGCACAAACAAATTTCCACCTCCTTTTTTTTTAAGATAAGGAAAAAAATCAGCACTCCCTCTTAAGAGGCCCAAGCGAGCAGCTCCTTTTAATATTTAACCAAACACCTTGCTGTTAGGACAGGTGCACCCTGAAAAATTCCTTTTTTAAAAAATAATATTTTTAAGGCAGTTGGATTGGAGCAATTTGTGAGGCCAAGCGTGATTTGTGGCTGGGTTTGCTTTTTTAGGCACTAAATGTGGCCCATGAATATCAGCGCTTGTGATGCGTGCCCTTCTCATGCCCACTTTTTGGCCGTTTTGGCTGGTTTGCCCAAATGTGAAAGCGGTTCTTTGTGCACCACTTGGAGAAAGGTCGCCTATACGAAATTCCCGCCTGCTGAAGTAATGGCACCGTTGGAAAAGCCACTATTGTAGTTGTGACAATGAAACGCCTCTCTCTCTTCAACGACGTTTGCTTTCTGTGCCTCTTTCTCACCCTTTGCTGTCACATTCCAACGTGCACGCCAATACAATTTCCCAGCGCATATTTGCTAGCGGCGCTCAGATCCGCCTTCTCCCACAGCTTCTCGGCAAATGCCGTTCACTCGCTCAAACCCCCGAGAGCCCGACCGATGACATCGCTTTCTTCACCGACGCCGGCCCACGGGAGGCCGAGGAGTCACCGCTCTGATCTCGAGTCTCACGCTTGGCGCAGCTGGCAAAGACAGAGAAAGGCCTTGATTATTCTGTCACCCTGTCAAAAAAAGGCGAAGGAATGCGGCGGCCGAGTCGTAGATTTTTTCTTACATTCTCGTGGAGGAGGAATTTATGTGCCAGTAGAAAAGCAATTAAAACATGAGGGAGAGCGTGTTGAAAAAGTTAGATGGAGTCCAATTCTTCATGGTCACGCTTGGAAGCGCTGGACTCGCATATTGTGCTCAGCTTCACCCTGTTAATAAATGATAACAACATTTGTGCTTGAGTGGCCTTCAAACATCCGCGGCGGCCAAAAAATTGGTTCGTAGGAGTTGAAACGAATGCGAAGCAATCTGCGCTTTGGCCCACCACATCATATGTGCAAACACCTGTGTCAGATTTTCTGATACTCGCAAAATGTTAAGCTATCTAAGAGGAAAATTAAAGAATTCACTCTTGAAAATTTTGCTAAGTCCAATTCAAAAGCCATATTGCTGATCCATCTTTAAAGCTTGATCAAGTTTGGTTATGTGCGTAGGAGTTCAACCAATAAGTCATTCAACATTTTGACAGTTCCAGTATGGTTCAGTATCGTAAAAGCGCCTCCCACCAAAATAATAAGCTAATAAGTAGCTAAAATAAGTAGCTAATACATATTTCCATTTTGTTTTGACGGAATGGAAATATAAAATACAAAATATTACAAAAAAAATACAAAAAACCTACAAATATTTAGATTTGTTGTTCCAGACTAGCTTCACTCTCCGTAGAAGAAAACATCAGTCCAATTTAATCTGGTTCTAAATTTCACAGCAGCTTAAGTCACAGTTCAAAAAACTCATAGCGCCCTCTAGTGGACAAAAGGAACAACGCACCTATTTCGGCAGCGAGTCTCTTCGGCAGTCTTTGTAGTGTTTCCCAACCTTGCCAAGGCATCCATTTTCCTTTTAGACAACCAAAAAAGACCAAATAGTGAACTCTTGATGACCTTGTCTAAAATTTACTGTGTTGATGACTTAATTTGACACTGAACCCCTTTTGTGTTTGCTTCTTGTAGCGCTGTAAGGAATGTTTGAACAGGCTGGCGATCGCCGTGATGAACCAGTGGCCAGGGGTGCACCTGCGGGTGACGGAGGCCTGGGACGAGGACGGCCACCACCCTGCCGGATCCCTGCATTACGAAGGTCGGGCCGTGGACATCACGACCGACGACAGAGACACGGACAAATACGGGCTGCTGGCCCAGCTGGCTGTGGAGGCGGGCTTCGACTGGGTCCACTACGAATCCAAATATCACATCCATTGCTCTGTCAAAGCCGGTAAGATCACTCTGCAAAAGAGAATTCATGTCCCGAACTTGCATGGTTGAAGGTCATTGAAGGTCATGTGCAAAGATGGGTGTACTCATTTGTGGAGATATGAGATTTAATCGTTTTCCTGATTTTTGGGGGATTTTTGTCTGGTCTGTTTCTGCAGATCACTCGGTGGCGGTGGAAAAAGGAGGTTGTTTCCCAGGCTGGGCCCGGGTGACTGTTGCTGGAGGAAAGCAGAAAAGCATGTCCTCACTCACCCCCGGGGACAAAGTGATGGCCGCGTCGACGACGGGTCAAATCGTATTCAGCTCGGTTCTGCTCTTTCTACACTGGGACCGGGCGGCCCGGGTGACCTTTCTGTCTCTGGAGACGGAAGACGGCCATCGATTGGCCATCACGCCGCACCACCTGCTCTTCTTGGACCCTGGCTGCGCGCTTGATGATAGCAAGTATCAAGCGCGATTCGCTAGCAGAGCCAGAGCCGAGCACTGCGTTTTGATCCGGCGGGCAGACGGGCAGATAGGGCCGTCTCGAATCCGTTCGCTTTCCGTGGAAGAGAGCACGGGGGCGTACGCGCCCTTGACAGAAGATGGAACTTTGTTTGTGGACGGCGTGCTGGTGTCCAGCTACGCGCTAGTGGAAGGGCAGCTGCTGGCGCACTGGGCCTTTGGACCTCTGCGATTTATCTCCTCAGTCCAGCGCCTATTTTGGGCAGAAGAGACGACTGGCACCAACACAACCTGGCTCCGTCGTAATGGAGCTTTTGACGTGAACACTTCTCTACCCAGATGTCAGGATGGAGCTCGGAGAACGTCAATCCAGCGTCAAGCATCAAACGTGCACTGGTATGCTCGACTTTTGTACAGTGTGGGATGTATGGTTTTAGACTCCAACTCTTTTCATCCTTAAAGGTATAGCGTTCTTCTTTTTTGTTCACTTCCACCGTATGATAACTAAACCTCACTCTGTCTGTGCACTGGGTCGTTTGTAATTATTCTTTGGAATATTTTTCACATGCATTAGTAGAATTTTGCCAAATCAATAGATTTTATATTTTTCTACCATCTGAAACGTAATATATATTTCATATTTTAATAAATGCACCATATGTATTGTATGTTTTCACCTTTTGTCATCAAACATTAAAATGTGATTTAACGAGACAATGTTTTTTGATATTTTAATCACAAAATACTCTTTCCTTCTTTTTCTTCTTCTGTGGGGTCTATTGGCAGTTTGCGAACAACCTTACTGGCGAAGTAACGCCACCTACTGATAGTGTCCTTCCATTGCAAGACAACCAATGTGTTGAAGGGGTGTGGGCTGCCATCTAGCGGTGATTCTCTGAAGTGCACTCGCGTCTCAAATTTTGCTCATGCCTCGGGACAAACTCAATGGCCAGTGTGACTCGTATCTTGTCAAAACCCGTTTATTTCTTGATGTACACTACATTTTAGTTAAAGTAGATTCTTAGAATTCCTAAAATATTAAGTAATTGGTGTACTTAAGCACATTTTTCAGGTATCTGTATTTGAGTGTATATTTTTTTGACTTTGACACATGGCCCAATCATCTTGAAATATTGTATTTAATTGTCCCTCCTTCCCAAGCAGACCACAGTGGAGCGCTCCCAGATCGATATTAGGTGATTCGTATCAATCTGGCGCTTGTCCGGTTACCTGATTCATGCTCTGTTGTAAACACTGTGTGTGTCATCTGAGGGATTATCCTTGAGATGCAGGGAGGCAGATGGGAAGGGAGTCACTCTGCTTTGCTGCCGACGAATGGGAGCAATCGGGAGCCCCTAATACCACCCTCGATTTACAGCCATTGGCCAATCGGCCTGTCCTCCAAGCAGTCTCGCCCCCCGCCCCCTAAAAAAAATCTAATCCAATCTTGCTAAATCTGAATGGGGAGGTAACTAATCCTGTGCAAAGGCCTAGTAACAACCTATTTTCAAAATGAAAACCTGCACTTGTGTATGTATTATTCCGCTTTAATAGGCAGGACGGTATAGACTATTTTTACACTTTTGTTAAAGTACAATTCTTTGATATTGAACCTCAAGGGTCTTCCTTTATAGGTTGTGTGGATTTCAATTCTGGTAAGAAGTGTTGAGAATTTGGGGTCATACAAAGGTCTCCACATACGAGCAACAGTGCAGTGACAATATTTATTATCAGTATTATGATTAAGGTCGTCAATCCAAACTAGTATCGAAGTTGGAGGGTTAGCAACTATTAAGCAACATACTACCGTTTCATATGTTGTTTATGATTCTAGCCAAACGCTGGAGATTCAGAATCGTGGCAAATAAATCAGGATCAAAATAATCTGCTGCAATGCAGAATCAAATCAAAATCAGTGCCACCAGGTCGGGTCATCCGCGACAACAGAGCGTCCGTCGCACGAAGCGCCTGCAGTTATAAACAACCTAATGAAAATGGCTCCCATGTTTTGGAAAGTGAATTGACCTCCAGTACGATCTAGTGTTAGTATCCTCCATGTTTCCGCGCTGTGCCTGCCAACTAGCACAACTCATGTGCAGGAAAAGATAAACAATGCAAAACAGTTTAATTTTAGATGGCCGAACGTTGACACACTGCGCACGATTGGCAGATTTTTTAGAGCGCTGGTAAATGTTCTTTTGGCGCAGTTTGGTCAAGTGTGAACTGGAATGGAGCTAAAAGAAAATGTTGATGCAAAGTTAAGACATAAGTAAAAATATGTTGCCAAGTAAAACACGACGTCAAATGTTTTTGCAGTGCAAAAGTGCGACCTCGCCAGAAGGATTCCACAACACAAGTGGCTAGTCGTTAGCATTGAAGCTACATCCACAAGCTCGGTCGAGTGTTCGCAGAAAAAAAAAACACTTATGGGGACTGTCGTGGTACTACGAGACGTAACGGTGCCTCGCGATTGCTGTCTGTCTCTTGCAGCAAGCCGAAGCGGCCGTGAGCTCACTCAGGTAGCCTTCTCCGCGCACTTGTGTAAAGTGTACTGAGGAAGGACCGACCGAGTGAGTGAGCCTTCCGCCCGTGTGCACTTCCCCCACCTTCTCTCTCCCTCTCACTCGCTCCAGCCGGCTAGCCGCAGCGTTAGTCCGCTACATAAAATGAAGCGACCAGAAGCATTACGGGAAGCTGCCGTGGGGCTCTTTGGATTTTGCTGATGTATGAGGAGACGCTTTTGTTTTTGTAAGGTCAGTGGCGTCAATTGGGACTTTCCCCAACTTGCCGTGGCAAGCGTAAATCGAGACACACTAACCCTGACCTTAGACCGGGTAATGTTGGCTCCGCTCTCGGTAGCATTTAGCTGTTAGCTTGTAGCAGATGACGCGGTCTACTTGCTGGGGAAGTAGCCGTGTTACCTGGGCGCTAACTTCGGCTTGGTTTATGTTCCTTGGTGACGGCGTTCGGAGTGTTTTAGTTGAAGTTAGCAGGTGTCAATTCCAGAAGTGAATGTGGTTATGCATGCGACTAAGCGTAGTTCTCGCAGTTTTGACTCTTCGGGACACTTAGCTGCTACGTCACCATCGCTAGTTGTTCGATTTTCCGTTTCAGTCCGTCGCTAGGGATGTGGACTAGGCTATTTGCTGGACCCGTACGAAGCCCTCAAATCGGTGTTTACATTGAGTAATGATTCATATGGCTGTTACCATCCAGCCGTGTTATGTTTTCTCTGCAAGATATTGTTTACGATGTTCTTTGCGATTACCAGCACAATACGATCACCACGAAAGTTAATTTGTTTTTACTTTCAGTGTCAAACCAGGCTGCTGTTTTGCCATCACTCACCACTTTCGCGAGACACTACCGAATGCGTTTTCGAATCCAAAGCTTACGAATTAACTAGCTTTTCAATCCCCCATCATGTTCTGTCGTTATCGTGGAGTATTTCGACTTGTCCCATTTTATTCGATGTCGCCTCTCCGCTCTTCCGCCAAATTTCCTCTATTGTTCATCTTTTGATTTTTGGACTAACCAAATAGCGTTCATCAAAGTTAAGCCCAAGGTGGTGTTTTGTTTTTAAAATATTCTGCTGACATGTGCAGTGTTGTGTATACACGTGATATTCTTCTCGCATTCTATAATGTTTAGATCTCCGATGCATGACAAACACGTGAAAGACATTCGTCCGTCCACCAGGTTTTTTTCCCAAAATGCGGTGTTTGTAAATGGCAGCACATGATGAATATTTACTTGGAAACTATTTGTTCTGTAACTTAACATAGTTGCAGCACACATTATATCACACTGCTGGCGTCGCGCACGTTCATTTGTTGTTTTTTCCCCCTGCCATTGGAAGACTATCATCATGCGAGCACACATTGGGGACTCTGCCATGTTATTATTCGGCTTAGACGGGACTGCGTGCTAAAAGTCGCTTTCCATCGTCATTGACGGTTCGTAGAATGCAAGATCGCTGGCCAAACACGACCCACGCTACGGTTCCGTGTTATTTGTCGTGTTGCAGAAACAATGGCGAGGCCGTCGTTTGATTTACTGTACTGTTCCAAGTCGATGGCGTGAAGCTCCAAGCGGAACTTTAGTGTGAGCGACTTTGTTTCCGCACGACAACAAAAGCGCTGCAACAGGAAGCTTGTAACGCGGAAGTTGTCTTTTCTTTGTGTATCTTCAATATAGGCAATCTTTTTTTTGGAAGGTGGAGGCATATCTGAAACGCCCCAGTTAGTTGTTACGACATATCATGTTCAGTTTGTGCTGGCATCTAACCGGTTTGCAATATGCATTGCTGAGTGAATAAGCACTTTATGTGTTAATTCCGGTGTATCAACTTCCTGCATCACTCGCGCTCATTTGCTCAATTTTCAAGTACACTCGATTGCATTAATGCCCGTGTTGGTCAATGACTCACGCCAAGCTACATTACTTTGGGAC
The DNA here is from genome assembly GCF_024217435.2 of Syngnathus scovelli. Classification (NCBI taxonomy): domain Eukaryota; kingdom Metazoa; phylum Chordata; class Actinopteri; order Syngnathiformes; family Syngnathidae; genus Syngnathus; species Syngnathus scovelli. The sequence continues at coordinate 3,104,039 of NC_090848.1, forward strand.
AAAACTGGATGCATTTATGTATAAGGTGGTTGGTACGGAGTAATTATTTTTTGTGTTGTTTTAACATGGATTGTAATAAACATTTGCATTTTAAGACGGGAGAATCTGCATGTTCTTGCTGTATGGATGGGAAGTCATCCATTTTATTTATTGTGTCATTATCTAGCTGTCGCTTTTGTTACTGTGATAGACATGTTGCGGACGTCATAGTAATATGATTTCAGGAGGTTGTTATTCTACTTAGTAGTCGTGGTATTGCATTATTTTAAGACATCTGTATTGTGACACCGCAGATCTCTGTCAAGGAGGTCAAAGTCAGTTTGGGGGATGGACGAGCAGAAGTCAAACTGCGACGAAAGCGACTCTGAGCCAGCAGGTAATTTCTTCAGTCAGAATTTCTTAGAATCACATCTGCCGTATTTTGCACTGTGAAATTATGCGTTCACCTCTGCGACTGTCATGGTAATTGCTACACAATAATATATATTATTGTACAATGAATCAAATGGAAAGGGTTCACCTCAATTCAGTGGCAATAAAAGAAATAATGATCATATCTTCCTATCGTGCTCGTTTCTGGAAAATGCGTTGTCCTGTCCTCAAAAAAATATGCCATCATGACGGTCAGTATTTGAATGTATTTTTCAGCTGATGACAACGCTCCCGCTCGACAAGTCGTCTCCTCTGAGGGAGAGCCCCAAGCTCTTCTCACTGCTGAGGATGTGTCGGCTCCAACCGCCGCATCTTCAAGTCCACCTGAGTATGTTCCTTCTTCGCTTTGCTCGCCGGCGCCGCTTCCCGTTGACAATATTGAACACGGAGTCTTTGCTCGTGTTTTGAGTAGGGAGAACGTGAGGGCTTGTGCTCTTTGCAATTGCGTGGAGCGCAGCCTTCACGGACAACGGGAACTGCGACACTTTGAGTCGACTTCAGAACTGCCAACCCTCCGACCGTCTTCTTCTCGGCCGCCACCGCCCGGAAATGATGAATTGTCTTCCATTGGATTTTCGGACACCCCCTCCCTGGCGTCACTATTTGATGACTCAGGTTAATTTCCAGACAACAGTTGCTCCCTGAAATTTCCAGATGATGACCTAATGATGCTGTTTGGAATGCAGGAGCTTGTTGGGTTCATCACTGGTGTGCGGTGTGGTCAGAAGGAGTGCAACGAACGGACGACGGCGGCGGCGGCTTGGTGAACGTCGACAAGGCTGTTATCTCAGGGACGCAGCGGGTAAGTCTATTAAGTGGATTCAGTGTCAAAAGATGAGAACGTCATGTCACACCTGTGGACGACGGTTTTTCTTTCAGCTTTGTGAATACTGCAAAAGGCTGGGCGCAACCATTCGATGCCATGCCGAGGGCTGTTCAACCTTTTACCACTTCCCATGTGCAGCGGCTAGTGGTTCCTTCCAATCCATGAAGCAGCTGGCCCTTCTCTGTCCGCAGCACATAGACCAAGCCCAAGACTTGGGTAAGAAGCATCTTTCTTCATGCCGTCAATTTGAAATTAAGGCTTCAGTTGTGGTTTGCCCACCAGTCGGAGCCGCCGGCGTTAGCCATGATGTTCATTCCATTTTGACTTTCACAGCAGGGGAAGAGTCTTGGTGCGCCGTGTGTGACCTAGCAGGGGCGCTCACAGACTTGCTGTTCTGTACGGGCTGCGGGCTACATTATCACGCGGCCTGTTTAGAAATCGGGGCCACGCCCATACAGCGGGCGGGGTGGCAATGCCCGGAGTGTAAAGTGTGCCAGACCTGCCGGTGAGTTCCAATGCATTAACATGCAACGTGTTTTCTTGGGATGTCACGCCACTCATTTGCCTCGCTCTGATTCTCCAGACAACCAGGTGAAGACTCCAAAATGTTAGTATGTGATGCCTGTGATAAGGGCTACCACACCTTCTGCCTGCAGCCCGCCATGGATTCTCTCCCCACGGATCCGTGGAAATGCAGAGTAAGTCATCTTCGTCGTCTGTTAAATGTGGACCCTTCCTTTTGAAAAAAATGAGTTTCAAGCATTTGCAGGAAAGATCTCGGGCTACGTCGATCAAGTTTTTCTCTCCGCTATGTCAACCCTTTCAGAGGTGCCGCGTTTGTATGGAGTGTGGCGTTCGTGGACTGGTTTTGCCGGGCTCGGCGCAGTGGTTTGACAACTACGCCGTGTGCGAGGCCTGCCGGCGCCAGCGCGGTGCCGTCTGCGGCGTATGCGGCAAAGCTGCGCGCCCATCCGTGGCTCTTCAGTGCTGTGCCCTGTGCCACAGGTTTGTTCGGCGATCACACGCACACTTCTCCTCTGTGGTTTCTTTCAGTCAAAATATCTTTTATTCTCTCAGGTGGGTGCACAGAGAGTGCGCGCTGCCGGACGTCAAGAGCGTTTGCCTGCATTGCAAGGACGATCGACATCACCGTCTCACCGACACCCAAGCAGCTGAAACTCAAAGCGCAGAGGTCACGGAAGATCCCGAGGGGCAGCTACAGTTGGTGGAGATGACCGTCCAGACGGAGGCTGACGTGACGACGGAAGAGCAGACAGACGCGATACGAGGACAGCCGCCGGGAACGCCAGATGTGGGCGTGGCGGGCGCCGCCACAGCGGAGGAAGTGACACCCATGGACCTAGGTCAGTCCCTGCCCATCACAATTAGTAATTCCAAAGTCTGACTTACACACGAGACTTGGATAGAAAACATGAAATATGAAATTCATTTTTTTTATAAAAACCTACCACAGCAGTTTAGCTAGCCAATAATATAAAACCATTCTTGTCGCTGCTGAGATTTGCAGTCTTGTTAAAAATATAAATATTGCTCCACAGGAAAAAAAATAATCTGTGTCTAGTTGCAGGGTTTAGCTTTTTCAGCTGGGCGAGGCACCAGCACACCCATCCGTCCACTTAGTGAGGATATGATCCATTAATGACGGATGGATCCTTTTGGTTTTGACAATCGGGCACCACGGTATTTTGCAGGCGCACAATAGTGGCACAATTCACAGAGAAAAAAAAAGTTTCTTCTGTGTAAAGTCCGTAGTCTTTATAAAATAAACAGATCTTGACCAGTTTTTTCCTTCTATGTAGATGCAGAAGCTAATACTCTTGGGCCAGCGGATGTAGGCGACAAATTCTCAGAGGAGAAGCTGAAGATAGAAAAAGCCGAGTGCATTTCAGAGTGGTCTCCAGGTAGGAAGGGCCAACTGTTGACCTACATACTTGTGCGTGGACAAAAAGCCGGCCGGCTGTGGCTAATGAAAGATTTGTAAGTGATTCAAGTAATAACATGCATTCCTTAATCCTAGCTGAAGAGTGCTCGAGCAAACAGGGCGCCCCTTGTCTACCTACTGATGAAAGGCCAGCAGAAGAGGCGGTCGGCCGTGTGATCCGAGCTGCCTCCCAGAGCTCCGCTGCCGCGAGATGCTCTCCAAATCCCCAAGTAGAAGAAGAAACACTGGAGGGCCCTGAAAATATGGAGGTGGACAAGGAGGAGACTCTTCTTTCTGCGGATAAGCCTCTATTAATAAAGACTGCTTGCGGTGGATTCCAAAGCGTGCAATCATTCAGTAAGACGTCGCCCGAGTCGTCACCTCCTCCGGCATCTCTCGACAAAGCTGACGAGCGGGACATGAGTCCGTGCCGGACGCGCCGGGCGTCGTCAGACACCCAAGACGGACGCTCGATTGGCAACGCGGAGGAGAGGCTGCTACCTCACTCTGAAGACGAGGAGGAGGATGATGAAGATGACGACGAGCCAATGAGAAGAGACGGGCACGATGTGGATATACAGGAGGATGAGGTGAAGCCGGAATTGCTGCTGGATGATATGTCCAATGAGAGCAGCAGTGGTTTCCTGGGCTCTCCCGGGGAAGCGGACGCTCACCTTTCTATGGAGCTTGGCCGCTCCGAAACGGATGACTCGCTTCCCTTTGAACCCCTGGGAATTCACGCCGAGAAGGTGAAGCGCCGGGGCTCCCCTGGCCGCTCAAGGGTCAAACAGGTCAGTGGATTTTCTTGCGTACCTTGTGTTGGTTTCCACCATTGGAGACTCACCGTGTGGTCTTCTCAGGGTCGAAGCAATAGTTTCCCCGGGAAGCGCAGACCGCGAGGAGGCGGCGGAGGGCGAGGGCGGGGTGGCAGGTCTCGCCTCAAAGCCATGGCCTCTTGCATCGACGCCTTCTTGGTGAGTTCTGCGTCCCAAATCATACGGCAAAAACATCACTTTAACTTTTTTAATTTTTTATTTGTCCAGCTAAGCATGACCACCGAGTCTGGAATAAGTAAAGAGGAAGATGACGAGGAAGACGACACCATGCAGAACACAGTGGTTCTTTTTTCAAACACTGACAAATTCGTCCTGCTCCAGGTATGGCGCCTTCATTTAAAATGCATTAATTTAAATTTTTACGTCACAGTTGCTAATGCTCTTTTTTTTTCTTTCTGCTTTGTTTCAGGATATGTGTGTGGTGTGCGGCAGTTTCGGAAAGGGTGCGGAGGGGCAGTTATTGGCCTGCGCGCAGTGTGCTCAGTGTTACCATCCTTACTGTGTGAACAGCAAAGTACATCCAACTCCTTCAATTCGTTTTCCCATTGCTTTATAAGTGGAGGTAAAGCAAACATGATCTTTTTCTAGATCACAAAGACGATGCTGCGCAAGGGCTGGCGCTGTTTGGAATGCATCGTGTGCGAAGTATGCGGAAAGGCTTCGGACCCTTCCCGTCTGCTGCTGTGCGACGACTGCGACGTCAGCTATCACACCTACTGCTTGGACCCGCCCCTGCACACAGTACCCAAGGGAGGCTGGAAATGCAAATGGTAAAGAAAAAAAAAAAATCTTTGAAAGCTTTGTTCATCCTTGTAACTTTGAATGAGGTCGAATGGAAATGAATTCCTGGAAATTTGCATGTTATGTAAAACAGCATTAGCTATTCAGAGGCGATTGTCGTCAAAGACAAATCGTTACTCATTCTCATTGGTGCACTTTTTCTTTTGGACTCCTTGGATGGATTAATTTCGTCGGTGTGATTTTCCAAGGTGCGTGTGCTGTGTGCAATGCGGGTCCAACTCGCCGGGTTTCCACTGCGAGTGGCAGAATAACTACACCCACTGCGGACCCTGCGCCAGCCTCGTCACCTGTCCGGTTTGCAGAGAGAACTTCATGGAGGAGGAGCTGCTCCTGCAGTGTCAGCACTGTGACCGGTAGGTGGCGCTCACGAGAAGTCAATTGAATCAAATGAAATAATGATGACGTCTTTCGGATATGTTTTCCTCCATAAATGAGTTTATTCCAAATGTCATGTGACTCTTTAAAGATGGGTGCATGCGGTCTGCGAGAGTTTATATACCGAGGACGAAGTGGAACAAGCGTCTGATGAGGGCTTTGCGTGTACGTCATGCAGCCCGTATGTTCCCAAACCTGTGGGTGAGTCTGAAGCACACGCAAATGACAGAATGTTCTGGCATTGTTGCTGGATGAAACGTGGACATGATTTTCTGTGTTTGTTTTTTTTTTCCCCACCGTAGTTGAGTCGGCCATCATGGCTTCGATTAGGATTAAAGAGCCAGGTTAGTGAAATGCGTGGCCATTTTTTTTTTTTTTTCTTCTCTCGATTGTTTCTCACCTGGTGAATTTTACAGAGCCGCAGTTCTACCGCTTGGAAGGTGTTTGGCTGACCGAATCGGGGATGTCCCTGCTGCGGACCATCTCCATGTCTCCCTTGCTGAAGAGACGGCAGCGTCGGTCTCGCCTCGGCACTTTGTGTTGTGAAGGTGGAGGCCCTGATGGAATGGACGTGAGGGAGGAAGGCGAAGGGGAAGAGGGAAAAGGTTGGATAATTTTCGCCGCATCGATTAGCGTCCGACCAGCCGTATTTGCGTTAGAAACGAGCTGCCATTTTTTTTTTTTTTTTTGTTCATTGATTTATTTGATCTATCCAGTCTGTGGGGAGTCTATGGATTGTGACACGAAGATGGAGAATCCCGGAAGCCCTGACAGAGAAGGTGGCGTTGATGGAGGCGCAGACGGCTTGGCTGAATGCGATGTTCTCAAAGGTGGCGTAGACGATACAGAAGATGGCAAAAAAAGAAAACGGAAACCCTACAGGCCCGGTAGGCTCACTTTTTATTATTATTTTTTTTTTGAAAGCTAGATTTAACACATTCTTTCGAGTATGTTTGACGTGAATTTGTGGCGTTAGGAATCGGAGGCTTCATGGTGCGACAAAGGAAGTGTCACACACGCTTGAAGAAAGAGTTTTTTGCCCAGCTGGCTGGAGAGACTACGTTGGACGGGCACCCAATAGAGAGAACCATCGAAGAGGGTCAGTAGAAAAAATGAATTTTCATGTCAAAGTGTGCAATGCAATCATGATCATTTTTTTTTTATGTCTTAATTGTCGCTGAAGTAGGACCCCACCCTGACACGGATAACATCATGGACCCTAAACCGTTAGAGGGGGAGGAACAGGCGAAGAAACGTCGAGGACGAAAGAAAAGCAAACTCGAAGACATGTTTCCAGCGTATCTCCAGGTTTGTTGGTCTGTCTCGGTTTTCGTCCTTGCGTGAAATCCATGTGTGCAATGTTTTTATTTTTTTTTTCTGCAGGAAGCTTTCTTTGGAAAGACGCTTATCGATTTGAGTAAGAAGGCCGTATTGACGAGCCCGGGGCAGAGGCCAGCTGCATGCATTCTTCAACCTCCATTACCGCCGCCGTCCGCTTGCAAAACGACTTCCCCGGAAAGTAAGAAAACGACTTGAGCGCATAATTTAACGACAAACGAGTATGCATTCCCGTGTGACCTTTTTCTCCGTCTCGCTAGCCGAGGCCAAGGATGGGTTGGTGCGTCATCTCAAGCAAGAGGGGCGTGAGGCCCCGCTGGCTCAGGGAGAAGGTGCAGGTTAGGAACCGAAACACTTCCACACGCGGCTTACTCGGGAACTGGATTGTCAAGACCCGTCCGTCCTTTTTCAGGAGTCTCTGCGCCATCCTCAACACCCAAGGACCTAGGGTCAACCGACCCTCGTGGCTTTGATGCGGACAAACGTGAAGGTAATCGTTGTCGCCGAGCCCGGCAAATATTTCCGAGGCGTTGAACCCTGTCTTCACGTTAGGTCTTCCACAAGGAGTAGAGAATCAGGATTCGGAGCAGTTTTTCCGGAAGGTGCTAGGAGTGTCTGAAGGCTCCACCTTGGAGGGTATGAAGCCCATCTCAGATGGCAATAAGGGAGAACTCAATTGTGGCGCCCTACCACAGAAAGCTCTCCTCTCAGGTGCGTAGAGCGGGACACCTGCACTTGCATCGGAACTGTGATCATTTGAAGCTCGGATTTGAAATTTACGTCTTTTGTAGGTTCTCTGCCCTCAGCTGGAGTCATGGACGCGTTCCCCGCCCTTTCTCAGTCACCCTTCTTTGACATGCGGTAGGGAGAGCTACCTTTCTTATTTAGCTATGGACAATGCATGATTTATTTTTGAATCGTGAAGATCTTCAACCTGTTGAATTGTGTTCAGGGAAAAAGGAGGGATGTTCAGCCCAAACGGCGGCGAGGAGAGTCCTTGGGCTACCCCGTCTACCCCGGCGACTCCTTCCTCGCCACCGACCCCCACCGAGGCGGAAGGCGACGGGCTGTCCTACAACCAGCGCAGTCTCCAGCGATGGGAGAAAGACGAGGAGCTGGGAGAACTCTCCACCATTTCTCCCGTGCTTTACGCTAACAGCAACTTTCCCACTCTCAAACAGGACTACCCAGGTGTGTGTGGGAAACGATCATCATTTGATGAACGTTGTTTCTGCTCGAAGGTGTTAGATATATGTCTCATATTTTTTCCCAGACTGGGCGAGTCGCTGTAAGCAAATCATGAAGATCTGGAGAAAAGTGTCCGCAGCTGACAAGGTTCCTTATCTGGTACGTTTTTCTTAACAACAAAAAAAAAAAAAAGTTGTATTTGATTACATTTTGCCAAAATGTATTTCTTTCTGGGCTGCAATGGATTTGATTTAGCATGCTTTTATTTCAACAGCAAAAGGCCAAAGACAACCGAGCAGCTCAGAGGATCAACAAGGCACAGAAGGTGAGTTAAAGCTTCTCGTAGCAGCGGCAAATGAAAGTTGGAAGCTTTGTAATCGCAACCTTTTCTCTCTCGTTTCTCCTTTTCCGACCTCGTAGCAGGCCGAGAGTCAGATGTGTCGACCCGTGAAGGCAGAGCCAGTGCGTATTAAAGGGGAAAGACCCAGTTTACACCTGCAGATCCCCCCGCCTTCCGGATCGACGTCCATGTCGTCTCAGCCCAGCTCGGCGGAAAGCCCCTTTCCTTTCCCCCCGGATTCGGGATCCTCCTCTGTCTTTTTCTCAGATGGTTTCACAAAGACGCCGGGATCGGCCGAAATCCGGACGGATCCTTTTGCCAAGCTCCCGCCTCAGTCGCCACGTTGTCACTCCCACCCACCGACTCCTTTATCCTATGCCGGGGCAAGTCCCGTACAGGCGTCCTCCTCAGGTTATTCCGCTTCCGGCCCACAGGGTCCTCCTCCTCAGGGACGGCCAGCTAGTCTTGGCCCCTTTGACATGCAAGCAGGGACTTCAGGAGCCACCAGACGGGCTCAGCAGGTTGACCCCTATTTCAGACCGCAGTTACAGCATCCACAGGGTCATTTGTCACAATCTCAGCAAGGCTCACAAGAGTCCCTCACAGCTCTAGCGAGTCCTCATTCAAGAAGTGCCGGCATGGGCATCGAGTCCCCCATTTTCTCGCCGCCGCATAACACACACTACGGAGACCCTCAAAGAACTCTGCAGACGGAATACGTTTCATCCCCGGTACCGTCGCTCGCCTCCTCGCCCGCCAGCCAGTATCAGGCGGATATGAGCGCACCTTCTCCTCGCACCGCTCCCGTCGGAAGACCCGACCTCGCCGCCGGGTCCCCTGCTGGGATGCTGGAGTCCGGGGATGGACTATTTAAGGCGCCCTTGACACCACGGATGCACCAAGGGGACGGCACGACGCTTCCTTCTGGAGCCTCCCCGAGCCACCCCTCTGAAGGCTACAGGCAGTCGCCCTCTCACCCTTTCTCCGACCACCCCAATCAGTCTTCACTCGCTCCCAAGTTGCAGTCAGGTGACGCCGGTTGTCTCGGAGCCCAGAGACACCCTGTAACGCAACAGGAAATGTGCTCCAGGGTTCCCTCCAGCCCGCAATCCCAGGGCAGCTGTCAGTCCCCCCACACGCCCGGAGGCCTCTCCAACGATGCCTATTCCGCACAGTCTCCCGCCACCCCACGTTTCCAGTCCCCGGATCACTCTTCGCAGCCACCTTCCAGGCCACAGTCCCGAGACCCATTCGTCAGTGTCCACAAACCGCCCCCCCGCCCCACGTCTGCTGCACCAGATGGAACCGCAAGTTTCAAAAGCTCACCTAATCCAAATCAGTCCCCTCAATTACATTCCAGCGGTAGTCCCATCGGGGATTCCCTATCTGGCAAACCCTCAGCGCCCCCACCTCCGTTTGGTCCTAGCGCAGGGACTACTCAGATATCCCAACAGCAGGCACCGGGTCAGCCGCAGCAAACGCAGCCGACGGCAATCGCAGACATCTACGCTTCAAGACCGATTTCTGGATCTCAAGAAGTGGCGGCTGTCCGCCCTCAAGATCCACCTCATCAGCCATCCTTGCCGGGCACTCAAGAAATGTCCGACGTGTCGGCGGTGCAAGACCCTGCACTGGTGGGCCTGAGTCCTTCAGAGCTGGAGAAGCACAGACAGGTATTCAAGTATTGGACAAAAAAAAAAAAAGAAAGGTTCTTGTCCTCCTCCCGTTTGTTGTTGTTAATTGATGTGTTATCTCGTTTAGCGTCAGAGATTGAGGGAATTTCTCATCAGACAACAAATGCAACGCAACACCATGCGACAAGAAAAGGAGGCAGCTGCAGCTGCTGCAGGCAACGCATCTCCGGGATGGCCAGGAGCTGAGACGGCTGCTTTTCAACAAGATAAGATCCACAGAGCACCGCCGCCTTATCCACAGGTGCAGTGAAAGCTTTGCTATCTCAATGCTGTCATGCTGGGAAGTCTCAAGCAAGGGGTCACCAAAAAAAAAAACATTACAATTCAGTTTTTTTTTTTTTTTTTTAGACTTCATGAGTTGACTTGTCTGGTAACTCTAATGCCATTCATCCAAAATAAGGAAGTAAAAATTTACTATTTGAATGAAGCTATTGACACACGTCTGCTGTCTTCTTGAATTAGGATCGTGTGGCTGTGAACACGGGGGCCGCTCAGGCCGCTGCTCTGGGAAAGATGCCCGTGAATGCCAGCGGCTTGGGTGACAAGCTCATTTGCCCACCATCCGCAGGAAACCCCGCCATCATGGATCCGAGCGCACTCAGGTATGCCCTCAAGCAGTCAGCTTAGCAAAATTGGTCAGAAATATCACTCAACTTTTTACATCTCTGTCCTTCAGGCCATGCGGGCCCAACAAGCCTCACGGCATGTTTCCTCGTCCACCGTTCCCTCCTCAGTGGCATGCCACTGCAGGACCAAGGAGGTTCCCCCACCCTGGTGTGGACGCTATGGCCATAAGACATAATCTCACTTCTCCTGTCAACATCCAGGCTATGGAAGCTATGGGTCACCCTCACCCTATCATACCGGGGCGTGGAGGGGAGAATATGCAACCAATGGGCCAAGGACCCCCTCCGCAGTTTATCGAATTAAGACACAACTCGCAGAGGCCGCCGCTCCGACCCCAGTTTATGCCTCGCGGACCTCAGCCCAGACAGCGTCTGTTTGTCCCCCAAGACATGCCAGCGCCTTACGTTCAGCAGCAGCAGCATCCCGGAGCACTCGCCGGTGCTGTTCCATCTCAGGGGGGTATGGACTCCCAATTGAAATTACAGCAGAACGAATTGTCGGCTTTATTACCTCAGCAGTCTGCAGTCCCGGGAGCGCAGCAGCCCCAGGCGGTACTTTCGAGTCCCACCACTCCCAGCGCCGGACATCGGCAGCTCTCACAACCGAGCCTCGTCACAGAGCAAAACCAAGAACACAATGAGGCGCTACCGGAGCCTGACCTCGAGGGCCTCGGGGTTGCCCCGGGCGAGGCCGGTGTGGAGGATGAAGAGGATTTAGCTCTTGACTTGGACCCAGATAAAGGAGATGACGAATTGGGAAACCTGGACAACCTGGAAACTAATGATCCACATCTCGATGACTTGCTTAATAGTGACGAGTTCGACCTGCTTGCTTACACTGACCCCGAACTAGACCAAGGAGACCCCAAGGATGGTTTCTCGGACCAGCTGCGTTTAGTCGAAGCGGAAAGCGAAACCCCTTCATCGGCCTCTGGGTCTGCCGTGGTGGAACAAGTCAAGTTAGAGTCTGGCCAGAGGTCCCTCTCGACGACACCGGCCTCGCCGGGAAGGTCATCCACCCAAAGGCCGCCCTCTCCGAACACAGCTGCGAACGCCAAGGTCAAAGTCGAACGTCTCACCCCCCAGCTCCTGTCAGGACAGAATACCGTTAAAGATGAAATTTCTTTACTGCTGGGTGGGAACGCAACTTCGGCCTTGCCAGCGCAGCAGGAGCACCCGTCAGCTTCTCTCAGTTCTGTTCGTTTAGGGGGGCTTCCATACGCTCTTCAAGGACAGGACGGACCCTTACCTTTTCCCGCGGTGGCCGCGCATGCCGACATCGGAGACGACGCGCTCGACCTGCCCGACGTTGGAGGACAACACTCTGCTGCTGTCGACTTGGCAAAGGTCGAAAGCTCGTTGGATGGCGAGTTGCCTCTCTTGATACAAGATCTTCTGGAACATGAGAAGAAGGAGCAGCAGAAGCAACAACAGCAGCAGCAACAACAGCTTAGCTCCCTTCACCAGGGAGGCATGGCGCCTCATTTTCCCTGCCAGCAGTCAAACTCCCAAGCGCCCGTACCGTTAATGGTGCCGCAACACCACCGTCCGCCATCTCAAGCCGCAATGGCCCCGCCCGGCATGGCGCCGCGTGCTCCGCTCATGGCGCCGCATCAACAACGGCTTTTGGGAAGCGCTATGGCGCCGTCGCCTCACATGGCCATGAGCCAGCAGCAAGCGATGGTGAAAATGGGGCAGCCAGGAATGCATGGAGGGCTTAATCATCCACCCCAGCAACCTGTGATGAAGCAGTCGCCCCTGGCTAACAATTTCTTCCCAGACAAAGGTAACCACCTTTATCAATGATTCTGCAATAATTGATTTTTTGACATACTGTATCAACCGATATTGCTTTGGTTGCGTTTTGCAGATTTAGACAAATTTGCCGCCGATGACATCATGGATCCCATCGCCAAGGCAAAGATGGTGGCCCTTAAGGGTATCAAGAGAGTGTTGGCACAGGACCCCATGGTTGTGCCCCCGGGCATCAACAGGTATTTAAAAGGAGTTTTGTTTTAATCTGTAAATCTGCTTTTCTGTCTTCATTTGTTTTTTGTAGAATAGTAAGCACAATTTCCAAAAAAAGCTTTGTGCTAGGCTGAGAACTGTGTTGAGTTGCATGTTTTGCTTTCTTCTCAGGCAACAGGTTTCTCTACTTGCTCAAAGACTGTCATCTGCTTCAGGCACAGAGCCAGCTCAAATGCCAACCGTGCCTCCAAAGGTAAGCTGTGACTCTTGTTTGTCATTTGATGACATGACCCATTGGATTCTTGTTACCTTCAGGAAGGAGAAAGCAGTGATCCCACCCAGTCGAGAACAAACCCTCCTCCGTTTGTTCAAGGAATCATCAGTATGTCCTACACTGCCGGTTCTTCGTTATTTGTAATGTACCTTTGAAGTGTAAATGTCTAAGGTCATTTTTCCGGTTTCAGATAATTCCGAACAGCACCAGTACGAGGAATGGCTTGTTCACACCCAGCAGTTACTCCAGATGCAGTTGAAATTTTTAGAAGAGCAAATCGGGGTCCATCGGAAATCTCGTAAGGCACTTTGCGCTAAGCAACGCACTGCAAAGAAAGCCGGCCGAGAATTCGCGGAGTCCGACGCTGAGAAACTCAAGTTGGTCACTGAAGAGCAGAGCAAAATTCAGAAACAGCTTGACCAGGTAAGTACATTTCAAAACATATTTATTCTTTTTTTTTTTTTTATCATTAAAAATACCAACAAGTATTTTTTTTACTCCAGGTACGGAAGCAGCAGAAGGAGCACACCAATCTCATTGCTGAGTATAGAAGCAAGCAACAGCAGCAGCAGCAGCAACAACAAGGTCCAGGTCTTCTAGCTCCTGGACATTCTGCACAGGGAACCCCACCTCACATGTTTCCCAAGTTACCTGGCCAGATGGTGATGGGCCAACAGGGAAATCCAGTCATAAGCCAGCACCACGGTATGGTTCCCCAAGGTGGAATGCCCGTCCGGATGCCGCAAGGTCAGCCTTTTATGGGACGAGCCCAACCTCAGCTTCCGGTGGCTCTCGGAGCCAACGGTGCTCGGCCCGCGTGTCCCCCCGGCGCCCCGGCGGGATTCTTCCCACCGGGGCCAGCTGGAATGCAAGGTGCTGACCCCAGGCTTCTCCAAGAAAGACAGCTTCAGCATAGGATGCACATGGCAAAGCTCCAGCAGCAACAGCAAGCCATGATGGGCCAGCAGCAACACCGAAATCCACAGTCGGCCTTGATGACCCCGACGCAGCCGGCCTTGATGGGGAATCCACTCGGATCGCAGCAACAGGAGATGTTAGCCGGGAATCAGCAGAACATAGCTCAGGTTCCACAAGTAATGGGCGCAGGTCAACCTGGGGCTCCACCGCCACAGAACTTTAACACTGGCCAGCCCAATAACCAGGCTCCAGCCATGGTGGCATCCCAGCCCGTGCTGCCAGGGACTCAGCCAGTTACGCAACAACAGAGAACCCCGATGATGGGTCAGCAGGGAATGAATGTATCTCCGGGTCACGCGATTCTCGGGGGTCCCCCGGCTCAGCAGGCTCAGCTGACTCAACAGCAACAACAACAAAACATTCTGGCACAACGGGTGTTTTCTTCTCAGCAGCAGCAGAACGTCGCCAAAACATTTGCTCAACAACCGATGACGCAGCAAAGGCAACCGACGCCATTGATGAGCCAATCGGGCCACGAGCAAGGAAGACTTTCCCAACCCTCGACGCCACAAATGGGGTCATCCCCTTCAACGGGTACGAGCACGCCTCAGCCCTTAGGAGCTTCGGAGAGTCAAATGGTGGAGACGAAAGATGGAGACAATCTCAGCGGGGATAACCAAACTCCATCGCAGCATAGTGGATCGTCCACCCCCAATCACGTAAGCCAGGGAGGCTCTGCAAATGATCCCCAAGCTGATTTGGGGCCACAAGCACCTCATCAGCAGCAGCAGCATCAAGACCAGACGTATTCCATGCAGCAACAACCGTCACTTCCTGATCAACAAAGCAGTTTGATGGGAAATCAACAGGCGGGTGTGGCTCAGCAACATCAACTACCTGCTGCTGCGCTACAGAGGCAAGATTCGGGGAGTTCTGACAAGCCCACCTTGATGGTGGTTAAACAAGAAGGGACATCTGCGGATTTCTTAGCCCAGCAGCAGCAGCTGCAGCAGCAACGGCTACAACCAGTTCCGAATATCACGCAGCAATCTCCAGACATCCAGCAACAGTCTGTCCTCATGAATCATCCTCAACAGCAAAGCCTCATGGCACAGCAGCAAAAGCAGCAGGCCATGATGGCCATGATGAGAGCTCAGCAGCCAGGCGGGATGGTGCAGCAGAGGCCCGGGCTTCCAGCTGCAGCCGCACGCACCCCCATCAACCTCCAGGTGCAGGCTATCATTGCACAAAATCCACACTTGCGCAATCTTCCCCCCAATCAACAACTGCAACACATCCAAGCCATGCTTGCCCAGAGACAGGGACCTGGGATGCTCCGGATGCCCATGGGTCAGGGACCCCAAAGTCAGTTGAGACATCACGCCTTACCCGGACAGGCGCCGCACGCTGCAAAACAAATGCCGAGAATGGAAGGGCAACACGTTCCGTTTGGCGCCATGGGGAAGCCGGGAGCCATGTGCGCTCAGCAACAGACCGCCCCTCCTCACTTTCAGCCCGGACCCATGGGACCGCAAATGGGCCAGGCTATACAACATCCGGTTATGAGGGGGCAGCTACTGGTGCCGCGCTCTCCTGTGGACCACAGCCGCATGATCAGGCCCACATCGCCACGTCAGTCGCTACCCGCGCACCCCGGCGATCTCAGAAGCCCGCTAGGCCAAGTTGTCGGGATGCGCCCGCCCACCCCGAACCAGCACCAGCAGCTAACAACAGCAGCGGGGATCCGTACGCAAGGATCCCCTTCTCACGCGTGTTCCCCGAGAGGTTCTTTCGGCATGAGCCCCACCCACCCCACCTCCCCGCACCCGGCCCACGTCTCTTCGCCTTCGTTAGCCGACGGCCGAGCCGGAAGGGGAAGTCCGTACGGTCAAGTCAAGGCGTCTCCACTCAGGTCACCGGGAGCCAAGACTCCGTTCGAGTGCGCAGGGTTGAAAGTGGAATCGCAGATGCCGTCGCTCGGCGAAGCGCCGATTCCAAACGGTCCGCAGACGGAATCGTACGCTCGACAACAGTCGCCGCATGTTGCAGACGGCCGCGATCCTCACCCGCTGCGTGGCTCCACGCAAGGGGACCTGTGCAAGTTGACCCTGCAGAACATTAAACAGGAACCAAGGGAGGTGCACTGTGACGGCGCAGGAGAAACCGCATCTGGTGCCATCAAGCGAGAAGCCACGGGCGACTTGGTTTCTTCAGGGAGCAACTCTGCATTCATGAATGCAGATGACAGCAGATCTGAAACTGGACAACAATTGCTCCAGAAGCTCCTGAGAACAAAGAACCTTCAGCTTGCTGCCCAGAGGCCCTCTGATGGCATCCATAATGAGATCAATGGCCACATCAACAGCAAACTGGCAATGCTGGAACAGAAACTTCAAGGGACTCCACGAAATATGGAGGTCAGTTTTCTTTTCTTTTTTTTTTCTTCTTCACCAACATCTGTGGAGGAGTATATACTATATAGTTATTTTCTTGACACTCAGGATTTGCAGTCTATTAGCAAAAGAACTCCGGCACAAAAGCCAAAGCGCACTAATAAAGCACCTGGAGACCGGGGCTTCAACGCACGCAAGAAGAATAAGAAGGAAGAAGTTGGCAAAAGTGCTGAAGCACTCATAAAGCAACTCAAACAGGTACACGAATATTTCTCAAGTGATTGCTTCTGTACGGGCTGCTAATTGGACTTTTACTTTGCCAGGGTCTCTCTCTGCTGCCCCTGATGGAACCTTCCATCACAGCCAGCCTGGATCTCTTTGCTCCTTTTGGTAGCAGCCCGGCCAATGGGAAAGCCCAACTCAAAGGTTCCTTTGGAAACGCCATGCTCGACAACATCCCCGACTACTATTCTCAGTTAGTCACCAAGGTAAAGCCGAAGTCAAATGTCCGCTGTCGTCGTTTTGTTCGGGCCGTTGAACAAGGTAGGATGATCTTTCCTCACAGAGCAACCTCAGCAACCCGCCGACGCCTCCTTCCTCGCTGCCGCCGACGCCTCCGCCTTCTGTACAGCACAAGCTGCTGAATGGAGTGACTCCCGGGGAGGAACTTTCTCAGGGTCCGAAAAATGCAGATTTGAAAAACAAACACATAGGTAAAAACCCGGACGTTTGTTTTTAGTAGTTGCCCGAAATCTCAGTTTTTAAATGTTCTTAATTTGTTTGTGTGTGCAGAAGCGGTTAGCGAGGAGACAAAGAGCGTGGACATCCTCGCCGCGCTTCCCACTCCGCCACATAACCAGAACGAGGACATCAGGTACAGCGAGGGCTTCTTTGCTGCCATCTCGCATGTTCCTATGCTCTGAAGAAAAACGATAATTTTTTTTGGGACAGGATGGAAAGCGACGATGAGGACGCCCCAGACAGCATCATTCCAGCGTCCTCCCCGGAGAGTAACGTCGGAGAAGAAACTCCGCGCTTCCCTCGCCTGCGGGAGCCGAAGGAAGAGGAGACGGAGAGGGCCATCTCACCTGTCATTCCTCTCATTCCTCGCACGGCCATCCCAGGTAAAAAAAAAGATGATGTGTCTTCAAGTATCATGGAGAAGCTTTCAGAGTGCCGGAAATTCTACAACGCCTTGTTCTCGCATGGCAGCCTTCTCGGAGAGCAAACCATTTGAAGCGGCGGACGGGCGAGCGGGTTCCATCTCCAATCGCTGGGATAAGGCCAAAAGTAACGAGGTGGCCGTCACCTTCACGTTGTCCTCCATGGCAGCCAAGGTACGACCGGATTCCGACCATCTCGTCCCCGCTCGCATAGCTGACTGAAAAGTTTTCTCAGAAACTGAACGACGTGATGGCGGCAACGGCCCGGCTGCTCAAGATAAGGATGCCGGGGTCATACGAGGTGACCTTCCCTTCTCAGAACCCCGGAGTGGATGATCCTGGAAAAGGGCCCGGACAGTCAGGTAGGCTCTTCTTGGAAATCCAGCGTACTTGATCATTGAGCTCAGCTGATTCTTTCCGTCGTGTCTTCCAAGGTGCCTTGTGTCTTAAGGACAACGCCTCATCCGGTCAGGACGAGTGGTTACGGCAATTTGACGTGTCTCTGCCTGGCTGCACGTTGAAGAAGCAAGTGGACATTCTGGCACTGATCAAACAGGTCAGTGGAAGCTCACTTGGATCAGCTAGCGCAAGTTTGACTTTTTATCTGATCGCATTTGCTTTCAGGAATTCCCGGCCAACGACGACAAAACAGTCCAGCACTGTTATACCACCAACGTAAACGACTTGGATGTACGCCACCTTCCCATCATACCGGTGGAGGAATCCCCGCCTCCGTCGCCATCCCCTCCTCGTCCTTCGACCCCAGCTCCGCTTCCGACCAACGAGGTGGAACCTTCCAAAAAGCCGGGCGTAAAAGTCTCATCCCCTTCGCCCGCCTCTCCGCCCGCTGTTCAGATCAAGATGGAGCCGGAAAGCGACGACTCGACGCCGTCGACACTCGCCGCTCCAGAGACGACCTCCGCGGCTCCACCAGAAGAGCCCCTAACGCTCGTTGCCAAGAAGGAGGAAGCGGTCGGCGATCCCCTCACGGCGGATCCCGCCAGCCCGTCGGAGTCCTCTCTCAAGGTGGTGAAGCAACGCAGGCCTCTCTCTCCCGACGAGGAGCTCTTAGTCCCCCATGTGAAAAAATGGAAGGGCATTCGCTGGAAGCGGCTGCAGATCGTCATCTCCATCCGCAAGGGCGGCTCCAAGAAGGAGAGCGGCCGCGAGGTGTTGGAGCTGATGGAGCGCCTCCGCATTACCCTGCGACCCGAGAGGTTGCCGCGCGATAAGCGCAAGTGCTGCTTCTGCCACGAGCAAGGCGACGGCGCCACGGACGGACCGGCCCGCTTGCTCAACATCGACGTGGACCTGTGGGTGCACCTCAACTGCGCTTTATGGTCCACCGAAGTATACGAGACGCAAGGAGGCGCGCTGATCAATGTGGAGGTGGCGCTGCGTCGCGGCTTGCGCACCCTGTGCGCGTGCTGCCAGAAAACGGGCGCCACCAACAGCTGCAACCGACTGCGCTGCCCAAACGTCTACCACTTTGCCTGCGCCATCCGCGCCCGCTGCATGTTCTTCAAAGACAAAACCATGCTGTGCACCCAGCACAAGCTCAAGGGCCCCAGCGAAGACGAGCTCTGCTCTTTCGCCGTCTTACGGCGGGTCTACATCGAACGTGACGAAGTCAAGCAGATAGCCAGTATTTTACAGCGAGGGGACCGCGTCCATCTCTTCCGCGTCGGCGGCCTGATTTTCCACGCCGTCGGGCAGCTGCTCCCTTCCCAAATGGCCGTCTTCCACTCGCCCACCGCCATCTTCCCCGTGGGCTACGAGGCCACGCGGATCTACTGGAGCACGCGCGTGCCCAACAAGCGTTGCCGCTACCGTTGTCGCATCGGCGAGGACGACGGCCGCCCCTTGTTTGAAGTGCGCGTTCTGGAACACGGCATGGAGGATTTGCAGTACCGTGACATGACGCCGCAGGGTAAGACTCCAAATACACTCCATCTCCACTTCCCCCCGTGGCGGAGACTAAACGTTTCATCCCGTTTCTCGGTAGGAATCTGGGAACAGGTGGTTCACAAGGTTGCCAAACTGCGAGATGAGTCTTCCATGTTGAAGCTGTTCACCGAACACGTCAAAGGAGAAGAAATGTTTGGCCTCACCATTCACGCTGTCATGCGCATCACTGAGTCGGTAAGAAGCCAAATATTTGGAGCTACTGAGTGGTTAGCACATCCATCTCACAGTTGGAAGCTTCTCCGTTAAAATCTCAGTGACACGGTCATGTTGGCCAAAGCACATTGAACACCATTTTCTCACTTTTCTGGTATCGCAGTTGCCCGGCGTGGAGAACTGCCACAACTACCAGTTCCGATACGGCCGTCACCCGCTGATGGAGCTCCCTCTGATGATTAATCCCACCGGTTGTGCTCGCTCCGAGCCCAAAGTGCCCACACAGTGCAAAAGGTACGTTTGGCCTACGTTGCGGCCCTTTTTTCTGGTCAAAGAGGCCATCACCTTTTTTTTTTTTTTTTGTGTAGCGCTACTGAGCGCTTTTCTTTTCCGTCTGTGCCCAGGCCGCACACCTTGAACAGCACCAGCGTGTCCAAGGCCTACCAGAGCACCTTCACCTGCGAGATGAACACGCCGTACAGCAAGCAGTTCGTCCACTCCAAGTCCTCGCAGTATCGGCGCCTGAAGACCGAGTGGAAGAACAACGTGTACCTGGCTCGCTCTCGCATTCAGGGCTTAGGTCTGTACGCCGCCAAAGATCTGGAGAAGCACACCATGGTCATCGAGTACATCGGCACCGTCATCCGCAATGAGGTGGCCAACCGCCGGGAGAAGATTTACGAGTTGCAGGTACGTGCCACGCCCGAGGTTGCGCCGCCACTAAATGACCCAAAAGCCCTTCGGCTCATCTTCTGCCTTTGTCCCAGAACCGTGGCATCTACATGTTCCGCATCAATAATGAGCAGGTGATTGACGCCACTCTGACCGGCGGCCCGGCTCGGTAAGCAATCCTGACGACGAGTTAGCTTAGCAAAAATAGTGAGGTAGCTAAGACATTTAGCATCTGAGGGCCATCATAGGTCTTAAATGATTGTATGATTGTCTTATATTATTACATAATCAGCCAGTAAAAACTTTTACTCAGTACGGTTTCATTTTTTAAAGGGGTAACAAAAACGCCTGCAATATTTAATTTAGTTTGCAATTACAGGACTTTTTATTTTAATGCGGAACGTTAAGTGATTTAAATTCTGATGTTCAGCCTTCAACCATATTAGTTTCATCTCATAAAAGTTGCCAAAGTGGAGCTGCAACACATACAAACAGTATGGTGTGTAATTCTCCATACTATGTAGTTCCCCAACAGATCCAACAGGTGGCACTGCAGAGAACAAAGCTGGTCAAAATCTTGTGCGCCTGTGAATTTGCTGCAAAATCATGTCATTCCGTTTTGCGTCGCCCCTGTTTAATTTTCACCATTTCTTCTCCACGGCAGCTATGTCAACCATTCCTGCGCTCCCAACTGCGTGGCTGAAGTTGTGACGTTCGACAAGGAGGACAAGATCATCATCATCTCCAGCCGTAGAATCCCCAAAGGAGAGGAGGTATTTGCTGCTTTCACTCAGGAGGCCTTCATGTTCCAGGTTATGTTCTCGGTCTCCATGTCATCTTGATGCGCTTGTCGTGTTTTACGCTCAAGAACACGTTAGCGACATGTTTGACGACATGACGTAAATGCAAATGCGCCGGCGATTGGCTTTTCAATGAAAGCCCTTACTGCGACCGACGCGTGAGCGGACATGTTTGTGCATTGCAGCTGACCTACGACTACCAGTTTGACTTCGAGGACGACCAGCACAAGATCCCGTGCCACTGCGGAGCCTGGAATTGCCGCAAGTGGATGAACTGAGACGAAAGAAGGAAGGAAGGAAGGAAGGAGCCATGGCCTCCTTTCTGCACCAAAGCCTATTTTTGTTTGTTTGTTTTTAAACTTGACTTTGCCAGTGCATAAGCTGCTCTCCCCCAAGCGGAGGAAGGCTGGCCTCCATCTTGGGACGACTCCGAGTGACAGTAGAGCATGTAGCCAAAGGTTTGACGAGCATTAATCATCGCAGCAACACCTCCCTTCTTGATGGTGGACACCACAGCAATGGGGCGGGCATTTTTTTTCCCCCCACAATCACAGTTTTTGCTTGGCCCTTTAAGAAAAAAGATTGGGAACAATCATGACAACAAGCGCCACGCATCAACAAAGAAAGAAGCCATTTTAAAACCCTACAAATGAACTCGTAATGCATTTCTACTTTGGACCTACAGTACTTCCCATCTCACTTGCGATCACACCGCCGCCCCTGACAAAAAGGCACCCCTGCCCCTCCGCCCTGCCCTGCCCCTCCGCCCTTCCCCGCCCCCTCATAGAATCATCAATAAAGACGACGCCGACGTTGGCAAGCGAGACAATCTTGGTTGAATATGAACTGTTAGTGACACCGGAGGCGCCCCGGTGCGCAGTCCGAAAAGGTTCGTCGGACCCGGTCTACCTCATTGATCGAAGCGGGGAAGTGACCGCTTTGTAAAGAAAAAAAAAACGACATAACTGTTGACTGCTACTGTGGAATGGAAGTGGGGTCGGGAGGGGCCGTTCTTGGACAAGCAGGGAATCTTAAGCAGCAGGTTTGCTCCGTCTACTCTATGCTGATGATCATTTACGACACGGAGCCCACCTGATGATGATTATTATTCGTGACTTATTTATACAGAGGAAGTGTTTTTGATAAGCATTACAACTAAAAGGCAATCAGAAGCTCAGCATCGCATCCCGCCTGCCAACGCATCATCCATCTCGATCCCCTTCGTCTTCTTCTTGTCCGCCGCCGGCGGACGCACGCACGACTACTAAAATGTCCTCTTTCAATCAATCACGCTCACATCCTCCGTCGGATTTTGCGGAAAAAAAAACATTCTACTGTTGTGGGTCTTCCTTTTGCCTGAGTGCAGCCTGCGGCGTTTCTACTTCCCACGTGCATGTGTGTGTGTGTGCGTGTGTGTGTGTGCTTTTCTAGCGCCGGTCCTGTCCTCCAGGCTCAACCGATGGCAGGGAAAGACTAATTGGATAAAAGGGCATTTGTTTCCTCGTCTACCTGAGAGTCGAAAGGAAAAAAAAAAAAAAAAGTCTTTAAAGGGAGCTTTACTAAAAACATCCCTCACTGCTATGTTACCCCTTCCTTCCCCAGGAAAAAAAAAGAAAAACCCAAACACCTCACAGGATGAAAAGTAAAATGCAAACTTGTACAAATGTATATAACGGTTTATGCATTTGGGGCCTGCGTAGCCAGCAAGTCTCTTTGTAATCAAGAAATTGTAGAGATGGAAGAAAGACAAAAATCAACCACTGGATATCATTTTAACAAAAAGCTGTACATAGGTATAAATATATGTAAAATGGCAAACTAATATCTTTATGTATATGAACCAGAGTGTTTTTTTTGCATCAACCTGTTTTTCTATTGGTGTTTTTTGCTATAAGCTCTCAGTTTGTCGAAAATTAAAACAAGGCGGTAAGAGGAGAAGCCCGAGGCGATGACATAAAGAAATGCACGTGACACAAGACAGCGGGTGGTGCATCGCGTTTGTATTTATGTAATTTTGTTTTGTATTTATGCTTACCAAATCATGTTCCATTTTTGCCTCCAATTGGATGACTCCCCTTCCCCCCGAATGGAAGCTTTTTCTTCTTATCTTTGTATCTTCCCTCTAGAAGTGAATGTGTCGTGAAATGGTTACTTGGCCTCATGTGTGGAATAATCCCAAAATCCACCCCAGACTTAACCCGGTAATGAATTGCACTCTTATGAATCTATCTATCTAGCTATCTATATATAATGGAGAAGTTTGCTCAAGTGGTAGATATTGATTAAGTATCCCAAGCAGTGATTCTACATGTGTGTTTGCAATGTTCCTATTTCAAGGGAAGCCCATCATGAGACCTAAAGCCTCTCACTGGATTTGAGACATTTTCAACTATTCTGAAATCTTAATTTAAGTTTTCTTCATATCTTATAATTTAAAACGTTTGCTCAAATTGAAGTTGTTGTTTTTTTTTTTCTTAACCTCACCTACTTTTTTTAAAAAGATGTTGCATCTGTACAGCAGATATACTTTTAGGGACGACAAATAAATATATTGATTTTTATTGTAAGTGGCATGTTTTGTAAGAATATTCTTTCGAATTGTACAGATTTTTTTCCCCCCTTCAGGAAGCCAGAGGTTTCTTTATATACAGTTTCCCACTCCTTTGATGCCCCCTCATATTGGTCTGCTTTTGTTTCTTGTAAACAGAAATAAAAATGCATTTTAAATATGTGCACTTTTCATTTTTTTTCCCATTCTAGCAATAGTTTTAATATTGGAAAAATATATTTTTATGAGTTCCTTCATTCTTTAGCCAGCGTGGCTGTACAGTGTACAGTAATTTGTGTAAAAATAAAGTTCAGCTCTTATGTGTTTTAAATAAAATGTAAAAATCCCCTCTGGTGAAAGTGACGTCACAGTTGCTCACGTAACGACCAATCACGGCCCAGCTTGCAAATGACCGGACTGAGAAAACAGGTGAGCCGTAATGGTCATTTTCAGTGGACAGGAAGTAGCAAAATGGCCGACCCCAATACCTGACGTTAATCAAAACAGGTAGATTTTTTTTTACACGTCATTCATATGCTACAAACGCAGTTTCAACCAAAATGCGGTGTATAAATTCTCTTAAAATTGAGTTGACCGTCCTTTTAGATTCAATTAACGACCACCCCCGAAAAAAAAGAAGAAAATTGTCTGCTACTCAAGTGAAATTCGCTGGACGCGGACAACGGGACCTGACTGAAATAAGCATTTTCAAGGCGGACTTTAAAAAGAAAAAAAAAAATGGATATTGAAAGGATAAATCGGACGTTTGCAGCTGGCTGGTTTGTTTCAACCGCTCAAACCTCACTGCTTGGACGGATGGATGGATGGGGTTCGTCTACAAAGAAGCATCGCTGGTGAGTACCATGTTTTTATAAAACGATTGTGCATTGTTATATCAAACGTTTTTTATTTAGTGCCGATCCTACTTTGAATATTCCCCGCTCAGTGACGATTTATGTGGGTGTGATTAATTGTTGCGACTGGCTGGCGACCAGTTCAAGGTGTAGTCTTCCTTTCACCCGAACATATTTTATTTTTACACGTGTATTAGTTTGCCAGCAAAAAGATTCCAGAAGCCAGTCAACTTAAGAAAAAAAAAAGGAATTTATTGTATATCATCTATATACAGTCATCCTGAAAACATTTTCACAACATGATCTTTCTATCTCGAAATATTACACATAGACAGAATGTCCAATAGCCGTGTATGCATGGCAATAAAAACAAAACACGGACAGGGCCGTTGTACATTTTGCACAATCTGTCTCCCGTCTCTCCCCGGCTGCATGCATGACAGACACCAACATGGAATGGACGCAAACAAACATGGACACACAGATTCCTGATTGTGGCCGAGGCCAACAAAATGAATGAGAAACATGCAGCTCGACTTTGGCAGCCAATCCAGGAACTACTTTTGACATCATGCTTCTCCGCTTTTGCATTCAAACCGGTTCCAGAAGTTTAGGTGGCTCCCTAAAAGTATTCCAGTGTCAGTAAGAGGAGGTGTTTTTAATTACATCTGTGTGGTTGAGCCCTGAAAACTTGCCGACCATGAAAAAAAAAGATCAGATGCAGCAAACGTGGGATCAGTAGTACCAACAGATGAGAAAGGCGAGGAGGGGAAAAAAAACAAAACAAAAATGAAAGAAAATCCAGCAGGTTCATTTTGTTTTGTTGACCAAAAAAAAAAAAAAAAAAGCCAAAGTACCATCACTGTTCACATTGGTGCTTATGGATAAGGGGAGTGTTATTTAATTCAAAAAGAACCCCAAAAAAAACAAAAAGGTACCCATCATCAGTAGTGTTGAAAGTCAAAAGAAAACACAATTCATGAGAAACGCATAATATTGAGATATACAGTATATGTATTATAAAGAATAAAAACATTTGATTCGGCCCGACGCACCTGTGTCACCGCGCCGTTTGGACGACAGGCGAGCGCCGATTTGCGACGCTCCGGCCGTCTCACAGTGTTCATCCACATCAAGTCAAAAGTCACAAATAAATTAAAAAAAAAACATTTTTCCCTGCCAGTCGGGTGATTGCCTGCAGGTTGTACAGAGGAAGCTACGCACGGTCACATTTTATGTTGTTTTTTTTTTTACCTCGAGTTAGCGATGGATACGGTGGTAGGATGTGTTTGTAGTCCTTTCACATGGGACTACAAACATGGCCTCCGCCTTCCTCAAACATTCACAGCTGTTACATGGATGGGAAAATTTTGGAGTGGAAAAAAAAAAAAGAAATTCATGAAAACTGTACAATAGTAGTTCCTGCTATCTGAAAGATGAAAAGAAAAGTGAGATGATATTAACAGTGGTAGTGCTGCGGCCCAAGACGACGGGAAAGGGTTCCAGGGTCGGGTCGGGGTGGGGGGGGGGGAGACACGAGGACGTTGGACAGGGTTGGTGGGTCTCAGTAGTTTTGGCTAAAAAGGTGAGGTAGGCCTTGGCTTGAAAACTGGCAGGGCTCCTTTCACATCTTGATGTCCTCCTCCACGCTGAGCTGCGACAGCGTCTTCTTGATGCGTAGCGCCGTTAGCCGCGCCGCACCGTTGGCGTACCAGCACTCGCGCATGATCTTGCCCATCACGCGCAGCGACTGCACAAGGTTGGGACATAGATTTAGCGAAAGTCTTGGGATGCTAAAAGCTGTATTTATTATTTAGGGGTCCAAGCAGATTTTTTTGTTGTTGTAGAACGGAAGTCTAGTGTGTTGCTTACCTCGTAGCTCTGCCACCAGTTGGGCACGTTGGGCCGCAGCTTCTGGTCGCACACTACCTTCCTCATCTCCTCGATGGAGGGGTCAGAGGGCACCAGGTCATAGTAGGGCAGCTGGTACTCCTCGTGGATACCTGCCAGAGTAGCGGGAACAGCGCTTAGCTTTTGGAGCCCGCCGCTGGCTCGCTCCGAGTGTGGTCAACTCACCTCCGGCGTTGCAGCGGCGTGCGATCTCCCAGTACACCAAGCCCAGAGCGTAGATGTCGGCGCACTTGAACGAGTCAAAGTGCTTCATGTTGATGCTTTCGTCCAAAACTTCCGGGGCCATGTACCTGCCGGGGTTCAAAAACGTCATATCGAATTGAAGATGATTGGCTTAGTGGTTCGGAAGGTGTCGAGGCTGACCTTTTGGTGCCCACGCGCTGGTTGGGGGCAATATCGATGGTGTCGGTGATAGACTCGTGGCGGACGGCCAGGCCGAGGTCGGCGATGGCGCACATGCCGTTTTTCTTCACCAGGATGTTCTTGGACTTGAGGTCCCGGTGCGCAATGCCGGGCTTACCTACAAGACGAGCGGTGAATTTAACGGCGGGCGGCTTTAACGAGGCCGAGACACCGCCGAGCTCCTCTCACCCTGAGTGCCGAGGATCTCCATGTGCAGATGTGCCAAACCGCTGGCGGCCGACAGTGCCAGCTTGATCATGCCCTCGATGGTGACAGAGTAGCGGTTCAGGTAGTCGAAAAGGGAGCCGTGCTCGTGATAGTCTGACACCAGCCACAGTTGAGTCCATGTGCCATTGTCTGAAGCAAAATACACACGTCAAAGTTGATGAAAACGTTCTTAACAAGCCGCTTTTAGCAAACATCTCGTTGTCCTTCTCATTGCCTGACCTTTATTGTCTGCCGCGATGAATCCCAGAATATTCTCATGGCGCAACATGATTGTCTGGTAGATCTCGGCTTCTCGAAACCAGGAGCGCTCCTCTCTGGATGAGAAGATTTTCACCGCCACGTCGCCGCCGCGCCACTTCCCTCGCCAGACTTCCCCGAAACGGCCCTTTCCTATGATTTCCTGCAGCACGATGGTCCTGGCCACGGTCCTTTGCACAAAGAGAGGCAGGCCTGTAGGGGGCGGTAGAGGACATATGAAAAACGGTCCGGCAGGGAGGCACCGCGGAACAGTCAAGCACTCCAAAGTCAAGCATGTTTAACAGCTGCCGGTGTGCAACATGACCTCATCGTGTTCCCGTCACAGACTTGTTTGCACACATTCCGAGCGGTTTACTGCGGAACCGCAAGGTATTTATACTATTATACTTTGGACCGCAGATAAAATAATTGCCGCCATGCAAAGTTTCCAGTCTTGTAAAACGCGCTGTGACTACCGCAAATTGTATTTCCGATTGTGATAAGACTTTGCTCATGGGTGGCCTCAAAGCTTCTTCAAATGGACTTCCATATTTGGAAAAAAAAGCATGCCCCCAAAACGTCAAGTGATTACCAGAGCCTGATCCGGAGGTAGACATGTCGTAGATGAGGTCCTGCAAGGTCTTGTCCTTGGCCAAATACAGATGGTCGCAAGAGGGGTCCTCCACCTCCAGCCTCTGCCTGTGACCGTAGGCCCTCTGATGATATTGGAAGAGGAAGACGCCCACCATCAGAAGTACGCAGAGCAGAAAGACGGGCCCCGCGATGACCGCCACCAGCTCCACCGGACCCCAGGAACCAGCCGAGTCTGAATCGTCCTCCTTTGTGAGCACTGGGAGCATAGGGGGGGGTGAGTCTCACCTCCTCGCGGGTCGTATCACCTCCTCGCGACAAAGCCTTACCGGGGACTTTCAAGTCAAGACTGTTGCAGTAGTCCACATAGCAGCAATGAGTGTTGAGCAGGCCCTCGGCGCTCAGGCAGAAGAAGGGTTGCCCGGGCGGAATCAGGGCGTCCCTGCTGATGCAAGTGCGCATACGCTGCTCCTTTCCCAGGGTGGTGTACGTGGAGGCCATGCAGGCGCCATCCGTCTCGCACTCGTAGCCCGTCTTCTCGCACGTTGTGCAGTTACAACGAAGAGCTGGGGGGGGGGGGGGGGGAAGAAAAAAAAAAGTTCAATTGAAGCTGTTTGTTGTTGTCAGACCGTCGTGCGGCATACCGGTAATTTTATATTTCATCTATATGAAATAAACACAAGACATTTTTTATGACCTGATAGGTACTTGGACCTTTGACCCCAGTTTATAGCATTCGAGTTGCCTCGTGCTGTACAAAAATAAGCGGCTGTGATCCAAGAGGGTCATAAGGTCACCTGAGCCCACTTGCTCAAGTGTGTCGCCCCTCTGGAGGACCAATGGAAAATAAAAGTGAGGTCAGAGCCACAAGGTCCGCCCACTTTAACTAGGAGCAGTGACGGTGAAGCGAAATGGAGTTGTTTTGGAGCCATATGGTTTCATTTGGCCACCATCGGGCGGGCGCTTGCTAACGTTTGATGCTAAGCAAACGCGTGGAGATGAGTTCCCAGAAGAGAATCCAAAAACTCCGTGTAGCCTCCTCAGAGTAAAATGTCACCACCGACCGACAACGAGTCATTCGGTGGAAGACTTCCTCTGGGGGCCACAAAGAGGAGACGAGAGCAATTCTTATCTTTCTTCTCTTCCAGAGAAGTGTGACGGTGAGTTCAAGCTCTTACAAAGTCTGGCACAGAGAGAGAGAAAAGATTGAAGCGTGGCAAGCTTACTCTAATCTTCTGTCTTATCCGGAGGGTCCCTTTGACCAGATATGCGCAGTGTGGCTGAGCAGATTTTTTTTTTTTTCTTCCCCAATCACAGGAGTGATCATCTTGCAACACAAACCAAATTGTGCTTGCGTCAACCAACGGCAAAGTTACAAAAGCCGTTTTGGTGCAACTGAAGTCTCATCCTGTGTGGCAGAGTTTTTTTTTTTTCTTTCTTAATGTGTCACGTATCGCTATGTGACTAATCTAAGATTGTTGACTAGGGAAGAAAAGCACTGTTAGCAGGAATATGTCCGCCACACCTCGCAATCCGCAAGAGGCAACTATCTTGGCAACCTCATGACACTTTGCACACTAAAAGAGCAGCACTTTGGCTCTGACAAACAAAGTTGTGGAAAAAAAATTCCGCGGCCTGTGCAGACATGGCTGAAAGCTGGCCTCAAATCCTTCACTGATGGTTTGTGGTCAACCAAAAGTTTCTTTTGCGGAAGGCTGCACTCCAGGCATGGACGTTTCTGCTAATTGGGGCCGACCTAGCAAAAAAAAAAGCAGCGAGCGCTAACGTCTGCAGCCGAAATGTGCCCGTGTACGCACATTATTGTCGCTCTTTACAACACTCGTGCTTTGTGCCCAGATTAAGACGACGTGAGGAGGGATTGCAGCGGCCCTGCGTGAACAAAGAGTAGAGGGCTAGGGGGGGATGGGCGCTGTGGAAAGGAGCGCCACGGCCAACAGCGACAACCCCCAATATTTGAGCGCCAGACAGGGCAAGAGGAAGAGGGGAGGGGTCTGGGCTGGACAATATAAGAGAGGGGGGGTTTAAGGGGCCCCCGGTTGGTGATCGGGGTGCACTCGAGGGACCGGCTGTGAGCGTCATTAAAACCCAGTCTAGACTTTGACTTAGTGGAGGGAGGGGGCAAGTCACAGCAACAAGAGAGAGAACACATGGGGCCGTGTGTTTGTCAAGTTCCTATCATTCCGTGCATGCTGAGGCAGGAAATGACAAATGTTGTGAGGAAGGGATTAAAAAAAGAAAAAAAAAAAAACCACCTCAGCCAAAACCAGTTTTGCTTCAACAGCACACACAATGCCGTTGACTTGAGGGCGTTTGTGTGTGGCGTCCACCAAAGTCCGGCAAACGGCGAGCAAGTGCGCCAAGAGCGAAGCATCATTACCCCCAATGTACTGGCTGAAATTCGATCGCCGCGGATACCAGACAGAGTTGATCAAGACAAACAGCCGCCACCAGACGCCGCCACACACAGCAAACACTCAACGCATGCACTCACACACACACACAACGGCAATAGCATGCCTCCGAATCGATGCTCCGGGAAAGCACAAAGTCATTACCTTTGTCTGCATCACGGAGTCAAATTACCGATCCGATTGGAAAGTCCAGTCCGGGCGGCAACCTCGGGTAGCGCTACGGCTACTACGTTGTCATTGCACTTGGAGTTTGCGACCGTGTCGAGGATAGACAACGTGTTCGAAAGACAATTAACAAATTCAAACCATCTGCCGCCACAAATGATTTCAGACCCAAACTGTCAAATTCGATATTGTCGTGAAAAATATGTCGCTCGAAAACAGATTGAAAAGCCGTACGGAGGAACGTCGGGCAGACGTCAAGCACCATGGCAGGATCTGCTCAATGAAGCAGCCAAGGCCGCTTGTGAGTGAAATTGCGGCTCTTGCGGTGATGGCGTTCCCTCGCTAGTAGCTGCCCGCGCCGGCCGGCCGGGTCAGTCACAGTGCACGCCGTCTGCTGCGCCAATTAAGCCTCCGGGGCACAACCCGGGTCGTTATTGACATGAGACCACCTCACACTTGACCTCAATCTGTGTGCAGCTCACTTGTCGAATACTGACTACAAACAGGATTGGGATCATGCCGACACGAGATTTAAGCCAGATTTAAGACGAGAGGTTCAGCGAAGCTCGCAAAAATTCATACATAATTCATATACTTATATATACTTCATGTACTTTTGATTTTTTGAGTGTAGATGTATTTTTGAGGTGCATTCAATGAAAAAAAGAGAAGCGTAAAAATGCCTCAGGAGGGTGAACACAATTTTTGCCAACTAGCTCCGCCCCCATGTTCGCTCGGTTTACAATACTTGGGTTTCAATTTTGAACGCAAAGTCAAGGTCATTACCCGCTTGAACGCCAAAGCGCAATGTGACAACGGGAGCGAGCCGCACCCCAACCAGCTCACGGCCGTGCGCCCGACGGCGCCGAGATCACATTGCAAGTGTGTGTGCCAGCTCGCAACAAACATAACTCGTTCCTAATCTGAATCAAGTCAACAACACGTGACTTGTCAAAGCATTCAGTCGAGGAAAAGAAAGGAGAGGGAGAAAAAAAAAAAAAAAAAACTCGCCACTCTCAACCGCAGCCGTGCAATCTGCTCAGACTAAGCGATTTTCAGGTTGGTCTGGTTTCGGGCCTTACATTGCGTAATCCTTCAGAGGCAGTAATTTGAGGGCCCCCTTTCACTAAAGACCCCGGCCGGCAGCTGGACAAACCAATCCCCCCCCTCCCGTGACAAGCTCAGCCACTTTTGTCTGCGTAGGTTCCAACTCCACCCCCCCAGCCCACTCTCGCACTTGGCCGTCAACGACCATGTTTACAACCACGAATATTGACACCATTCACGTCAATGCATGCTGAAACCCGAATATCTCCCGAATCAGGTTTTTAAAAAAAATCCCAATATGTTAAATTTTAAATCCTTCGCAGTAAATAAATTCCGGTTTTAGGGCAGATGAGGCCATTCCGTGTCACCGTACCAAATAGAAATTTCAGGCCCAACAGTTTACGGGTGGCTAGTTTTAACCGGAACTTGTCAGATAATCTTAGTAGAACATTTAACCAGGGTGTGAGCAGATATGTTGACAGTCCTCTTTTTGTTTTACTTTATTTGAAGCCATTTTTAATTTTGGACCATGATGATGATTCTTTTTTGCACTCAAATGAAGGAGCTTGTTAACTTGAGTTTACTTAAGCTTGATCGGTTTTGCGGCAAGTCGCAACAAGGGGAGACGGCTTGTCGAGATGGAGCAAAGCGTGGGCAACTTTGAAAATATTCTGGCTTGTTTGCACTGGGCGGAATCTTTTATACTCTCGACGTGACTTTGTTTACTCCCTATGACTGAAAACAAATGTCCTTTATTCTCCTTGAAATTAGTTTATTACTTTTTTCACATCTTGCCAATAGATAAACACAGAATAAATCACCAAAGAATCAAAACAGCCAAGCTGCAAACGAATGAAACATCCCCGACGATTTAGCCACATCCACTACGGCGGAGAGGCCCAGCATAAATGATGGATCAACAGTCAGAGAAGCAAAAATATTTCCCATCCATGACCTTACCTAAGAGATTAGATAATTAAGTTTATTTAGATTAGGTTTATAAACAGACACGAGTGATGTCTGTGTATAAAGCGTTTTCCAATATAAGCAACTTCTCGTGCTTGGTTAACTTTGACCTATGGCCCTGTACTTAAATAAAACAATTTCCACCTTTTGACTCGAGTAAAAAAGTTCTTTGTGATAGACCAGGCTACAAGTTTGTGTTAAGTAAAGCATGTGAGCACTTTTTCCATCTCTGCTCGTGAAAAGGAACTGGGCAGCTGCTATCATCTGTCGCAGCAGAAGGCGATTCCGGGCCAGGCCAAACCGGACCGGAGACGCGCCCCTCCAGACCCCCACTTGCCACATTTCCATCACAATACCGCCAGACTTGAACTGTGACGCCTGTCTGGACTTTGTGAATACGCGAAGGTCGTCCGCTCATGGCCAGCATTCGCACAGCTCGCGCCCTTTGCCAAAATGGACCCCGGTGCA
This sequence comes from Syngnathus scovelli, assembly GCF_024217435.2. Lineage (NCBI taxonomy): Eukaryota > Metazoa > Chordata > Actinopteri > Syngnathiformes > Syngnathidae > Syngnathus > Syngnathus scovelli. The sequence continues at coordinate 3,136,595 of NC_090848.1, forward strand.
ATTGCTCAATGTTTACTCCCAAACACGTTTCAGTCACTTAAGTAGGTTAGGCCGCCATTGTGGAAGCCCTGCTTTCCATCCACATGATCGAGCACGTTGAAGGAGGGAGCTGATCGACGCGCACAAACTACAGATACGGGATAAATAATTAGGAGAAAAAAAAAAAGCGCAAATATGAGCTCAACTCGTTCTGCACGCGTCCTACGTCACAAATCCATCCATGTACTCGCGCATAAATAAAACCACGGTTAGCTCGGAGACGCTCCGACGTAAACAAGCAGCACGACCCGGTTGTTTTGCTTCGAGTACCCGGCAGGTGTCGGCAAACTAGTAGCACTCATTGTGATTTCATTTCTCCCTTATTTTATTTCCCCAGTGCATTTTTTTTTTTTTTGCATTTGACTTTATTTATGGGTCAGCGCTCGCGGTGAGGCAAATCCCCTCCAGTGCGCAGCGGCGGCGCCATGGCGGGGAGGGTGCGAACGACAACACGGATAAGGCACAAGCGCGCGCCGCGCGCACACACGGCGAGCGAGACAAAAGGCGAAAATGTGCTGGGCTCGGCTCAAACTTACCGTTCGCGATCGCCAGCAGCCCGAGCAGGGCTAGCAACGCTCGGCCGGTGTGTTTCACAGCCATTTCTTGCACACTTCCATCGCTTCGCACGCTAAACACGGGAAAAGTCGACCGGCTGCAACACAACACAACCACAGTCCGACCGCAGTCGCCACACACTCCGCGCACACATGCACCCAAGCGCACGGCGAGCCAGGCAGGCGCGTGACGTATTTAAAGGGGCAGCGGCAGTTTAAAGGGGAGGTCCGCGTGTCCTCTTCCGAGGTCAGCAGCAGCAGCAGCATCTTTACGACCGCTGCTCGCGTAACATGCGGGGAAATAAATGACATTGTTTATTCATAGAAAGTACGACAGTCGTGCCCCCCCCCCCCACGACAAAGAAAGCGTGTTCATGCTATTGCGACAAAGTTAGCGTGTGTGCGCATGTATTTGAGATTGCATAAAAGCAGCTGAACTCATTTTCCCTCCCGAGGATGGCGAGGGGGAGGGCAGTGGCCGGGAAGGAACCCTCCAAATAATACTTGTGTCGATAAAGGGGTGATCTTTTTTTTTTCATCTGTGTGAAGTTATGCAAGAATTCCAGAAGGGCAAACCATTTTCTTTTGTGCAAAGATATTTTATGGCTTGTCGCTGATTTTAAAAATAGCAAGACACAGTTGTGTGGTCAAATCTTGCCAGCGGCCTTCCAAAATGGACTAGTTGCATGCCCCCCCCCCCCCCCCCCCCCCCCCGCCCTTGTGCTTGTGTTTTCTCCAAGGCACAATTCCGAAATATCCAAGCTTCTTTGAAAAGCTCAAAAACTGTCCACACTTGTTTGTCTGTTTGGGCCTCGTGGCGACCACTCCAGCGACTACTCGATTTTTTAAGCAGTGTAGAAAATGGATGTCAAATTCAGGAGTTCCCAGACTTTCTCTCAAGGCAAGCCATCAAACAACCTGTTTTTGATCTTTTAAAAAAAACATTTAAATGTGGACTGTTAGCAAACACCTCACAGCTCCATGGTGGTGTTTTCCAATCTTGCTGTGTGAAGTTTGCATGATCTGGCTGTGCTTCTCTTGTGTAAATTTATTTAATCTCTTTTAGAACATTTTACTCAAACGCAAATGGCAAGCTGAAAGCGAATGATCTCGTTTAGGGCACGAAATGTTTTTTTATATTTTGTTCTGCGAATGAATAGTAAAACAAATGTGGCCAATTATTTTGAAATCATACATTATTTCATTTGAAATGCGTTCTTTCCATGCATTATTCAGTGGTTCATAATTTACTCCAGACGGAGCCCCAGGAGCATGTTTGATTTGAGGAGAAAAAAAAAAAAAAAGCAAACAGTTTTTGCTGTGAATTGTTCAACAGCATTTTTTTGTTGTTTAAAATATGCAATCATTTCATCTTCCTTGAATTGGCTCGTTTATAAAGAAAAACATTGCAAACAGGAAAAGATTAACCCCCCCCTCCCCTCACGTATTTTAGTGTAGCACATGTTTTGTTTTTGAATGGAATAGGATTGTTTTGGGAGGCCTCGATTGGGGCCTGCTTGCCTCGGGTCTTGAGACGTCATCACTTTAGGTCCAATTCTGCGGTTTCGGCCCACGGACCAGACGTGTAATCTGGCTTCCATCAGCAGTCCAATTCCGGGGAAAACAATTTGGTTGAATTAAAAAAAAAAAAAAAAAAAAACCAACATTTTGCATTTGCTTACAGAGGTTGAACAGAACAAAATGAGTTTGCTATTGGCTACACCAGCGCAAGGAAGTAAACATGCGCCGCTCCGGGGACTTTGTCTTGTGTCCGATTCGTCTTGAGATGTTCCAACAAATGCCTCCACACCCCCGTGGGAAAAGCCAAACGCACGAGAAGCTAAAGTGAACTCTCAGGCAGCCACCGACGGCCTGCAGGGTTAAAAATAATCAGACTGAGCAGACAGCCTGGGGTTTGAGGGACTATTATTGTTCTGGACCTGGTTCAACAACTCCACGCCTAATCATGCACACAACGCCATGGAAATCAGAAGGGACGTTTTGTTGCAATCTAATTTCAACCGGCTCTTTATTAGCTGTCTGATTTGCTTCGCATTAGAGAAATTGCTTCATGCTCCAACGTGACCGTGTTTGCTTCGTCCAAATGCAATTGAGCGCAAATAAGGAAATGTCTCGTTATGTAAACACTATGCTAAACTTTGAGAGTATTCAAACACAGAGATAAATGAAGATATATTATAACCGTAGGTAAAATAAATAGACGTGATTTAATCCTGTAGGAGAAATAATATTTTTTTTTTTTATTATCTTAATATCTTAAAATTAGTTTGTTTGGGGGCAGCCCAAACATTCATTGACATTAATGGTGTGGCATATTGATTAAATTTGCCTTTTAACGACTTTCCCATTCGTTTTGAAATGTAACATGATTTTTTTTTTAATGTCGATAAAATAATAACTAAATAATTGTCACTCCTCCTTGTCATCTTGAAGCCGCAAAAAATCAAATCCTTTTTTTCCCCATGTTACTTTGCTGCCCTCTAGCGGTCATTAAGAGACTTACAACACATTCAAGCCTATCAATTCAAGAGTTGACACGCTTGAATAAAAAAAAGTTTAATTCGAAATACATAACAGATGTAAATGATACGTTGTTGGAGAAAAATAATCTTGATCAATACTTTTTGTGTTTTGTATGCCGTATACTCAACGACATTCATCCAGCTAAAAAAGTGAAAAGGTGCTTACAGAACAAGCATTGTGCTGCTGCTTTGTGAAGTGTCATCATTCTTATTCATTGCAAAAGTCTTTCTTTGTTTCTCTTCTTTGGATTTTTTTGGAAACTGGTCAGGGGGAAGATAAATAGCCTTCGGCGCAAGACAGTCTAGACACTACTGCAAAAAAAAAAAAAAGGCTATTGTGTAAATAAAATGCAGTAAGTGAGTCATCAAGTGAAAATACGCAATTGATATTCGCCACCGTGCCAACGGCAAAGTAGCCCAAAAAAATCCCTTCAAGCTTCTTCAAGTCTAGAAGTCCTGTTTGAGTTTCTTGATGCTGAAGTCAGCGGGCAGGTCCAGTTTGGAGAGGGTCTTCTTCACACGCAGTGCTGTGAGGCGTGCCGGCGCGTTCTGGAACCAACACTCCTTCATGATCTTCACGATGGACGACATGATCTGCACACAGGCGTAACAATGCATGGATGAGATGATTCTTGGTTGCCGCCATCATTATCCTCCTCATCAGGTGCTGAAACATTGAATTTTTGTGTACCGGGTGGGAGTGCAGCCGGTTGTGCAAGCTGGGCCTCTGCTGATCCACACACACTACTTTCTTCATCTCTTCAAAGCTGGGATCGGAGGGCACCAGGTCAAAGAAGGGAGGACGGTACTCTTCCACAATCCCTGGGAAAAGGAAAAAAAAAGAATGTTTTCAAATTGTAGCCTCAGAAATATTGCAACACATCCCCTGGAGGCTGAGTGGGAAACTGGGCCGAGTGGAATGCACCATGTTGGAAGACTCAGCCTAATGAGAACTTAGATCCATCTTTTTTTTTTTTTTCTTCATCTCTGCATGCATTTGGAAAACGTCTCCGTCCTTGTTCAGCCGGGTTACACATTTGATTACACAGGAAAAGATAGAAACTCCCTTAGGGAACTGCACACACACATTGTGCCGTGTGTGTGTGTGTGTATGCATCCATCTGCATGCTGGCACTCGGGCGTCTGGTGTATGTACAAGGCAGTGCTGACACCAGATAAGACTGTTTATAATTACTGTAGCGCTAATCGTGAGAGAGGATAGTCGAGACGAGGGAGGGGAGGGGAAAGACGTGCCGCTAACTGCCTTCCTCCCCCCCTCCCCTCTCTAATGTACATGCAAACCAACCAGCCACACACGTCTGATAAAACACATAAAATCAGACTCCCGGTTGGATAAAGATTGCTTTGGCTCCAGAAGAAATAGTTGCCGCCCAGTCGTGCAAAAAAAAAAAAAAAAAAAGTCAGATGGCAAGATGTTTTGACGATTCAATGTTCGGTTTGACCACAAGGTCGTGAGCGTCGTTACCATTGACGGTGGTTCTGCGAGAAATTTCCCAGAAGACCAAAGCCAGGGCCCAGATGTCCGTTTGCTTGTAGGACTCAAAGATGTCCATCCGAATGCTCTCGTCCAGCACCTCGGGTGCCATGTAGCGTTTGGTCCCCACGCGAGGGTTGTGGCCCACATCCAAGTAGTCGTTGGACTGGGAGTGGATCACAGCGAGACCTGACAGAGGAGTAAAGCAGGGCGGCGCCCTCGTCGAGTCGCGCCGATGAAAACGCCGGCGGCCGACCGGCCGGCGAGTCCTCACCCAGGTCGGCGATGCAGCACTGGCCGTTTCGCTTCACCAGGATGTTTCTGCTCTTCAAATCTCGGTGGGCGATGGCGGGTTTGCCCTGGGAGCTGACGATCTCGGTGTGGAGGTGGACCAGGCCGCACGCCACCGACAGGCACATCTTCAGGCAGTTCTCGGGCTCCAAGCTGCCGTACTGAAGAAAGTCGTAGAGCGAACCCAGCTCGTGAAAGTGGGTGACCAGCCACAGCTGGGTGCTGGAATTTTTGGACGTCATGTCGGAGGCGATGAAACCTGAAGCGGGAACGGACCGCGGCTCGTTTTTAGCCTTTTGGCCCGACGCGGAGCAATGAAATCGAGCGCAGCACCTAAGATGTTGTCGTGCCGAAGCTGCACGGTATTGTAGATCTCCGTCTCTCGGAACCAGGACTGCTCGTCTCGGGAGGAGAAGATCTTGACGGCGACGCTCTCCCCCATCCAAGTTCCTCTCCACACCTCCCCGTACCTGCCTTTGCCTGCCATGAAAGATTTGTTAAGTACCAAAATGGCAGCAGTGGCAGATGATTCAGACTGACCAACACATTCCACAAGTGAGATCTGCCTGGCCATTGTCCTTTGGACCAGGTAGGGCAGGCCGGTCCCGCTTCCCGATGTGCAGAACTCATCATAAATACCCTGGAAAAGACCACACTGTGATCCAACTCTGGAAATCGATGATCCGATGACTCACCCCGTAAGTGGGATCTTCTCCGTTGGGGACCTTCAGCATGCTGACGTCGTGCTCATCTGTATTTTTGAGGCGGACGTGCGCTCGACGCAAGCGCAAGAAGATCAGCAGGCCGCACAAGCCCACGGCCGTGACGAAGAGCAGCAGAGCCGCCGTGATCCACAGCTCCGGGCGGGGCTGCAGCGGCGCCACCGTGGTCGTCTCGCCATCTGCACGCAGGTGTCATCGTTAGCAGGTGCACACATCACATTTTGGGCAGGGATTTTATTTATTTATTTATTTATTTATTTATTTTATTTATTTACTTATTTTTTCTTTGTATTTTATTATTTATTTATTTTGATTTGTTATTTATTATTAATTTCTCACTCGACACTATTGTTATGCACTTTATTTATCGCTCTCTTCCTTGTTTGTTCTCTTTTGTACTGTTTCTAAGTGACCTAACGGGACCAGAATTTAAATAATTTCATTTCAATAATAAATTTTGTTGGTTTCTCCCAAAATTTGACCCCAAATATTTTGTTCGGCGGAGTTCATGCTCGCTACTGACTGATGTTTGGAGGCGGCGTCGCAGCGGCGTTGCAGAGGCTCTCCCGGCAGCAGTAGACGTGGAAGCGCTCAAAGGAAGTGAAGCACTGCTCCCTGTAGTCATGGTTGGAGAAGCAACCTTTCTCCTCATGGCCTTGCACCCACGTGTAGAAGCAGACGTCGCCCTTGCAAGTGTCGTTCACGCATGTTCCTTTGGTGTTCTCGCACATGCAGAGCAGCTTCCCGTCATCCTCGGAATCTGCAAAAGGTGACCAAGTTCCGTCAAGATTTGCGTGCTATGTCCGGCTGTACATATTTTGCCCACCAGGAGGCAGAGGAGCCGCTCAAGATGAGCTCAACGACAGGCTGCAAAGTGCAGATACTTTTTTTTTTTCAACTTTAGCTGTTTTGCCCTTGCAAGGACATGCGTGCGCCCGTTGTGACGTCATTGATGGATGGAAGTTCTGCATCCAGCCATCGGGGAACACAATTCGCCCAAAAATAATAACATGGAGTTTCTGAGGAATTGTTTGACATGTAACCAGACGAGCGCGTGTGTAAACGACAACATTAGAATTTCACTTCCGGGACCTTCAACTCACCTGTGTGGCGAGCAGACGTCAACAGCAACAGGCCGACCAGTACCAATGGGAAGCCAAGAGATCCGTCCATCCTGCGGACCGGACACGGAGTTAATAAACACAGCTAAGGGGTCGAAGATAGACAAACGTGATTGTCCTGATATTTCTCTTCGTGGAATCTAAAGCCACAGAGGAAACACTGAAGTCCAAAACAACGCTCAGTGGGCCCAGCCTGTCTGCCTATGTTCTAATTACTCTGGAAGGGGAGGGGGAGACGGAGGGGGCACTCCAGAGTGTTTGTCTAAGTGGGCTGAGACTGCATGTGGCGCTGCGCTAGCCAGGCTCCAGCCAGGCCCGACCCGTCCTGGCCCGTCCGCTCCTCGGCTGGACTGCTTGCAGAGTAAATATTGACGGCGATGCTTCCTGCCATTGAGTGGCCCCACCCGGCTGGTCGCCCAGACCCCGGCTGCCCATTGTTTAGGGTCGCGCTGCCGCGAGTCATGCAAGTAGTAGCGCCACCCGCCAATGTGGAAGCAAGCTGGTGGCTAGAAGAGCCTTTGGAGACATTTTGAGATCTTCCGTTTGATGTATTCAAGTATTATGAGTATAATAGAAATATGTGCCCTTTCCCAGCTGAATTTCAATGAACCTAAGAAGAATCATTCTAGAATGTGAGAGGAAGTCAAAAAGTCTGAGGAGAACATTGCCAGTGCACCACACAGGAAGCTCAACCTTAGACGTGTGAGGCGCTCATATTTTGTCCTGCTCGTTCCTTGGGCCTACCTTTACCGCGAGTTTCGAAATGACGAGTAAATCAGATTTCCCGCTGAGTATTTCTGTGCATCAATGACTCAAATCAAAGATGGCCTGCTTTAGTCTCGTGCACTCCACTCTTGGTCCGCAAGCCATTTCTGACCCAACACGAGCACTTCCTGCAGTGCTGGCGTGCGACGAGCAGAATCACAACTCCACCCACTCGGTGCAGGGGCACAGCCGGCTTTCATTTATCTGCCGATGGCTTTATCGTAATCGTGTGTTCCATCGCGGGCCGCTCTGACATTGGACTTCCTATCCAAGCCCTCTCCCGTTTGTTCCCGTCCTGTCCAAAGCTCCTCCTCTGTGACCCAAGAGGAAAAGATCCATTGTCATCTCTTCCTCCCATCGACAACTTCAACTCGGGGAGGCAGATCTCTCATTCCATCTGAATGACTGCGTGGATGGGAGGGGGGGGGGGGGCACAGCCCGCCTCACCGCACAAAATAAAAAACACTTGATAATGTAACCCGAAGCCACCCGAAGAATATCTGCAAGTCCCCAGTTGCTCCTAATGTCACCAGTGGGTGAATGTGAATTGAGTGGGAAGTGCTTTGACAGGTCAAAGTTCACGTTGTTCAAGCCAAAAGTTAGCATATGTGACTTTCTGCAAAAGACACACTGGAATGACTCAGCGTTGTCTTCATCTGGCAGACAAAGCCAAACTTGACAGACGTCACGGCTCACTTAGCATCTGCGTGCGCTCGCACGTCCCGATGTTATAGAATTTAGCCAAGAATGGCGCTCAGCAAGAATTTATTTTGCTCGTCTGATGTGGGCTGGATTCAGTTGAGTTGAGGCCAACTACACCCTAAACTGGTCGTCACTCACTTACAGACAAACAAGCAATTACGCAATCTCCAATGCATTGCCCTATAGCGACAACTGCATGAAATGATATGCGATGCAGTTTATATATATCAAAACATATTAAACACATTTAATTTACTCTCCAGTGTGCACGTGTACCAAATGTCTGTGTATATTTCATATACTTACTTTTATACTTACTGGTAAATTATTGATGCTGAAGTAGACATTGATGCCTTCATGTACGGTAAACATTTGGGGATTTAAAAACTTTCCATAAGAACCACGAAAATATATGCAGAAATACAAATGAAAAATTATCCTAGCTCGACTTTTTACTTTTAGGAAAAAGTACACTGGGACAATCATTATACTAGAATGAAGTTTGTTTTTCATTTACAAACATTGTTTTGGCACTGATCCGACTTTCACTACTATGATGTATTATCTTAAAAGTTTTTTAAAATCTTTTACATTTGATGACACCTGTTGATTCTCGGAAAACACATGTGATTTACGCTTCGGTTCCCAAAACACTTCATGCCTGACTAAAATGATAAAAATAAAAAAAATACATAATTCATCCGTGCCGTGTTTTGACGCCATTACCTGTTATCGGAGCTCCTTTTAACGTGCCGCGTGTGAACACCGCACGTCTTCCATGTCCACTTCAAGTGTCTTGTCTCCCGTTTAAAAGAGCTCCACGAAAAAAGCTCACTTGAAGAAATTTAACTGTAAGATAACTTGCATCCTTGCTCGGCGTTCGTGGACAAAGTAACCCCCCGAAAACTGCAAAAAAAAAAAATTCTCCAAATGGTCCGTAAACGCGTCCGTCAATCGTGGACGCAGTCGCTGCAGTGTGAGATTATCTCATCTCGGATCTCGTTTCAAATCTACGATGACAAACACAACCCAAAACGAGCAGCCCGGAGCCAGCCTGCTCTCCAGCCACCCTGCGAGGGCTGCTAAAACAAGTTCTGTTCCATGCCTTTTGCTGATGTCTTTGACCGTGATCAAAAGGCAAGATTATTATTTTTTTTTGCCACAGTCCAGTTTTGTCCCACCCCTCATTGTCCCGCTCAGCTCAACTCTGCCTGGAATGTTCTCATAGCGGTTTTCCTGTTGCTAAAGCTCGCATTTTCCTCTTTCCCCTGTGGACTGAGTCTGCATTGCACATTGCAGGAATGTGCTTCAAAGATGACGCGACAACACTCGCCGTGGCTGTGATTTGTTTTATTTTATTAACTGGAGGGAAAAAAGATCAAAATGTGTCTCTCGGTGGAAAATCTGACAGTTCAGCTCATTCAAGCTCGTTAGTTAGTTTCAAGATGATGCGCAAAGTTTGCGAAGGGAAGTGCCAAAAAAGGAAATCCAGGTAACACGCACGCGCACAAGCACGCGCACTAGCACAGTATACGTCATGGAGTCAAGAGGGGAAGCCTCGTCCAAAAATTGCTTGACGATAATATTCTTTATGCGTCCCTCTATTCTTAACAAGGCATTCTAATTTTCAGTAGTATGAATTAATTCTTTTTATCTGTTTTGCCTTGGACTCAAATCTTGTGCATAACTTTAGCAATAATTCTTGCAGCTTTTACATTTTGTCTGTTTCTGTGGAAACTTCTAGTTTGGGTCATGTTTTGTCGATATTTTCGGATATTTTCTCTTCCTCCATTTCCTTTTGCTTCTCCCTTTTTTTCTTCTCCTTGTACCTCCACACGGGAAGCTCCAAGTAGCCATTCTGCTGATTCTTCTTCTCCGTTTTAGGAGTAGGCTCCCCAGATTTGGTCACCTCAATTTTGGGGACGCAGCGGGTGGGGAAGATGCTGTTCCTACGCGCCACGCTGCGGGGAATAAAGCTTCTCACGCCCCCTGGTGGTGCGCTCTCCCCGCGCTCCGCCTCCTGGCAGCGGGAGCTCAGCTGTACTGAGGCGGCGGAGGCGAGGGGGCCCTTGCTGTGAGACACGGCGTGTTCCTCCAGCTTCGCGCTGCTGTGCTCTTCAAGTCGCTCGGGAAGAGCAAAACGCCGCTTGCCAATTTGCGGGGGGCTGCTGGGACACAGGGGATGGCAAGCGGTGGCCACCAGGGGGCTCCGGATGCCGGTGGTCATACGCACCATGTGGTCCATGACCCCGTTGTTTTGAGGGTCATGCGGGAAGCTGAAAGTCAAGTTCTTCTTGATGATCTGGCGCAGTTTTCTGCTTGTGCTTTTGCTGCCGGTGGCCTTGGCCACCAGCTCTCGGAGTTGCGGCCACTCGGGTGCGTAGCGTTCACAAAACTGCTCGGCCACAGGACGAGCTTGCAGACGGCGTATTCTGCTCAATGTCTCAAATCGTCCTGTCTTCAAGACCCAGTCCTTCAAAGCACCGGCTTGAACGTGGTCTCTTGCGTTCATATCAGCACCTGCGCGTGACCGAAGAGTCAAATGTTAATGGCTGGCTGCTGGTTCACTCGTCTCGAGTTGGGTCATAAATCACGGTGGCGGCGGTTCTGAGGTTCCAGTTCCCGTGTGGACTTGACCTGCTCTTCCGGGAGTTTTCTCTGGACAGCGCGTCTTCCCAAAGTTCAAATTGTCCAAAGATGTGAACTGTTATTTTTTTTGCCCAAGTCAGCTGGCATTGGATTCAGCACACGAGTGACCCGTTTCATAAGCACCAATATAGAAAAACGGATGGAAGGATGCGCAGTCAAATACCGCCACCATGTGGCCACTTTTGGAACTCAACGCATTCAGCAAGGGCTCTTTTTTTTAATATTGACCAAAGGAGGACCGGGTGCCCCATCGGGCCCTCTAAGCGGCTCTCACCGTGAGCGCCATCTAAGCTTTTATTTTGAAAGGTGTGCTTTTATTTTCTGTGCACAAACAAGCACTTGAGTCTAATGCCGGACTTGAACATCAACTTACCGTGCATGAGCAGGGCCGACACGCACTCCTCCCGGCCCTGCAGGCCCGCCTTCATGAGGGCGGTAAAGCCACGAGGATCTCTGAGCTCAGTGTCCACACCAGAGTAGTGGTTGAGGATGAAATTCAAAATGGTGGTGAAACCTGCGCCAAGAAAAGCTTGCAGTGAACAGAGGGTCAATTCCCGACCTATGTTCGTGTGTGTGGTGCAACGTACCAGCCTGGGCGGCAATCATGAGGGCGGAATTGCCGTCGTTGTCCTGGTGGTTGACGTCGATGAGAGGGCAGACGTGCAGCGTGCTGACGACGTCCACAAAGCCTTTGCTCACAGCCACCATGAGTCCGCTCTGACGGGCAAGAATGCAGACAAGCTAGAAACAGGAACAGGCGCGCCACCCTGCCACCGCAACATACATTCACTCTCCCACCATCCATTGTTTATGTAGTGCGCTGTAAATATATATATATAAATTTTTTATTTTTATTTATTTATTTATTTATTTTTAAATCCATGTGTGTTTTGACATGGACACAAGTGAAACACTAAAGACAAAAACATGACTTGTAAGATCATTTCATAGCATAACAAATTAATCTGAGGGGTGTAACAGAAAATAATTGAGAAGCACTCATCTAATTGTAAATTTCAGGAGTCAGATATTTCGGAAATTATGAATTCAAATTATATTGGGAAAATAGCATTTGTCTCTCTTTACTTTGCCATACAAGTCTATCTCTCTATCTATTTTTTTATTTAATTTATTAAGTAATTTATTAATTTATTTATCAATTTATTTATGAATTAGTTCATGTATTTATTTATTTATTTATTTATTTATTTATTTACTATGGCTATTTATTTATTTATTTTGTTTATTTATTTATTTAATAACTATTGCAGGGGGGATTGGAATTGTGCCTCAGTCTAGTTTTGAAGTTAAGAAAAGACATTTGGAGTTGGTCCATGACCACCAGACTGCACGTTGGAGCAGATGGAACTGCAGCGGTTCTCACCCTGCCGTTGATGTCCAAGTGCATGGCCTGGTCCTTGCTCACACCTTTCTCCAGGATGCTTCGCAGGGAGGCAGCGTCATTGGCTGCGCAGGCCTCGTACAGCGTTTGAGGAGGCTTGTCACGCCTTTCGATGTTAGGAAGCAGCGAGTCGTCACAGAGGACGCTCCCGGTGTCGGAACCGTCTGGGTCCGGGTCAGAATCCTCTCGCGGGCCGGCACCCGAATGGGGGTGGTCATATGTGGAGGCCATGAGCCCCCACCGCTCTTTCGGCCGGGATCACACCTGAGCGTCTCGTCTTCTCATCTGGAAGTGCCAAAATAAGTTCTTGTCCGGCTTTTGAATTGAGCTGTGATGTTTGCGATTCTCACAGGGATTCAAAACCTTCAAGCTTGTTCTTCAAGGTGCGCTGGAGGAGCACACAAGGAAGATGGCAAGATGCACTTTGAGTGTAGCTCTCAACATGTTGAAAATGTATCAAGACCATGATTTAAATATAAAGCGAGAGAGCCAGATTACGCTTATCGACGTGAGGATCCAAACGCTCAGGAAACTTTTTTGACCCAAGTGCGCTCTACCTGCTGATAGACAGCCATTCTAGTGGAGTAATAGACAAACTTTAAACTCCTTTTCATCAATGACCGCAAACATTTTTTTCTGTCACTCAAGCAAAAGTTTTAGCTATTTCTTTTCAATTCAACCCATTCTGTGGTTTCCACTTCCTGCCGAGCGTACCTTCCGCTTCATCTCGCCACTGCTCGAACTCCCTTTAACTTCCAAACGTGACCCGTGTGCCTTCTTGACTGATGCACAATTGTAAATAATCCTCACCCTAAAAGAATCCATCCAGAGAGCGTCATCTTCTTCTCCCTTTGTGTTGGCAGCCGCGTGCATCTTGCTGCTTCTCTTCTAAGAAATTGGTTTGGCTTTGGTTCCCCAAAGTGTCCGTGGGTCTTGTCTGGCCCCTCCCTCCACCTCTTGTAAGGGCTGCTGTCCTCCTTGCAGGTCCCAACATAGACCATGCAGCATGCCTCCTCCCTCCCTCCCTCCCTCCCTCCCTCCCTCCCTCCCTCCCTCCCTCCCTCTCATCCTGATTAAAGAAAATTGAGGGATTAAGACTAGCAAAGAGACAGCGGCAACCCTGGATCCCCTCGAGATTATCGAGTACCCCAAATATTAACCATATTGCCCGTCCATCGAAAAGCCAGTGCAAGGAGATGATGTCAAATTGGGCCCTTCATGTTGACATCCATCAATCATTTGTATAAGGAAAGATGGCTGTTTTGAGTTACAAGCGTGGTCATGGAACTTTTGGAATCCTTCTCTCAAGGCACCCATTAATGTCTTCCCTTTAAGCATCACTTAATTAGCCTTTAACTTAGTTGATTTTACTTTTGAAGCTTTTAAAAAAGACATTTTGTTTTGCTCAAGCTGCCTCAAGTCTTATTTCTTGTGACAAAAACCGCTGCGGGTTTTTGTTAGGTCCAGGGGTGACGCCAGGACTTTAGTTACTTTGTGAAGAAATTGAATTGTCATTAGAAAGCAACTGGAGTTGCAAAGTTCCCACTGGTGGTTCCTCCCATTTTGGGAACTGTGGACTGAATGTGGACAAGAGCCCTCTCATGAGCAAGTTGATTGAAAGCATCACGTCCTGACTCACATGATGTCAAAGTGTAAAAGACGCATGAACCCGGGCGGCGACCTGCTGAGGTTGCGCAAGACTTCCGCTCAGATTTCCGCTCAGGTCTGCCTCCCTCAGGTCAAAGATGGAAATGCAGCACTTGAGTCATATCTGGTGTGGTAGGTCAAACATGTTCAAACGACATGGCGTATTATCAGAAGAGGCATAAGTACGTACAACTACAAGTACTTGTGTAAAAAAAAATAAAAAAAATAAAAAGAGAGCAGGTAAATTCTGAAAGCGTAATCAGGACTGCACGAGCACAGACCAAAAACGGAAGACGGTGCCTGAAAGCTTCAACATCAAGAAAATGAAGGCCAAGGCTGCTGGGCAATAAATCTGGTTGATTTATCAACCCGTCGTCGTCATCCATGCAGGTTAAAAATGTCGCTTCCAGCCAGCAGAGGTCGCTGTGAGAGTAGAAGACATCTGCAAGTGGCTTGGCAAGCCATGACAGCGCTAAGTTTAGCCTGTTTGGTGAGCGATTGTGTACACACATGGCTAATATTAGACTCTTGGCACTTTGTCCAGGACTGTTACCGGCACTTAGCTCCGACTTTTTCAGTCTGCTACTGGATCCTCCGGGAATCAATCCGACGGACGGAGAACTAACAGCAAATTTTGGACATGTAGGGCGATGGAGGCAAAGTCAGAGAAGTTGAGGTTTGCGCTAAGCTCAAAGATTCAAAGACAGCCGCAATTTGAGGCCTGCCTGCCTTCTGCTGCAACTTAATCTGATACTGTGATCTCTAAAAAGGAAGAAGACTCAGCATTTATTGGAAGTGTGATGCAAAGCCTTCCTTCTTTGGAAAGAAGACTTTCCTGGCAACCGCAGTGAGACTTGAGCAACCTTCATGGACTCTCATTGTTGGAAGAATAACTGTGACGATTAAACACGGCATGAACTTTCAAACAGATAACACATGGGCTTCATCCAATTTTATTTTGGATGCATTTTGCAACACCGACAAATAGTGAATTGCTCATTGTGGTCATTTCAAGGACTTTAGTGGAGATGTTGGTCCATTTACTGATGGTATCAGAAATAGATGGGCTTCAGGGGCTCTGCGTTCATACCTTATTTGGGGTTGCGCCTGCTGCTTGAGACTTTACACTCTCCCCGTGTCACTGGCTGAGAAGAGGTGGATCTGGATTTGTCACAGAAAGGCAAGAAGAAGCTAAATGAAGCTAATCTAAGGGATCCGTGTCATGAAGACACGGAGGGGGGGAAAGTAATGGTAGATGAAGGGAGGATAGTTTGGGGGCGGTGATTTTGTGCAGCCAATGAAGAACTAGCCGGGAGGATTCCAGAGAGAGCGACGGACGAGTCTGGGCCAACCGGTTGGACACTTCCAGAAGAGGCTGCGGCGGACGCAGAGGAAGACGGAACGAGGAGGCCCCCATCAATCTGCCATGCGTGTTTGCACAGGAGCTTTTCATTAGAAGCTGCGCTTGGGGATGGAACAAGAGAACAAGCGAGACTCTTCGGAGGCAAGAATGAAGGCGCTTCCCAAGAATCAGGGACGCACGGACCAGATGTTGGGAGCCATGGCTGACATGCTGACCTCGGTGGCATTGCCCAATCAAACTTGGGTGAGTCGCAAGCACGTGATTGGCAGCTTTTATCGACGGTCGGGGGTTGCTTATCAGGTGATCAGGTGATCAGGCGATTGACTAATTGATACGTGGTAATATGAGATTCATGGAGTGCAATGTCGTTCTTGCATAAGCAGTTGACAAGCTGTCACGGCTGCAACGATGCTTGTGGATGATCATAAATGTTAAAGTTGGTAATAATAAAAAAAAATCTATAAAATTTAATGTAACTGCAACAATCAAAAGAAAATAATTGAAGTGGTAAAAACACATAATTTTTTTAATTTTATATTTAACAGTTTAGAGTCCAGCTTTCCAAAGGTCATTAAAAGAGGCCTTCCAAAAGAGCTTTCTGTTTTTTTTTCCATCATCCACATTTTGCGGCACCCTCAGCGCCTCGGGCCGAGCATTCGAGAGCCGCTAGATGACTATCTGGAATGAAGCTTCATGAAGCTTCATGAAGCTATAACACGCATTTTTTTCAATGTGACCTGTGACCTACTCGTCCAAATATGCTTCAGGGGCCTTTAAAGAGCCACGTGAGCATGACATCACCATCATTAGCAGAAAGCATCTGGCATTGTATTACTCCACACTGTCTGGTAGTCTTCCCTTCTTCTTTTTTCGTTTGTTTGAGTCCTGTGAATGAAGCTCACGTGCCAGGAACCATCACGCCATAACAGTGAGTAGCGTCGGCAGACTGAAACCTCTGCCCTTCCACTCAATTGTTGCTGATGGAGGAAAGCGGGAAAGCCTTATGGAAAAATACAAGCTAGATTTTTGTGGTTGTGAGAGCGTAATCACTCTTAGCCAGACTTGCTCCAGGAGAGCAGGACTGCCTCTGACAAAGGCGCTCTGTGTGTGTGTGTGTGTGTGTGTGTGTGTGCAGCTGGTGGAGGGCGGCGAGGCGGACCTCCCATCACGGCGAGAGGAGAGGGGGCCCGTGCAAGGCCGCTGGGAGCCCGATTGGGAGCCCTGCCGAGAAAGAACAGGTAGGACCGGAAAGCTCCGCCCGCCGTGCTCGTCCAAACACTGGCCCTCACCTAACCAGTCACCAGCAACAAAAGCTTCCCGCTCGCTGGACTTTCCGTCTTTATGTGGAGGCTGTAAAACGAACCCCCCACCCCCCCCATGAGCCACTCAATCACTCGAACGTCAAAATATTAGCACACAATGTTAATTTTGCCGCATTTCAAAACAGGGTTTTTTAATTTTTATTGCTAGTTTTTATTTCCTTTAGATTTTTCTATTTTTTGAGTTTTTTTTAATTAGTTTTTAGTAGAGTTGTTAATTTATATTATTTTCTAAATGTTTTGTATTTGTAATTTTTTTTCTTAATATCTGGAGTATTCATAATTTTTTTATTATTTTTTTCTATATCTGGAGAATTTTCCCAGTGCAGGATCACTCGGTGAGTGTCTAACTAATTGCATACCAGATGGATTAGAAGGGGGACTAATCTAAGTCGTGCCGATAAGTGAGTAATATTGAAGTGGACCCCCGGTTAGTCACCAAAACATCCAAATACAATTCGCGGCCATTTTAAATGCATTATGGAAACAAAAAAATGGAGTTAAACTTTGAATAAGCATTTTCCACCTGAAATGGTTTGCCCCGCCCCTCCCACCCAAAAAAAAAATATAAAATTAAAACTGCAAAACGTATTCTAATTTTTTTTATTTAATTGTGTAAGTTGGTCCGTTCGTTGGTGGCACTTCTTGAGGCACTTCATGTGTGCGCCATTCCTTGTTCCTTGAGTGCAGTGGAACAAAAGGAACTTTGTTCTGGATCAGAGTTTGGATTGGGTGCTGTGTGTGTAAGTCAACGCTTGGTGTAGCAAAGAAGTGGCCCGCCGAGGGCGACAGGAAACTGTCCGCGATGCTTATCTCAAACAGCCTGCTTGAAAAACCGCTCCAATTTTTCTTTCCCGAAAACAAACACAAAGAAGTTATGTCGAATCAAGGTGACCAAACGAGAACTTGCTTCTTCCGCCTAAATTTCCTCCGGATAGGAAATTGCATGGAAAATGAGGGCAAGACAAGGCAGGAAGACGGCCAGACCACAACAACAAGAGGCAGACTTGGACTACCTCACACTTGTTCACGTTACACTTTTTCCACTGCCATGTATGGAGTATTACGACAATGTTGGGGGAAGTTGGACAAAAAGCTACAAGCGATAAAAATCGGATTGCAACGCAGCTCACAGAGAAAAGCTAGAAAATTGGATTCTCGTAATATTTATTGATTTAAAAAAAAGCCTTTCTTCTAATTCAACAGCTTAGCTATCTTGGAAATTGTAAAGATAATTCTTAAATATAGTGGTGCCGTCATATATATAACTCAACTTTCCTTGTGTTGTGAGATAGGACCCAGGTCAGGCGATATTTTTTCACTTCGACTTGTCAAGGAACTCAACAGCACCTTTTAGTCAGATAGTGAACGATTTTTCCGAAAATGAGGTTTCAGGTTCCCCGGTCGATGGATTTCAAGCAACCACGTAACTTCACCTCAACTTCCCCTAGCTTAATGCTAACGCATAATGAGTATCACCATAAAGAAGCTAACAATTAGCCTTTGTGTTGCAGTGTATTACCTTTTAAGCGGCAAATTTTTAAAACATATTCTTTATCCTCTGTGAAGAACGACGAATATTACTGCCGCTTCCTGAGTAGCAAATAACGTGGCAACTTTTTTTCACTGCTGTATGAAGTCAAAATTATTTTACCACATTAAAAATCGAACTATTTTGTCTTGCTCGTGAATTTCAATATACTTGAGGCACGTACGTGAATGAGCTCGCTTTTTGGAAGGCCATCAAACATGGATGAAGCCGCTGTGGACGTGTGATTGCACGCCGCTATGCTTTGTCACGCCGAGGTCAGCGTGTTGTTGTGTGTGTGTGTGTATATGTGTGTGTGTGGAAGGGATGGGACGAGGAGAAGGCTCTGCCATGCTCCGGAGAGCCATAAGGGCCATCTGTTCCGTCTTCAAGACACCTTCACGTGCCTTGAGAGGAATCACAGCAGATCCAAATTTTGGATTGAAATCTCTTTTTGCAAACATGACCAGTGTTGGCACGTGACGACAACCTCTTGAAATGACAAGAAGGAGCACCTTGAGAGGAGCTGTCCTCATCTTACTTAGCGTGACCGCTTTCAACACTGTCACGAACGTCCAACATGATCTTCCAACACTCTCTAATTAGAGTGTGAGGTCACGTGAGCAGCATGAAATCATTTCGATCAAGTTCTGCTCGAGGGTGGGAGAGTGCCGATCCTGGAGGCCCCCTGGGAAGGAACTCGGTATGTGACCTTACATGGGCAGAGATCGACCTGAAGCTAAAGCTAAAGCTGAGTGGCATTGTGGCGAAAGGGCCTCAGGTTAAACCATTTTGACTCTTGCCGCATTTTGATGCACCCCTTCACATCCTACAAAGTGAGACTTTCCTTCTGCTAGATGGAGATGCAGCCAAACTCGTTTCCCTCTACGTCTTTGGGAAAAAAGCGAATGCAGGCCAAGAGAGATGCTAACCTGACCGTGGCTCCCATTTCGAGATGGGACGGCAGCCAGAAAAGCTCCCCCTCGACATGTCTAGGATGCCCCTTCTCCTTAATTGGCTCTCAGCTTTGCCACGAAGGAAGAGGGAGAATCGGCAAGGGAATAGGAGAGGGGGGAAAAAATCGAAGTGAGCATATTTTGGCAGGGTTTCAGCTGGATGATGGACTGAGGAGAGGCTAATGTTAGTGGTGGTGGATGGGTTGGGGGTGAAGAACTGAATGCGTAACTGACAATGAGAGCACCGCTGCCATCTACTGTCGTGGATGTGCAATTACACCATCTTTTTTGTATCCACCCACAAAATAAGCAAATTTGGAAAAATATGTTTTCTACTTGTACTTAGAAAAATCAGAGTTCACCGTCTGGGCTCTTCAAATCATATTCCTTCCCGAATTTGTCTCTTGCATGCGGATCGACTGTCTCCTGCCCGAACAAATGTTACGTAAGTTGATTTGAAGCCATTTTGAATTTGGACGCGTCGCTTCGCCGAGACAGCTCACCGTCAATAAGCTTGCTATTCGGTAGCTCAATCCTCTGTGCTGCTTTTTGTTTTTGTGTGTGTGGGGGGGGGGGCATGCGTGGGGGGAGTCAAGGCGAGATAAAAGCAGAGAGACAAAAGGGTGTTAATGCACCCCCCCCAGATCATGAGCACGATTTTCCATATTCCTGCACAGTTTTTTGCGACACGAACGACACGATTTAATCTCCTATCAGCTCCTCGACAAACGTGCCGAGCTTTTACCAAGTAAGCCGACACCACGCGGACGGTATCGATGTCTGTTATGCAACAGCTATTAACGCCCCCTACTGGGCGTCTTGTGCTATCACACTTTGCCAGCTTATTTCAACCTCACATTTATGAATGTTGTTGACTTTTGAAGCGACGGCGAGAACGCTTTGATGCTCGTTTGAATCGCTTTATTTGAAGCACGTGTGGCGTAGAATCAAGTTTTCGAGCTGACGTCTTAGGAGGCATCTCGCTGTTCTTATGCAACGAGAACTTTTGAGAGTGACGGAAGGTGTCGCAGCGAGGCATAACGCGGCACACCTCGAGGATTTTTCTTTCATAAGCACACCTCGAGGATTTTTCTTTCATAAGCTTCTTAGTCACATGATGCACACACTCCAAACAGAACTCCAGCGGCTTCAGATGAAGTTGTCAAATTGTCTGCGTGATGCTGAGATGAGCTCGAGAATAATTGTCAGCTGTGGCCATGTTAAAAGCCCTTTGAGACGTTTCTGGGATTAATTCCTTCACCGCCATTGACGAGAATTGACGTCAGACATCACTTTGTACTGAGCTGACTTTGTGGAATGAATGAATGAATGAATTTATTTATTTATTTATTTATTTATTTTATTTTATTTTTTAAATTATTTATTTATATTTATTTGAGAATCTCGCTGTGCCACATCTTGCCGGACAGGGTGAAAATGTCTTTGCTTGATGAGTTCATCTCCCGAGAAATGGGAGCAAAGACATAAGCGTCGCATACGGAATCTTGTTCAGCACATTGTGCACCTTGAAAGCAGATCCCCAAGCGCCTCGCTCGTTCCGTCTTTGTGCAGAGACGACATCTGGGATTTGTTTGTCTCTCCTAACACATTAGCCAGTCACTGAGCTTGGAGATGAATTGTCAGGACGCACACACACACGCGCACGCACACAAAGCATAGCAACATAGTGAAATCGGAGAGCCCACGGCTCGCTCCACGGAATTACAAAGAGAAAAGAAAAGCTGCGCGTGTTGAGCGAACACAGACGTCGCCGGGAAAGGCAAGAACATTCTTGCATGTCACTTTGAAGCAAACGGCAGCGCATGACACCTGCGACCTAACATGGCTTCTCTTCTGTTCTCAATATGAAGTCTCAACGGGTGGGAGGGGATCAACTTTTCATCTGCTCGTGCAAGAGGAAAAAAAACAGCTGAGATGGAAAAGCGAGTTGTGCTTTATTGGCGGGGGGCGTTCAGGAAGAGCCAAAATAAGGGGAGTGGGAACCTTCTCCTGGAATAGCCAGTGAGGAGAGCTTGCAGACTCCACCCTCCATCCTCAGCCCTCCCCTCTTCTGTCTCTCTTGGCTGAAGCAGTCTGTCTTTTAAGCGGGCAGTTCACACAAGCGGCGAGCGAGCCCGCGTACAACATTGAAGAAAAACTGAAGACAATATGCTCAGCGCAAAATGGCTGGTCATCCCCCGCTCGCTGGATTTCTTTGCGTCTTCTTTTCTGGACTGTGGATGTGAAGTCAACTAAAGGAGGAGGCCAAACGGACCTGATTTTGCTTTCCGCTCGGAACTTTTAACGGCAGGGGGGGGGCGGGGGAGCGGCGGGTCATGCCCACCTCTGCTCATGGTCCAACAGCATGAAAGGGGGCCACCGTCGCCATCGCCACCACCGAGGCTGCTGTGGCTGCCAACACTTGTTCCGAAAAGTCCTGACTAAGTGTGGCTGCTGCTATGCCCGGGTCAGAGGTCAGTGTCACACACACATACACAAAGTAAGTCAGTCGCTTGAAGTTGCTCTCCTCTACCTCCTCCGCATTAGCTTCTTATCTCGACTCGTCATGCATCTTCTGATTTAATAAGTGAAAGGCTCCCACTAAAGCAACAGGTGTGACACACACACACACACACACACACTTTCTCGTATAAAGCAAGCAGAGACGGAACAGGAAAGGAGGATGTGCATCACACATTCTTCCATGAAAAGCAAGCGGGATGGATGAGTGTGTGTTTACGTGAGGTGGAGTTGCAAAGCGTTAGTCGGGAATGCGCGGCACGTGGCTGCATCAAACACGTAAGGGGGAATGTCCCCCCCCCCCCCCCCCTTCACGCCAACTGTGCCGTATGTTGTCATGAAGCTGTAGTCCAGTAGGACGCTCCATTCAAAGCAGAACGGGCGGCGGACGCTCGGAAAGGAAAAAATAGCAAGCTGAGGCTATAGGGGGTCTCGGGGGGTGGGGGGGGGGGTCTTCATAAAGAAGGCTTTAATATTATTGGCTGGCGTTCTTGGCTAAATACCAGAGATTCCTTGAGTTTAATCTCTTATGTAATAGATATTCTACTTTTCCATGGCCTGCAGTTCCCAAGCCAGGGCAAATACGCTGCCATCAGGTTCTGGAAGTTGGACCCAAAAGGAAGACTGAGAAGTCACGGCGTTCCAGTTGACATTTGGAAGCGGAAAGCACTCCGTGTTGTTTTATAGTCTGAGCAGGAATTGGCTCCGTTCCAAGTGTGCAGCAGGCTCCGGGTTCAACTGGTCATGTGAAGCCCGTGCCCGCTCGTTACCACGTCGAGTCGCTCGCGTTGCTTGAGGAATCGAGAGCGGCAGGGCGTGAACTTACTTTCCCCGTGGAATGTTTTCGTCGTGCCGCTCTAGGTAATCTTTAAAGTTGGCGACGAGGATTAGATGTTCCCGCAAGCGTCGGAGAAGACCATCTGTCATCACAGAGGGGCGAGAGATTTTGAAATTCGGAAAAGCCAATTTTCCATCCATCCATCCATCCATCCATCCATCCATCCATCCATCCATCCATCCATCCATCCATCCATCCATCCATCCATCCATCCATCCATCCATCCATCCATCCATCCATCCATCCATCCATCCATCCATCCATCCATCCATCCATCCATCCATCCATCCATCCATCCATCCATCCATCCATCCATCCCATTCATTCAAAAGCCACGTGAGTCATCCCGTCATGACGTGTCTGTCGGCCATGATGTCCCAATGTGCAGGCTCTTTGGCGCTCCACGGGGCGTTGCGTTGCCTCCCCTCTCCTAACCCAGCGTGGCACGCTTAATCTGATAATTTACGATCTCGTTTCAAGTACGCTGGCGGTGGCTGGCGGCGGCCGTCTTTTGCGAGAACAAGCAACTCAATCGGCTCATTCTCTGTAGGCCGCCTCTTCTTTTTGTGCCACAAAGCAGGAAGCACATTTGATTTAATATGGATCCAAAAACGGGCTGCGTTACTTTTGTTTTATGGCCGACAATTTTGGCATGAAGGGAAATGGCAGTGAGGAGGGATTATTCATCTGAACTCGACGGCACGGAGGTTGGAAAGATTGGGAAGATGCCCAACAGTGGGAGCCATAATTACGGAAAATGGCTACAAGTCAGCTGTGCGATATTAGCGCCGATCTGCACGCCGTAACAAAGTCGTTGTTTCAAAATACATTCCACTGGACATATTTAGGTTATTGCTGTGCATTTTAGTTCTCGTGACCCCCCCACCCTCCTTCCAGGCTTGGTCGGACCTTTGGAGTCTTGCTCCTCCCCCACAACAGAATTGGCACGCCATCATTTACATCAGCGGCTATACCGAAAGCTAGCTGTCATTAGCGTTAGCGGAAAACACTTTCAAAAGCTTCTTGTAAGATCTGAAAGCCAAAGGCTGTGAGGAGACACTTTTTGAGACTGACCAAAAGCACTTGAGAGTCCCGACTTGGAAACGTGAGAAGGAATTCACATAAAAAAAGCCGCACAGACTCCCAGTGACAACACAAAACGTGCATACATGGTCATGTTGGAAGCCCCATAGAAATCTCCGGCATCCACAATTATTTTGTAAAAGGAAAATGCTGAGTCATGGAGCAAGTCATGCAAGAGTGTTGTGATTGCCTTGCCAAAACAGAATTCTTGCTTTGAATGGACGATTCCACCCCGACGTGGGCCAGCGGTCGCTTCTTGATGGCTGCTCGTTTGCTTTCCTTCGCTGTTTTGCTTCTGCTTTATGATTGAGCCGATGGAAGGCGCAGCTTGTGTGCTGACTGAGCTGTGTCATAAAGATACACACACACACACACACACACACGATACAGAAAGTATTGATGTTTTTTATCAAGATTTGATTTTTTTAAAATTTTTATTCTTGGCCTCTTTGTTTTATGATTTTGTTTTAAAATTTTAATTTTTTATTTTAATTCTTGGCCTCTGTTTAAAAAAATTCATGATTTTGGGGTAATTTCTTTTTTTTACAAGATTTAAAAAAAATATTTTAATAGTTGGCCTTTGTTTAAAAAGAAATTCAAGATTTTGGGGATTTTTTTTTTTTCTTTGTCAAGATTTAATTTTTTTTGCTTATTTCAATTCTTGGCCTCTTTGTTTTGTGAGCACGATGTCTCCGATTTGGGCATTTTCCGACGAGCACTTAGAAATCAAATGAAGCCACTTTGTCGACGTCTTTTCCTCAGACACTTCCTGACAAATGGCTTGCGTTGTGACGGAGAGCAGCCCTGCTGGCAAAAGTGGGGGAAAATTGCAGCGTGGCTTTTTTTTTTTTTTTTTATGTCTCAGCTGGAGAACCTGTTTTTCACATCAGCTTATAAGGCAGACTAGAGACATTATGGAAAAAGCAACCAAAATAGCAGAATTGAAGGTATGCCGCCACTGCCGCTGCACTGCTGCGCCCCGACCTTGTGTGCCGGCCGAGATATTTTTAATCTTCGCCCCCGAGCCCACCCTGCGCCCTGCCTTTCCGCCGTGTCCATATGATTTTGTTTTTCCTTGCGCATGCAGGCGGAGGACAGAGGGGGGGAAAAGGACGAGGTGACCTGTGGCAACCCGTGTTGCATGATTTGGAATCTAACCCCTCCCCCCTCCCCTTCCTGCCGGTTATGAATGATGTGCAACGTTTTTCTTCTTTTCTGCTCAGCGTTTTGCTCAATTTTCCCGGACGTGTGGGTTTTTGCACAGCTTTCCTCCAACTTGCAAGCTCCCTTTTGGCTTCCTCAAAGCACCATTGGTAAATGTGAGAAGGAGGCGAATGAGGGAAGAAATTATGGAAGACAGGAGTGCATTCCATACCTTGTTTAGCAAGAATTCTCCAACAGCAGAGGCCACTTTTTCAAACGATACTTTTTTCCCTTTTGAACCTTGTGATCCACTTTTTTTTGTACGTGTTGTAAGCAGTTCTCAAACACGGGAGATGTTACACCAACAATCTTTATTTTCATTTTAAGAGAAACAAATAGGTGCAGATGCTGTTTTTATATGACCAAACTGCAAAGATGTTCATTTTTCTTGGGTAAAATTTAATTTTTTTAGAACTGAAGATGGATTGTCAGAGTAGAATTATTATTATTATTATTATTATTATTATTATCATTATCATTATCATTATCATTATCATTATTATTATTTACAACTGACGATGTTTGCTAGGATTGTAAGAGTAGATTTTTTTTGCAACTGATGTTTGCTAGGATTGTAAGAGTAGAATTTTTCTTTTTTTTTTTTTTTACAACTGACGATTGCTTGGATTGTAAGAGTAAAATTTTGCAGTCAATGTCAAATAGCCTGAGCTGCGTCGTTGCCGTATACTAAACAGGTCACATCTGTCACGACTGTTATTTATTATATGTAGGTTGTCATGGTTACTGTCCGTCTGTGTACTCGCCCCTCCCTTCCTGCGTCAACTCACAATCTATCTCACCTGCCTCTCGTTACCTGTCTCGTATTTAAATCCTGTCTGCGTGTCATTCCTGTCGGGTCATTGATGTCCTTTGTCTCTCGTCCCGTCTGTCGTTCTTGTCTTTTCGTTATACTCGTTCCTAGTCGAGCTTCTTGTCGTCTGTCTTTTGAGTTTGAGTTTTAGGCGGCTTTTCAAAGTCACTTGTAATTCTTTTTACTTGGCGTGCAAAAACCTTAGCGAGCGCACTGTAGCGATTTGAATTCTAGATTGCGGCTAAAAGTGTGTGTGTTTGTGCGTGTGTGTGTCACATTTGCCTGTTTAGTGTGTTGTTGTGTGAGTGGAAAAATGTTGTGTATTAGTCGAACGTCCTCCTAATGGCCAGAAGCAAAAGCGTATTGTTTTCCAAATAACAATTGCAGCTGCTCTGGTCGAAACATTGACAAAAAAAAAAAAATCGATGCTAATGATGACATTAAAGCGGCGAGTCTTTTGTTTTCTCATCTTCCCATGGTCTCATATTTTGTGCGTCTCTCTCTCTCTCTCACTTTCTTCTTTTGACTTTGGTTGCCATGGCGATGAAGTCGAGAATCATGACACAATATTTGTCTGGAAAGCTTTGAGCTGCTCCTTTTGTGCGCTCCTTGGCCTCACCAAATTAGCGTGATGCAAAAACACAAGAGGAGATCGTAGGTGCTGCTCGGACTCTGATCTCACCTGGCTCGCATCCTGACCACCACTTTGCTTTGTGTTCTCAGCCCTGCTGGACTTAATGTCAACCTTGTTTGCCAACGTGTGAGTCATCCCCCCCCCCTCCCCCCCTCTTTGGCGTGTGCCTGGATAATCATTGTGATGATGTGTTTGCTTGCTAACACGCGAGCGGACTTTTTGGTTGTATCTGACTCAGTTCTTCTCTGGTATTTGTTCAGCAGATGATTCTGTTCTGTGTGTATTGGACATTCAATAGGACAAATTGCAATGTCGGCCAGAATTTGGCCAGCCGTTTGGTTGCTCTCCCAAATTTCCTAATGGCACTCGGGCAAGGCTTTTTTTTTCTTCTGGAGTTTTCGTTGATGCTTGACACGGGCTGGCTTCTTCCTCTGTTACTTAACCGCGCGTGTGCGTGCGTGTGCTCCTGGAAGCGTGGCGGTGTGTTGATTCCAAAAGTGGGTCAGTAGGAGGACAGGAAATCTCCGTTCCTTCGTCTGCCTTCTTGTTACTTCTACTTCTATGCTTTTAAAAACTGCAAAGGGAAATTTGATTATTATAGGTAAGAAATGATGCCTTTAGGTCGATTTTAGAAAGACGCTTGCACCTCCTTGTTCTTGTGTGCTGACATCCAAGGGGCAAGAGTGCAACGCAGACTAATACGCAGTGGCAGGAAAAAGAATTCGGGGTGGGGGGGGTCAGATGATGCAGGAGGAAGGGTGGGAGAGACAAGTACCGGCCGCTATTTATGAATCACAGGTCTGCATGAATCAAATGTCAACGCGCATAGTCACGCAAAAGTGTCAAAGATTCCCAAAAGCCACAATGACGTCATTTTACAGGACAAAGGTGGAGCTTTGGAAAATGTCTTCTCCACCTGGCAAACTATGGAGTCCATCGCAATTGATACTAAGTGCCTGGCTGTCTGGTTGTCTCCCTTTCAGTCTGCACATCCTGCGTGCTGAGTGTCCATTTCCTCTGAGTGGCTAAAATGCAATCGAGCCGTCCCGCCAGGGATGAACGCAATAAAGTTGTCGGGCGAGAAAGGGGATGTTGTTTGTGTGTGTGATGTTGTGCAGCTCTTGCGACGTGGGGGGGTGTTGTTATTGATTGCATCTGCTTGCCTCGTGTGTGTGTGGATGTGTGTGTTGAAAGGACAAAGTGGAGTTGCTGCGAACAAGGATGCTCCATTAGCGCCCGCGCTTTTAGCCTGATTTGTCCGCTCAGCAGCTCTCAGAGCAAGTGATCAATAATAAAGGAAAAGGATGGCTGTCTATCCGTGCGCCTTTCTCCAAGCTCATTTTTCTTGATGTTCCACGTTTGCCCGCTCTCCTCTTTTGTGCCAAACGTTTACGGGCCTCTGGAGAATACGGCGGCGGTCGCCCTCTTAACGTGACTGGGCAAGTGGTTTGTTAATTACAATTAGCGGGTTAGCTTCCGCCACATTAATTGAGCTTGTGAAAACTTGTTTTCCTGGAGCTTTCTGAAAACACGATAAAATTAGCAAAAACAAACGACCCCAATCTCAACCGTGTAATTAACATTTAGATTTTTCCATGAATCTTGGTTGCAATGAAGATGAGTGAGCAAAGCAGTTTTGATGTTTCTGAATTGTCACAAGCTAGCGCCGTAGTTAAGCTGCATTAAGAAAATGGCTGTAGCTAAGCTTTGATTTGAGGTTCCATTATCCCAATGAATAGCGTGCGGCACTATCAGCACACGGCAGGGTTGAGGGAGAGTGGGAAGATGAACCCCCCCGAATGTGTGGGTGCGTAATATAAAATAAGCAAGGTTGTCAGTCGGGGGAGCGTGTCGCTTTGAACGTCTTTTTCCTTTTGTGCTTTCCCGTTGCTGTGACTAAAAGATTCCACAGCTCTCTCCGCGGCACCTAGTTGAAGGTTTCCTGAGCTTTATCGGGTCAGCTGGGAAACCGCAGTTGCCATGGTGACAGATGTGGAGGTGATGAATCCGGCGTGTTATGTGTATATCAATGTGTACCGTATTTTCCGGACTATAAGTCGCTTTTTTTTCCCCATAGTTTGCCCGGGGGTGCGACTTGTACTCAGGAGCGACTTATGTAATGTGTTACATCAGGCTTTTTCTCAGTTCTTTGTTTATGTAACATTAGCATAGCCTATTCTATTTCGAATTTAAATTTCCTTTCAAGATGTTTGTTCTTGGTGTTGGATTTTATCAAATAAATTTCCCCCACTTATACTCTTATGCTTTTTCTTCTTTATTATGCATTTTATGGCTGCTGCGACTCCAGGGCGACTTATAGTCCAGAAAATACGGTACTTGATTCAGCGGGCTGAAGAGCTTCAGCCGCTCTCTCGGCCTCTCTCGACCTTGGTGGGACTCTCAGAAATGCTGCGAGCCTCAACTATCCAATTCCAAGAGTTTCTAGCATGCAAAGTTCCCAGTCAGACTTCCTTCTCACGTCCGCTTCCAGCGATTGTTCTGCTGGACACACGCTGCTCAGATTAGAGAGGAAATTCTCTCCCTCTTGTGGAAGCGTGAAGCATGTCTGATTTGAAAGTCGTGTTTGCATCAGGCAAGGTGACATTCGGAGAAGGACAATCATCCACGCTCACTTCAAATTGAAGCCACAGTGCCCGCATTCAAGTTGGACTTGGAGTTTCACTCTACTTGGAATTTGAGGGAGCTGTCTCCACGCTCAACTTTATCAAGGCAATTTTCTTGGGAGACACGTACCAACGCAACCCCGATAACATTCTTGGAAAGAATATTTGGTGCTTTCAAAAGGAGATAGTGGCCAAAGGTTTTGTCGGCTTACAGTAATCCTAAAAGCGATCCAGGGTCAAACCTGAGGTCATCTGGATGCGTCGCATATTTGAACGCATTTGGGGGTAACGACGGACACAAAAGAAACAAAAAAAAAAACCAGTCCTAAGCAAACATCCTGGTTCTTTTTGGACCTACTCAAAAGTGCAAGCTTCCTTCGTACGTCTGACATCATCTTCATCCACATTCTTCTACCTTTCATCTCATCATGTGACCAAGTGAAAATGGTGCACTTCCTGTAAACAAAGCTCACACAGCTGTGTCTTCGGGGTGTGTGTGTGTGTGTGGCTATTTTTATATATCCACTCTTTGTTTTTATTTCTCGCTCACTTCCACGTCGGAGCGACCTGCGGCGGTGCCCTCTGTTTTGCTTCAGCGGGCACTTCACATATGCCGTTTTCGCTCCACCGTTTATGGAACATGCAGCGTAAGCCGGCGTGACGTGGTTGGAGTCTCGGAGGCCCGGCCGCGCTTGACCTCTTTTGCTCTTCCCGCAGACTCGTATTCGACGGCGGCAGGCAGCGAGGGGAGCATGTCAACCTCTGTGGCGTCTCTGCCTCCGCTGGCTTCCAGCAGCTCGGCGCCCAGCTCGCCGGGCTCCAAGCGCTCGGTGAGCACGCTGAAGAAATGGCTGAGCAACCCCGTTCGCAAGCTGAGCGTCGGGGCCAAAGGCGAGCGTCAGATCCGCAAACTGGAGGGAAAGACTCCTCCTCTTCCTCCTCCTTTTCCGTCCCGCAGTCCGAGCCAGGATCCGGGCGGGTCCCTCAGGCCCGACGAGCCTCTCGCCATCCTGCCCGTCACGCAGACGGAACTGGTGAGCTTTATGCTGAGCGATCATTTACTTGTCCTTAGCTATCAACTGAACTTTGCTCTAAAACGCTTTGGTGATGATGTCATCATTAATTATGCAGTATGTGGCTCGATAGCAAAAAAAAAAAAAAAAAATCTCTGCGTGAAATATTTCAATGTATTTGGCTTAATAGCCAAAAAAAAAAAAATGCTTCTCTCTGCGTGAAATATTTCAATGCTGATTGCAGCGCTTAGCAAAAGGTCAATTGAGGTCACATGATTAGTTTTGGGATTCAAATGAGTCTCCAACATTTTAGCTGCTATTAATAAAACATGAAGCTGCAGTTCACCTGAAATGACCAACGAAGCTGCTTTTCTGTCTTGGTGTACGGCAGGAGTGGAAAGACGGACTGGCGAGCCCCGAGGATCTGTCGCCGGCCACACTCCAGTCCCCCGCTTACATCACCGACTCGCTCATTGGCTGCACGTCTCTGCCTCACACGCAGGTCTGTCTGTCTGTGTCTCTGTGTCTCTGTCTGTCTCCCTCTCTCTCTCACAATTGTTTTGTTAACAAACAGAACATTTGACCCGCTTTTTCCAAACATCTCCCCCGTTTTCCCCCTCCTCCCCTTGACATGATGGAGGCTGACAATGAAGTGCTTTCTGCGGCCATTTTTTTTTTTCCAAGAAAATCAATAAGTGGACTTGCCAGTCAAGTAAATAAATAATTCCTAGAATTTACGTTACTAGGAACCCGTCAGTCAGTCGCGCAGTCTTCGATTGTCTGTGGCGGTAAGCGGCGGGCAGCAACCTGTCTCAAGCCAGACTCGCATTTTACAAAAAGTCTCGGATAGCATCGAGCAGAAAATGGCTGAAAGATGCCGTCGCTGAGGACACCTGATGCTTGGCAAGAATGCTTTCATGTCGTCATCAAACAAACGGGCGCCTCCGTTTGGCTCTTAGTTCGGATCTGGCCTACCTACCTGCCTGCCAGTTGAAAGAAAAAAAGATCTGAAGCTAAAATGATTATCATGAAAAAGCTCAAATAAGAAGACTGAGGTCAGCCATCTTGAAAGAGAGAGAACAGAAGGAGAGAACACTTTTGGACACACTGTTATCTCTTATCAAATCAGCCCCCCCCAGTCGACCATGCTTATTGTTTCTCCATCAGTGGAACATTTTGTTAAGCAGCAAAAAAGGAAGCTGGCTGGCGAACCAGATGAGAACATTTTCAATGGTTTTCCTGAGGAACAGCCCGTACGGTCGTCTCGCCCCGCAACATCAACAATACGATGAAGTTGTCGGGCGCTATCCTTGGTTCTCCGCGCTCGGGCACGGTGAGAGCTAGCAGGCCAAACACACGCGATGCTCTTCCAAAGCAAATGATGGTTGCTACCTCCAAGCGCAAGTAAAGATTTGGGAATGACTTCATGGAGACCGCACCGCATGCTTGATAAATGGTACCAAAACACAGAGAGAACAAAGAGTGCATAGAAGCAACAGCCGCCAGCCGGCGTTGGACTTATTTTGTGGTCACGCAACTCCAGGGGAACATTTCAGCAGTTATGTTGTCAAGGTTTGTCTCGCCGAGATGCAGCTTTGCTTATTTACGGGCTGGCTGGCTGAAAAATAAAATGTGGACCCGGGGGAGACGGCCATTCGTCTTTCTGCGGGCACATCTGGATGTGATCAGGGAAGCAGCTTGGCTCAAGCTCTCCTGGAGGGACAAAACCAGCCAGGGGTCTCGCCGTCTCCGTGGATACTCGCTCGCTCCTGCTGTGCACCTACCACCTCCAACCCCCTCTCTCTCTCTCGCTCTCTCTCTCGCTCTCTCTCGCTCTCTTTCGCTCTCGCATTCCCTCTCTCCCTCTCTCGCATTCCCTCTCTCTCACTATCTCTCTCTCTCGCGTTCCCTCTCTCGCATTCCCTCTCTCCCTCTCTCGCATTCCCTCTCTCTCTCTCTCTCTCTCTCTCGCTCTCTCGCTCTCTCGCTCTCTCGCTCTCTCGCTCTCTCGCTCTCGCTCTCGCTCTCGCTCTCGCTCTCGCTCTCGCTCTCGCTCTCGCTCTCGCTCTCGCTCGCTCTCTCTCTCGCTCTCTCTCTCTCTCGCTCTCTCTCTCTCTCGCTCTCTCTCTTTGTCTCGCTCTCTCTCTCGCTCTCTCTCTTTGTCTCGCTCTCTCTCTCTCTCTCTCCCGCTCTCTCTCTCTCTCTCTCTCTCCCTCTCTCACTCCCCCTCTCCCTCTTCCTCTCTTTCACTCTCTTGCTCACTCACTCACTCACTCACTCACTCACTCACTCACTCACTCACTCACTCACTCACTCACTCACTCACTCACTCACTCACTCACTCACTCACTCACTCACTCACTCACATTTCTGTCTGTATTTATTTCTCAGCGATTAGGTGTATATTTCTGGTGGCGGGAGCGGTGTGTGTTTGTGCGTGTGTGTGTGTGTTTTGTGTTCCAATTTGGGAGGCTCTGCTTGACCTGACCTGTGATGGCTGACATGGATTTGAGCAAAGACAGACAGCCGTAGATTTAGATTTCGCTTTGGAGCGTCCAAGGAACATAAACAAGCCAGTGTCTAAAAATAAAGGAATGGGATCATTTTTGGGAGAGAGAAGGTTGTTGTTCAAATTTTAGCGGGATTAGCATACGCTGCTTGTGGCCCCCGGTAAATTGTGAATTCCAGGAAAACGGCATCTCAAGGATTGGGGGCGCCCTCTTGTTATGAATGCCGCAGCAGAAATGAAAAGGTAGAGCGGCAGCCATGCCTGTGGGCTCCTCCAAGCGTCGGATGGTAAACAGGAAAACAACCTTGACGAGCTCGTAAATCAGCCCGCCACTTCTCCGCCTGCTGTCGTCGTTTCGCTTGTCCTGCGGGCGCCAAACTCAATCAGGTTCCTCGGCGGCTTCGTCTGTCAGCGGCACCGCAAACTTTTCATGTTTATCACCTTATCTTCTTCCTTCCATTTCTTTGACTGATCTGTCAGGTTTGCCCATCTCCGTCAGATCATCTTCTCGTTCGAATTTGTCGTGCGCCGGTTGCCTCGGCAACCTGCGTCATTACCGCGTCCCCGCTTGCGCTTTATCGCCGTTGTTTGCCACAATGGCGGTCCGCCCCAGCCGCCTTTGATTGACACGTCTTGTGCGTCTTCAGGACACTCTGGACACCCAGTCCAGCTCGGTCGCTCCTGACGACAGCGGCTCCGTCCTGATGGACGACACCTGCAGTCAGTGGTCTTCGGCCGCGGACACCGAAGAAGAACGGAGAAGCGCCCTTGAAAAAAGCTTGTAGGTCTTCTCGTCAAGAGTTTGGATCTTAAGTCTGATGTTACTTTAGTTTATGGTTACCCATTTGTCTCTTTTGTCTCTCAGGTACGTATTGAAGGAGCTTATTGAGACGGAGAAGCATTATGTAGCAGACCTGGGCCTCATAGTGGAGGTAAAGCTCAAAGAACTTCAAATCCTCCTCATTGCCATTTTGGCATTTGGGCGCCGTCTCCAGTTTGAAACAGATGTGAGGAATTATGAGCTGGTGCCTGAGATCGCTTCAAATACTTTGGGGGCGTGCAAAAATTGCAAAAAAGTCATGTGATGCGCAAGCTAGCTTTACGAGTCATGGATTCTTTTTTGGTCCAAATTCCATTAGCACCTCCGTGGTTGTCTTGCAGGGCTACATGGCCACAATGAACTCCAAAGGCATACCGGAGGACATGAAGGGAAAAGACAAGATTGTTTTTGGGAACATTCATCAAATATTTGACTGGCATAAAGAGTAAGGCCTCCATTTTTTTCCAGGGGAGGACAAAGGAACAATGGCTCGGGCATCCAGGCATGTTGTTTGTGTTTCCTCCTCTCTAGCTACTTCCTGGGAGAGCTGGAGAAGTGTGTGGCCGAGCCAGAACGACTGGGTCAGCTTTTCATTAAACACGTGAGTACTGAGGTACATACATATAGCTAGCTAGCTAGCTAGCTAGCGAGCTAAATAGGTCGCTAGCTAAATAGATAGCTAGCTAGATAGCTAGCTAGCGAGCTAAATAGGTCGCTAGCTAAATAGATAGCTAGCTAAATAGCTCGCTAGCTACCTAGCTAGCGAGATAGGTAGATAGATACTTTATTGATCCCGGGGAGAAATTAATGTGCCGTATTCTCGCCCAATTTTGTTTGGCCTGCAGGAGCGACGTCTGCACATGTACGTGGTGTACTGTCAGAACAAACCCAAGTCGGAGCATATTGTCTCGGAGTACATCGAAACTTACTTCGAGGTGAGGAGCTTACTCCATCGCTTTATGTTTTGTAACACGAGACACGTTGAAAATCAATTTGCTGCTTTGTTTACGTGTCACGTTGAAGGTTGGCGCTGTCGCGTCCACATTTGATTTGTTTCTTTGTTTTGCCTCAAGGAATTGCGTCAGCAGTTGGGTCACAGACTGCAGCTCAATGATCTGCTCATCAAGCCAGTCCAGAGGATCATGAAATACCAGCTGCTGCTCAAGGTGAGCATTTTTAAGCTCGCACAATCCAAAGTGCCCGGAGCGCCCACAAAACGGGTCCAGATCTCTGGAATGTTCTGGTGCCCATGCTGTGTTTATTTGCGTAGGACTTCCTGAAGTATTCCATCAAAGCTGGGATGGACACGGACGAATTGGAGGTGGGTGTTCTGAAGGAACCGGTTAGGAGCTTGTGTTTGGATTCATCAGCTTACTTTTCAAACAGAAAGCGGTGGAAGTCATGTGCTTCGTGCCCAAACGCTGCAACGACATGATGAACGTGGGCCGACTCCAAGGGTTTGAGGTAAGTCCTGAGGATTTGGACGGCAAGGCAAAGGGCCACCAGAGGCTCCTTGCGCTAAGTTTAGCAGCGCCACTTCCTCTTGTTGTTGTGTTTCTCTTACGCTGCGGGTACAAGGGCAAGATCACAGCCCAGGGGAAGCTGCTCCAGCAGGACACCTTCACCGTCACCGAGCAGGATAGCAGCTTCCTGTCCCGAGCCAAGGAGAGAAGGGTCTTTCTCTTTGAGCAGCTGGTTATCTTCAGCGAGCCCATTGACAGGAAGAAGGGCTTCTCGCTCCCCGGCTACATCTTCAAGAGCAGCATCAAGGTAAGAGCGGAAGTGAATTGACCACAAGATGGCGTTGTCACCTGGATTGCATTCCAGGTGAGCTGCTTGGGGGTGGAGCCTCCCGCCGAAGGTGACGACGCCCGTTTTGTGTTGACGTCGCGCAATCCCGACGGCAGCGTGGTTCGCTTCCAGTTGCTGGCCTCGTCCCCGGAGACGTGCCGGGCTTGGCTGGACGACGTGCTGCGCATCTTGGAGACGCAGCGTGACTTCCTCAACGGTTAGCTCCGCCCCCATTGGCGTATCTTCTCGGGATTAATCATCAAATGATCTTTTTTTGTCAGCCTTGCAGTCACCGATTGAGTACCAGCGGCGGGAAAGCAAGTCCAATAGTTTGGGGCGATGCATGAGACCCCCCGTGTCCACGGACGGCGCCCTGCGACCGCACTCCTCGGCTTCCATCGACCGCCACAAGCTACCCTCCCTTCATTCCCACAACATATCGCTTCCCGCCCTTCACCTGCCCAGTCAGGGGGGCGCCACTGAGACCTTCTTACGGCAAGATGTAGGTGTACGCCGAACGCCGTCGCATTCTTGAAAGGTCTTGAACGCCCGCCGTCGCTTTTTTCAGTCGTGCCCTCCCGACTCGGTTTCTCCGTCGCACGTTCAGCTGACCTCGTCTGACTCGCCCAGCTGTGGCGCCGTTTCCAACGGGCTCCACGCACCATCCACGCAAAGCACACAGGTTTGTTACCTTTCTAACGAGCTTGCCTTTTAATTATGGGGACTAATTAATTCGGTTAGGACCTCGTATTCTTAATATTATTCGTTGATCTTTCTCGTCTGGCATCGTTCTTACCTCAAAAGAACCAACCTTGACCCTGACGGTCCAAGCGAGCGTAGACATGTGTTTTTCTTGAAGCACTTTTCTAACCACAGAGCCATATAATGAAGTCGTTACCTGAAGCGAGCCACGGAAGGGAAAGTGGGTTCGTGCATAAACATGGTGGAAATTGCGATGGAAAGAAACGTAATCGTCAAGAGAGCGAAAAGGAGAGTAGCACGTAAACAACATACTTCAGGACTCCGGGAACAGAATTTTGGAGCAGCTGGTGAGTCTTGAGAGACTTTTCGCAGCAGCCTGAGCAATATCAATTTTTAATCATGATACTCGTACAAAGTAGGGAAAGTTTTTTTTTTTTTTTCTTCGAATGCAAAGTTCTTATGGTGTCGGGAGTTTGTCCGGCGTTTTCTTCTCTGACTCAAGCTGGAGCGGCCGGCTAGCTCACAAACAGGAAGCAGGAAGTGGCTTAGAGATGCTTATCCAAAGCAGATAATTGTTTCCCAAACGCGCCGACCTGGGCTGAATAGGAGGAACTTCACGCCGGGCCTGCAAACACCACATCGCTTTCTTCCACACGTCAACATTGCAATTTCATGCGCGGCGCTCGTGCTAACTCGAATAATACTGAAAAGCTTTCCGTGGGTGTGTCAAATGTTTTGCCGCAGAGAGCAGGCAACGGCTTCCGCAGGGCCCAAGCGGCGGATTCCGGAAGCCAGGCTCCGTTTTCGGGTCCCTCGACCGGACGACGTCCGAGCAACTTGGCCCAGCTGGCTGAAGATGACCTTTGAACTCAGATGGCTTCCCTCTCATCTTCTAGCCTGGCGTGAAGGCGCCACAACTTACTTGGGCAATCTTGAAGGAACCTGTAATTGACTTTTCTTGAAAAACAAAAAAAAAGGTGATGAGCCACTTTGCGTGCACATGAAGACGATTCCCGCAGGATATCGCCGGCCGGGCAAGGACAATCAGCGTCGGGTGACAATTCCTACTTTTGACTTTGAAGGGTTTTGACTATCAAATGTTCATTCCTAATTGGGGAGGTCACTGGATTGTGCCTTTCAGTTCGTACGCACCAATGTATGGACACCTTTTTTCTTCCCGCCCCCTCCCTGCATGAGAACGGATGTGCATGGACGTGCTCTTCCTGTCCTCTTTGCTAATAAGTGCTGTGGTCCACCTGGCGGATGTTCTGCTGAGGTGCAGGAAACACGTCAATGGTCAACATGACACCAAATTCAAGGGTCAGTGAGCACGGAGCATCTTGAGCAAGTATACTCCGCAGACACCAAGTGCTTTGATTGCGCTTTTGCAGGACAGAAAATGACCTCTAGAGGGCGCCAAGCGTCGGACACTGCGAGGCCGCCTGTCGGTTTGTTTGCGCACCGCAAAATTCTCTGGTCTATCTTGTATTTGTTTTTCTTTGTTGTTGTTTTTTTATTGCTGTTATTAATATTATTTTAAACTTCCTTCCAAAGCTGAAAATTGACTTTTTATTTCAGAGGACAGAAACATGACTGTGATGTCCAAGAAATAAAAACTTGTAATCAGTTATTTGCTCTCTTGTTCCCTCAATTCCATTTTCTCCAATTCTGGTCTTTGGATGTAAACAAACTCATTTGCTTCCCTTCTGTCAAGAAGCGTTATGCCTTTTGACCAGTAGAGGACGACAGAGTGCTTCCTCATCAAATTCGTATTTTTACCTTACAACCAATACTGTTCTTTAGTCACGCAGCTTTCCATGCTATTTTTTTTCTACAAAAAAACCTTACTACACGTGATCATTTTTTTTTATATACAAAAAAAGGCCTATGATACATTTGTCACATTTTTACAAAAAAAAGTCCAACTATACTTGATCATTTTTTTACAAAAATAATCCTAACTACATGGTCATTTCTTTTTATTCAAAAAAGTTTCACTTTACATCTTTTATTTTGAACTCCTAACCCAAGTTTGGAAACCCTTATGTTAAAACCCTGACCCATGTTTAAAACTCTATCCTGACCCTAGTTTGAAACCCCAACCCAAGTATGAAACCCTGACCCTACTTTGAAAACCTGACTCTGCTATGAAAGCCAACTTTAAATCCCTAACCCTAAGTAAATCTGCCATTGCTATCATTTGACTTTTTATCACATTCTTTAAACATGATTTTTCTTGCTCCCAAAAATGCCCAATCAAACGTATCGCTTTTATATGACCGTATTTTTCCATTCAACAATGTTCGTGTCCTCGATGATGTGCAAAACGCCATAAAAAAGTTCTTCTGCCATCGACACGACCTTACATGGACTTCTGCAATCCCCCCCCTCCCTTGAAGAAGCTTCAAACACTGGTGCAAACAAAGAGAGGGAACCCCTGGATGAGCAGACATCTGGTTGGCCGCTCTCGAGATAAAGGCCCATTCGGAGCCGTAAAGCTGAGCCTATCGTAACACGACTGTGATATACGGCTACAGTTCACGAGGGGGGTTGGGGGGGGGTATTAACTTTCACAAGGGTGCAAAATCAAAGGGAGTTTCTGTCACCAGCGAGGGGGTCCCGGCAACAGGGGTCCCATTCACAGGCAATTCCTAGCCAGTGCCCTCCTTCCCTCCCTCTGTGGCATCTGTTGACTCAATCTTCAATCAAACTCTAAAAGGCCACACGACTGTGAACTTGCTTGCAGAAGGCGCGAGCGAGCGACCCCGGGATGACAATTTAGTGCTTTGAACAACCATCTTGGGCTTCCTTCACGCCGGCGGCACAACGGGGCAGCTTTATTATTCCGTAGGGGATCAAATCATCATTTGCATGTACATCAAATGTTAGGGCTTTTGGGAGCTCTGCAGGGGAGGGGTCCCCATTTAGGGAATGAGAAAGATAAATAAAATAAATCAGCCCATTTTTATGCGCATTTGCACTTGTGAAGGGGCGAGAAAGTGACATTAAAGAAGTGCGCCTCGTTTCAATTGTTTATTAAATTTCACATGCGGCCATTAACCGAGTAACAGTTTGCATTTATACATAATTACAGTCACATTGGAATGTTACGCATACACTTTGGGAAAGTGTTTTAAAATATTAAGGTGAGGCAAACAAATTAAAATTTTTGCACTGTAGGGGAAAAAAAAGTTGGGTAAAGGCAACATTTAAAAAAATTAACGTTGGGCAATTGAAGGAAATATTTGAAGTTTGGCTTTCCTGTATTTTCAACAAAAAAATTAAACATCTCTCGTATTGCTGCCCAACTTTAAGAGTCAAATCAACTCGGCAAATTGTTTTGGATCAACCCAAAAAAAACTTGCTTTGTTGACATAAATGTAAATGATTGATCTTTTCAAGTTGTTCCTCTCCCAAAACATTTTCTCCATGTAATTCTTCAATTCAGCATCTCGTCATTCTTCATCATTCATCCCGAGCTTTCTCGTATGGCTTACCTTTAATTGCACAAAGGCGAGGTCATGTTCCTCATTGAAATATAACAAGAGAACCGCTTTCTAAAATTGAGAACCTGTGAAGCGTTTTTTTTTTTTTTGCTGGCCTGCTCAGAACGTTCGTGGAGCTCGCCGGTGTGCAAAGTTTGGATCGGGAACTTCCGGCCGTTACTCTCTCTTGATGTTGGCCAGCAGAGGGTCGGCGGCGTGCGTCGGCTGACCGGAGCGGCTCTTCCTGCTCTGGTGGGTCTTGACGTGCTTGGAGAGGTGGTCGCTCCTCATGAACCTCTTGCCGCACTGCTGGCAACCGAAACGTTTCTCGCCGGTGTGCGTGCGCAGGTGCCGCTGCAGCTCGTCGGAGCGCGTGAAGCTTTTACCGCAGAAGAGCCAGTTGCAGATGAAGGGCCGCTCGCCGGCGTGCCAGCGCAGGTGGGCCTTCAGGTGCGAGGTCTTCTTGTACACTTTACCGCACTCAGGAATGTGGCAGATGTGCAGTCTCTTCTTGCCAAACTCCAAGCCGGCACCACCGCCGCCGCCGGCTTGGCAGTTGGGGCACTTGCAGCGCCTGCAGCGGCGCGTGGAGCTGAGCAGGCCCTTGGAGGTCCCCTGGAGGAGAGCGGCGATCTGCGGCTGGTGCCCCAACACCAGCTGCCTGCCCAGAGTGAAGGGGTGGTTGGAGGGCGGGGCGTTGCTTTGGGGAAGGCTCCACCATTGCTGGCCTTCTTCACCGTGATGCCTGGCCGAGGAGTTCTGGAGGAACCCGGGGAAGTTCTGTCCCACGCCGCTGTGTTGAGGGTAGTAGGAGCCGTTGGCCTGCACTTTAACGGGGGAGAGTTCAAACGAGTACGCTGAGGCGGGCTCGGCCGGAGGGGTGAGAGGAAGCTCGTGGTGCGGATGATGATGATGATGGTGGTGGTGGTGGTGCGGGTGGTGGCTCAGGCTGGACTGCACGTGTCCCGGAAACTGCACCTTGGGCACGGTGAAGGTCATCTGGTGCGTGCCGAGGGCCGTGCCGGGCGCCATGTCGTTGCTCCACAGCTGGAACATGCCGGAAGCGGAGCTGACGCTGGCCTCGTAGGGGAACTGGGAGCCTTCCGAGCCTGTGCTACTGCCCACCTGCCAGGCCTGGCTGCAGGTGGTGGCCAGGAAGGACAGGGCGCCGGGAGGGCCCTCCGGAGACGAGCTGGGCGTGCGGTCCTGTTTTGGGGGCAAAAACAAAATGGCCGTAAATACAAAAGCACACTTAAACTGAGCTTTCATTAAATTGCATTTTATTAGTCAGCGCAAAGGAAACATTTTGTTAATTGTAGTAGCAGATTAGCTCATTGAGCACCTCTCATAATTTAAAATTAGTCACTCTTGTTCAGTGAAAAAAAAGGTTTGTTGAATTTACGCTATTTTATTTTGCCAAGTGGTCACATGAAATAAAAGCATCCGGATCCAAATATATATAAATTATTTTATTTCGTGCAACCACTTGCCAAAATGAAATTGAGTAAATTCAACACACACACCATCACCTGCCAATGTTAAAATCAATTCCAAAATATCGAATCGGATTTATCAATCCAACAATTTACAACGCTGCAAGGAAATCAAATCATCACGAAAATTAACTTCATCCCGAAGTTAGTCAAACACAATCAAGAAAATATAAAGCTGATAATCGGATCGTGACTGCATTTTTATTTTTGTTCACAGGAAGAATAGTCTATTCTAGAAAAAGAAGTGAAGCAAGTCCTCGACGCTGAAACATGAAAGTGCAGAGTCACGTGTCGGCAACAAACCTGCAAAAAGGTATGCAAAAAGTTGTCAGTCCTTTGTATGGTGAGCGCAGCCATGTGTCCTCGCGTCGCGTCTTCTCCACCACGCAAGTGTAACGCGAACGCCTACGCGAGGCTGCAAAGTGGACCAAAGTGACGCTTTTACGCGCGCGGCTCCTGCGCACTCCCGGGAGAACCGCACCGGGACAATCCCGCCGCATTCAAAAACAAAGTCCACGCTGGCGAAAGGTGGTCGCGGTGCTCCACAGTGTAGGACGTACGTGCAGGGGCGGTCCGCATGAAATCGTCGCCATCAACTCCTGACGAGGCTGAGCGGGGTGCGCGTCTTTATAGAGGCAAAAAGATCCGCTCCACGGGGTCTCCAGTATGATGCAGGAGAGCGAGTCAATGAAAAGGAGAGCGTCAGATGAAGGGGTGGGCCGCTCATCATTTCAAGCAAAAGATGACCCCCCAACAAGTGACTCCTCCCCTCTCCTCCTCCATTGATGTGAACACAAGTGGAGGGACGACCCTCCCCTCCTCGCGCAATTTATGATCGTAAACTTTTGACATAGTACGTTATAGTATGATACTGGATATAAAAAAAAAATGAAATTATTCTATTTGTATTGAATTCAGTGGGTCCCAAAATGGCTGGATAAAAAAAAAAAAAAAAAAAAAAACATCTTCATGTTGTCTGGGTTGACTTGTGAC
Organism: Syngnathus scovelli; assembly: GCF_024217435.2. Lineage (NCBI taxonomy): Eukaryota > Metazoa > Chordata > Actinopteri > Syngnathiformes > Syngnathidae > Syngnathus > Syngnathus scovelli. The sequence continues at coordinate 3,178,210 of NC_090848.1, forward strand.
CCAACAACAACAATTATATGTCTGCCGTTTTTCACCTTGGTGCTGATTTTGGCTTTTGTTCCAAAGTCCAAGGACCACTTGGTGGTCAGTCTGCAAAAACATCTCTTTTCTTATGGCCACTTTGCACGGCTTCATTTTTTTGCGGGGTTGAACAAATTTCAGAAGTAGAGATCAAAATAGGAGTCAATAAACTCTGATCTAAGTCCTATTTTTTCTTTATTATCGATAAAATAAAAAGTCACATGCACTTAGAGTTCTCGTCATGCGCGTCTCGGCTAAACAATCTTAATCATTCGTGGGGCCTCGGCTCATCTAAAAACGACCAAAATAATTACAAATGACATCAGCGGTTCTATCGGGATGACATTGAAAATTTGCTGTCCATTTTAGAAACCTAAGTGGGTGCTTTTAAAATGCCACTGGGAAGCTTTTTAAAGGCCGGTTAAAGTGCTCAAAAGGTTCAACTGTGACACAGCTCGTTTTATTTGAACAAAATCTAGCAGTCGTCACGGAAACGACCTTACTTGTATTCTACGCAGAATATCAAAGCCGCCATCTCTCCTCCACTGAGGACCAAAAACTTGCTTACTCTGTTCAATAAAAAAAAAACATCTCGCATACATAACAGCAGCTCAGTCAAAAATTATTTTTAACTCGACAACTATTGCTTCATCTCCTCGGTGGGAATTTGAATAATAATTGATTTATTCCGAACGCAGCGGTGTCTGAAATCGGAAGTGTTAGCTTCGGATCCCAGTCAGCAAAAATAATCCATAACTGTCGTGAAATTCAACACAGGCGCGAACTGATCACGCACACAAAATGTTTATCGTCCAAACCGCTCCTCTGAATTCGAAACTTTTCCGTCGAATGGAAGAATGAAGAGCACTTAACACACACACACACGCAAAGCTAATTGATAAAACTCAATCAAAGCGAGTTCTCACCAGTAGGTGACACATGAAATAGGCCGCCCCGTGTGACATTCTCACATCGGCGAGTTCAAGTGGAGGCCGCTTCAGATGTGCTCCATTAAATGCAGATTGAGCCTTAATCTCATTCTGCGAGTCTGCTCACCATTACAATGTTAAGAGTTGAACTCCGGGCTGGGAAGCCGCTTCTCATGTTAATTGGCTTCTCCTAAATAAACGCACCTCCAGGAGAAGGCTGACAAGCTCCTCTTACAAGAAGCCATTTTGTAGATCTGATTTAGCGCGACGTGACACTGCGCTCGTTTTCATTGCGGGCCATATATATATATATATATATATATATATATATATATATATATATAATAAATAATGAAATGAGACTTGTAAAAACTTTATTTTAAAATTATGGATGTAATAAAAATTGCTAACAAAATTTTTATTTCTAAATTTGTAGTATCAGTATCGACACATGAAGTCGATTTGTTTTTGCGGGCCACGTAAAATGATGTGATGGGCCGTATGTGGCCCCCGAGCCTTGAGTTTGACACCTAAATTTTTTTTTTTTTAACGTTGAGAGCAATATTCCGAGCTTGTGTGCAACGCGATGAATATATTCGCTTCGGGGGTTCATTTTGCTCTTATGTTGCCAAAGGTCACCACAGCTCTGGAAATAACTTTCATTTGAGTGAAGGACCAAATACTGACGAAGGATGACGCCGTCTCGGCTTTATTAGGGAGCAGAAGTTGTTAATTACCCCGACTCTTATTTCCTGTCCCCTCTCATCAACCCCCTCCTCCTTCCCGAGCAAATATCCCCCGCCCGCCACCCTCCGACATCCCCCGCCCGCCCCACCTGCCTGCCCCGCCCCCCCCCCTCTAGTGCGCTGCCTCCCAGATGAGTGTCTTTGAAGTGCAAAGTAGCCTCTCCTCACTTTGAACTGTGAAAACAATGCTCATGTGGCTGGCTCTGCTTACCTTCCCCGTGTTAGCTCATTTAAATAGACCTGGATTTTCAAGGGAAAACTCATTTCCACAGAAAGAGGTCCCCGTGTTCATTAAACAGCTGCCGAGATGGCCGCTAATCAGGCCCGCACCGTCGCGCATTTGCCGTCGTCTGCAGCGAGGCGGCCGCTCGCTTTCTCCTCTTCGGGAGGAGATACCATTATAGTCGTGCAAGGGGAAATTAGCCTTCCGTGGGCCGGCGCTAACGTGACAACGGGCTAAAATGTGATTGGACAAAACTAGGAAACATGCACATGGCGTGCAAGCAGCAAATAGAAAATGAAGCCCATTGGGAATAAATTAAAAGGCCTTCACGGAAGAAATATTCAAATGAAGGTTGCGAATGTAGGTCGGCGTTTCTCGTAGCGTCTCGGACAGCGGAGGAGGCCTCGCTCGCCCCGACGGCCTGAAGTTTTCCGTCAAGATAGCGGAGGTCAAAAGTGCGAGTTGCTCGCCGCCATCTGTCCGCTTCATTGTGTCGCGTGATGTCGCCGACGGGATGATACGCTCGACCAGCCAAGTGTTAAAAAACTCGGTTGATTAGTTTACAGCAGGGGCTCAACTCGTCTTTTTTTTTTTTTTTTCAACCTGCGAAACAGGAAAATCAATCGAGTTCACCGGCCTGTTTTTAGTTCCTGATATCGCAAACTCGGAGGAGAACGTTGAATAGTGGAGTGGCTAAGTCAAGCTGTTTTGACCATGGCTGGAGGCAGTTTGAAGTTTTAAAAGCCTCCTCCCTAAATTGTCCCAGCTGTCTTGACCATCTGCACTGGAAAAGGATGAGCTCCACACAGGAGAGCGGCCTTTGTGCTGGTGGCCATGTCAAAGAGGCCATTTTACAGCACGCCGCCGATTCGAACGGCCCTCCTGTGACAAATGTGGTCTAATGGACGCCACAGACAGAAAGACAGACAGACAACATGCTGCTTGGCTCGCATGTATTGAGCTCCAGGACGGGGCAAGCTGGGCTCCAATTAGCATGACACTCCCTTTCACGACCTTCGGGAGCAACATCAACAGCTGGACTTTACAGTGGTACAATTTGATACCTCAGTCTGCTTCCTGCTTCCTGTTGCGATCACGCTGTGCGTGTGTGCGTGTTTCTGTTTGAGACACGATGGCCCGGCAGGCAGCTCAAAGGCGCTTTAGCAGACACAAAGTTATCAAAGAGAACTCGAGTGCCGTGATGCAGCAGCGGCGCCTTCAAGTGGCCTGACTTCCATGTTTGGCGTTCGAGACGAGGGAACGTGGGAGCTAGCGAGATAGCCTAGCACAACAACAAATATAAAGCTTGCGTTTTAGTGAATCGGACCGACAAATTTGATTCAAATTGAGTCACCAATTGAATCCTAGCTAAGGGAACATGGAAGCTAGCGAGCTAGCCTAGCACAACAACAAATAAACAGCTTGCGTTTTAGTGAATCGGACCGACAAATTTGATTCAAATTGAGTCACCAATTGAATCCTAGCTAAAGGAATATGGGCGCTAGCGAGCTAGCCTAGCACAACAACAAATAAACAGCTTGCGTTTTAGTGAATCGGACCGACAAATTTGATTCAAATTGAGTCACCAATTGAATCCTAGCTAAAGGAATATGGGAGCTAGCGAGCTAGCCTAGCACAACAACAAATAAACAGCTTGCGTTTTAGTGAATCGGACCGACAAATTTGATTCAAATTGAGTCACCAATTGTGCTTCCTTAAGGTGGCACAACTTTAAAGAATTGGGAAATCAAAATGATCCGTTCATCCATTAGCTGAAGTGCTCCGTTCACGCTGCATTAAAATTGCCCCGATCATGAGTCGTCGCTACTTTTTGCGTGTCAAAGACGTAAATACGGCCACGATGCAGATCCATTGGCTCGCCAGCCGTCTCGTTATGGTTTGAAAGCGCTCTCGCACTCATTAGCCAGGTCCCCGCGCTCCTAATTATTTTCCATGTTGTGGTGTATTGCTCTGCCAAATGTCGATTTCGTTCTAAGAGCAAAGAAAGTATTTTTTTTTTTGTTTTTGCTTCTGATTTGATACATCACAAATGTTCCAACATTGACAAGAACAATTCATTTCCCAGCAAAAAAAAAAAAGTTCCAACCATCAATTAATAATTGATTCATTTCATTTGGCTTATCTGCATTTATCTTGCAATCTGGAAGAATTGAGGATGAAAGGATGCCCAATAATCAAATTTTCCCAATACACTTACAATTAGTTACTAGTTGGTTATATTTCTGCTCTTGAGGATCACACAATGGGTCCCTCATTTCTTGTCCGTTAACATGGACTCCCCCAAGGCGGGCAGGCAGGTCCCCTCTCCACTTGTCAAAGGAAACTTTTATCACTAGCAAGAGCACTTGAAGTTTGTTTGCATTTTGTTTTCCAGCACTCTTAACAACTTCAGAAGTCGGATCACAGGAGTATCTGATCAAAGCGCTCCACGGTTAGTTCTGGAAACACAGGAGTGCTACGCCACGCTTTGATACTCCACATCAATATTTCAATTCAACAATCACTTGACATGCGCCCGAGACGGAAGACGAAAGGGAAGTGTGTGAACACGGCAAAAGAAGAGCAGGCTGTCTTCTTCTTTGCCTTTTCTTAAAGAACATGCCGCACCTCCGCTATCATTTTTCAATCTTTTTGTCAGAGACTGTTTGTGTAAGAAACCGAATCCGGTATTTGCAGAAAAGCCGGCCAAAAGCAACACGGAAAATGTTGAAAGTACGAGCGTAGCATATGTTTCATGTTTTATCAAAGGCGAGTAGCACGAGGGGCTCGAGTGCGATAAAGACGAGCACGGTCCATCTGGCGCGTGTCACTTTCATGCTGCTTCATAATCATTTCATCATCTCGACAGGATACGACACCAAGGCGTTTGATGTGAAAGAGGCTGCCTGAGTGAGCACACGAGTCGTCCCGTCCGTCTATCCGTCCGTCCGTCTACCTGCAACCGACACGTGCGATACCGCCCAAACCAAACAAATATTTTCCAGCAGAAGCTTTTTGAATGATCGTGGGAAAATTCCAGACACTTGTCAAGCACTTGAAATCTGGCATGTTTTAAATTTCCTACCCAAAATCCCGGTTGCTCCCCTGGCAGTACGGAAAACGTATGACTCGGCAAATCCAAGTTCCGATGTTTGGCATCGTTGAAACTTTTATGAATTTTGATTATTTTAACACATGACTGTGATATCAGTCCAATCTTAAGCACTCTTCTTTAGTATGATATATAAGGATTTATTAATATCAAGAACTCACTTGGTTTAATAGGCCTTGATAGGTGAGGTCAAAGGTCAAGGCAATTCTTCTCGAGCATATTTAATAATAATAATAATAATAATAATAATAATAATAACAACAACAATAACAACAACAGTAATAATAATAATAATAATAATAACAACAATAACAACAACAGTAATAATAATAATAATAATAATAATAACAACAATAATAATAATATTTAATCTCTGATTAATGTTGGTCAGTGTTATTTTTCCATAGGAAGATGAAAAATAAAAATGGAAAATTCCTTTCAGTATTTTTGTGCCACGTCAATCAAGTTTTATTGTGAAAGAGCCACCTTGTGGTCCGGCATTGACTTGCTCTTGGCTGGATGGTGCAATGTGGCGCACCAGCCTGTGCTGCTTCTTTTCGACACGTTCAAAATCCATGTTCATCCATTTCCCCCAGTCTACCATTTAAAATTGATGACAACTAATTTATCGAGAAATAGCGGACTTGTTTATTCATAGCGTTTGCCGAGTAAAAAAATTCCCAACAATCGCTTGTCACTGCGGCGCCGCGTGGAATGAATAAAAAAAGAAGCTGAGACAAAAGGGGGGAAAACAAACAAACAACGAGATTATCAATCATCCGGCGTCTCGGAACACACTCAGACAAAGATGAACAAAGGTAAATAATGAGTCGCGCCGCTTGATGATACCGTTTACAGCCATCAAGTTGTAGCATCCGGGGATGGATGGATGAATGGATGGATAGATGGCGGAGCTTTGTTCTTTGGCGACGGCAGCACCTGTCTTTGGGATTCAAGCTGCCAGCTCTAATCATTTCTTTTGCCTCTGAGATTTCATTTGACCTGGGAGAATAAAAAGTCACTTAATCCCTTCATCATCATTCGTGCTCCGAATGAAAAGGAAATGAAAATAAAAAGTGAAATAGGAGTAGAATGACATTGCACATTTGACCTACATTCACAATTGTATTATAGTTTTGCCAAAACCAAAAAAATTTCTCGTAGCTGCACTTATGGAGATGTCGACTTTTTCCGTCCAATCAAATTTCGGCCTTTCCGCCAATCAAATCTGGCCAGGGCCTTCACAAGCGACTTGCACTGTAAACATTTGAATTTAAAAAAAATTCAAATTCTAAACACTTGTGTGTGTTTTAGCCGACCCAACAAACACATCATCCTTCGCATACTCGAAATAAAATCAGAGGCCCGAGCTGAAGCTTCATAAATATTCCATGTGACGCCCCAACACGCCATCTGGGTGGGGGGGGCCTAAATTCGCCATGCTTACAGGATCTCATGGCGGGACTCCAGCTGAAATCAGGCACGGCGGGCTAAGCTAAGGAGTGCCAAGCCTGGCCCGGATTTATTTGTAAACGCCGGGCCGCCACTCGGCGTTAAGCCCCTCCGTCATCTCGGGGCAAGTGTCATCTTGTCAGCGCGGCGCTACGGATCAGCCTGCCGCTGTTTAGGCGCCGAGTTCTGTGGCGGAGGAGGAGAGAAAATGACAACACGGGTTCTTTCATCTAAGCGCGTTTGCGCCTCAGCGACTCCAACGGTTGACGACTGATCAAATACTTACATTGGGAGGAAAGAGAAAAATCTGATGGAGATTGTTATTTGCCTCTTCAACAGGCAAAAAGAATTCTTAATGCGCCTTACCTGATGTTCTGAAAGCTGCATCTTAGGTATTCCTACTCATGTGGCACATCACAAAATTTGCCACTTGCCGATTTGAGCTCGACAAACTTCATCCGGCAAACTCGAAGCGGGTTCACGAGCAGCTGGCTCCGGCGTGTTCGACTCGCGGCGGCGGGCCGCGCGTCAACGTCATTCAGACAAAGTTAAAGCGACAGGCCCGGCTTCTCTCTGGGACTCGGCTGAACAGAAGGCTGCGCTTTGCAAAACAAACCAACAAACAGGTGACGAGCGGAAGACGATGATGAAAGAGTCAACAACGGAGCAACCGGGCCAAACAATTTGACAGGGCCCGGATGCCATTCCGGTAACACAACTTTTAGGGGTCCGGGTTACCGGACCGGGTCATTAAAAGTCAATGGGTTGCTGTTTCCGAGCTAATTGTAAAGCGAGGGGAATTCACGCGCAGATGTTGCATTTCAAAGCCGTTGTGCGCCAGCAGACAGGTTATGATTTATGCTCCAATGTGTGGCTTCAAAGAGCCCAATGAGCCTTCCAAACAAATTGAACAAGTCAAGCGCTAGTCACCTAGGACCGGGAGGGGGCCCGGCGCACGCCCATCACAGGCGCAAGGCTGCTGCTTGGAATATCACTCACTGCAAAAGTGTGTGTGTGTGTGTGTGTGTTTCCACTTTGGGGGGAGCCTAGCACATAGCGCTGCCTGCACAGATATGTACCAATGCAGCTGCAACACCTGTGCAGAGGCGACCCAACTCCCCCCCATCCAGCCCTCCTGGAGCATCATCCTCACATGAAGGGGGCGGGCTGGGGGCACCCTGAGACTTGACATCCTTTCTTTTGAATGGCAAGATGATTTAGGAGGAGATGGAAGACTTGGTAGAAGGTTTGTTGCCTGTGTCAACACACTGACGCAATTTGGGGAAACACACGATGCACACTGGCTACTTGTTGGGAAGATGGGGAGGGCTAAGGGGTGGGATGTGGGCGGCGGCGTTTGAGTGTCATTCAAGTGTGATTATCTCGATTGTCTTTTATAATCTGCATCTCACAGGGCGTGTCGAGAAATGTCCAAAATAAATAACTATCATTACATTTCTCAAATTTGTTTGGAGAAGCAGTTGATCCAAAGATGCGTAAGTTGCACACACCTGCACAATCCAATGTAAGAAACCTCAATAAATGCAACTTGATATGAAATAATATCAAAATTGTTCATATCATATAATATATATAATATTTGCAGTGCAATATAATGGCAATATTTTGCCAAACATCATCATGTAGTGATAGAAAATTGGCAACGATACATCCAAATATGTTCATTATGTCAGTGATCTGCACGCAAGCATGCAAGCAAAATAAAAAATTTAAAAAAAGAAACAAATAAAATAAATAAATAAATAAATAAATAAATAAATAAATAAATAAATAAATGTGAAAAAATAATAAAATAAAATAAAATAAAATAAAATAAAATAAAATAAAATAAAATAAAAATAAAATAAATAAATAAATAAATAAATAAATAAATAAATAAATAAATCTTTCCATCATTTTATAGTCTGATGCAAAAAAGTCTGATAGTATTTGATAGCAACAATATCAATCGCTGATGTTGGCGTAGAGTTTAACGGTAAAGTTCAGCCAGAATCATAAGCAGGACTTGCTTCTATCCATCCATCCATCAAAATGGGGCAAAAGCAAAAGCTTGACGACATCTGCACAATTTGACGCGAGCTGTTGCCAGCGTACGCGCGCGCATGCACTCATCTCACAAGTCAATTTTCTCCCGTCTGTTTTCTCCTATTTGATGCCGCCTAAATTGGGATGGGAGAAAGGAATCGCTAAATTTTTAATTAACTTCATCACATCTGCACTTGTGCTTTGAGAGAGCTGCGAGCTTTCCTTTTAACCTATTCCAGCACATTTGCACACCAAGGTAAATCTTGACGCTGGCGCTCTTACAGAAAGGAAAAGAAAAAATCAAAAATGGAAATGAACCCTCACTTGTGCCCGCGCGTGTGTGTGCGTGCGTGTGTGTGTAGATCAAAGAAGCAGAATTATTCAACTTTTTTTTCCATTGCTTGATCTTCCAAAAAAAAAAAGGAAAGAAATGAAGAAAAAGTAGGGAGGATGAAAATGGAAGAATCAGTTGGAGGTTGTCCTCATAGTTTTGAGGTTGGGGGTTCAAATCCGAGCCCCTGACGTTCCGGAATCTCCTGATTAAGTCCATAAGATCCAAGATATATTTTTCCCACACGGGGAAATTAATGCTCGTTTCACAAATGATGCGGCCTCTGTTGCTTTATTTATTTTAGTTTATCAAAATGTATTTTATCGCCCTTTAATATGATTTTTTTTCACAGTAAATAAATTAAAGTTCTGCTCATCAACTCAATGATCTTTTAATTTTCATATACTGTGCAACAACCACTAATCCTCCATCACATATATTTAGAAATATTCTGCATTTTGATTTCAATTTACTTCTCCTTCCTTTTAATTGAAATGAAGTTCTTCATCAAAAGGTGAATTTTCCGCTGATTTTTGGCGCCCCCTCGAGTCGACGGCGTCCTTAAAATGTGATTTCTTCCTCGAGCCCAGCCACCCGCCGTGCGCAGTTTTGTTTTCTTGCACTTGCGCTACTGGTCTCTTCCACAAGAGGGCACTGCCTCCGTGTTGTAGTAGTTAACTGTATTTATTTACAGCATTTCTTAGCGTCTCTCACCAGAATTTTTCGAACCTTTAATGTAGTTTTAAACACTATAATGTTTTTTTAAACACTTATTTTTGTATTTTTATAAAGTTTTGTAAAAAATTTAAAGTCTGACTGACTTTCAGGTTAGGGTTGGGTTAGGGTTTGTCACGTCAAAATAAATAAAAGTAAAAAAAAAAAAGTGAAAATAAAAATAAATAAATAAATAAATAACAATAAAAATAAAAACAAAATAAGAAAATTAAAAAAATAATTTAAAAAAATTAAAAAATAAAAAGTGTTTGCGAACTGAGTGTATTTATTTGGTTGACTGACAAAATAATAATAAAGATAATCTATATTGAATGCGATAGGTAGTGGTACCGATGAGAGTCACAAAATAGCACCATGGCTGCTTTGCCCATGTTGTATTAAGTTGATTTACTAGTCTGTAGCTATTTATACCCTTCAATATGCACTTACTTTATGATCGTTGTAGACAAGCCCAGGAGAGTTTCAAAACAGCATGTGAAGTGTGCATGTGTGTGTATTTGGGAGGGAGGGGCAGGGTCCCCAGGGGCGGGGGGGTCTCGAGGCTTTGTCCGCCTTGTTCATTGAGGCCATCAGATAACGGGCAAGACAATGGCGCTCCATTCTGAGGGCTCTCTCAAATGTGCAGGAAGCGGTGTGAGCGCCGAGGCTTCTGGGGGGACTCCCGGGGGTCCGCTCAGCCCTGACGGAGCACGCCGACGTCGAATGGCTGCAGACAGCCGGAGGAAATGAGAAGTCCTTGGCCACCCACATGGACCCTTGTGTTCGAGAAGTGCAGCCCAGTTGCAGGAGAAAGCTGCTCGTAAAAGCTGAGAAGTGTGCATGTAACGACAAGACACGTTATTTTCCTTTGCCAATAAACGCACCTTGCAATTGTCACACATTTCTATGATTGCATTTTGTAATCAGGCTGTCCAAAGAGAAGCGTACAAACCTGGGGCGAGCGGACGCCGTCACGTTTCACTCGAGGACTTAGGACCAGCTTGGAGTGGACCCTTGAAAGCCACTTGAGCTCCTCACACTGAGTTCAGGGGAACTGGGTTGTGCTGCTCTTTGAGAGATTCTAAACGTACAGATTCAATGGGAGCTGAAATTCAGGTGAGTGACACCGAACACTTTAGAAGTTCTCTTCCGAAGGTCGCGTGGAGCTTCCCTGGTGCATGGAAGGAAAGCGCCGCGTCAGCGCACGGCCTCCGTTTGCTACGTGCACAACGGCAGCTGGACAAAACGAAGACGTGAAGTCAGAACTGCGTTCGTGAGCGCTGCCAGGCACGCCTTCCGGCCTGCACAATGCCAGCGCTCACGTACAAACCTCTCAGGCCAGACAACAAAGGTAAAACTAAAGAGAGAGAGAAAAAGTTTTGTTACTAAAGAGCTGATGCATTTTTTTTTCCTTTCGTATGCTAGCTACTTCATTCCCTTTTAATTTGGCCAACCAGAGACGAGATTGATGGAGCCAAACGACACCCAGTAAATGATGGACGAAGAGGAGCAGACAGCGGAAAGGGATGGGAGAGGTAAGGAGACGGGGAGGGACGCTGGCCGGCTCATTTCATTTCCAACATGCCAGAGGAGAGGGCCGGGACAATAAAGCAGATAAGGAACAATTACAGGAACAGCAGCACTGGAGCCTCTCCTTGGATGAGAAGAATAGAAAGACCAGCGCACGGTCGGGCGTGACGACGAAATCACAAAGTCACATGACAGTCAGGAGACAGCCAGGTCCAAAAACATTGGAGTGAAGCATGCGAGCCGCAAACACACTTGACTAGGTTTTGCCGTTGTGAAAATGGCTTCTTCTGGTTCCTTGGCACATTGTTCCTTTGGAGCCTTGATTAAGATCTTGTCTAAACAGCTCGCAGACACGTTGTTGGCAATGTACGTTCGTAAATCCTCGACCGCTGATCAACACAATGGCTTGCATTCCTCAAATGTGAAGGAAGTCACTTCGTATCGCTGCATCGCTACACTTTGGTGGACATGCTTGGAAAATGACCAACAAATACACACACGCGTGTCTGCTCGGAGCTCCGTCTACGTAGATTCTGCTCGTCCAGCGCTTACTTGATGATCGGAGCGGAGGTGCGGTTTGATCCGTGAACCAGCCCGACATGTGCGATTGAGTTTCAGAGGAGGCTCACGGGTTCCAGACTCGGGTTCCCCCCGAGGCCGCACACTTGAAAAGGCCGCCCGCTGGAGACATTCATCCTTCTCGGAAATGAACAAGACCTGCTTTGATGTCTTTGGCACAACACACACTTTGGTGGTGGGGAGAAAAAGGAATCATCGATTGATCCTCGTTTAATTGAGTCATTTGACAACACAGTGAATCATTGATTGTCAATGCAACACCAGAAATTGAGAGTAAAAAACACGTCTTGGAGTAAAAATGCAAAGTGAAGCGTGACGTGAGGGTAGCCGCTATATTTTCATGCCATCATTTTCCTGGAAGTCTGATTTCAAATTATTATTATTTTTTGAAGTGGTGGTTTTGCGGTGTTAACAGAAAAACGCAACGGCGATGTGGAACGAATTTGAGTCTTCATTGAACCTCACGTTCATATTTTGGGAAATTAAGAGAGAAGAGTGGACCACTGGATTTTAATTTTAAAGTCCATGTGAGAACTCTTTGGGCAGTAGGACCCAGAGGATTTGACCTGCGGACAACCTGGAGCAGATCACCTTTTTTTTGCGTGTCTCCAGTCTTTAAAAAAAAAAAAAAAAAGTGAAACAAAAAAAGTTAAGCGTGTCATCGACTGGCAGGAAATTGTCGAAGCAACAGGGGCAGACTTTTTCCTATAAAAGTCATGAGACAATCCACGCGTGTCCGCACTCAATAGACGCCCTCTCGTCACACACACATATAGCCCCTCCGCCCCGCCCCTCCCTATTCGGGCACCTTCGGGACAACATGAGCGCCTCCGTGGCGGTGTACCGGAGCATCTTCACCGAGGACCGCTTCAAGCAGGCCTTTGGCTCAGAGGAGGACAAGGCGAGCGCAGGCGCGAGCGCAGGCGCGCGCGCGCGGCTGTGGGCCAAGCTCGCCGGGAGCTGCAGGTGCTCACGGCGCGCCTGCATCCAACTGCTCCGTCACAGAGTTCCCATTTGCAACTGGCTGCCCGCGTACCGCTTCAAAAAATGCTTGTTGGGAGACACCGTCGCTGGACTGACAGTTGGCGTCCTTCACATCCCTCAAGGTCAGTCAGCGACACGCCATAATTAAGAATACCTGCACTGGATTTAAATCATAAACGTAATTTCACATATTGCCCAGTAGATGTTTACCTTGTTGGGAATAATTATATGTGGGCTCTTTCGTATCACTTTGGGTGAAAGGCAAGTCGTTAGAAAATCCTTAAAGTGTATATTCCGGTGTTTATTTATTAGCCAAGAGTCTAATTATTTTGCCACACTTTTTAAAATTAATTTTCCTAGAAATTAAAAGTGTCATTTCATTAGGTACAGGTTAAATTGTGCAACTTGAGCAGTGGTGATCTTATCTGGCTCACACTGAGTTTTGGAGTTTAAATTTTGATGTTTGATGCCGTGATTATTTTTTTCATGCGAGTGTGAAACTGGGAAGTCTCATTTGTCTCTTGTCAGGTGAAATTGGATGAATGAATTTTACACTCGGAGCATCCTGTTGAAATCATTTTGAAATGTTTTTATTCGAAGTTTATTATCGTGATTGCTAATCTAATTTTGAAAGGGCCTTTTGTGCTGAATAATGCATCTTAATTGATTTTAATCTATAAAATCTTAATCTTTTTAACACAGGGATGGCTTTCGCACTACTCACCCGTGTAGCGCCCATATTTGGCCTCTACACGTCCTTCTTCCCTGTGGTCCTCTACATGATTTTCGGCACGGGTCGCCACGTATCCACAGGTAGAGTCCTTCCTTCCTTCCTTCCTTCCTTCCTTCCTTCCTTCGTTCCTTCCTCCCTTCCTTCCTTCCTTCCTTCCTTCCTTCCTTCCTTAAGGACTTATCATCCGTCGCAGGTACGTTTGCCGTGGTCAGCCTCATGACCGGCTCTGTGGTGGAGCAGCTGGTGCCCGCCACGCCGGCCCAGTTGAACTCCAGTTCGCCCCAAGGGGCCGACTTTGAGCTCCAGAGGATCGGCGTGGCCTCAGCTGTCGCGCTTCTCTCGGGACTTATGATGGTGAGGTGGCATCTGGGACCGGCGATGATGGCCAAGATGACTCACGCGCCAATGATTTTGTGTTCCAGCTGTGTATGTTTGCTCTTCAGTTGGGCTTCCTCTCCACCTACCTGTCGGAGCCCATCGTGAAAGCTTTCACCAGTGCCGCCGCCTTCCATGTCACCAGCTCGCAGCTGCAAAGCATGCTGGGGCTTCGGCTGGCTCGCCACACGGGGACTTTTTCCCTCTTCAAGGTCAGTTTGCAGTCAAAGGTCAAAAGGTTCAGCCCGTTCTTTGACAATGTGTGATTGGCTGCCACTCATCAATTTGTACGTTCAGACTTTAGCGTCAGTGATGGAGAACCTGCCTCAGACGAACATGGCGGAGCTGCTGATCTCCTTGGTGTGCTTAGCGGTGCTGGTCCCAGTGAAAGAGCTCAACACACGCTACCGGCGACGCCTGCGGACGCCCATCCCGGTGGAGATCCTCACGGTCAGTTGGAGTGGTGACCTTCGTTTGCTTGTTCACCAATCTGGCAGGAGACAGCGGTGTCACGATCTGTCTCCGTTTGTTTCCTTGTTGCCATGGTTTCTGTTGGTGTGGCCCCTCCCCTCCTGTGTCTGCTCACAATCTATGTAATTGCCGTCACCTCCTTCTCGTTACCTGTCTTGTATTTAAGTCCTGTCTGCGTGTCACTTCCTTTCGGGTTGTTCTCGTTTCATGTCTTCTAGTCTTCAGTATGTTCTGTTATTCATGTCCGTAGTCGAGCAACTGTACTTTGTCTTTTGAGTTCGTTCAATTAACCCTGGTCCGTTCACTTCTTGACAAGCGAAGCAATTTGTGTTTTTTGTTTCTGCTCCTTCAGGTGATCATTGCCACGGGCGTGGCCTACGCTTTCTCTCTCGACTCCATTTATGACATTGAGATTGTCGGCCATATTCCAGCAGGGTAATTATTTCACAAGTGCGAATCCCTGACGGCTCCACTATTTGACTCGTCTTGCTTCTTTCTTGAGATTCCCCAAGCCCGAATTGCCCGCCTTGCACACGTTCCCCGCCATCGCCGGGGACACGGTGGCCATCACGTTTGTAGGCTACGCCGTGTCCGTCTCACTCGCCATGCTCTACGCCGACAAGCACGGCTATTCCATTAACCCCAACCAGGTGGTGTCTTCAAACCCTCGCTACAGCTTCTTAGCATTTTGCTCTGCTAACTTGGACACTTTGCAGGAGCTGCTGGCTCATGGTATCTCCAACACGGTGTCGTCATTTTTCACATGCTTCCCAAGTTCAGCCACTCTGGCCACCACAAACATCTTGGAAAGTGCCGGCGGACACACGCAGGTGGCTTCAAAGCAGAAAGTTTTCAATGTCGCTAAATGGATAACATAAGAAATAACATCTGGTTATCTGCAGTTCTCAGGCTTGTTCACCAGTCTGGTGGTCCTGATTGTTCTGCTGCTTATCGGACCGCTCTTTCACTTCCTACCTAAGGTGCGTTTGTGTGGCGTCTCAAAGGAGAAGGAGCTGGGCTCATTTGGTTTGTTTGTCCATAGGCGGTACTGGCATGCATCAACGTGACCAGCCTCAGGCAAATGTTCCTGCAGTTCCACGACCTGCCGCAATTGTGGAGAATCAGCAGGATTGATTTTGTAAGTTCTTGGATCGATCTAGAACTTGTTCCCTTGTTACCTTTCGATGGGCAGCTGATTGCAGAGGCATGGCTAATTGGTCTTTTTTTTTATTTTTTATTTTTTTCCATAGATGGTTTGGGTGGTGACCTGGCTGTCAGTTGTGGTTCTCAACGTGGACGTCGGCTTAGCCGTCGGGGTGATCTTCTCGATGATGACCGTTGTCTGCCGCACGCAAAGGTGTCTCACGTTTTTGCTGACAGTCATGAATTGTCTGCCCGTCTTATGAGAAGGGATTTTTTTTTTCTCTTTTGACAGAAGTCTTTTTTTATTTAAATTAATGAATTATTTTTTTTATATAATCTATTTATAAATAAATGTATCTTCTGAACTACGATGCCTTCACCAGGGCCGGTTGCGCCGTGCTAGGCCGGGCCAGCAACACAGAAATTTACAGACCACTGGAGAATCATAGTAAGGTGAGCATGCCATCGTAAAGTCCCAAGTGAAAATACATGTCTTCTAAATTTAGCATCCAAGACTTTAACAGCCCTGACAAATTTGAATGTCGGAAGAAATCAGCCTCTCTTCAAACATGTTCTCTCCAGTGCTACGAGGTGCCAGGGATGAAGATCCTGACCTACAACGGGCCCATTTACTATGGAAACCGCAGCTTCTTTAGGGAGGAGATGAGTCGTTTGTTGGGCTTGACGCCGGAGAAGGTCCGCAGCCGAGAGAAGGCCAGAAAAGCTCGGGAGAAGCGGGAAAGAGAGACCAACGTCATCACGGTGGTACGTTGGCCCCACTCAACCAAAAATAAAGAAAAGTATAAATTTTAAATTCATAAAATTCTGTTATCATTTTGCATTTGTGACTTTTGCCCTTCTTCAGGAAGGAGGCATTGCAAATGCATCTTTTTCATCCGAAAATGAGTTCTTTCAATTTGGTAAGGAGTGGCATCCAAAACACTATGCACGTGGAGAGTTAGATTTCATATAAAATGAGTCCATGTCATTTGAAAGATCTGATCACAGAATTCAGGTGTGGCCTAAGGTTTTCAGATTGTTTTGCTATCTGCAGAAACATCGGAGCATGATGTGCAGGCAGTACTGATCGACTGCAGTCGCGTGATATTCGTTGACGTTGCCGGAGCGAGACTCTTCACTCAGGTCGGTGTGCAAAAGACACACAAACGTCGCGTCGGCAAAAAAATAATTAATTTGCTTGCTTTTCAGATGTGCCACGAATGCCAAAAAGTCGGCCTCGCTGTGTTTTTGTCCAGCTGTAATGGTATCTAAGACCTTTGCATCTTAAATTATCTGTTCATTTTCGTCACAAACTTCTTTCTGATCTTTTTCTCCTAGAGAGCGTTTTAAAAATTCTCACCTCAAGCGGCCTCATGAACTACATGAAGCCCCAGCACATTTTCGTCACTGTCCATGATGCCGTCATGTATATTCAGCAGCAGAAGGTAGCACGTTAAGTCACACATGTCAACCTGTTTCCAACGCTTGCTCTTCGTTGCAGGGAAAACATCTAGAAGACACCACCACTGTTTGGGTCTGAAAATAATGCACGGCCATAGCAGGATCCGACTTTCCGGCACATTTCAAGAAGCAGTAGCCTGTTGTAGCATTGAGGCACCTATTTATGCTGAAGAAAATATTTGTTTGCAATCCAAATAGACCAAAAGGTGCACTGAACTGGTTCAATAGTCAATATATTTATATATTTTATAAATGCTTAAATATGAGCTTATGGACATGCAATACGGTTTGGTATTTGTCTGCAATTGTCTTCCAGTTGCTCACATAGAAGACTTTTCAAGGAAATGAGACTATGTTTTATTAAAAGAAGTGATTGCTTTCTTCATCTTTATAGTCTTTGTGTGTGCTAACATTTTTATTACAGGTTAGGAATGTAAAGTATGCTAGGCTCTTGCGTGATAAAGCCGGACAAGATGAAAATGTGATGAAAAACAGACAGGATGACTTCGGTACAATATCCGGATGATTTTGACACGCAAAGCTTCAACAAAAATAAATAACCTGTGCGGCTCACGTTTTACCATGCAAGGCAATTTTAGGTTAGTTAAACGTTACACCGCTACTCTGCTGCCCTCTAGCGGTTAAACGAGGAGCGTTCTCACGCAGAGTGTAACCTTGACCTAATCTAACAGCATCAAACTGGGACAAAAAAAAAGACAAAAATCTAATTATTTCCTCGCTTGATGTTTGATAGCCAAGTTTTTTTTTTTCTTTCAGTGCATATTTCAAAGAGGCCTCAAGACAAATTTGTACCCTTGTGGATTTTGCCTTTTAAGTGCACGGACTATATGTTTGACTAATTGGGCATAAAATAGACCGGTCTTATTAGATGGCACACAAGCCTTCTTTCCAACCAGCCAGATTTTACAAACAGACGTACTAACATGCAAACCATGAGCTCCACAGTTGACACATTAATCATGTTCATTTATTTGCCCTGTGTCAGATGTTTGTTTCCATACAAAGGAGATTTATGTCAACACTGATTCAATAAATTCAGATTACAATTGGAACTCTTTAAAAACAACGTAACAAAACGGACCGGTCCAGCGAGTCCATTAATTTTTTTTTTTTTTAATCTACGTCCCCACTAACACATGACGTTTACTTTAAGTGCTCTCCAAGTTCCTTGAAGCAAGACAGCTACCTTAGAAGTCACCTGAATGGAATGTAGTAAAACGTCATCAGGCAGAAAAGCAACTTGGAAACGAACTGACGCTCAAAGTGCCACAGTGGAACCAGAAGTCAAAATGATGCCATCCTGGTCTTGGCAGTTGAAGACAGGTTTCAAATACTTGGAGCTCCAGTATCAGTAAAGTCACATTCCATCATGAGGAAATCATCTCGGCAAAAAAAGTTGCTCGTGAAATCTCGTTGTATCAAGTGCACAACAGGTTGAACTTGTGAAAATATTTACTGATGCAGTGGAGGGAAATTAATTTCATTTTTAATACACTCAATTTTCATGTAAAAAAAAGGAATAAGTAATGAGGTAGTCAATATTTCACGTCGTTATTCATTACTGAATACCTTCGATCATAATGTAAGGATGAAACATGTTACACATAATTATAAAAAATTCAATCACTTCCCTTTTATCTCTGGACTCTCCAACTGAACAGTGTTCACAATCAGAGTAATTCAAATTTCTCTGTAAATTATCTGATTGCAGCAAAATCCGTCATAGACTACATCTCTGAATATAAATAAACATTCAAAAGGTTGACATAAAACCTCAAAGTGTTTTTTTTTTTTTTGGGTCACCACAAAATGTGACCAGTAAGGCACATTGCTTGTTCCAAAGCGATAAAACAATGTCAGTTTGACAAACTTGCATATATTATGCATTAAAGCTAACAAAACATTTCATGTTTGTGCATCTGTGGGTCATATTTGTAAATCAAAGGCAGTTTTATTGCGGTTGTCTTTGAGGTTATCAAAGAGGTTGCTGCACTCGGCACCTCCAACTAAGCCGTCTTGAGTTTGATTTGGAAAGACAGCTTGGAATCTTACAATTCTACCATTTGAAATGATCGTTAAATTCATGCAAAGAACAGATTTGTTTTTGCCTTTTGGGACCCCCACTCGTCTCAAGCGCATGTGCTCCTAACATCAACCACAAGGTGGCAGTATAGCCAGTGGTTCCGCATGACAAGACCATCCGGCGGTCAGCAAGGGAAGCAAATTTGGCGAACGCACATAATTTCACAGTTTCAAAGGACACTTTGAACATGAGCTTTGCGCTGATATTAACCTGAGATTTTTTTCACTTCAAAATTCAAACGCCATTTGGCAGGGATGAAAATAAAATACTAAATTCACTTCCCATTATTGCCTGGTCATGCATTTGAACCTGTTTGAGAAGTAAAAGTTTTCATCATGAATGTAATTTTCATCATCGCTCTTGGAGTAGCGAAATTTTTCATAGGCCTTTTCCGATTCGGTTCCGCTCCACGGCAATTTGATCTTTGACGCGTGGTTTACGATCACATCACTGCATGAGCCGACATGGAGAGAGCCCAGGCCGTCAATGAAGAACTCTGAGGAGATATAAAACATTTGCCTTGTGATTAATGTTCTTTCTCCCCTGATTTTTCAATCATAAAGCAATTTGGTCATTACAGCCTCAGCGAGACCACAAAAAAAATTACCATCATAATGAATTATGAAAATAACCAAACGTCAACTAACATGCATATTCATCACAGATATGTTTTGTTATATTGATAGTTTTCTCCAAACAAAGACTAAACCTCAAAACCAGTGAAATCAACATTTGTCTTGTGAGCAAAAATGTGAAAATCAAGTTTGCGGTCAAACCAAACACAAAAAGGAAATACCACATTATGTACTTAAAAACAAACACATAGCACATCCTGTCTTCAAAAATAAAAGCGAGTGCAAACAAAACACTAATGAACATGGGGAAACTAGATAAAGCAGAATTCCAAACGACAAAGATGCAAAAACAGACCTGGATATGACGAGGGGAGGACCAGCACAAAGTGTAGAGCAGACAAGAGAAGCATAAATAAATAAATACAAAGTGACAAGGAGAAACACTTGGACAAGACACGAGTGGCTGAGCGAGCTGATTGGACGACACAAGGGGCGGGGCTAACGAGAGACCACTGACAAGAAAAGGGACAAAAAGGAAGGGGGGACAGTTTCCGTTCATTTGAATGTTTGGAATGATGGATGCGGTTCCACAGGCAGTCAGCTACTCACCTAGATGGCCTCGCCGAGCCAACCGTGGGTTGAAGCCCACCTGCTGCACTTTGTCCGTTCTCCCCATGAAGAAGTTAATGACAGCGTCGGTGACCACGCAGTTAGGAAAGCCCTCGACGGCGTGATGGAAGCCTTGCCGGATGTGGATGCAGTCGCCGTCGTCTCCGCCCGCTTCCACTGAAATGGTGTGACGGAATGTGGACGTCCAGCCGGTTGCTTCTCGAACCGCTCCGCCGACCTGCAGCATGGGAAACAATCAAGTAGATATGTTTTCTGACATCCATCAAGGCCACGGAGAGGTCACGAGAAGAGACAATGGCATCGTTTCATTCGTCAACACGTCGCTCATGTGCAGCGACTGCAGGAAGTCACAACAAAGGCAGCCAGTTATCACGGCTCCACAACATTCTTTCGCTTTAGGAAACATAAAAATTTTTGTTTATCACCAGGACTACAAACAAGGGAAGTCTCGGTCTGCTGGGTAAAGCAAGCGTGTCAGGTTCTTCAAAACTGGGACAAGGAACTTAAAAAAAAATAGCACTGCGCACTTCCTAAACAGATGTTGGACAGTATCTTCTCTTACCAGATCCAGACTGGTCCTCTCGAGAACATCCACCATCTTCTCCAAGTTGGTGTCGGCTTTGAAGATGAAATCATCATCCACCCAGAGCACGTATTTAGTGGTCACTTGAGACACGGCCAAATTTCGTCCAGCAAACCAACCCTGAAGATCAAACTGGGAATGTTGATTGATCCCGACACGCGGCGACGCTTGCTTGAAATTGAGATTGACCTTTCCGAAGGGCATAATGAATTGCTGGACGTGAGCTCCGGTCACTTTCTGCGGGTGCTCGTTATCATCTGCCACCACGATGGGCACGGATGGATAAAATTGCCGTATGCTGTCGATGAGATCTTTCAGTTTGTCGTAACGTAGAAAGGTCTTTGTCACAATGGTAACCAGCTCGCTGATGTTGCTCTCTTAGAAGGAAACACAAAAAAATCATCACAATTCGAAATTGTAAAAAAAATAAAAATAAATACTATAAAATATAAACACAAAAAAATATCCGCTGTCCAAAAAAAAAATAAATATATATATATATATATATATATATATATATATATATATATATATATATAAGAATAAATACTATAAAATATAAATACAAAGAAAATCCGCTGTCATAAATGTTCACCAACCTTTTGGAGGATAGCCAGACTTGTAAAGTCTCGGGGTGGCGGGGTGGCCAATTTTGATGGTGAAAAATGAGTTGTGACTTTCAGTTGCAAACTGAACTGTGGAAAAAAACACAAATGCAATGAACGCTGCGATTCCATTTCAGACAATTGTCACTCTTGAAAGAACAAAAGGCTCCGTTGCGCAGGACTGTTTGCAAAGGGTGTGCGGTTTGAGTGGAGGCGTGCGCCTGCGCCTGCACTTCTGTTCTTATCTGACATCAGCAGCCCAGGGCGGGCGTGCAGAAGCAAGTACCAGCTCATATCAACTTCTCGATGTATAAAGTCTGGCAGAAACCTGTACTGAAACCTTATTACAATGAGAAAAGCAAAAAAAAAAAAGGCAAGACTGAGGTTGCATAAGTGTGCACACCCTCATCTTTTTAGAATTTACCATTTAAAGTGCTTCAGATGAACTTCAGCTGTTCTTTAACTGACTTTTTGCTTTCTAGCAAAAGCCTGACGTTTGGAGAACTGCTTCAAAATGCGAACGATTATCTGTCAACTTGAAGAGGGGGACAAAGTCCTTTTATTGCCTTCCTGATACGTTTCTACGAGAGCGGGGGTGTTCAAAGTTTGATCATTAACTATGAGTTGATCAAGGTCTCTTTGCGTCACAATTTTTTTGTCTAGTATCTTCCGCGGGGCAGCGCAAATACAAACGATGTAAATGAGAGTCAAATCAGTACGCTTTGTTTGTTGCACCTGTGTCTGCTGTCCTGGGATGGAAGATGGTGTTGGTGTAGGTGACAAACTGCAATTGCCTGTTCAGGGCTGACAGAAAAGCACTGGAGAGCATCAAGCGCGCCGTTCCTCCTCCTGCCACCGAGACCCTCTCCACTGTAGCCGCCATATCGAAAGTCCCCAGTGTGGCGGTTAAATATACCTGCGTTGCCATTTCATAAGAAAAAAATTAATATAAATATTTTTTCAGTGATGCAGACTTGCTCAACTTACCGTGTGGTTTGATGCTGCTTCTTCAAAAAGACCTAAACCTAAAAAAAAAAAACAATAAATGAAGATATACTGCACATCATCTGCAAGCGGCTAAAGCTAACGTAGCTTTGCACGCCGCCGTTACCTGGTATGATGATGGTGTTGAGAGGTCGCACTGCAACGCCCTGGGAGGGAAACTGAAGAGGACTGTTGGCTTTATTTACGATCAGCACGTCTGCCGGACTGGACGACCTTCATACACACACCACTGTGGTTTAGTCACCGGAAAAAAAAATGGCCAATCAACCCCAACAAGACTCGACAGTGTAGAACTTGACAAAACAGTTCAAGCGATAATTGTCCATTAATTGGCAGCTCAAATTTTGGATGCCTTTTGATTGAGCAAAGGGTTGTTGCACCATTTCCTCTTTCCTGCCACATTGCTGAGGATTTGATGCAACCACTACGAGGTGCAACTTTGACCGCAAAATGAAGATTGGCTTCAATCGAAACCTACTTCCACTTTGCGTAGTGCAAATATTATCGTATCTGCTGAGAATTGATCATTTATTATAGCATATTTTCCTATAAATCACTCGGAGTACAAGTTACAGCCAGCGTAATGCAAAAAAAAAAGACATATATAAGTTGAAACGGAGTATAAGACTCATTTTTGGGGGAAATGTATTTGATAAAATGTAACACCAAGAACAGACTGGAATAGGCAACAACAGACTGAACGCTACGCTATGCTAACGTTACATAAACAAGAAACTGAGAACGTGGCTGACGTAACATATTATTCAAATAACTATAGCATAAATAACTTGCTAAGAAGTTTATCGAACCATCCGTGTCACACCAAATCATTAAATTCAACGATAAGTCGCTCCTGAGTATAAGTCCACCCGCGACCAAACTCTGAAAAAAAAAATGCGACTTATAGTCCGGAAAATACGGTGATTATCTCACGAATTTACGGTAAGAGGTTATTCAAGCCGAAAATCTTCTGATGCCGTTGACTCGGCATGTGAGGAATTTACCTGATTTGAACGCGGCTGTATTCTCGAGCTCGCTGATGCTTCACGTCTTCGGGGTCGGGATGGGATTGTAAAAACTTCACGTCCAGCTGGTGGGCCTTTACGCGTGGGAAGAGCAGGTTGGAGAAAGGCAGCCGAAAAGTCTCCTTGTCAGCCACGCAGACGCACGCGTTTCTTGCCAGGCGACTGAATCGGTGAAAGAAAAACAAAAGTGTGACGAGCAGCGTCGGCCGATGCGAAACAAAAACTTACCACGCGACCTCCTCTTTAATATTATAGGAAATATCATGGTAGTCATCGAGGAGGTCTCGAACGTGCTCCCTGATGGCCGTCTCCGCTTCATTGGTCCTGCCCGGCCGCAGGTCAACTCCCGAACCGCTCGGGTTCGGCACGTTGAACAGCACCAGCAGCAGCAGGAAAGAGCCGATCGCAAGCACGCCTAGCCACTTGCGAGACAAGACGCGCATCTGCGAACCAGATTATTAATAATGACGTTAATAGTGACTCTCTATATGACTACTATATTTTGCAACTTTGAGAGTGAATTTGAGAAGTGATTGTAATTTCCCTTTGCTGACTTCCCCTGGATGGTGTTTGTTCATTGTTGGCAATACAGTGCCACGCCCCCCCCCCCCCTCCCTCCCCATGCAGCAAAACATGATACCATCTGATGTCAACACAAAGAAATTAATGGAGTTAACGTTTGTTAAAGCAAACATGCAGTTATTGTCTCGTGTCCATCCAAATAAAAAAATGAGTCAACAAAAACTCACACACTTACAAAAATGACAAATTGATATGATTTTACATGGCTAGACATTTGGTCCTGGACTCAGCAATTGGCCAATCGGGTTTCCCATTCAAGCAATCCGAAATTGCCGGCACCCATTTGAAAAACATTGTGGAAAGATCTTTAAATCAAAAGCCGACTTATTCCACTTTAGGAATCTTTTGTATTCTGCTTTGTATCATTAGTTTGTAATTGTAACTCTTAATTATATTTTGCAAAGACAGTGCCCGCTACATTCTTGCATGAAAATATCCTCTTGACTAAAGATGACTTTCCGACACAGAACAGAATTTTGGCCATGATCCTGATGACGCGCGCGTGTGTGTGTGCAATTTCAAGAATTGCACAAACTTGTACTTTTATTTTTTGAGCTCTTCCTGCGTTATTTCATTTTCCTCACATTCCTTGCAATTATTGCAATGGATCTTTTTGTAATTAATTCACTTCACTCGCTCGCAGTTAGCCAACAGATAATGGATTGCCATATGAGGAAAACATGCTCGAATTTGAAATCTTTGGCACAAACAACCACCGAGGAAAACTTACTCAAACAAAAAGGCAGGCAGGCTTACCGTGCGCCGGCAGCAGCTGGATACTCGGTCCGGTCTTGTGATCGGTCCGATCTTGTGTGATCCGAGTGCGTGCGCATTGGGAAGTTGCATGCCTTGGTCGTGGGTGGGGCTCGATCGTCACCGCCGAGTGACGTCAACAAATTAAAGTCCGTGCTGGTCGGTTGTCCATTTCACAACGGCGCGCGCAGCCCTGAGCTCGGGTGCGTTCCAAGAATGTTCCGATGTGTGTTTCTTTTGAATGACTGAAACTCTCTGGTGCACGCGTGCATGTGGTGCAAACTATAATAACTCAGCACGTAAAGAAAAATACAAAAATTGGAGAAATTTTAAGAGTGATTAAAAACTTTAGACCATTTTGAATAATTGTTTTCCTTTCAAAATTGGGAGCCCTAACCCTTGATATGCCGAGTTTTTCCATTTTTAATTTAAAATCAGATGTATTGTTTAGAATTATTAAGAAGCCAAAATAAATTATTTTATTTTATTAATAAGATGATGATTATGTGCGTGCGCCCCTATGGCCAGTGAGTTGTTGTGTCACTGATTTCTGACCACGTCCCTGAATTTACCCCAAACGGAAAGATAATATTTCAACTCAATGAACAAATAGCTCGTTTGCGGTTGAGGTTTCTGTTTCAACGTGTCAGCCGTGTGATTGACAGGTGGTCTGCCTTGTTGTGACATGTTGCAGCTGAATGCAAACATTCAAAGATATTTGCTGGTTAAAACAATTAATTCAATCATGAATGGGGACTTCCAACTGTCGATTGAGATAAAGGCCTTGCCATGCAAGAAAACAAAGTTAAAAAAAGAAAGACAAAAAAAAGAAGAGAAGAAAAACAAGCACCTTGGCCTTCACTTTCTCGGAAACACAAATAACCTTGGTCTCAGCAGATGTGAGCATGATTGCTCCCAGCACAGGAAGAGGAAAACCACTGCATCTGCAACTGCTGCATAGTGACTTGCAGGCGGAGTCAATTCTTTTGTGGAATTTCCCTCCCAAGCTGCCATGCTCCTTTGGAGAGAAAAAAAACAGGCATGCTACGTTGTGTTCTAGTTCAGTGTTGACATGTCGTGCAAGTGTCTCTATATTGTGAAAAAATAGACCGAATCTCCCCATTTAATAAAATAAATAGTTGTACATTTTGAATTTGGATGTAAATGTCCGTAGAAATAATCATTTGGCGCACATTTGATTTAGTTTGTGAGGGGAGGGCGCCATCTTGTGGTAAAAAATGTTACAACATCAATTCAACCCTCTCTCCCGCTTCAGCTCTGCGCTCCAACTGTTGTTTTTTTATATATTTAATTTTTATTTACAGTTCAGGACACTCATTCACAAATTTACTCGCATTTATGATTAGATTTTAAACATTAAAAAATGTTTTGCTGTATGTTCATGCGCTCAACTTAGATTTCCAAAATGTGTTTCTGAACAGCTTTAGGGTAGGCGTTGCCAAGTTCAAAATAAAAACCGACAAATCTGTGGGCTTTTGAAATAAAATCATCTAAACAATCCACTTGTGATAATAGACTATCTTGAGGTAGTTTCATGAACCTGGACATGTGCTATAATATCTAAAATTTGCCTTTATGGCAGTGGTAGCAACACGAGAGCATCAGATGAATTCAAATGCTGCACCTGACCCGTGGATGTTGAAATTGAGACGATTTGAATTGAAAGTAGATGATTGCAGTGGACACGCTGCCTCGTCAACAAAAGGATAATTGCTCAATTTACTGTTCACGATGCAATTAAATACATTTGCAATTCCTATGAGGCAGATCAATTACAGATCCCATCAGCCGTTGAATGGCCTGTTTATTTATCCTGACAAACCGGACGAACGACACAAATTGGCTTTTGTTGTCAAACTGTGAGTTCATGAATTTAAAAACAGAAGCTGTATGTACTTTATAATTATGGACTTCAAGTGAAACACAAATGCATTGTTGCTATTAGCATGCATATGGCTAGCGGAAGAAGCTAACGTAGCGGTTTACTTATTCACTCAGTGCTTCATCGAACAAAGAGATGAACTTTTGTTTGCCGTCATTGTAGACAACTATTTGTAAAAAAAACAAAAAAAAAAACGTCTTTTATTTGCTTCTGTTCATGAATTTACATACAGAGGCCGTACTCTATCCTTACGAACTTCAAGTGAAAGACAAACGCATTGTTGCTAGCAACTAGCACGCCTACGGCTAGCTGAAGAAGCTAACGTAGCGGTTTACATATTCAAGCTAACTTTTGTTTGCCCACTGCCTGCCAGTCATTGTAGACAACTATATTACTATTTATAAAAAAAGAAAAAAGTCTTTTGTTTGCGTATTTTATGAGCATAAGCGGCTCTAAATGTGAAAAGGTGATCTCAACAACAACAGTTTTATAAGTGTGCACCCCCTCACAAGTGAGGATGGGCTATTTTCAGGACGAAGCACTTACACTGAAATTCATGTTCGGTGGGATTCAGCACAAAGCATTTTGAGTGGCCCTCAACTCTTTTGTTCTGTTTTGGCTTTCTAGCAGAACAATATGTTTTATCTAAGCCCCAAATTTCATACATACAAAAAAATCATCAATGAATCTTTCTCGTTGAGCTACGAGAGCAATGGTAAGTTGCTTATTGAGTATTCATCATCACAGTAAAAGAATGTGTTTATAAAAAAGTACGTTTATTTCGAACTTTGAACGCAGTAATAAACACAAATGTACGTATTCTTTTCATTGGTTTGGAAGGTTTGGAATGCGAATCCTCAGTTGTCTCCATAAGGCGACTCCTTCATTGTGTGGATGGATTTTTTTGGTCTTCTATTACAGCCCCTGAAGAAACCTGTAGCAAAACACAGCAGGCACTTTTAAGATGCCAATTTATTTCTACTTTCACATTTCAAACTTTTATTCGCATGAGGGTCTCAAATAGTCAAGTCAGGTATGTTTTTGTTATTTGCACACAAGCTTGAGAGAGCAGAAGCTTGATGGTTGGACCAGTCCAGGTCTTGCTCATCCCACAGAGAACAGACGGATGGATGGATGGATGGATGGATGGATGGATGGATGGATGGATGGATGGATGGATGGATGGATGGATGGATGGATGGATGGATGGATGGATGGATGGATGGATGGATGGATGGATGGTTCGGCCAATGTGTGGGCCCATTAAAAGAGAAAGCGTCTCACCTCAGCCTACACTTGTTGACAAAGATTCCTCTCCTCTCAGGATCTGCTGTCCTCCAGGGACCACTGTCTGGATAAAAAAAATATATATCAGAGCGACATTGGGCACAACTCAATTTTTTTTTCTCTTATTGATCGTATTGGACTGAGCAAGTCTATACCTAATATGATTGATTGGTTATTGATTAAAGTCACACCCACCGGTCTCAGAATTTCTTCTTCCCATTAAACCAACAAAGATGTCATGCATTTCCCCTGAAAAGAGTCAAAGTTACACATGAATCATTTAATATTTTTTTTTTAAAAAACAAAGTAAACTTACTTTTTTGTGGTTGTTGCACAACGTTTGTATCTGAAACAAATATTGCAAAGAAATGTATTAATTAATTTGTGTATGTTTGTGCGCGTGTATTTTCAACTCACCGTCAGCGTCTCTTCTGCCCATCAATCCCACAAAACTGTCATAATCCAAATCGCTGAACCTCTTCATCGGATTCCGTTTGGGGATATTCAAACCCAGACTTTCCCGCTGTAACGAAAAAAACAAAACAAATGAATCCATGGAAAATGTCGGCAAAAAATCAGCAAAACTCACAAGTGAAGTTAACTTGCGCGACTCGGGATCCTCGCATCTGGATTGACTGCATCGAAGTTTGACAAGGAGGAGCAGAAACACGAGTAAAAAGCGTCTCCTCATTTTCACAGCTACACCTGCAAAATATCACGATGAGGGTTTTTTTTCCTGCCTAATGGTGATTTCATTCTTCTTTAATCCAGCAACCGATTTGGTGCGCATTGCGTGCGTAAATACGCACGAACATACCCAACGCAAAATTGCGTGGTTTTTTTTGTCATTGTAATAATTTCATATCATCCAAGATTATTTTCTTACCTGTTGTTTGTAGAAGGTGCCCGAGTGCTGAGTGCAGAGAGAGCTGCTCCGATAAATGTGGTGAGTCTCCACTTTGTGGCAATAAATAAACGCTGGATATCTGCGTAAAGCCAATCAGCAAGTGGAACGTAGGTAGGTGGACTGGAGCCTCTTATATCATGCTGGGCTGAAAAGGTTCGTCGCCTGCTCAGTGATGGGTTCTCCCCACCCCCTGTCACACACGCACGCGTAAACACAGAGCGCGTCATAAAGCCCACACACATTTGTGGAAGGATAATTAAGGCACAAGAACATGACACTCATGGAGAAGAGAAAAAAAAAACAAAAAAGCAGAAGTCCATTTTCTTGGATCTGACTGAGTTAGGCGATGCTGGCGCTGGTTGACATGGTCACTGTCAAGATGTTAATCTTTTTAGGAAGTCATTACAAAGATAGCAGCTGCCTCTGCTTGACACTGTGCGAGATGGTGATGAATGCGACGACAAGATGGGTCACGCAGCAGCTGCGCTCGGAGCGGACTTGCCCGCAACTCACGAAACCAAATAGGAACCCCAATCAATTGGGATGTTGTGGCAAACGTCAATAAAAAAAACAGCACGAATTTTCCCCCAATTTTTTTAAAATACTGTAGACAGGATAAATAAATAAATAAATAAATAAATAAATAAATATGTTGTGGGTATTTTTTTTAAAAAATACTATAGACAGGATAAATAAATAAATAAATAAATAAATAAATAAATAAATAAATAAATAAATAAAATTTGTGGGTAATTTTTTTAAAAATACTGTAGACTGGATAAATAAATAAATAAATAAATAAATAAATAAATAAATAAATGAACATATTTTGTGGGTAATTTTTTTAAATACTGTAGACAGGATAAATAAATAAATAAAAATAAATAAATAAATAAATAAATAAATAAATAAATAAATAAATAAATAAAATTTTGGGGTAATTTTTTAAAAATACTGTAGACAGGATAAATAAATAAATAAATAAATGAATATATTTTGTGGGTAATTTTTTTTAAATACTGTAGACAGGATAAATAAATAAATAAATAAAAATAAATAAATAAATAAATAAATAACTAATATCTATACTTTCTGGGTAATTCTAATTTCCAAATATACAGCTATTATAATAACTATTAATGGTAAAGAGACTTTAACAGTATAGCTGTGGATATTGCCCGGCAAAAACTGATGTCCTGTTTGTGCATCGCTTGTGCAGTTTTAATTCCATAAAGTCCAAAATTTTGAAGTTTGTGTGTCGAAACGGTGCAAACAAACATAAACTGCGGCAGTACTGCAGCTCTTTTCGACAATGTCAACAAAGCTTGGAGTGAATTCTTGTAGGTGTTTTCTCAAACCTCTGAGATTGAGGTGTCAGATAATGGATGGATGGATGGTACGAGAACAACACGTTTTCAAATCTGTCCCGCATGACGTAATTTCCAACAACAATTTGAAATGTGGACTTGCATCAGTCCATCTGAGGTGAATTTAGGCCTAGGAAAACCGGTGATGATCTTGGGTGTTGTTCCAGGCTTGGCTCACTCGTTATGTAAATCACATTGAGCCATTTGCGCTCCATGTTGGAGCTTCAAACGTTTCCATTTCATGCTAGCAGTAAATCCATCATTTATCGTGCAATTACACAAGCAATTACTCCTGTGTTGGGCCTGCTCTAAATGCAAAGCAATATGAATATTTCATCAAATCCCAGTTTACAAAGCAGCCGGCAGGATCCGCAACAGCTGCTTTTGCCTTTTCGCGCTTCTAATCCCAAACAACAAAGTGTCAAACGACCAAAGGTTAGCCACCGTCGCCATGTTTTATAACAAGGGGGACGGCAGCGGCGCAGGGGCGGGCGGGGCTGCTTCTGGCAGATCTGACACAAGTGGGGAAGTCATTAATTGTGCCTTTACATTATTGATGTGTGTTTTTTGTCAGCCCCGCTAATCCGAGCAGAAGGAGCTCAAGCCGGAGGCTGTTTTCCCTCAACGTGCCTTTACTCAAACGGCTCAGATCACGGAGCCCCACGGACATCGAAGCCCTGAGTTCTTGTCAGAGGTGACTGGATCATTCCGAAAGGTCAGCAGGATCTCCACGCCCTGACCGGTAACAGCAGGTGGGCTCACGGTACTTGGAAGTGAAGAGAACAGAGGGCGGCAGACAAAGCTCTCTGACACGCTGTGCCCGATGAATAGAAATAAGGACGTGGTAGCCTTTGCACGCAGCTTGTGTCACACTGCCTTTTCCCCTTTTCAAACACACTTCAATGTCACATGTGCTGGGAAAAAAAACCTTTTTGAAAAGTAATTGCAGGGACATCACTGGGGCATTTTGTAGGTCACAAAGAGAACCTGTGCACACCTCTGATCACATTCATACATGCCGTGGTGGATTCTCAAATCATCTTTCCCCCACGAAAATAAATGCAAATGCCATTCATTTGTTCCAGACTCGCTAAAAACTCAACAAAACGTTTATAATGTGCTTTTTAAATTATTTTTTACAAGAAACCTGATATTATTGTACTATATCAAAGTATACTGTAGTGATGCAAATATAATATAATATAATATAATATAATATAATATAATATAATATATTTTTTACAAGAAACTTGATATTATTCTACTATATCAAAGTATATAGTAGTGATGCAATTTAAAAAAATGTAACAATTAAACACGGTTTTTGGCACATTTTTTGCTTCAAGTCAGTAGACATTGTGTTGATCCTTCTGGAATGTGGCACTAGAATACATGCAAGTATTGCCCATAGAGGAGAAAGAATAAATGAATGTATTGGTATGTTGCCAGTCTATATGTGTTGCGCCACCGTTTGCATCACCATCTTTGGTGTCTTGGATTCTGTTAGCATTAAGCTAAATAAGTCAAGTCAAGTCAAGTCAAGTCAAGTCAAGTCAAGTCACGTCAAGTCGTTAAGCTAAACAAACTAAAGTGCGCTATATGTTTGTCTCTTTGGTTTATGTTTCTAGAGTGAAGTCTCTTTTTTTTTTTTTTTTTTTAAATCCTCACAATTTTCTGTTCACAACGCTGACGGTCCTCCAATTGATGACGCACATCACAACAACTTGCACGTCTTGCACAGAAGCCCATCATGTCACACGCCACATACTGTAAGTGTAAGGAAACCTCTCAAAGCTGACTCCAGTTTGCTCTGGGACAATGTCAAAACACGGAAGCGCCATTTTGCGCCTTGAAGGCGAGCAGCAGATAAGAGCTCGCACAACTGTCACGCCGTCTCTTGAACGGAGATGCCAATCATCGCTTTAGTCACGCTGTCGTGGCCTGAGAAGGAGAATATCGAGCGAGTTCCAGACTGAAGTTGACAGGGCAAAAGTGACGCCACAGTTGGAGAGGGAGGTGTTATGAAGAAGAAAAAAAAAGCTGGGAAAAGTGTGCGAGAGTGATGTGGACATTGTGCGAGCGCGTTGACGTGTGAAAAATGGTCCATTTTCACTGGAGTTGCTCGACATTGCATGCGTATCTTTCGAGTTCCCAAGTCCAAAAGGCGGGGGGGGGGGGGATGTGTGAGGAGCAAAGCAGCCTTTGACACTTCCTGCTGTTTGCTCTTGCTTGTGGCTAAGACTAAAATAAGCCGGTTAGCAAGTCCCACCAGATCTCAAGACGCACTTGTCAATAATTGAATTAATGGGCTCGCATCGCAGACCATCCAACATTGCTGCGTCTTCATCCAAGGAAACGACTGAAGGATGCTCCTAGTGAGCTCCTCACACGTTGCTCATATCGAAATGTTAATTTTTTTAAGTCTCTCTCTCTCTCTCTCTCTCTCGCCCCCCCCCCCTTGAAGTTGCTCAGTTCATATACGAAGATTTGATTTATACAATATTTTAAAAATGTCAGAAAATTTCCCATTGAGATCAAATATATTTAATTTCTCATTTTTACATACTATATCTAAATATGACCAGTAATGTCATCTGCAAAATCCAGCTGTGATTTCATCACTTGCTGTCCTTCCAGAAATAAGTGACGTTTGAGCCACTCCAGCCAGAACAAATCTTATTCCTGAGATTCTTGCTGCCAGTTAGAAGGTATTGGTGTGTCCACGGAAAAAAACTGGACCATCAATATGCCATTGTGTCACCTTCTCAAATTCTAATTTAGATGGTCTGTCTCAATTTGTGCCGATTGGTGACCGGTCGGTCTCGAGTGTTGTCCATTTTTTAACTGAAATCAGCTGGAAAAAGCTCCAGCTCATCTACAAGCCTGAACATGATGAAATACGCCTCGCCTCAATTTGTTTTATGTTCTGCTAACATGTGATGGTTCCCTTCACTGCAGATTAATTTCATCCTTTGCTCGGTTGGACTGCCGCCCAATTACCTTTGGCACGTTTTTATGTTTTGCATTCTCGTTCTGTTAATTGGTGTCTAAAGCTCCGGTACGGGAGCGCTTTCTCATCTCTTGCGTTATTTGGTAAGTGAAGAAAAGATGAGAGCTATATTTAATTGAAAATTGATAATATATTGTTAGTGCAAGAGCAAAGCGATGCTCTCCACAATATCATCCAACAAATGGAATGGAGGAATAGGAATCGTCCGCCTGCTTCATCTCCGATTAAAATACTCAAGTGCTGTTTCATCTTTTGTGATGAGCAAGGTCTCATTAGCATTATTTGAGTGACAGTGGCAAAGATTGAGGTCTTAACACGTGAATATGAAAGCGACCCACGCAGGCTCTCAGGTGGCACCTTCCTGCCGCCCCTCATCATTGCTGCTGAAATGACACCAGTCAAGTTTTTCAATGGAAACTTTAAGCCTTGCCTTTGCTTTAAATCCAGTTTTCCCATTAAAATGAATGCAAGTGCAAGGAATCCGTTCCCCCTCTCAAAAATAGTTTGTAGGTGAAATACAGTAGAAAACACAGTTTGACAATTCAGCATTGTAGCATAAAGAAAAAAAAAATTAAAACCAAGAAAAAATAAGGAAAGTAAAAAAAAATTAAACTCAAGAAAAAAAAATCCCCCACAAAATTAAAATCAAGGTCTTCCTGTAATGCCTGCTTGAACAAACTGTGAGGCTCGATCACGTTTTGGTTGCCTCCCGATGAAATGAACACACATTTAAAGCCATAATTACTTTTTTTTTTCCCAGGTATGCAAATTAAAATATTCATGTAATCTGATGTTATTTCCTCAGGGAGCTAAACAAAGTGCAAACGTGTTGAATGTTTAAAGAGGTTTTTGTGCGGATGGTTGCAGGTACGTCTTGGATGAAGGTGAGACCACCAAAATTCTTGTGCGCCGATCTTTTCGCCAGTCACGTGGTCCAAAGCTCCAAAGAAAGCCATAATTGCTATTATTAACCTGGCGTGTATCCCCTCCCACCTCCATCTAAGTGACAGCACTTATTGCTTTCCTGCTTTGAAGGCTCGGCAATCGATGGCTTGTGACACATCCATAGAGTCCAGTTTACGGGAGGACACGCTTTGAGCCTTTAATCGCCCAATGAGCCCGCAGCGCTACAATGTTAGCATTGTTATTCTTTGTCAACAGTCTCGGTGTAACGACATTTTTTATTATTTTTTTTTATTTAGGACGCCTTTTAAATCGTATGTTTTCTGTGTTGCCAAGATCTACTGTACTTCTTGAGCGCTTACATTTAAACAGACATTGTAAGATTATCCGAGTCGTGTTATCGAACTACGTTTATTCTTGTCAGTTTGGAGAGAGGCGAGCCAGTGCGCGTGCGCAAGAGCACGTTACACTGCCGTAGAACGCACCGATGTCAAAGGTGTTACGACACTGCCGTAGAACGCACCGATGTCAAAGGCGTTACGACACTGCTGCAAAACCCATTATATATTGTTGACATATGTTAGCCGCCTAGGCTAGCACATAACGCTAACCTGTAGCAGCTAGCCGCGTTTCCTATCAGGGCTTTATATAAACGTCTTTTTCCTATCATTTGATCGATAATGCTTGGTAACGACATAAAATTGGGTTGTGTGTAAACAAAAGTTATCGTTAAATATTTTCAAACTGTGTGTGTGTAAACAAAAGTTATGGTTAAATATTTTCAAACTGATCAAATGAAGACGTATATTACCAAAAAGTAAAATCCAGTTTGTAAATTAGAACATGTAGTGATTTTTTTTGTGTGTGTGCATAGTTTCAAGCTTCACTTAAATATGTTTGATATTCCATGTTTTCATTTTTTTTTTTTTTTTTTTAACTCAGTGAGTACGACGAGGAGGAGCACTGATGCTAAACTTTGAAAATAATCATGGCGCGCCCTTATCATTTATCAATGATATTCTTTTCATGTTGCCACTTTTTGTACTATAAAGACACGTAAGTGTGTTAAAATCAACTTAATTAAAATGTGCAATTAATTTATGATGTCCTGTGAAAAAAAAAAATCAGTTCCCTCCTTGCTTGTATGAAAACAGGCCTGTTTTGTGGCGCTACGGCGACATTTAAAAATATAAATAATAAAAACACGTGCACACACACAAAG
The DNA here is from genome assembly GCF_024217435.2 of Syngnathus scovelli. Lineage (NCBI taxonomy): Eukaryota > Metazoa > Chordata > Actinopteri > Syngnathiformes > Syngnathidae > Syngnathus > Syngnathus scovelli. The sequence continues at coordinate 3,213,521 of NC_090848.1, forward strand.
AAAAATAAACCGCCTTAGGAAGTCCCTGTGCCACGGCGCACACACTCACACATTGAGCTGAGTGATGGCCCCGGGCTCGGGTCTGTAAATGACAAGTGCCATCCATCCATAACAGGCAGGCAGGCAGGCCGGGGCCGCTAAAGTGATTACGTGCAAAGCGTCGGGCGTCCCGGCAAACACAGCTGGCACCACGTCTGTCATGCTCGGCAAGAAGGCAAATTGCTTAGTGTGTGTAAAATTATACATGGTGTTTTAGCTTTCTTGACATAGACAATACACACGCACACACACAGGCTTGATCTTTATTTCCACACTACTCCTGAAGCAAGTCCGAGCCAGCCGTTGGACGTCATGGCGGAAAGGGATGATAAAGAACGATAAGATAGCTGGAGGAACACGATTGTGAGACATTATAAACTGGTTAGACTTCCATAATGAGATGGCTATCTGTCAGCATGATGTCCTGCTCATTACAAGCATTCGTTTATCATAAATCAATGTTTGGACGCAATGGGCGGCCGGTAAAATCCTCACCACTTGATTAGTGTTTTGAAATAATAGGCTTTGAATCTCATATTTATGATTCCACTTCTTTTATTGATGAATATTTAAGTGAATAATAAAAATAATATAAAAAAATAATAATAATAAAAGAAAAAATATTAAATGAATAAATAATAAAAAAATAATTGACCCTGACTGTGCTAGATATGCAGAATTTAAAAGTCCAAGACAGCGTTATACTTTTCACTGCACGCTCCATTTTGATGAAGACCAATCATAACGAAGGGTGATGATGATGTTTGATTGCAGTGCGCCAAATATTTCAGAAAAAAGGAAGCGGTGACATCTGAGGACGGGTCACACAACAGAATCTTACGCAACGACGTGATTTGTCTGATTTAATTAAAGGTGGCATGGCTTCCTTCACATTGCATCCATCCTTCTGGGACCTTCTGGAGAAGACACGTGACTCACTCTGTGTTTAGGAAGTCACATGGGAAAAAAACCTTTTACAGTATAGGGAGTAGATCAGATGACATGAAGACCAATCACGGCAAAAAGTTCCAGCGGGTTTACGCCCGTGAGGCGTATTTTCTAATCTGGACCTCATTTCCAAGCAGCGGACAGACACGGCCGCAGGAAGTTGTGACTTATTTGGTCGGATGAATGCCAACAGGTGGAAACGCAGGTGAATTGCACACTCTGCCATCATTTGTCCTGCCTGTCACTGAAATGGAGGGAATGGACTTGCCATTAATCTGCTACAGCCCCCCCCCCCCCCCCCTAAAAAAAAAGAAAACGGTTGCAATGTGTGTTTTGATATAAAAATCAGCACTCTATGATATTGTGTTTCATTGAAACACACTCAGAACATGATGAAATAGAATGTTGGGAATTAAACCGTTGATTCATTTATTGAGACCTTTCTGGTGTGGATATGGCGGCATGTGTATACCACAAACTCTAAGTATGATGCAGTAGGAAATATATATTTGGTGTTTTTCGTATAGGAAAAATAATCTATGCCTGTGAGTATTGTTAAATTGTCTGTTTACAAGTGTTGCTCCACCGTTTGTCTTCAACTGTCAATGCTATATATAAATGTGCTTGTTTTGATACATGTTTTGTTTTATGTTTAGCAAACCGACAGTACCTATTGTTTATATGTTAGATCTCATAAATTTGAGTTATTTTATTATTATTTTTTGTTAATTTTTTTCAATTTTTTTATTTTTATTATTTTTATTTTATGTGTAATATTTTGTTATTTTATATTTCACACTTTACCTTCGCATTAGAGAAGGAGAAGACATTTTGTTGCTTCTTTTCAATTATTTTAATTTAGATCTGTTAGATCTCATAAATTTGAGTTATTTTATTATTATTTTTTGTTAATTTTTTTCAATTTTTTTTATTTTCATTATTTTTATTTTATTCGTAATATTTTGTTATTTTATATTTCACACTTTACCTTCGCATTAGAGAAGGAGAAGACATTTTGTTGCTTTTTTTTCAATTATTTTAATTTTATTATTTTAATTTTGTTTGCATTATTTAGTTATTTTATATTTCACACTTTACCTTTGCATTGGAGAAGAAGCTGCTTTTTGGAAGAATTGTTGAAAGTGCTGCGTGTTGTGAAGTGAAACTCATATCTAAAATGAAATTTTTGCTTGCAAGTCAAAGCAAAAAATTGTCGGGAAAACGACATTAATATAGTAACACTTGATGATTACGACGTTTGGAATCCGAGTTGATCTAGTTCAGTTGCAGTGTCCAAGCTAATATTATTTGGTGACCCAGCTCCCGTTCCGCCGGCACCTCCGAAGATTCCTCTGCCGTTGGGTTGATTAGGTGTCCAAACCTATCATTTGTTCACGTTGGCATATTTATCAGAGCCCAAAGCAAACACTCTGTTCAATTTCACTACTCATCTGCTGTCGTGGGCCTCGGGGGTCGCGCCTACCTGCTTGGACGTGCGGGATTGGTTTGCTTCGCCGCACCGTCATCAATCTGTTAGCTTGTGCTCCATCAGTAAGCAACAGGCTTCCCAAAAAGACACATAATGAAACAAATACTGGCTGAATCTCATTTAGCTGTCAGCGTGTTGGGCTCTATCACCACTTGTGCTTGTTGCAATCTTTTTTTTGGAGGCATTAGTGATTGTGAGTTGAAGCAATTTTGACTTGACAGTGAGGCATGATACATTTACAATGGTTTTGTGCGTCGTGGTCATAGATGCAAAACAAACACACATGCTGACTGGACTGGCGGTTGCCATGACGTCGTGGATCCGACGACCACAACATTGTAAAAGGAAATGAACCGTAGCATTTGAAAAAAATGTCAATAATCAAACAATAGTGTTGGTGCACAATCTGCATGGTCATATTTATGAGGATATTATTATTATTATTATTAATACATTTTTTCTTTTTCTTTTTATTATTATTATTTATTTATTTATTTATAATCAATAATCAAACAATATTGTTGGTGCACAATCTGCATGGTCATATTTATGAGGATATTATTATTATTATTATTTATACATTTTTTCTTTTTCTTTTTATTATTATTATTTATTTATTTATTTATAATCAATAATCAAACAATATTGTTGGTGCGCAATCTGCATGGTCATATTTATAAGGATATTATTATTATTATTATTATTTATACATTCTTTCTTTTTCTTTTTATTATTATTATTTATTTATTTATTTATTTATTTATTTATTTATTTATAATCAATAATCAAACAATAGTGTTGGTGCACAATCTGAATGGTCATATTTATAAGGATATTATTATTATTTATACATTTTTTTCTTTTTATTATTTATTTATTTATTTGTTTATTTATTTATTTTAGTGGTTAAGTTTGTCTTTAGTATTAGTCTGAAGTCTTGGTTGTGATTAATGAAGAAAGAAAATCAGTTTTCTTGGGAAAGCGTTCTCAGGAAAGTTCCGACTTCCCTTTTTTTTTTTTTTTGATATTGTATATTTTAATTTTAAGTGTGAACGATTTATGCGCTTCCTCCATTAAAACATCAACCTCTCTTTTTTTTTTCTGTTTTCTTTGCATAATGCATTGTACTGGTTACAAGATGTCCCGTTCTTTCACCTTTTTTACTTTTACTTTTCATTTCACATTTTGGGGCAAATGCTTCCAAACGCCAATCATGGTTCTGCAGATGACACACGGCTGGATATATTTAGCAATGCCCCCAGATGACAGCAGTTCGATTGACGTGTGGTGTCACCGCCAAAAGCGAATTAACGAGATGAACCCAAATTCCCTTCAGCCAAACCAAAACAAACTTGACTTCATTAATGTGTAGCAGTCCCAAATTTGGGCTACTGCAAATTGTTCAATTTTCCAAAGCTACTTTTTTCTTTAGCTGACTTAGAAATGTGCTTAAAAGTCACCTCTGGATGTTCTTTTCGTCATCTTGCTAAGCTACTTTAGCTTTCTCTGCTGGGCTTCCAAATGTTCTTTGCAAATGCTTTTTCTTTTTGGGTGTGCTTGCTCGATGTGTGTCGTTCACAGCCCGACCGTTGTTATTTCAACGTGTCTGGACTTGTTTGAAGAGCTCAAAGCGTAACATTCATTCATGACTTTTTCTGATTGCCCACAATCATCTTCTTGCATTGCCATTTATGACGGTCTTCACATACAAAAGTTTAGCGAGGCACACCAAGGAACATTTTGTTTTCTCCAGGCGCTGATGTCCACTTAGAGAGAAGTACCGTCGTCGAGCGACCTCTTCAGATTCCATTTGGAGACAATTTGACTTTCTCTTGATTGACGGCTACGTCCCACACGTTCTTCGGCCCGCCTCCATCCAATATTTAGCGCAGCGCAGACAATTGCAATGAAAACAATCTTGCCTACCTTTGACTTGGTGCTTTTCGATCCAAACGATGACCAAACAAAGTGAAGTTCCCGAAGGTGGACTCCAATCCAGTTGTGAGAACCTCTCATGATGATCATGGTGAAGGTCGGCTCAAGTTTGAGCTTTATGTCAAAGGCTCAGAATATTTATGTACATGTGAAAATAAGAACTTGTTCTGAATTGTTTGCCTGGTTAAACAAAGGTAAAAAAAAAAAAAAAAAAAAAGATTCCTTTGTTATTTTTAGTCTTCATAATTTTTCAGATTTTTTTTGTCTGTCGTGTTGTGTGTAAAATGTTAATGGCGCAAAATTAATTGTTTCCATTTTGGAATGCTGTGACTACCTCGTAGAATAATTCTAGAATAATTCTAATAGAATAATTCTACCTCTTTATTAATTCTACCTCTTTATTTTTTTTAATTCTAATTAATCCTAAGAATAATTCTATCTTTTTCAACGATGTGACCTCTTTTGCTCCCATGTCGGTCAGATGTCAAGGTAGCAAAGTGTGTCGTGAAAAAGCTATTCGGTCAGGAAAATAGCTTTTGAAATTGTGAAAGGGCGGAATGACGTCGCGGGCAATTGACAGAATGAAAGGCCCAATGTTCAATTCAATCTAACAGAACAAGTCTGGCGGACGGACAAATGGACGGACGGAGGTTTCATTAAATATTGATGGACTCTGTAGAATCAACTGAAGGCAACAATAAGATGGCCTCTTTGGGGGACTTAAGTCGTAACCATTCTCACAACAAAAATAAAGTATCCCAGTTGAGGGTTCCACAATATGTAGCTGATGATCTTAGCTTGGCAAAATTTGAGATTTTCTCTGATGAACCTTGAGAGCACATCCAAGAAATGTTTGAAATGTGTCAGTGGTTTGCGGAGCCGGATGACAGAAGGCGGGCACTTAACTTGTTGGCATGGCAGCAGCTGGATGGAAGAAGTGCAATCGTGAGTGAACGGGCCTTGATGCTGGCTGGAGTGGGTGGTCAAGGCCAATTGGCCTTGCGTGCGACACAAGCAATGACGCCGGCGGCGGCGGCGGCGGCGAAAGCGAATGTAATCAATGTTTCTAAGCAGGCAAGAAAATGGCGGGCGCTATTTTGAGAGCAAATTGTGCTTCGATGTTGCACTTGGAAGAGGCTTTTTAAATGTTCGACTCTTATGATGAAGTGCTGCTCGCGCGAATGAAAAGAGTTGACAAAATATCAGCTCGCTTCTATTTCAAGTTCGAGATCTGAGGAACTCATAGATTGAAAGCAGTTGGGGAACGCATTAGCATGTTGGCTAGCATAAATTTGTGTAACCTCTCCAGTATTTCATTTGATATTCTCAATTTTTTTTCAAATTATTTTCTCTCGCCAGCTCAAGATGATTTGAGCTTTGTAAGAACGGATTGCGTGGCTCATCTTCTTGATGGAAGTAGCCTCAACCGGCAGATTGATTTGTGATTTGAGATGTTTACACCACCAGAAGGAGACTCATCAGAGCACAAAGACTTCTCATATTGCAATTTTGGTGACATCGTGACAATTGAAGTCTCAATTTAGTCTTTCAAAGAGGAAACCAATTTCACCTTCTTCACTCTTTGATTATGCTATTAAAAGATAGATTGCTTTCTGCACATTTTTTTGTCACCCACTGTCAGTGGATGAAAAAAATATAGCTGACAGGGAGGGATGGAGGGAGGGGGGAGGGGGCGGTCCTTACTTGAGCCCCGAGCAACTGTGATGTCATTTTCAGGGACAGATGAAATCGGGTGGATTTTTCTCCTTAATTGATTTTCCACAAAGCCAAGAGGAATCATCACTGTGCTTAGAACATATTAAACATCTAAGGAGAAATCTTTTTTGGAGTTGACTTCCACTGAAAAGGGTGGATGAGCGTTGGGGTGGAATCTTCTTGATAATTCCAAATAATGATGCAACTTGTCTGAGACGCAGAACGAGTGGCGCAGTCGGTAGCGTACTGCCATCTATCGGCCGCACCGCGTATTGTTTGAAAGCCGGATAAATGTCAGGAATGCTTGGAGAAAAAAAAAAAAAAAAAGAGCATGAAAGCTTTCTTTCATCAGACTGGACAACACAACGTCTGTTTCTGTCCGCAGTCAGAATTCAACAGAAAAATCCCCCACACAAAAACCTTGTTTGCGTAATGCTTTATTGACATTTGCTTTTCTTTTTATAGCGACATTATTTTCCATCTTTTTTTAAATTACATGGATAATGACTGACTCACATACACGCATATGATTCAAGTTCATCTTATTGCAATAAACAAGAGTAGCCGGAAGGAATCAGGTATTGCTACAGTTCATCATACAAAGAAAGTCTTTGTCCATCCGACAGTGAAATTCAAAAATAACTTTATTGGCAAGACAAAGTTACAGCATGACCTCTCTGTCTCTTTCTCTCTGCCCCCCCCCCCCCGCAGGAGAGATGGAGGGCAGCATAAGGCTAAGGCTAGTAGCCCAAAAACAGCTAACATCTGCTCTCCAAATAAGAATCCAACGTGATTTTGAGCATTTTGTGAATATCAAACATGAGCCGTGATGATTGCTTCGTTTGTGGAGCACTGGATCACGTGACGACGGCACAGCTTCCAAATATGACCTTTTGACCTCCGGAAGAGAACGAGAAGGTCTCAGCGCACACAGGAACAGAAGGAGAGCACGCAGAAAACCATTCTGCCAGTTTTGTGAGTCGCAAGACTTCTGGCGTTATACCCTGTTCCCAAAGCAGACATTAGCTAAGCAAAAAAAAAAAAAAAGTTCTTTAATATGAACCCAATTCTATTTTTGTAGTCCAGTTTAGGAAGCCCGGGGAAGGTTCACCACCCTCATGGAAGAAAAAAATCTGCTCCTGGTTGACATGTACGACTCTGAATGACATGTCACAAAGTTAAACAACAACGACAACGAAATGCTCGTGGCTTTGCAATATTCAGACAAAAAGACATTAGAATTCATTGCTTCTCAAAGAAAGGCGGCACAGTGAACATGTCCGGAGCTCATTTGCGGCAATCGCTGCTCCCCCTCCCTCTTTCCAAAATGTCATCATGGTGTTGCTTCTCTTTGTTTTTGTTTTTTTGGTGCTCTGAAGTCAAAGTGTGAACTCAATAAAGTTCTCACCATGCAGAGGAAAACAAATCACGGTGCATTTCATGGCTTTTTGGAAGAACTTTGACCTCACTGCGGTTCTGGTCCAATTGTCGCTCATTGCTCAAGTCATTTGGCTTCTATCCGATCGCTCCTTCTTTCTCTCAGGTTTTGGATTTTCATGTGTTTGCTCCATGAAAGGAAGGCTTGGTGAGGTGGAAGATGAAGGAGCAGGCTTGGGGGAAAAAAAAGCCAGACCTAAAAGTAATAAGTTGGTGTTGCAACCTCAGCACCCACAGCTTGATGAGACGTAGCTTCTCCAAGAGAACATGGAAATACAGCAGTTGCCATTTCAGTGCATACTTTGACTTTCCCAAGCAGATGCTAATATGCGACTAGCATGTAGCTGGCCCGATTGACATAATAATTCCTGCAGTACAAAGCAAGCGCCAGTAGATGGCAGTGTAAACTTTCGGCCGACCGGTTGTTGGCTCTAACTCGTCACTGTCATGGACCTTCTTTACTTGTGTGCCATTAAGGAATGTTTTTGGAAAAAATTAGGTGAAATTGCAGGATGAAACAAAAATGACCTCCAAAATCCCAACTTTTTATAAATCGTGAATACTATGTTTATTTAAAAGCGAACAATTTTGAAGTTGTCGGATTATGTTCCAATTTGGAGATTCCTACGTCCCAGCCTGCTCTGGTTTCTGTGGAAATGTTTTTGTCGATACCATCTATTTTGGAAATGCAGATTTGTCCAATCTGAAAACCTGCGCTAAGACTTTTCCTCACTCGAGCTGACATTATCTCTTGTTGCTTTTACGACTTGCGTGAGCATTATTACTAGCAAACACCCCGGCACAAAAAAAAAAAAAAAAAAAGTGGACTATCACAGCAAAGCTACCAAGAACCAAATGTGTTTTTTGGAAGTGCATAGGATGAGAAGAGCACATTTTGTCATGATGACAGGAAAGAAACAACACGGTGCAGTGACACGTGGTTTTGATATGCCTTTTTTTTTTTTTTGTAGCTATTTGGGACTGCCAGGAGAGTCGGTCAGGATGTGCCAGGAACTTCAACCCCTTATGAATAATCATCTCTGACCATTCCATCTGCAAGTCTCGCAGAAGTCTCAGAAATGGAGGAAGAATTTCAGGTAAAGGGAAATATGAGAGACTGCTCCGCCCTCTTTTTTTTTCTCAGTTCAAAGTTTGGATCAGTTGCTTTCTGCGCCTTCACAGTGTGCTTTTGGAGTGGCTGATCCCGATCAGGCCCGAGTCAGTAAGGGGAGAAGAGGATGGGTCCGTGGGTGGTGCGGATGGGTCCCGGCGCGGGTCTTAAGATGGCGTGGCTGAGGTGCGGTCCTTGCAGAAGGTGGTGATGCGGGTGCGGCGCCTGGGCCGCGGCGCGGAGCGCCAGCGGGTTCGTCGAAGCGGCCGCCGCCATAGCCGCCGCCACGGCCAAGGGGCTGGGGAGCAAGCCGGCCCCTAACGCTTTGCTCAGACTCTTGGAGAACGTCAGAGAAGACTAAAAGTCGCGAGGAGCAGACACAACAATTAGTTGGAGGCCACCAACATCAGAGGTGGCTTTTTGGAGAGTTAGCTTCTAGATTAACGGCGTCAAGTCTGAACTTACCGTCAGATCAGCTCCCCTGTGCTTCTTGTGTCGGCCGAGGAGGGGGTTGGGCTTGCCCGCCATGCCGTCCCGGTGCCTCCGACTTGATATGTGCTGCAGCAAACAGACAGCTGATATGATGAAGAAGAAGATGGACCATCCATCCATCCATCCATCCATCCATCCATCCATCCATCCATCCATCCATCCATCCATCCATCCATCCATCCATCCATCCATCCATCCATCCATCCATCCATCCATCCATCCATCCATCCATCCATCCATCCATCCATCCATCCATCCATCCATCCATCCATCCATCCATCCATCCATCCATCCATCCATCCATCCATCCATCCATCTTCCGCATACCTGTTTGAGCTGAAGTTCAGAATTGACCCGCACATTGCAGATCTCACAGTGGAAGGTTCTTTCCTGAGTGTTGGGGTCAACCGGGCCGCCTCCCTGCTCCCCACTGGGCTTGGGACCCAGGCGCGGATACGCCTTTATTGGCCCCAGCCCGCTCCGAGCCTCCAAAATAGTTTTGTGTTTGGTACCTGCGTGCAGACAGAAATGATTTTGTTTTAAATCCTCTCAAGTGGCCTGAATGAAGCAAAAATATACGGGCTGTATTTCTCCAATAAAGCGAGCTGCAGCTGTAGCGCAAAAAAATTCCCGCTAGTCATACAGCTGCACAGCAGGTGAGCTCCGAGAGATCAATTCCATGTGCTCATTCATGTGTCATTTTTATTACAATATTGTCGATTGATGTTCCCGTTTGTGAAGACGGGAAGTTCGCGCCACATGTGCCGCATCGTTGCTTTTTTTCCTTGATGGTATATTATTGCAGCGCTTTGGTTTTTTTATAACAACAATGATGGAGTGACGCTATTATAGTAGTGAGCAATTCCACGAGGTATCTATCTAACGGCAAAATTCAAATAATACAATAACACATTCAGTGCCATTGACGGTTATAGACGTCAAAAATATTAACTGGGTTGGCAGTGAATGAGTTAAAGACCCCGCTCAGATATTTTTAGTTATCGGTGTTGAAGATCGTCGCTGTGCAATGAGGATGCAGGTATTGGGGGGGGGAAATCCAAAGGGGAGGGGCGAGTCTTGGGGCAGTCGTGCTCACTTGAGAGCGAGTGCCTCGTTGTCACGGCGTGTAAAAAAGCTGCGACAAGCTGGGGGCGGACGAAATGAAATTTGAAACATCGCAAGGAGGCGAAATGTTTGCCACTGGAGCGTCGTGTCGTTGGCTGGTTCAAGGGTGTCAGTGTCATGTGATCATGTCGGTGTCGTACTCCAACGTCTACCGTGCCCCCTCCCCCCACCCTTGAAGGAAAGCCACTGGCTCAGTCTTGACACTCCCAAAGTCCTTTGAACAGAGTTAAGGTTTCAGAATGATGGAAGGCGAGGAGGGGGGTGGGGGTCACGGGGGTGACATACACCGAGGAGGACGAAAGCTGCTTCTACTCAAGGCCAGAAATGTTTTCTTCTCGCCTTTCTTCTATTTCGGTCAGAAAGCAGATAGTGCTGCGGATTTGTTGTCTTTGTAAACTTGCCCTCACATGTGTAGAGCGACACGCAAAGCACATTTCTACAAATAACAACACGGCCAATGTGTTTGCATGAATATCCTGACAGCATTTCTGTCTTTATTTTTAGAGTCTGCACGCCGTTTTGTTTCATTGATTCCAGAACATTCCGACTCAAGCGGAGCGGGCTGGCCTTCATGACCCGGTGTCGTTTTTTTTCTTTTTTTTTTTTTCTATTTGGTTCAGCGGACGCCTGATTCGAGTAGCAAGTGCGTCGCTAGCTTGCCCTCGAGAAAACCACGAGAAACTGAAATAAGGGTGAAAACAATTGCACCTCAAAATGACGAAAGTTGCAAAACCTAAATGGTGTGTAACCTCCATTAATAATGCATGGGTATAAAAACAACAGAAAAAATAAAAAAATAAAAATACTGGCAGTACATTTGGCCTGCAGGTAGATAACAAAGCAAAGCCAAGGATAAACACAAGCACACGAGCGCTAATAGCCAGACAAGAGGGGCGGGGAAGAAAAGGTCACACAGAGGGCAAGAAGGATTAAAACAGAAAAGTAACATTTTGCCGCATGGAGACGTGCTGGCTGTTTTTCTTTTGCGTAAACAAACATATTTAGTGTAAGCAGAAGGTTGCAGGGATCTACGTCAAGCCAACAAAGAGAGAAAATCGTCCATTTCAGCTTCAATTGTTTATCCCAGTGTTTGGAGCCAAAGCAGCCACTTTAAACAAGATCAGAGCAAATCCTCAAATATTGACCAACGTGTCTACATTGAGTCAAATTGAAAATAAAGCCGATCTGCTTGCTTCTGTTGAATGACTGGAAGGGAACATGAGAAGACGCTGAGGTCTTAGTTACACTCGGGTAGGATATCAGTACGCCTTCTGGACTTTGGACCAGGTCATCCTCAGGTGTGGACCCAAATGGCTGTTTTTGAACACTCACCTTTATTGTGAGCTTCCAGCTGGGACAAGGAATTGACAGCCACCTTGCACAAGGAGCAGTACAGAAGCTTCTTTGCCTTGTCCTCCTCCGTCTCCGGGCCGGGCGGCCCGCCCGCCGGAACCGGGGGCGACTCGGAGTTGGCACCGGAGGAAGACGTGGAGCTCGGGGGAGGGACGAGAGTGGGCAAATTGGGAAGTACACTGGGTGGCTCTAAGGGTGAGGCGGGTGAGGTGCTCTGAGGCGGGAGAGCTCCTGGGGCAAGCCCGTTTGACAGAGGCTGCGTTTCATCTGCGGAGAAAAAAAAATTCGACCTGACATTAAATACAGCAGGGTTGTCAAAATTATTTTTGCGGCGGGCTGCATCATAGTTTCCTTCCGAGGGCCAGTGAAATCCAAATATGTGTGGATGTCTCATATTATATATTGTGTAGACTGCACAACAAACTAGCGAGTTACTAGACGAAGAACTAGTTTTCAAAACAGACTAATAAAAATAAAATTTCAAAAAATATGAATGGTAATAAAAGTTGCTAGCAATATTGCTATTTTTTCAAAGTGAAAACAATTTATAATTTTAGCATTGACATATGAATTTGAGGCACGATTTGGGGGCCACATAAAATGACGTGGCGGGCCGTATCTGGCCCCCGGGCCTTAAGTTTGACACCTGTGAAATACAGCGTTGAAAGGTCGAGAATGTCGTCGTCCATTCCAAAAGGTCAACGTTTGAAAGTTTGGCTTGTTGAGTTCACACAAAGCAGTGGAAAGCAGGTGCGAGTCAAATAGTTTCATTTCCGACCACACGCGCCAGAAAGAATGAAAACCCGTCGGACAGCCAATAGACAAGGGGGGGGGGGGGGGGGGGGGGGCACATTTCCGGCAGACGTGAAGCCTTGAAGTGGATGTTAGCGTGTTTGACTTGAGCGAAATGTTTATTTGAGGTGGAAAAGTGATACGTTAGCTTGTCCGTTAGCTTCTTTCCTACACAGCTGTTCCTTTTGGCACGTTTTGTCACAGGGAGAAGCAACAAAGTCCGTCTTTCCCGTACTTGACATGCCTTCTCGCTTTTTGTTTGTGAACCTGTTGGCACAATGATCCGTCCGCCCGTCTGTCCGCACGAGCACATGTGTTTTTGCTAATGCTACGCCATGCCTGTGGTATTCACCCTGGCTGTTGTCTGAACAAGACGCCCTAAATTTGGGTGGCTTACTCACGCTCACTCACCCCCAACGAGGAGGTCGAGCGGGCGGGCAGGTTCGGCCCTTCTCCAAATTCCCCCTGATGTCGAGCCAACTTGAGCGCCCCGCGAAAGCCTCCCACCAGATTACGGCATTAAAGGGCTACCATGAGATATTTGCGGTCAGAAGACAAGCGCTCAATTCAACGACTCCGTCGCTCTTTAACAGCTTTGTCTTGACAGCTCGTATATTTATCTTCCATGAGATCATTTTGGAGTTATGCAAAAAAATGAAATCTTTGATGACATCATATCTGATGAACGGGCTTTCCGAAATGACAATCCATGCAGGTTTGGAGGTTTCCAGCTGCAGATGTTCTCTTAGCCAGAAATTTTTATTTTTTTGGGTCGAAATGGAGTCTTCTCATTCGTCCTGTGCTGCAAGCCAGCGTTTGACGCTCCAAATACAAGCAGGCCGTTTGCGAAGCCGATGAAGGCTTGAGCAGATTCTAAACATCTAAATTAGGAACACATGACACACATATTTGAATTCTTCTGGGGAGGACTATTGATCACAGATCCATAGCATACGGTTGACATCTGGTCAAGTTCGTGGAACGGCCGAACGCCTTCTTACCCTCAAAGCAGGTCAGCCAAAGGCGAAGTAACACTCCCAAAGTTCTTTTTGGGCTACTAGCGGATTAGCTAGCTTTTGCTATAATTAGCCAATGTTTGCGTCAAGTAAGAATCGGACTGTGACAGACAGCACGATAGCGTCACTTAAGGCCTGACATACTTATAGTCCGCCTCAACTCCAAACAACTTAACTTGGGGGGGGGGGTCATGGAGGTCAACAAAGAGCGTTAACACAGTCCAGATGCTTGATAAGTGCGTCTGCGTACATAATCCATGTCAGGAAATGAAAGTTACGCATCATATGCTGTTGCTTTGTCGGTGAAGTCGTGGGAGTCTTTTGGATTCCACCAAAGGAATGTTTTTGAGCCGGATGCTTCGAGGGAAACATTATCTATCAAAACATTGGGGGTCATCAAATGATGCTGTGGGAGCTTCTACCACAAGTTCAGCATTGAAAAGCTTAGCTGGTTCAACTTGCTAGCTGCTCGCCGGGACATTATGCTAGCTCAATTAATTGTTGATGAGGCGCGCATCGGGTCTGAAACTCAATGCTCATCTTGAGCGCTAGCTAGCTAACTAGCTGATGGGTGCCCTTCACCCTCATCACGCAAACGGAGAAATTTCAGATAGGAACTTACATCTTTTGAATCGTTTGAACATTTTGTAACAATTCCCACATATGATAAGATGTGATGGTTCGAATCACTAGAATGGAAACCCTATTTACCCCGCGTAACCTAATAGTCAGGCGCTAGTCATGCAACCTAGCCTTTAGCATGAATGTCATCGCTTTAATTGTCCTTGAGTGTGTCTGCGTGTGTGTGGAGGACAACAAGGCCCGACATTCAAGTGGGTGAGTGTATCAGAGAACAGCGAGGGGAAGAAGGTGAAGTTGTGTTTGTCTTCAAGTTACCAGCTGCCTTTCCATCACCCCCTGAGTCAAGTCAAGTCCTCAGCTTACCATAGCAAATCCCTCAAAGCAAAGAAGACCTTTTCCGAAAGGTCAACAGCCTGGATAAAGGACGCCACCAATTGTGTATTGCTGGATGTACAGCACAGATTGAATACATTATTTTTTTTTTTTAGCAAATTCCACAGGAGCGTTCCCACGAGAACGAGGAATGAACGCGTCGGTAACTTCTAAAAGCCGCTTTGCAACCAACTCAATGACGCCTAGCAAACGACGATTCAGCAACATTGTCACGGCCATGTTGTGTGTTTTTGCTGACTGTTTTCAGTTTTCTTGGTTGACCTTGCACATTAGTTAGTTCCTTGTTTCAGCCAATCAGCTCCCTCCAGTCACTCGTGTCCTGTCCAGGTGTAGCATGTCCCGTCGCTTGACTCGTATTCGGTTCCCTGGTTTTGTTCCATCTTTGATTTCTGATAAGTTTGTAATTTGAATCCATCCATCCCTTTTCTGAATTCCTTCTTCTCAAATTCTGGATTATGCACGTTGTTCTTGGCCTCAGCGGGAAGAACCAGAGTGAAATCGCACATTCACATGCTTCAAAGAGGGCAAGGCAGGAAGACGCAAGGGTCACAACAAGTCGATTCTTTCACATGTTTCTACTTTGTGTTGCCAATAATAGCGGGCTTGCTTTGGCTCAGCATGCTCCAATGGTGAGTTCAAATCCCTCTGGAGAAACACAGAGCAACCCAAACGGACCTCTCGCTATTCCGGGATGGCTAACACAACAATCTTGGCTTTTACAGTGGTTTTGCGGGTTAAAACAAAGTCAAAGGTGGTTCAAAGTTCACACTTTTGTACTTGAAAATACATCTCCATTGTTTTTGCTTTGCGCCGCTGCCACTTTTGGGAAGGAATCTTTATAAATGTCACCAAAACAAGGCAGCTATGTCGCCTGGCGCTTATTCCAAGGACAAGTCCGGGGACACTGAGGCAATGGAAAATGGAGGAAGCAACAGAGAGGAGACACACGGCCTCCACGTCAAAGCTACAAATATAAAGATGAGCTGAGTTGAGCTGCTGGATAAAGAGATTCTGAGAAAACCAACAACTGGACGACACAAGGTCGTACCGTGACTCTTGTTTCTTAAGTTGGACTAAGTGCTAATGTTTGCTCAACGGCGCCATCTTAATTGCGAGTTACTTTGACGACATTACTGTCCTTCCTCTTCTACAAGTTTCCCTCCTTCATACACGTGATCATCTTAATAGCATTAGCTTGTGTTTCCCATTAGCATAAATGTATTTATATTAAAGTTAATAAACAAAAACATCCCAGTTGCGTGCAATTTAGTCTTAATTCTGTCTTCTAAATGAACAGGAAGAAAATAAAAAGAGTTCCACGCCAGATGCTTCACTGAAAGACGGCCAATCAATTAGAACATCGAATGTTGTGGGACGGCAACCGATCAACGGTGACCGAAAGGCCAGCCGATAAAAGAAAGCAGTCGTGGCAAGACCGGTGCCAAGGGAGTGGATGCAATACTAATGAAATATTAGTCATCCCCAAATTCCGAAGCATGACCGTAAACGTGTTGTAATTTCTCCAAAGTCACAAAACATGAAGGAGTCGAACGAAAAAACCAAAACAAACGCACTCCGCTCCTCGATGTGATGCCAAGGGAATGTCCTGCTGCTCGTGTTCAAAACATGTTTACATTTAACAGATGGGGAGCATAGCTGTGGTTAGACGTGATTAAAACAAGATATTATCTTTGGCACACGCTCGACGAGAGCAGAAAAGAAAGTAAATGCCCTTTTCGGATTTGTGCAATTGTAGACGATGAGCAATCAAAACAGTATCGGCGCTGTAATGTAAGATGGCTGTGAGAATTCTTGTGATCAATTCCAGCTGCAAATTTTGATCAGAAAAGAAAAAATACGCACTTGGCAGGAGTCCATTTTTGTTTGTGGAGATAAAATAAAATAATGTATGGCGGGTGACATATTTCTGCCCTAAGGCAGGTTGGACCCTGGTAACGTTACAAATCTAATTTGAATTTCGTTGAACAGCATTGATAAGCGGAGTGTCGTTAGCAGTTTGCCTCAGCAACTCTGAGTTTGTATTTGCTATCCTTGAGAATGTTCCATTTGTTTTTTTTCTTTCCAAAGATAAGCGCTTGCCAGTGCAATTTGTGCCCGCTATTGCGTGAAGCGTTTTCTGCTTTGTCACCTTGTTTGCCGGTCTCGCTATCTGAGGCAGCGCCCGGAGGAGATGGAGAGGCGGTGGGGGTCACAGTCTGAGGTTTGTCGCCATCTTGACAGCGACTCTTTGACGTCTCGATGCCTTTGACTCTCCTGGCGTGTCGGTTTCCTTTGTAGTGAGCTTCCGCTTGGTTCTGGATTGTGACACAAGAACACGTTAACTATTGGTTCTTGCAATGCATTCCTTCATTACTGACTTTGTGAATGATTGAATGGTCATTGAGTGTGTAAACAGGCTTTATTCATGTGGAATTCTTTAAAAAGAAAAAAAAAAACATATCAGGTGCTGTGTGAACTGCAAATAAATAAATAAATAAATACATACATACATAAAACAAATAAATTAATATTTAAATCAATATTTAAATAAACATATCACGTGCAAATAAATAAAAAAAACGTATAAATGAATATTTGAATAAATAAATAAATAAATAAATAAATGAATAAATGAATAAATGAATAAATGAATAAATGAATAAATAAGACCACCAGGCATATTATTTTTAAGTTTGCAGATGTCATGTTCTTAGTTGGTTTCGTTTTGGCTCGCAAAAATGAGTAAGAATTTATTTTGAAAAATATAAAAACATTTGGGCGATTATCTCCCAATTACATCCGTCGGTTACATCCGGTCACGTGACATGTCACCCAGGTAGAGCCCGAGAAGCAAACAAAAATGAGCGAGAAATAGAGATGTTTGGAAAGCTTCTTCGGAAAGGGAAAAAAGCCCAACGAGGAGACGGAAGAAGAAGAGGCTACGACTTCAAAGAAAAGGAAAGCTGCATTTGAAAGAACATTTTTGGAGCCCTACTTAAAATATGGATTTATCAGGTGACTCTGACGCGCCAAGCCCACTCAGTATATGCGGCGACAGGCTTAACGAGGCAATGAAGCCTTCAAAACTCCTTCGGCACATGGAAACCAAGCATTAAAAGACAAACCTTTGGGATTTTTTGAAAGAAAAAAAAAACGTGGACAAGAACGACAGAAGCAATTACTGAAGTCTCTGAAGCTCAGCGCTCCCATAAATTCAACGTAATGGTGAGTTTTATTTTTACGTGATTTATATTTGTTTTTATGCCAGTCGTATTATTTTATTTCATCGTTTTTATATATTTATTATAAAGGTCCGTGGTGCAAAAAAATGTTGGGGACGCACATATACAGTGTATATAATACAAGGTGTAATAATAATCATAATGGCCTTCCAAAGAAAACAATCAAGTCAAGTTTAAGTCAAGTCAAGTCAAGTTTATTTGTATAGCCCTAAATCACAAACAGTCTCGAAGGGCTTCACATAGCCAAAAATTGACAATTATTCTCAAAGCATCCCCTGATCTTAAGCTCCCAAACAATGGCCCGTGACAAAAATGAGTTTGACCTGCAATAGAGCCTCCTTTTGTTTGTTTTAAATTATTTATTTATTTAATCTTTAACCCCTATCCCTGCTTCCTTGCACGGGTCCTCATTCGCCGCTACCTGACTTGACCTGACAGCGGGCGAATACGTGTTATTCTATACGCGGGGTGGGACTGTAGCACCGACGGCAGCCTGGTTTCCAGTGAAAGGAGAGATGGCGGACCAAAATCCTGCTGAGACAGACACTTGAGCCCCTTCTTTGTTCCTTACTCATCACATATTTATTTGTCATTTCTTTTCCCAAGGACATTTCATGTCCCTGAACGCGTGCTTGTCAATCATCAGTGCAAAGTCTCTGACGGTTACTGGCTCCGTCTTTCATTAATAGCAGACTGAGAATGCCAGTGGGAGTTAAACTGGGGCCCACTGGGATGCCGTTATACTGGAAGCGCCATAAACTATCGTTTTAATGCGTGTCATTAGACAGCATTTCATTAATGGCTTCCAGCTTTTTATAGTTCCCAAAGAGACGAAGACACACAGCAAGGCACGCTTGCTTGCTTGCTTGTCCGATGAAAAGCAAAAAAAAAAATCATCCTAAACTACAAGAGATAATGTTTCTGGGATTTATTGCAGGAAGTCATCTCTGGCCACGAGCGAATGTGTTTGCACAGAGCGTAAACAAGCGGGGCGAGCCATTCGTCAGGGGACTTTTTGTTTGGTTATCTGCCGGCAGTTTTGCGAGGCCGGGACGAGACGGCGGATGAGACGAGACGGCAGTTTGCGAGAACGACGATTTTTACGAGCTCACTTTGCTGCAAAGCACGTCGAACGTACAAACAAGTCCGCCGAAAGAGCGTAGCTGGAGGGAGCAGATGTGCAGCGTCGTGTGCTACAAAGTGAGCTCGTAAAATGACATCGTGAAGATGTTCCTTTTTAAGCGGCTGGCGCAGGGTCGGCGGCATGACGGGTGGCGGACAGCTGCCGCGGGTGCTGAAAGGCTCCGAGCATTTATCTGGCTAAGAGGGGACTGATGGAGCAGCTTGGTGAAGGTGCTGATCGGCGGGCAGGCCCACTCATGTTTGTTTGCTGTGCTCCCTGCCATGTCTTGCTAAAACGAGAAAGATGCGAATCCAGCAATTTTGATGATGAAATGGCGGAGATTGAAAAGGTGGCTTGGTTCAAAGCTTGGATCTCAAGAAGGTGAAGCTCTGCCTACCTGGTCTGGCCAGCGAGGCTTTCTTAAGCTCTTCAGCTGAGCTCAAGGGATGGACTGGCAGTGGGAGGCGTCCATATTGGGAGCCGACCAAGAGTGACACGCCGATCGGGAGATGGAAGCATCCCTCACCTTTTCGAGATAAATTCTGGTCGTGATAAATGACGAACGAGCCGGCGTGATTCTAATTCTTCGTGTGTTTGTGGCCGCATAGAAATAGAATATCTGGTTGTATTTTATTTCATTTCACTTCATTTTGTTTATTGATTGATTTTGTTTGAGATTATTATTTGAAACAAAGATCAAATGACTCATGTGACAGATGTGAAAATAGAAAGCGGACAAGGTGGAGCTGAAGGAGAAAGTCAGCAAATCGACAGATCTTTATCGGGCTAATCGTGCTGCGTGACATTGCTCGATGCGGAGGAAGCAAGCGCTTATGACGTCGTCAATGCGGAATGCCACCAGAGCAGAAAACAAAAATACACTTGCAAGAAACCACACCAAAAGCATTCCCGATCAAATAAGAATCCAAATACAGCTTGAAAGCCGAGGAGGAAAAAAAAGGACGTTTTTATGAAATCGACGTAAAAAACGGCAAAATCGAACCCTTTTAAAACACGATGATTTTATGATTGCACACAAATCAACAGCTCAAACCACATTAGATTGAAAGTCATTTTGAATTGTTGATGGAAAATGTGAAGAACATGGTGAGCTCAGTTGGACGAGCAGACGACCGCAACTCTGACATAACCGACATTCTGCTGCTGCTTTACGAGCCATCGACAATTGTTTGCTTTCCAAAATGCACATTTCTTGAAGCAGCTTCTCGTCAACGTCGGGATAATTGCATGTTTTGGGAAGGCCATGTTTGGTGTCGGACAACACATGAACGAGCTCGATGAACGCGAACAAATCCCTCCAGAAGTCTTGACAGAAATTTGAAAGCTGTTCCGCAGCTGAATACACATTGTCCTTCTCTCTCCTTCACTTCCTGTGGGTGTAGCTCCATAATATATTTTTTTGGTCCAAACTGTGTATGTTTTTATCCTAGCCTGAATCCTGAACACTCCCATAAACATTGGCGAATAAATATCACTTTGGTTTGAAGATCTAAGCAGAACGACTTGAAAGATTGTAAGCGTTAGCGCTTAGCCACATGATTGCAGACTTTGCGCGTATATTTAGCAGCGGTGCGCTACTCCTCCGTGTGGTCTGGCCAAAACGTCTTTTCAACATCACAGTCTGCACGGTGGAATTCTTTGAAGGCTTCCCCGTCATCAGACATACTTTGTGTCCTACTGAGGACTTCCGATAAAAATAAAAACAGGGCAGCGACTTGTAAACAAGCTATGCTAACAAGCTAAGCTACTCATCTTTGCTAGATCTTGTTTTGAAGCAAAGTCAGTTCAAACGGGGGTCAGAAGGGCCAAAACAAGGCCGAGAACTGCACCAAGACCCGGCTCTTCTCGCGCTTTAAACGTACCTCCGAGTTGAAACGGATCTGGCAGACGTTACAGGAGATGACCGGCCGCTTGGTCTTGACCAGTGGAACTCCAAAGGTGTGGTTGATCACCGCTTTCTGGACCGGGTCCATCTGCCGCAGAACGGAAAAGAGAAACACAAGTTTTGTTTAAACAGTTTGAACTACACATTTTGTTTTCGGTTTAGCTTGCCGGAAGTAAACGTCGACCGGCGTTAGCAAGAAACAGCTAGCAGCTTCACTTGTGACGTGTTGGGCTTCAACGAATGACGGGCTGACATTGTTCTGTTGGACTTTCACATTCTTGCTGTGTGACTTTTTTCCAGCTGCCCCATCAATCAGCATCTCGTATACGTTTAACCGACTCATTTTAGCGACTTGAACCCTGACTGCATTTAGCCTTCAGCGCAAATTGCCTTTAGCGTTAGTCAACGGCGGGATTTTCCATCACACACAGAAAAAAAAAAAAAAATCAAATGATGTGGCACTGTTTGGGGTAGGAGGAGGAAAGGAAGGAGGAAAAAAAAAATGCATTTGGTGTTGCGTGTTCCTTAAAGTCAGAATGTTCCACGGAGCCTTCCAGCTGTGATGCAAGTGTGCTGCTTTGGCAGGTTCATAGACAAGCCATGACTCAATTTGGCCCATCTTGCTGTTTCATTTGGCCCATTGCCAAGCTTTCCCTTGCGTCCTCCCACACCTTCATTATCAGGAAGAGCGTTTCCTCCAAGACTGAATGTCTCTAGGACTTGAGTTACGTGCAAAAAATTGGACGACGCCGTCAGATGTCACCTGCAGCGCTCCAAGCGGCGCTTGTGACTTGAGGGCGTTGCCGCCTCTGGAGAACGTTTAACAAGAGCTGAGGTAACTGTGCGCATGAATGATGGGCTTGGGTCCAGTTCCCTGGGTGGAGGAGGTCAGCTAAACTACGTTCCATGCAGGCTCCTTCAGCTGTTAAAAACACTGTGCAGCTGCCAAGAGGCCTTTGGGGGGGGTCATACGGAAAGCAACCCAAACTCCCACTCAAGCTCAGCCAACACTCTGAGATGATGCCTGCTGGCTTCTTGAGACACTGACGATCCAAAAAAGCTTTGCTGTCCACATCTATTTACAGAAGTGCCTTGAGATATGAGTTTAATTCCTTCAGCGGCTCAAAACAATCAAATCGTAAATGTTTTTTTCCTCCACTGCAATGAATGAAAATGGGAGTACAACAAAAGATCAAGTGGATTTTGAAAAATTCATCGGGTGGCTAGCTCAAGGCTAGCTCATTTTTGCACCTGCAATCAGCACACTTGCGTTGTTTTTGCGTTGACTCTTCAAAATGCGCCAGCCCGATTGTGGCAGGAATCATCCAAGGATATCTCATCCCGTCTCCCTCTTGGATGGTACGGCTTCCACCGGCGCAATTTGAAAAAATAGAACAGTCCTCCAAGAGTCCTGAGTCGGATCGCTTTGGCTGTTCTGGTCTTCTGCTCCCAAAATGGCTTTTGTCACTGGCTGTCTTTGATGGCTTCTAGACAGCAAATTGTTTTCATCATGTGCAAGTGGAGAAGCTGGGAATGCGCGTGTCACCAAGTGGCCACATGAAGACACGGCCGCTTGAAAGAACAAGAAGCCTTTCCAAGGAGCTTTGTACTCACCTTGTTCTCCTCAGTGTCTGCGGCAGCTTGGAGCTGCATTTTCCCCAGCGTGTGTGCGCTGCCGTCACAGGTGTGTGTTTTTCTCTCCGAGCAACTTAGACTCAAAGTGCCTGGTGCACTCATTCAGCTTCCTCCCTCACTTGTCAAAAATGAAAACAAAGTTCTTCTAGTGGTGCATGGTTGCCTTTTTGTTGGAGATGTTGGCATGACACCTTCCGTCAGGCGTCAGGCATCGTCCTCGTTTACCATGTCCCGCTGCTCTCTTGCCATGCTGAGTCCCTCAAGCTGCACCGCCGTGTCTCCTCCCCTTCTCCTTCTCTCCTCCCACCTTCTCATGCATATTTGCTCTCTCTGGATGTGCTTGAAGCGCGGGGGAATCTATATTGGGAGCAACACATACTGTACTCTACTGTAAAGCAAAGTCCATCACTGTCCTAAAAGCATCGGGAGTGACAGCCAAGTGGAGCAAAAATCATATTACGGCTGAGTAAGAAAGGCCATTGAGGTAGCGAGCCACGTTGTCAAGCTAAGGCTAATTAGGATGGACACAATCAAGGAAGAGGCCAAGAGTGCCAGCTACAAGGACTTTTACAAATGTTGAGTCTCCAGTGACACGTTCAACAGAAAGCAGAAAGACACCAGGGGGATTTGAAGATACCAATTAGCAGTTCTCCTTCCAGAGCTCCGTTCTTTTATTCTAGCAGCACTCTCAGCTCCAATCAGTGTCCACTCTCGTTACCGTCTGTCCGTCCGTCCATCAGTCCATCTAAATTCCAAGACATGACTCGCAAACAAGCAAGCCACAAAACTATCAGGGCCAGTTTTCTGTAAATCAATCAGATATGAAAGCTGAATTTGAACGTGCAGCTTGCTTTAGGCTACATCTGTCAGGGTGGCTCCCTCTCCTGGCCGCACGTACACATCACACGCAGCAATTTTTTTTTTTTTTTTTAAATCAAAAAACTTGTTTTCAAATTAAAAAATAAAAGCAGCTGGTTTGAAGCTATTTACAAATGGCTTATGCTAGTCGAACTGTAGCTTATGGTTGTAAGCAATATTTAGTACAAACCTTAAAGCCAAATTTGAAAAAACAATGAAAGACTTTATGGATCATATACAAATTTATTTCCTGGCTTTTTTTTTTTTTTTTTGACCGTGCTTAAAAAAGGCAACAGATGCTCCCCCTTTTGGACAAATGCCCAAACCGAGCATGACGTTCTCAATTCGGTGTTGTTCAGCCCCAAATTGGAAACTATGATGTCACTGCATTTTTATTTGCTAACACCACTGTGATATATAGCGACTAGTGATAAAAAACAATGCTAATCATTCCATATGTTCTTCAAACTTCTTTCTACTGCCCTCGCTCCAGGCTTGCAATAATAATCATAATAATAATAATAATGATGATAATAATACAGTAATCCCTCGTTTATCGCGGATAATTGATTCCAAAAACCACCCGCGATAAGTGAAATCCGCGAAGTACGGTCACCAACAGGAAGTACTGGGCAAGCTAACGAGTTAGCGAAAAGATGCTAATTCGCGATCGTGCTAACACGCAAAAACGGACTTCTAAAGGAATGTAAACGAACATTTGGAGCAATACTACATTGTCCTAAAGGTTAGATACATGTTTCCTCAATTTAGAAGTTTTATTTTGACTTTAAAATGTTTTTTTAATTTGGAAAATAAACCCGCGATGTAGTGAAGCCGCGATAAACGAAACGTATGAAGTACTGGGCAAGCTAACGAGTTAGCGGAAAGATGCTAATTCGCGATCGTGCTAACACGCCAAACGGACTTCTAAAGGAATGTAAACGAACATTTGGAGCAATACTACATTGTCCTAAAGGTTAGATACACGTTTCCTCAATTTAAAAGTTTTATTTTGACTTTAAAATGTTTTTTTAATTTGGAAAATAAATCCGCGATGTAGTGAAGCCGCGATAAACGAAACGTATGAGGGATCACTGTATACAGTTTGGATATTCTCCAATTATTTTGCTCATCCAAAAGAGAATAAGATAAGAATCATCCTTGCTACTCTTGGAGCCAGCGACTCATTTGACGGATTAAATACTGAAGCTGCGGTCCAAACGAAGCCCGATCTGCAATGGAGGCGGTGACAGTGTGCAGGCGAGACTGACGCCATTCCCCAGTGGCAACAAAGCTTAGCGCTGCTTAAACATATTGATGAGCAACATGTTGACATTCTCAAACGCCGTTCGGAGGAGCAACATAAGGCCGAATTGATGAAGTGTTGAAAGCCTCGGCGGTCTGTTCTGAATTATGAGCATTTTTCCAAGGCCCGGAGGGAGAAGGAAAGTCCCAATCTGTCACGATAAACGCTGAATCAAACAAACTGTGCCATTTGAAGTGTGTTGCTACCTTTCATTTGGCAGCCTTGATTCATTCAAACAGACTTTCATCACAGAAGATCTATTTGAAAGCAGTGGTGGCTTCTGCTCATTCCAAGAGAGCAGCTCATTTATTTCCCCGGCCTTTTTATTTATATGTAAATTTTAACCTCCCCGAAAATAAGTCGCCAAACTTGGATCAGTTCATCCAATCATCACGCAGGAGATCGGCGTCACGGTCCAAGCCGTTCGTTTCTTACCGTGCTGAAGTTGTGGAAGAGGCTCAAGCCGTGTGGAGGAGGTGGAGGAGGAGGGGGAGGAGGAGGTGTTGTCTCCATGGAGAACTGCAGGAAGGGCTTCATGTCCAGGTGGGATTGGATCATTGTTGGGGTCCGCAAGAATGCTGGCACCGCTGCCCCGGCACGATTTATACTTCCTGCACACGCAAATCACAACACATTTTATTTTTATTTACTGTTCATTCAGCAAATGGGTCGCCAACGTCACCATCATTTAACCAGTTCGTCAATGATAACGCTAATTGTCTAATTTTGAACAAAAGTATCTTCTAAAATATCAATTCTGGCCAGCGCAAGCAATCAGGCTGATGTTACATTTTTTATTTCGACGGACATTTTACAAATTACAGCAATAGAGAAAAAGACTCAATTCATTATTCAACGTAATCAAGATCGTTTTTTAACTCGTGCTGCTGTTGAAGCCAATTCCCCCCCCCCCCCCTCCTGGCGGTCATCATCTCTCCTCTTCCCTTCTCGTCTCCTTTTTGACCTCTGTCAAGGATGATAGCGTTGGGCCCCACGCGGCAAAACTCCTCTTCAGCAAGCTTTCGGATTAAACCTTTTAATATCCGCCGGCGCGTTCAAATTCCAACCCCCGCGACTTAAAGCTTTCGCTGCTCTCCTTTCGGGGATTGCTGGGGGCTACACGATATTCTCGCTTGGCCTGGAAAATTTTCCATCTACCTGCCTCTGCACCGGCAAGATGTAATTTGAGGCTTTCTCGACACCCGGGCTTGTTCATCAAACTCAAAGCGCGCCGGATGAGATCAGAGGAAGCTTCTGAGCGGGTGATGCTAAGCGATGCACTCGACAAACTTTGGATTAGAGAAAGCGACTGCTGTCAAGTGGAGATTGCCTTCTGCTGAGCATCTGTCAGCCTCCAGGTGGGGACGAATGCATCGTTACCGCAGCTTAAGCTCTTGGAGCGCTCCAAACGTTGGAAAAAAGCACATTGGCGCTGCTAAACTCATTCACTACCAATGACGGTTATAGACGTCAAAGTGAACGAGTTAAGGAATGAAATTGGAATCAACAAAATTGATTTGGTGGTCTGTCTGTGCACGACTTGGCCACTTGAGGGCAGTATAAAACAGGGAACATGATAGACATGGACACGGTCACAACTCCTCAAGAAACTGCAGTCATTAATTATTCGTTGGGAGCGGAAAAATAATCCGTTTCATCAATCATAAGTTGCACGGAAGGTATATGCGAACGGGTGAGGGCGTGTCAAAAAGGTCACGGGCGGCTTAGTTCCAATATGAGTTGCAACATGTTCTCGTTTCAGTGTTCCGTATTCTGCGTGCAGACGTTCTGCTCGGAAATTTCCCTACGCAATCACAAACTACCACTTTACAGAACGATAATTCAATAATTTCGACTGCAATAAGCATCACAAAGGTCATTCGGGTTCATGAAGAAAAACCCGGCAACACGCCAATCTCAGCTTTCCTCGCGTGAGGCAATTGTTTTAATTTCAAGGCAAGTCGAAGCTTCAATTTATGGGCTGGCTGTAATGAAAGGCTTGATGCAAAAGTAATGACACCCCGGTGGGATGATTGCGACACGTCGGAGACCCCCCAGGTAGATCCCACTTTGATATCCGCTAAGTCGCCGAATCCACGTAATATTTAATTGCCGCTTGGTTAGTTTAGAAGACAACAACAGACTAAATGACGTCAGAATCATGGAATGACTGCTCGTGACCTCTGACCTCCGCTCGGCAAAGCGCAACGTCTTGAACACACACACACCAGTGCACGTGAGCCACAGATGCACCTCCCTTAATCCTCCAGATAAATCTCTTGCTGGCTCCCGCAAGCGGACCTTCGCAAAAGCGCTCGGCTTTTGTACTTGTGGCTCGAGGGATTTCACGCGTGTGTGTTCGGCGGGGGCACCTCTGGCTAACACACATGCATGCCCGCTTGACTTCTCCAAGTCCTTTGACCGGGCAACGGCGTACGAATAATGGAGCGCGCCGAAGGTGGATGCGCAAAAAGTATGCAGCGTCGAGCTTTCCGTTGAGTCGGCATCCGCGGGTCGCATGTCACGACACGTACTCGCTCGCTCAGAGGAGGATTTATATACTTAATGAAAATATGCCAGAGTTGGCTCTCGGCCACGGCATTCCCTCATGATGGTTATCTCCAAAGCGTGATGAAATGTTAACGTGGACTCGAGACTGAGGCCCTGGGACAAAATGATTTTGTCGTGCCGCTTTGAGGTCAGATGAATAGCTAATAGGAGAGGACAGCTCGGGGTGAGGGCTCGAACGCAGACGGTGCCAGAGCGACGCTGCAGCTTAGCACAACAAGAACATGCAAAAGAGAAGAAGATGAATGCGCTCGCAACTCTCTGGATAACTGGGAAAGAGCAGAAAGCACACAAATGGTAGACTTTGTAGATTTGGCACTAGAAGAAAATTCATAATTTATAAAATGAACATCTGGATCCTGGAACTCGATTTCAACTCTGAGATTTTAAATTAAATTCAGCAAGAGTCATATTTTAGTGCGATATATGCATTAGAATATATTTAGGATATGGAAATGCTGCAATTGGATGATTCAAGTCTAACAGCTTGCAGCGATATGGCTCGGTGCAAAGGTCAAAAGTGTTAGCGAAGGAATCCAAGCCTGATTATTGACCTTTGGGGGGCGCCTAAACGGTTTCCCAACACAAAAGGCCATTTTTGTTATGTCTGCCGCAAGACTTGTGGGCATGGATGATAAAAGTGGGGCGGAGCAAAAAAAGGGGGCGTGGCCACCAAAGTGACGCAAGGTGAAGCACCACCATCTCCTTCCACCTGGCCTCCATTGTTTTCCATCCCGCAGCCAGCCCTCCCCCACATCCTCTCCGTCTTTTGTTTAGGCGGGCGGTACCCTGGTGGAACAATAGCCGGCAACTTTATTCCCAGGAACTTGTGCCCTCAGGTGTGCAATTCTATCAGCCCAAATGCAGTTTGGGCAGGGGGGAATGTTCCATCAGCCTAATAGAGCGGGGGAGGGGGCGAGTTAGCCCAAGCAACAAGCATGTCCTTTAACTTTAAGCCAGCAAAATCTTTTTAAGTAGCGGGTTCACTTGTCATTGCAGAAACTTGTGTTCGAATCAGCATCAGTGGGACAGCTGACACTCCAAGGGAAGAATCCAAACATGATCATTTCCCCGCACAAGCCGTTTTCAAATTTGATGAATGCGCACTTGGCATATTTTTCGAAGAAAGCAGCGATTGCATCACTCGACGAGCCGCCGTCGTTCCCGGCCGCCATAAATCTCAGTCCTGTGGCGCAACCGAGCATGAGATCACAGCAAACGTCAAATCAAAATGAACAACGGTGAGCTTTTCCAACAAGTTTTTTAACAAAGCCGAGCGTGGATGAAAGGAAAGGCGCGGATTGCGGCTTTTGAACGTCGCTCCAAGGCGCCTTGTCGACGAGCATCGGTGGAAAAAATGGGACGGCAACACGTTTGCGAGGTGTGACTTTTGATTGTGATCAGACACGAAGCCTTGTAAAGTAAATTCTCATCTGTCAAAACGACTTTGACGGTTTGCGACACCCTGGCTCGCCAAAAAACAGCGAGCTGGCTGGAGAAAAAAAAAAGAACTTGACAGCGAGCAAAAAGAGAAACGTCCCCCTGGTGGAAGAATCAATCAATTCCTCTGCACATGGATTTTGCTAATTATGACTCAGGAAATGCTGAATCGGCAAGATTGGAATCCATTTACGGGCCCCTGAGTGTGACGATAATAAGTTTTGCAATCATACCAAAATGTGCAGTCGTCACGATTTGAAGAATTAAAAGACAGGCGATCAAATTAGCTAGCAAATTGCTGCTCCTCGAGCCGACGTCACCATTCTGAGGAGCAGAAATGGAAAAAAAAAAAAAAATGAGAGTACGTCCGGCACTGCGGCTCGGCCTCATTGTTGTTTCGATTCTTCTGCTAATGAGCAGCGCCTTGCTCCGGCTGCCATACAAAGGCCCGATTGAATCTGGCACGCCATTAGCATGTCGGAGAGGCCCGGCCGGCTTCGTCCGCCCGTGAGCCGCTGACTGACAGCGGCCGTCATCTCCGTAATTGCGCCGTACGCCGGAGCCAACGCCGGCCCGAGAGAGCCACGTGGTGCCGGGAAGAGGCGGGACTTGGAAAAAACGGGGATTAGGATTTAAAAGGGGATTCGGGGAGGAGAGAGGGAGACGACAGGCTGGGGAGAATTAGCCGCCAAACTCCACGTCGGTGAGCTCAAAGAGGACGCTGGCGAGAAATAGCTTCGGCTGGCGCAGATGACAGACCTTTGTGAAAATAAATAAATAAACAAATAAATAAAATGAAAATAAATTAAATTAAAATAAATTGAAATAAATGAATAAATAGGTAAATAAATAAAATTATTTATACTTTACAAATTAAATTAAATTGAAATAAATTGAAATAAATGAATAAATAGATAATCATTTATAAAGTAAATTAAAATAAATTGAAATAAATGAATAAATAGGTAAATAAATAAAATTATTTATACTTTATAAATTAAATTAAATTTAAATAAATTGAAATAAATGAATAAATAGATAATCATTTATAAATTAAATTAAAATAAATTGAAATAAATGAATAAATAGGTAAATAAAATAAATACAGACCTTTGTGAAAATAAATAAATAAACAAATAAATAAAATTAAAATAAATAAAATTAAAATAAATTGAAATAAATGAATAAATAGGTAAATAAATAAAAGTATTTATACTTTATAAATTCAATAATTCAATTAAATTGAAATAAATGAATAAATAGATAATCATTTATAAATTAAATTTAAATAAATTGAAATAAATGAATAAATAGATAAATAAATAAATACAATTATTTATACTTTGTTTTGATGGTGTGCGTGGTGCAATTGCAAGACAAACCTTTTCAAGGAACACTTTGCAATTAAAAAAAAAAAAAAAAAAAAGACTGCCACCGTGACCTCAGCACGACACCCTCGCTTGCGCTGCTGACCTTAATTGTAACCTTCAGGAGCTCTGCTCAAATATTTCTGGAAAAGCCATCTCGAGAAAATTAAAAACATAATAAGACATTTTAGATGTTCCCGCTCCTGATGTGTGTTTAAGTCCTCCCTTAAGTTCTCCCCATATCTCAAGTGGGACGTTAATTCTCTTCGTCACCTTCACCTGCAACGTCTTTGCTTACTCTGCTTTTTTACCCCCCTCTGTGACCCTTTGGCTCTTTTCTCTGCACTCAATGTTCATTGTACAAACAGCATGAAGACACTCATGCAAGACATCTAAAATGGGCCAATCACACCAGCCCCGCCCCCATCCACTCGCCATCCCTGTCGCTGGCTGGCTTTGCTTCTTTTCTGGGCTGACACGCTTGCAGTCAGTCTCAATGTGTGTGTGTGCATGTGTGTGTGTACGACTGTGATGTGCAGTGCAAGCACATTTTCAAGCTTCAGCCACCTGGGTGACACTGAAAGATGTTTCCCACACACGAGGCGCTTCCTTGCCCCCAAACATTCGTAAATATGGCGCTCACATTCTTCTAACTCACTGCAGTAAGAATGAGAATTCATATGTTGGTGTGTGTGTTCAACAACCAAATTCCATATAATGATTTAATTTTTGCAGATGGAGAGCCTCTCGCACAAGTGTTGATTTTGCGACAATGTTTGTGTTGTTGCGCCGTGAAATATTTGCGACATACGAATATTAAAATGCAAGCACCGGAGCAACATATTAAATGCGATGCTCACAGTATTTTTCATCCTTAACAAAAAAAAAATAACTAATTTGTCTGCAGATTACCGAGACAGCTGAGAAACACTTCTTTGTGTGTCTCCGTATGCATTACACTGCCCCCAGGTGGCAAGGCGGGCACATTGCAAGGAGTGAAATCTGTTTTATCTTTACATTTGAGTTGAGTGTCGTTAAATATTTGTTCATAATAATCGACGACGAAATACAGAATAGTTTAAAAACTGTCAGATTAATGGCGCTGGTGCTTTGAGTCACGAACATGGTTGAAACTTGGACCTCAAGGCACCGCTGGATTTCTTTTGAAAATAAAAACCCACTCAAGGGTCAGACTATATTATATTTAATATAATCTGTCTTTGCGCCACGATTGAGCACACACGCGTGATGTGCATGAGAGTCCGTTTGCCGACATGTGACGGAATGTCACGGACAGTGCGAGTTCATCGCTCGGCGGCCGACGGACGTGACAGCGGCAACAAAGCGTTGCGCAACCACGCAAGACGCGCCACGTACACTCCCTGCCATCGCTTTCTTTCGCTCGCCTTCAAGTCTGCCTCGATAGGAGCCTCAGACTGCGGCAGTGCGGGGCAGTGAGGCGGAAAATACAGTGATTGTCGCTGACAAAAATAGAGGAGCTGGGAGAGAGGGAGGGCGGGGGGGGAGGGAGGGAAGGGAGGCAGGGGGAGTCAAAGGATGACAATGCAAGGGCATGAAGAGAATTGACGGATAGAGCAGCAAAGCTTCGGGGGTATATGGAGTCTCTGAGTTGATGTAGGTGGGGGCCCAAAAAAAAAAAAAAGGGGCACCTTGTTCTGCACCATGCGCCCACGCAGCAAGCCAGCTGTCCGGCTCGCTCTCAGGGAGGGGGGGGGGGGGGTACTGGGACATGCAATATTCATGAGCAGGGGTCTATTTGGCTGCGTCATCGCCCTTACCTCTCTGCCAATAACAATCTGTCACTGGAGTCACCTTTATTCAGCCCTCAGGGAACTACAGCGAAAAAATGGAGTGAGGATTTTTATTCTCCCAAGCTTTAAGATTGAATGACAAGAGATGATTGATGTTTTTGTACTGTGCATTTGGTCCAGCGGAGGCTAAGTCATTGAAATCCAGGAAAAGGAATTTCTTGGATCAGACGAGTGATGTTTGAAACAACATTGAATGTAATTATCGCAATTAAAATGGCATATTTCATCGAAGGCCGCCATCCTTTTGCCTGTCGCAGCCTGCCAGCCTGCCCGCCCGCCCACCATGAAGGTCACCCTCCCTGCAGCTACGGATTGCACGTGCAGGCACAATATGATGCCGCCCTTCCACAGAGGTCTCCAAGGACAAACCCCCTGGAACTTTTTTGTGTTTGAAAAGATTTAGTATTAACCACAGTAAGTGTTTAGGATATTTAAAATAATAATTATAAAGTAAAAGATGAGCAGCCACTGTCTTCGAAGAAGTCATGAGGGTGTGCCACCAGGAGAACCTTCATGTCTGTCTGCTGACCTGGATTCGAAAGAGGGCCAGTGTCACCTTTTATCTTGCAAACTAGCTCACCGAGGAGGACAGGAGATGTCTGCAGTCAGGTCCATTTTTAGGGGTCAGCAGAGTTTTTTTGAAAAAAAAAAAGTCATACACTTGCACACATCTCGTGTGGTCCATCCCTGCTGTGACCTTAATTTGTTGTGTCTTGAGGAGGCGTGCCAAACGGGCAGCTGATGCTCCCCGAGGGGACACGCTGACAAATCGTGTGAGCATTAGCTGCCCGCCATGAGGGATGGAGAGCGCACACACATGTGGAGTCTTTACATGCAGACGACATGTGATGGATGGAAGGAAGGAAGGAAGGAACCGAGGAAGGAAGGAAGGGAAACTTGCTGAGCAACTGGTGAAAGTAACGCGACACAAGCTGTCTCCCTGCTAGCTAATCCTCTAAGCAAAGATTTGTGGCAGTGCCAACCAAATCTATTGGGACATTTCAAAACAAGTCATCACAGGTTTGGTGGAGAAAATGAGGTAACTGAAAAGCTTTTTTTTTTTTTTTGCAGCTCACGTGATTTAGTTTGGTTTCCGCAACCCTGTTCTCATCATCCACCAATCGGCTCTTTCCGTCCGCTTGGGTCTTGTTGCCACGTCATACTGTTGAGTTTAGTCCCTGTGTTACTTGAATTTTTCTTTCGAGGGTGGGGGTTATTTTTATATTATATTTATTTCACATGGTTTTTTCTTTTACTGTGAATAAATGCGAATTTCGGAAATTCACCACTGCAAATAAAACCACAAATATCATTGAAACGATTTCTCTCGGACATTTCCGTCAGTTTAAAATAACATTTATAGAAAAAAAAGGAGTTGAAAAGATAGAAGCATATGTTCTTCACTCTCCTCCCATATGCAAGCGTTGCCGTCTTGAAGCCCAACATTATTCAAATGTCAACGTGCGCCGCCGCTTCTAAGTGCATCAATATGCTAATGCTCCTTCCATTGCTTTACAAATTATCTTTTGTAGTGTTGCTTTACATTTCACAAGGCGGCTTAAAACGACTCAACGAAAATGCTGCAACGGGAACGTCATCTTATGACGAAGGCGTCGCACGCCGTCACGGATATCCTCAGCTCCCACTTTGGCCCTGACAGCCTTTCTAATCTGCACCTCTGGCATCTCCCGCCCCAACCCCGCCCTGCCCCTCCCTCCGGCCTCAGGGGCGCTGCGTGGGGCAGGTCCTGGCAAAACCCCCTCTCACACGCTCTCTTCAAGAGACTCGAGACAGGTGTGCATACCAGACCTGCAGCGGCTTCTCCTTGAACCAACGCTCCAAATACGTGCGGGCTAGACGACATATTGGGCTCGCTCTCAACTCCGGCTACTGCCATCTTTTTGTCACTAACACAGGGGAAGATTTCGTTGGCAGTGTCTGCGTGGCCAATCAGGCTATTTTGAGAATCTCGCTGTAACATTAAGGATTAGCTTCTTGGAAGCCAATGAAGCAGGTTTTGTGCGTGCGTGGTTATCCCGAGGACGGAAAAGAAAATAGCCTTTGTGATGGTCGTGATCAGGAATTGAGGTGATGGCATTTCCAGCGGTATGTCATGGATAAAACTCGTATGGGCCAGATTCCATGAGTCAGACGATACAAGAGAAAGCTGGGCTTGGTGTGTGTGCGTTGCTGAAAGGAATCCGTTTCTTCCCGTGGGCCAATTTTAAACTGAAAGACGAGTATGCGGCCATTATCTTACTCAATTCCTTCGCTCGTGTCGTACGTTTCTCCCACGCCTTCCCGTGTAGCTTCGTCGCCACGGTGACCTTGTTGCTTCTCAAGGACAATTGATTTGCGAGGAATCTCCTCCATTAGCTCATTTGCACTTTCCACTGCATTCGCTCCTCATCGTCTTCAGGCTGCACAGAAATAATAATGCGTCATCTCTGCCCACCAAACACGTTTGCTTTGATGCTCGGCTGCTGCCGCTTGGGGATTTATTCCGAATCTTACCGAATGAGGTGATCGATAAAAAAGTTTTCACGATGGCTCCTGACAAAATATTTTGTTTAACCGTTAACAAAGCAAGAAAATTTCCCCCCCAAATATCTCAGAAGGCTTTAAATGTAGCGCAACCACATTTTTAGTTTATTTTCCAAATTCTCGTTAGCGAGCGAGATTGAGAAGCTCAAATAACAAGCTAGCACGAACGGTTAAATGTTCGGACGTGTTTTCCAATCAGCTAGCATGAGGCGCAGCGTGAAGCAAAGAACGGATCGACGCCCCCCGACTCGGCCGCGCTCCGCACGACATGACACAAAGAAGGATGCGCACGGGCACAAACGCTTTCCTCCGCGCCAGCCCAATGACGGCCCCCGTCGTCAGAGTCTCCCGCACGGTTATTGACAAAACAGGCTTGCGGACGAGTCGGATGTACGACTCCACATCGACGTACGTAGCTTACACTCAGCTAATCACCGATGATGTGTTTTTCCTGGCGTCTCTTCTCGCAATCTGTTCACTTCTGACTTGTCATCGGCCTGGAACGCTCCACGAGTCCAGCAGGAGCCAAGGCGAGGCTC
Source organism: Syngnathus scovelli (assembly GCF_024217435.2). Taxonomy (NCBI): domain Eukaryota; kingdom Metazoa; phylum Chordata; class Actinopteri; order Syngnathiformes; family Syngnathidae; genus Syngnathus; species Syngnathus scovelli. The sequence continues at coordinate 3,248,309 of NC_090848.1, forward strand.
GTAATTATTTCTTGAAGCTTTGGCCCTAGCACGTGCTATATGGATGGCAGTCAAAATGGCGCATGAAGAAGTTCAGTGAAACTAAACTGATTTGAAGAATTGTGCTTCACCGGATTATTTCAACACAAGCTCATCTTCAGAATTGTCGAATATGCAAATGAAAGTCAGAAGGATGACGTGTCTATGCGTGCTTGGCAAATGTCTGCCTCGTCGAGGCCTTCTAATTAGTGTCGCTTTGTCACAAACACGAGGAGCAGTTGAGAAAATGGGCAAGAAGTTCTGATCTGCTCAAAGAACATATTCTCTCTCATGTCTTTTTGAGTTGACCTGCTGGAGCCAGTTGAGGGCAGTTCAAGGGGGCGGGGCTTGTGTGAATGGAATGATCATCATCAGCCATAAAGACGGGTCAAAAGCGAGCCGGGCTTTATGAAAACAGATTAGGCATCCAAATACAAAGCGTCAGATGAAGGTAGATGAAACACACACAAAAAAAATCCACAGGAAGCCGAGCATCAGCACAACATTCCTTGCTTGACCCATGAAAGACGTAAAATGATGCTACGTATGTCAAAGTATTGGCTTTTTCGTATCAATTTTCTACTTTGTTTAACATTTATTTATTTATATATTTATTTATTTATTTATTAATAATTTTTATTTTATTTATTTTTATGTTTTTTTTTTTTTTTTTATTGGCAAAGAGTGAACAATTCTTCCAAATAGATGAATGGTGCCAATGGTGTGCTGGTATTGAGATGATTTTTATGGTGTGTTTGCAATGTTCTGAACTCTCCCTGCCACATGCTCCTTGGAATTTAGTCAAATGGAGGCGATTGCTTCCAAAGTGCGCTCCAATTGATTGACTTTCTGATCCACGGGTTACCCCGGAGGGCAACCAAAGAGCACGTCCACTGACATTCCCATAATTACCACTGTCACATTGAAAAACGGCCACCGGGGCTTGTACGACCTTCATCGTGTTATTTTCTCCAAAATGGACTCTCGAGTGCACAATAAACAGTAGAAGGTGGACGCTCAAGGTCATTCACAGTAAACGCCAGCTGCTGACGAGTGTTTACATTTTTGGAATATCACAACTCATCCTTGTTTGTGTTCTAGCCGCACTTAAAAGATTGGACGGTGCGTGAAAAGGGACAAAAAGTACGACTCGACGATCCTCGACATTATGCAGGCCGCAAACGAAAAACGAGAGTCATCGTCCAAGCCAACCATTGTCGATGACGCTGAGGAACTTTAACGTTGCTTGACTAATATCATTCACAAGCGCGACAAACACACACACGTCTAACTTACATAAGTACTGCAAGCTCCGGCAAAAACCTGAACGTGCCAACTCTGCTGGAATGATAAACAAAAGAACGCAAAGTGTATTTTGTTCTTTTCAAAGTCTGCATGAGACGCCTGCTCTGAAAACACGTCTGCCCACAGAGCAGAAGGGCAGAGCCCGAATCAGTCCAGGCATGCGTTAACACAAAGTGGCGTGCATAGCGACGCAATTAACGCACACACAAACACACAGATGCTGGCGGGCACGAGGTAGATATAGTTAAATGCATAAACATCGTCCTTCATCACGCATGATCGGCCATGTGGACTTGGAGAGGCGAGTGCTCGCAGAAGCGATGTGTGTGCGGGATCAGACATGGCCACTACGAGAGCAGAATACTAAATGCCAAAGTGCCGACCGAGCGCCCGGTTGGCCGGCTGACTCACAACCCAGCAAGACTGCATCAGAACTCCATTTTTTTTTTCTGAACTGAATTATGAGTTGAGGTCATCCGACGCATCACATCTGACAGCGGTTCCCCCAAATCTGTAAATACTGCTTCGGAATCGGGTTCCTCTTTAACGATGCTATCCACCTTCAACTCCTCAAGCCTGGTCATGTGACCAAACACGTCCTAATCAGATAGTTGAGCGTTAAACAATTTGACCTTGTCTGTCATCGCTCACACCTGCCATATTAATGGCACGCAAGGATGATAATTACAAGCCCTCGCTGGGATTTAAAGCTTTTACCCCGCCGCCGGCGTGTGTTGACAGATGTGGAATGAACACCGCCGCGCACGCCGCGCCACTAATGAAGAGCCGCCAGCTTAGCGAAGGAATTAGTCAGCCGGGAAAACCGTTGACCTTACGAGCGCAAAATAGCCAAAACTGCCAACTCACCCAAAATCATCCTGCGTGCTGGCTGCGGGTCAGCCGACGCAAAGGTTCTGGGGACGGGTAGCTCCAAAGTCCTTCCTCAGGGGTGCACTCCAGTAGGAGGCAAGTCAGAGAGCCTGACGGGAGCAGAGAGAGCTGCTGCTGCTGCCGCCACCGCTGCTGCTGCGCATGCCGTCCGCTATGCCCGCGCTCGCCAGGTGAAAAGCTAGGTGTGGATGTGAGAAAGAGAGAGAGAGAGAGCGAGGGAGAGAGAGAGAGAGAGAGCGAGGGAGAGAAAGAGAGAGAGCTCACGTGTGTGTGTTTAGATGAGGGTGGGGGGTGGTGTTCCTGCAGCTGTGGCTCAGGTAAGCTTGAGGACACTACAGAGGGGGGTTTACTTGCAAAGGGGAACAAGGGAGGGGAGAGTCAGGAGGAGGCGGGAGAACCTAAAGTGAGCTAACCAATCAGAGGGGAAGACTAAGGTCTTCTTCTTCACAGTAGCCAGGAGGGATTGCAGTGAGCTCCAAGAATCAGCTGACAAGCAACTTCTTCACAAGTATCATTTCATTCCGACGCTTCAACATGCACACACTGTCTTCTCCAGCTTTGTGTGCTTTTTTTTTTTGCGTATAACCGAGAGGCACCTTGCATGCCTTCACTCTGATTGGTGGCAGCCAGCACCAATGGGAGCCGCAGAAGACACTTGTCATCATGCAGAGTGAAAGTCATGAAGGAGAGGAGCTTGACCGAGAACGCGATCTCCTCCCACCATCCCGTTTCTCGCATTGACTTTGCACAGAGCAGCGCCTCCCTGCAGGCTCATGGATTGTCACATCTGTTTAGCGAGCGCAATTGTTGTCTCCTCTCCGTCCTCTAACTTGCTGCGTCTGTGCGACTTGCCAAAGGATGAACCTTTATTTAAATCGTCGCCGCTACCGTTTCTTTTAACCTACTCGGGGGAGGGGGTTACGCAAAAAGATGAAATGGAAGGCGACAAGGAGAGAAAGCAGTAGCCTATGAAGGGGGGGGGGGGGGGGGGCAGTGATTCGAATCAATGCAAAGAGACAGGGATGAAGCGATGTGGAGTGGCAGCGAGGAGGAGACCAAGCGCAAAGTCACAGCAGAAAGGCAGCACAAAATGAAACATTGTGCAAAGACGCGCACCAACAACAGCAACAGCTCCTCACTTTCACAATCAAGAGGAGTCGCAGCATGGCTTTTGAAAAGCACCCTGACGCAATGTTAGCGCAAAGCTTAAGAGAAGGCTTAACGGAGCTGTCAAAAAATTAATCCCCCTCCGGGCGGGCGGGTGTGTATGCTTGGAGACGCAAAGACAGAAACACGTGAGCCCGCGGCTACGGAAAACGCTGATGTTCACAGCGGCTCTTCGAGTTGCGCGAGATGCTTCCCTGGGTTTCCTCTCAGCCTCCATGCATGCACCAAAAGCGCCTTAAGTTTGGAGGAGGAGGTGATGAGTCACTGGCCGCCGATGCCGCAAAGATTCGCAACAACTCCACCGCCGCCGTTGTGTGCAAACACTGACAACTAGCAAACTAAATTCCACGAAGGAAGACAAACACGTGCATTCAGATCCTGCTTCTGCGGTTTAGCAAAAGAAAAAAAAAAGCTGCTTTAACCAAACACAACGAACGAGTGAACCCTTAGCGCTACATGCGTCGAGGAACCATTTTTGCCCCCACACGTGCGCTTTTTTTGCCAGCCAATCAGAATAGAAAGTTAAGTCAGCAATGGAAAGGCCACGATTGTGGAATATTACAGGAATGCCTTGAGATAAGAGTCATTTTTGTTTCCCTTGATCAGGCTTGTAACACTTGTATTGCAAATCATCATTTCGTATTGAAATGCATGGAAATTCCATTCATCCCAGTCATTTTGCAAAAGATATTGAATATACCGTATTGGCCCGACTATAAGACGACCCCGATTATAAGATGACCCCCTCTTTTTCAAGACTCAAGTTTGAAAAAAAGCTTTTGTCTAGACCCCGAATGTACGACGACCCCCCCCCCCCTCCCCCTTTTTAATTTTTATTTCAATGAAATAAACCTCGTCTTATATTCCGGCCAATACGGTATCTCTGCCACATTGAGGCCATTTGCTCGCCTCGCTATGGTGTTACATCACAAGTTAGCATTTAGCTAAGCGGACTTTAAGGTATGTTTATATTTTAAAGGTAAACTAAAAGTGGTAGTAGCAATAAACAGCTTAAAAGTTCTTTTGAAGAAGGCAAGTATGTGGAGCTCCAACGCAATGATTTACCGATTTCTCATTCTGCATTCCTGTCGTCATAATTAGTTTTGTTTACTTGGCAATCAGCCAAGGTGGGACGCTGACAGCAAAACACGAACAAACAGGCAGACGGATGAAAATGACGGCAACAAGTAAAAGCGGTGGAAGCGATCGATACGGCCACGTGTGAAGGTCGCTCTGTCAGCACAAAAGTTGCGCTCGGGTTTCCTCATTAGTTGCGTCGCTATCAATAATTCAGAGACGCCCCTTGTCCGCGTTCAATGGTCCGAGTGCTAATGTGCCGTCGAGCAGACGGGGGCCCCGAGGACGGGGTCCGGTGCCACTTTAATGGATGTCACGATGAGAAGGTGGAAGAGGAGGATGGAGATCGGGTGTCCCCGATGAACGAGAGCGCCGAGAGGCGGCGCTGGGTGACGGCGCCGGGCTGAGCCGGGGGCCTCCGAGGGGGGATGCTTGGCATCACCGGACATGGTGAGGGAATTGAGCGGAAGCGACGGGAAATCACTTCTTCAGGCAATGATGTGGTGATTTTTGGCACCTCGAGGGAGACGCGTCAAGGAAGGAAGCACACACGGAACGTTTTCGATGAATAATAAATTGGCAATGGGCGACCTGTGCGGTCTTCGGGGATTGAGCTCACAATTGTGTCATGATGATGACAAATGACTTTTTAAAGGATGACAGAAGAATGGAATCGAATCATTTTCACATGCTGGGATGGCAATTAACTGTGCATGCGCTAAATGGGAATAAAATATTTTTAGTGCTTTCCAGTTCTCATTTTAGCGAGGCAGTCAGCTCCCTTCCATTGTGTGTTGCTGCTCCACCGGAATAAATCTTATTTATTTATTTATCTATGTGTTTATTTATTTATTTATTTATTTATTTATTTATTGCTTGTTTGTTAGTTTATTTTTTTTAATTTATTTATTTATTTATTTATTTATTGCTTGTTTGTTAGTTTATTTTTTTTAATTTATTTATTTATTTATTTATTTATTTATTTATGTATTTATTTATTTATTTATTTAGAAAGGGTTCCTGCAAACGATGATTAACTCAGCTTTGCTGCCCCCTAACGGTGGAACAATGTCAACATACCAGCCATACGGCGAAGCCACCAATTCCTGCAGCTTTGACTTTGTGAAAAGTTCCTCTGAGGAACAAATGATCTCCTCAGTTTGTAAATGCTGATTGCCCGATAGACTGAACGCAACAAATCTGTTGAACACACTTGAGGAACATCCGGCGAGCTATGAATAGATCAAATCTAGGAGGGTCAGGATCACATTTCTCCATCGATCTACAGTATACCATCCACCATCCAACCTCCGCATTCTTTCCTGAAGGAGAGACGCGGCTAAATCTCTGCGCGGCACAAACGATTGAAGTATGTTCAAGTCAAAGTCAAGTTGTCAAGAGGCAACTTGTGCGCCAGTCATTTATCAAGAACCGACGGCGGAGAGCTCAATGCTAGTTTGTCTTTGCTCTTTGTGTGTGCTGCAACGTCAAGGTTTGATGTTGATACACTCAGCTAGCTCATATATCAGCACTTCGGGTGCCGGCTGGCACCGAGGTGGTGAATTTAGAACCCGCCTACGAAGGTCAAAGGTGAGAGGGCGAGTAGGGGCAAGCGGCGGACATACTTGCACTTGCCCGCTTTAAAGCCCCGCCCTCCTGATCTACACATCTGACTGGATAAAAAAAAAATGTCAATCATGACAGCAGGAAAATCTTACGGGTCTAAAGAATACGTGTTAATTGTTACGTTTTGTTGTTGCTTTTTACTTCACGTGATGAATCGACAGAATTGAAACACCTTGTTCACCTTGAATTGGGCGCATTCGACATTCGAGTCTATCAGCTTGCCGCCATGACAGATAATCATCACTCTGGATTTAGACCATTGATTATATATGCGGGAAAAGGAAACGACCTCAAGTATACTTTGTGAAAAAAAAACATATAAATTTTATTTATTTATTTATTTTAATATATACATATATTAATATATATTTTATGTATATATATATATATATATATATATATATATATATATATATATACTCAATGTGTGTGGGTGTGTAATCTGTGGTGTGCCCAGAGAAGAAGAATGTTGAAGTTGACTGTCACACTCTAGCACCTCCATGACACTTTTACGCCGCCCCCACTGGAGAAGAGGGCATCTTTCTTTGGCAAGTGCATCGGGATCACATGCTTGCCCCAAATTCTATTCTCTTTTGTCTCTTCAACTCCCGTCCGAGGGATTGGATGACAGTAGATTTTGTAGAATTTGTCCAATTCCGCTTAAAATGATCATTACAAATTTTTCTTCATTAATCTGTACCAATCAGGTTACAGACACAGGCTCAATAATGAAGCGCTCCTCGGTGAAGAACCTAAAATGTGTCTCCCCCAACAGAACGACGGCTTTGCCTTCAACCAAAAATTGTCTAAATTCAGATGAGGTCATCCTTATTTTTTTTAATTTTGGTGGTGCGCTGTGAGATTTTTTGAAGTAACATCTCAATCCCGAATAGAAAGCTCTTCTATTTCTTGCCCCACATTCAAGCAAAACGTCCTCAAAGAAAAAACTTCCTTTCTTACCTGCAGCCCACATTGATTGTCCGTCTGCTGTCAAACGTAGAGTCGCTCGCTAACTCCTCCGGGGAAGTTACATCAAACTAGTCATCGCATGCAGATCTTGTAATCATCCTTGTGAAAAAGATTTGAAGGCCGGGGGAGCATTTGCATACACCTCCCCGTGCAAACGTAAAGGACCTGCTAGCGGTGGTGGGCACACAGAGACCGCAAACATATCGGCGTGAACACCTCCCCTCCCTCGTTCTTTTGCAGCGCTGTGTGAAAACAATCTACAGCGGGCCATTGCAAGCTGCTGAGACGGACGTTGGTCACGAGGAGAAAGAGCTTCCAATGTCAATCAAGTCATGAAATTCCAAAAGTCATTTGGAGTGTGATCATGTTAACACACATACTGAAAATCAAAGTTGCGGTCACTCCTGCCGTTTCCACTTGCGTTCAAATTTCAGAATCGAGAGGCCAGTGGCTAAGGTCACATTTACCACCATTGTTGTTTCTCGCAAGAAGAAGAAGAAAAAGCTCTTAAGAGTACAGAACAACAGTATAGATTAGGAAAATTATGTCATGACTGCATTTATTGAACACTGAATTTGCATTTTACACTTTACTATACTCTTAACCGCCAATAGGGGGAGCCATGGTCATGTGCGTCCCCTTCCTTGCGTGACGTAACAATACCCTATTCATCATTGAATTGATTTAAAAGCACACAGAAGATCGCCGATGAGTTATACCCAAAATATTTTGACTTTAAAATGTCAAACGTGTAAATCACATAAATGGATGTATATGAGGAAAGCGTTTGACATATGACCACGCCCACTAAATCAATGTCAACTGAAAAGTCCTGTGAATATCCAGGAAACGTCACGGTTCGGGTCTTTTTGGTGCATCAACCCAATTGTGCCTCAAATCAACTCTACTGCTGAAAAGATGTCCAGCATTGAAGTCATAATGAGTAGATTTAACTCTTATGCCGTGATGTACAGTTTTGAGTCACGTGAGGAAAGCTTCGCCAACTGGCCCTTTCGAGAAGATTGTAACTGCACACCTGAAAAGGTAAGACCAGATGGGCCGACTTTACTATAAATGCAAAACGTCAAGAATGTACTTTATATAGCCTACTGCAGCGCTAGATGTGATTTGCAGTCAAGCAGGTGCCGGATTTGGTTTTACTCCAAAAGGAGTCGAGTGCGCTTGATGGGCACTCGGATTAGAAATGGTTCTTTAATGTACATATTGTGTCATAATTTTTTTTTTTTTTTTTTTTTTGCTGAGTGGGAGCCGAACTATCGTGGGAAAGCATACATGTCTATTAAATTGTACATATGTTGCTTGAACTACCCGCCGCAGCCTCATTTGATCAAACAGTGACATCTAGCGGTTGTTGTTAAGCATTACATCCCGAACTGTCTGCGGTATAGTTCGATTTTGCTGCAGATCGGAGCGAGCGCATGCAGCTTTTTGTGTGCAGATGGCCAAGGCTGGCTTTGTGCACTGTCCCGGAGACAACGAGCCCGATGTGGTGTGCTGCTTCTTTTGTCTCATCGAGCTGGAGGGCTGGGAGCCCGACGACGAACCCTGGTGCGGCCAAAATCCAATGGACACTGAGCAGCCAGCCACATTGGCATCACTTTGATCGCTGTGGTAGAAGAGCCAAGTTGGCCATTCAAACACACCAGGACAAAATGAAACCTGCTATTAAGCTTAAAATGCGGCTGCAATAAATGCTCGCCCATCACTAATTTAAAATATTTATTTTGGCAAATTGTTTTAATGGCTGGAGAGCTTTCCACTGGTCCTGGTTTTGCAACTGGAGTTTTTTTCTTTTTCCAGAATTTTTAAAAACTTTTTTTCAAGTGTGGATTGACTAATTTTAAAAATACTATAAAATCCGATTATGCTGACAGTTCTTAATTTGCTAAATGCAAAGCTTTGATTCACTTTTGATTGCCCTTATTTGCTCAGCTCTTAATGACATTTCTAAATTTTACACTTAGTTTCTCCCCAAATTTATTTATTATTATTATTGTCATCCAAGTGGTCAATGTCGAGGCTGGTCAGTGTCTTTTTTTTTTTTTTTTTGCTACAGTATTGTTGGATAAGAAATAAAACACCCCCAACCTTTTTTTTTATTTTTTATAAATAATAAACTCCCAGGAACGAACACTCAAAGCGCTCCCCCAAGTGTGCCTTCCTAAACCTGAAGAAAGACCAGCGCGAGCTGACCCTGGCTGAGATGTTCCACTTGGAGAGCGAGAGGGTCAAGATCTTTACAGTGAGCATTGCCGCACCAGCCCGCTTAAACCCGCACGTTGTTTTGTGACCTTCTTTACTTTCGTAGAGAAAAGTTTGCCACAAGAAGATGGCGGTCATGCGGGATGCGGTGGACGAGGCCCTTAAAGGCTTTCGCTCGCAACTGACTTCTCTTTGACAACACGTTGACTTTTATGATCTAATTGCGTGTGGTGAATGATGTTTTGAAATGTAAATAAATTTTTTATGTTAACCTCAAAGCCATGTTTTTGAGCTTCAGGTTTTTCGCGTGTCTATTGGAGCTCACTAATTTGACAAAAGGCGTCCTAAAAGAAAGTTAGATTACCATGTCGTTCGTATTCCCCTCCTTTCAAGCACACACTTAGCATCTCGGTGAGCGTGTAGCCATCTCCAGCATCCCTTTTCAGAAGTTGACCCCGGACAGATGGCCCCGAGCCCCTCCCTTTCAATACCAACTGTTGCCTCCGGAACATCTGTTCCACTCGGAGAAGGCCCGTCGCAACGCTGGGAGGAGCGCTGCTGACACATAGGCCGAGATTCAATATGGCGTCTCTTTAGCTTTTCCCAAATTTGTCGTTTTTGAATCAAGCTAGCGGGATTCTTTTTAGCTCAGCGCAACGGGATGAGAGGTCATGACCTTCACTCTTCTGGATTAACTTTTAATGTAACACTGGCCACTCGGATGCTTAATTCTCACTCATCCGCTTGCAAATTCAAAAGCAACTTTTTTTTTTTTGTAAGCCAGAACTGACTAATGAATGACTTAAAATAGAAGTCAAGTGGAAAACAATTTGAATCAAGCCCACGCACGACATTCACAATATAACACTAACGTTGTTTGTTTTTCCCGTCCCAGGTGGCGGCCATTTTGCAACTTGCTGTTGACTGAAAATGACATCACAGGCAAGGAAACTTTTTTTTTCTTTAGCACACTTTATCTATAAGATCATTCTGAATGCTTTAAACAAAATTAAAAGTGAAATAGAAATAAAAACTCTGGTTTTTAACCATTGGGCCAAGTGGCAAAATGGCCGCCCCCTATGAGGGATAAAAACGTGTGGCTTTTTCAAACATTATTAATCGGAATATGGCAAGATCTGATTGGAAACACAATTTTGACACGATTTGTTGCATTTTGGTTGCAAACTCGAGTCAAAGGAGCCCTGCTGCCGTCTGTAGGCCGCTTCCACTTCAATCCGTGTTGACGTTAGTGATCGTGAAGGTGACACTAATCACCCTGAGACCATCTATTTATCCATCGCAGATGTTGATCTGGTCATGGGAAAGCTGCAAACCTGTTAATTCCTTTGGATAATCTGATCCTCACACCCCTGCATCATATCTGCTGCTTTTTTTTTTTCAATTTAAATTAAATTAATTACATTGTCATTTAATCGGTTATTCATGGGGGAAAAAAATCAGTTTTCAGTTTAAAATTAAGATTTAAAATTTTAATTTAAAATTTAGTTTTCTGTAATATGATGATGCAGCCATTTTAAATCTTCAGCAAAATACAAAGACGACTTCCTATGCACTCACTTTACATCGCACCGCGCACCTCGCGCATCCGGCACAATTAATTACCGGCCCATAAATGTGATTTAATAATTCTCAGTGTGCACACATTAAATCAGGGGCGAGCTTTGACTTGTTCCTCTTGTAATTGAAATGCAGTCACAAAGGCAGAGCACGGGATGGCCTGCCTTTTTCTAATTAATCAGCGCTCGCTAAACAAACGAAATAAGCGCGGCAGATGGACAGACGGACAGATGTTGCCAGCACAAAGTTTACAACCTGGGCTTTCCATCAGTCCCATCTGTTGCTGTGGAACCTGCTACCTCAATCTCTCCGCCCTCCCCCATCGCCTTGGTATTCTCTCGCTTGGCTCATCAGCATCTATCACCGCAGCCTTGGTGAGCGAGCGAGCGGGCGGGCGGGCGTCCCCATTTAACCTCCCGCCTGACCTGCTTTAACCCTTGCCAGACAATTAGCCGCTTATTAGCCCATGTGAGCCCGAGCTCCATTAGCTTACAATTTGACATTCTCGGCCCTCCGATTGTCTGTTTTGTGAATCTGAGCAGTAGGCGGAAGACACTTTACAATCCAAAGAAAAGCATCGCCAGAGGAATACTTTAGAAATAATTGCAATGTCTTTTGGAAGCAAGTTAGGAGGAGAGTTTGAAAGGCTTCACAGACAATCAATTGCCTCACTATGGGGGGTTTTTAACTTCTGAACATTTGAGTTAATCACTTCCAAAAATTGCCTCACTTGTTTTGAGTTGATTAAGTCAAAAGTTTGCAAAGTTAAAACTCAGTAAAAGTATCTGACTTTTTTTTTTCTGCAAACTTACTCGGGTATCAGTGGAACAAGTATGACAAATTGTACACCTACCTCACTTTGACCACCATTGAGCAAAATTATTTGTAAATATTATATAAATAATATACTAAATATACTACATTATATTTCATTATATATTATGTTATAGTATATATAAAAATATTGACAGTATCTATCTTTATTGGATAAGCTCCGCCCACATTTTGGATCCTGTTGCTATGCAGGTTAAAGCAGAAAATATTCAATGCACAGTGGCAAGCTAGGCTACTGTTCTTTATCTTTCAACTTGAATTGATGTCACTTTTAAAAGCTCAAGGCAAGTCCGTGCGGCATCACAATATCCAGTAGCTCCTTCCTCTCCTGCCCCCTCTCTCCTTCTTTATCCCACGTCCCGCCTCTCAGACACCCGGGCCCTCCTACCTTGGCTGTTTTTGTGGCCTCTTCCAAAAGGGACCTCCATCTGTCCCCACACTCGCCCTATTGTCAAGCGCCAAAGCCCGGCAAGTTCCACAATGCAGTGGGCGTGCAAGGAGGGGGCGGGGCGGGCGGCGGCAGGGTAAACACCACAGCATCCAGATCCCATTAGAAGCTCTTTAACTTCCACACGCTAATACTGGGAGCGAGGCCCGCTCGGGTGGAGAAGGCGTGTCCTCGTGCACGGCACGTCACCTCTGGTGTGAGGTCACGGGTCCGCGTGCGAGCTACTCAGGCTTAGCCCCGAGGCGAGCAGGGAATTATGAAATATCTCCTTTCCTCTTGATGATTCTAACATCACCATCATCTCCTGGTTCTGTGTGTCCTCCACCACCTGCTCCTGAGGCTCCGCCGTTTGAGGTTTCTCTACCTCCAAGTGTGGGCCGTCACATCCCTGCGTGTGCCCCACCAGGGGGGAGGGGAGGGGCTGAGGCCAAGGGATTACTGGCGCACAGACACTGATTAAAGCCTTCCAAGCTCCCATGGCCCCATTAATACAATCTTAATCACAATGCTTTATCCCTCAATCTCGCTCCTATGGATCAGGGCCTTTTCATTTTGGTGGCCTGGCCTGCCACTGTTGTTGGCCTGCTGGATTAAGGATGAGCGGCCGGCGCACACAAACGCTAATCTAAGCGCAGAAGATGGCTAGCTAGCAAGCTTCCTTCATGGCCAACGTTACAAATAGTTGACGTTAGCGTTGTTGCTTTTACAATCAGACCGCCGTAGCTAAAAATTCTGAGAGGCAAGGCCAGATTATCGTGGTTTGAGATTTTTTATTTGAGTTACTTTAGGATTTTTATTTAATTTCTGCTAGTTTTAACTTTAGGAGATTTGTTTAATTTCTGCTAGTTTTAACTCGTTTTTTGGGAGCAGGTTAGTTTTTGTTTTCATTTTTGCGAATATGCCATGTTTTAGTTTTTTTTTTTTTAATTTATTTATTTATTTATTTATTATTTTTAAATGTTCAGAGTATTTGTAGAATGCAAGATGGAGGAAAAAATATCATTAAGTATATGTAAGGTGAACTCCAGTTCCCAAATAACTTTCTTCTTCTGTACAGCAATACAAAAATAAATATACATTAGGCATGAACCTTGCAAGTTTATGAATGATATTGACAGAAATGATGCACGTTATGGACAAATTAAGGGAAATATCCTCCTTAACTGTTTCTTTCCAAATAGTCGACATGTATATAAAATGAAGTCAATCTTTTGTGAGCAACCTTTGTCCATTTTGCCTGGTTGTGACACCATATCTTCTTGTTCCATGACTTTGCAGTAAGACCCACAAAATTTAACTGGTGCCAAGACAACATGGATCCTGCCAAGTCTTCTAAAAGGTAAGCAGAGCTGCAGTGTTCCCAAACAATACCACATAGTGTCAAATACTCCCAAGTTGCTAAAGGTTGCCGACGTGAGCTTGGATGGATACGGCTATTTGGCAAATTTCCGGGCTTGCGTGATGAGACGCGAACACGTTTGTCTTCAGACTCGAAGCTTCTCAAAAACAAGCCGCTTACCTAGTCGTAATCCCTGAGGCTTCACTTTGGTCACCATGGTGATAAAAGACATTGGTGTGTCCTGTAATTCTTCATCGTTTGTGTCAAGTTTTATTCCGACACTTTATCAAGACACTTTTCAAATTGTGACAAATGTCTCCTTGAATCATCGTACTTGATTGACCTTATTACCGAGTCCCCAATGTTCTCTTTTCACAACTTTTCCATTTTTTCTTTGTCATTGCTTTTGCAATCCAGGTGTGAAGTCGCTCTTGTCTGCATTCTGCAAAATTAATTTATTATTTATTGATATATATTATTATTATTTATTCGCATATTCAGATTTGGGGCATTCTGCAATAATTTAATATAATTTCTTCATATAATTTCTCATCCACCATATTCAGATTTAGGGGGGTATGTATGATCTCTCCCCCCCCCCCCCCCCCTACCGGCAAAAGAGCACAAAGAGGCTGCATGCGCGCCAACTGACTCCAGCAGGACTTTCTCACAGGCCGAACGTCTGTCTGTGTGTACAGCTATGTGTCCCTATATGCCAAAGAGCAATCGGAACAAAGTTGTGAATGAAGAGCAAGACCCCCCCGGTCACCTCTGGTGCCCTCGGCCTCCCCTTCTACCCCTCGGCACACTGCTCCCCTTTTCTGTGGGCCGTGCCGCCCGCTCGCTGGCTCGCATGCTCTCACTCTGCTCTTCCCAAATTGGCCCAGCTGTCCGTCAGCCCCCCCCCCCCCCCCCCCCCCCCCCGCGGTTCCCCCAGCTGTCTGCCCTCCCCGAACGAGAGAACCCCGCAACAATAGAGGTCGCAGGTCAAGAGAAAGAACAGGCTGCGCTCACAATAGACCAGTGGCGCCCTGTAAAACAATCATTCCCTTTTCCTCCTGCGGCCTTTCAGCCCCAACTGGAAAAGACAAACCTTTGGAGAGGCATCTGAAGAGGGGGCACATTCTTTTGGACAACGAGGCACCTCTTCTGCTTCAGCTGAGGTCGTTCGTACGCACGCACGTCGCGCTCTGCCACCCTCGTCTTTGTTCACCTCGAGTGCCATCAAGTCACTCGACGGGCTCATTAAAGTGTAAACTCGGCTTTTTGACGTTAAGGGAGTGATATAAATGTGCCAGATGATACGTGGACACTTGGGGAAATGCACATTATTGTTTGCTGGCACTAAAAATCTGCTTTTTTTTTTTTTTTTTTACTTTGTATGGTGGATGAAACATGACTTTTTGCCCTGCAGTGTTTTGGCATGATGGGAAACGGGGACATGTGGGAGAGCTGGAGAAAAAGGCCGTGCCACATTCACCTGTTCCTCAAGTGTTGTTTCCCATGGCCCACAACGGGGTCCCACACACCCGCCTGATTGCGTGAAACCACACATCGTGCACGCTCACACATTTTGCAAATGAGTTCTGGTGGGACTTCACTGAGAAAAAAAAAAAAAAAAAAAAGCCTGTACTTGCGCTTTTGTCACCATGAATGAAATGAAGTGTAGCAAAATGGTAGACTATCAAGCGTTTTTAGTTTTATATCAAAATGAGAACCAAACCATCATTTTGTAATGTGTGGTCCCTGTGGATTTTTTTTTAAATTTATTTATTTATTTTTATTTATTTTTTTAGTATTTTTTTTATCTTTAATCTATCATTTCTAATCATTTTAATAATTTCTAATAATTTTCTAGAAGCATGGAGTAAAATTGCACGTGCCCAAACAAAATCTTACGACGGAAAGAGCATCCAATACTGTATAAGAATATTTATTCAATTAAGTGCGAAACAGCAAAAATATTTACAACGTCGACACTCAAAGATTGTGACACCCAATCAACAAGTACCTGAAAGAGCTCCAATAAATAACTTAAATACAGTATAGCTGCCAAAGACAAACCGAGAAGACAAAAGAAAACAAAACGAAAATATAGAGAAGACAGGGTTTTTTTGTAAAAAGACAGACAGGATCAAAATAAATATTAAATACAAGTTTATAAATAAATTTATTGCTCCGCTGCTGAGATGCTCAATGGCTGTAGGCAATTTCAGGATGGAAAGTTTTGCGTCCTTTGTTCAAAAAGATGTTGAGCATCAGGTAGATAGATGGGAGCTGACGAGTCGCTCTTTGAAAGGTGGCCGTGCTCTCAGGTGATGCAATGTACTGCTGGTTCTCTAGGACTGGTGTCCAACGTTGAGGCTCGGGGCCCAGAACTGGCCCTTCGCATCATCGTATGCGGTCCATGAAAGCAAACGTGCATCGACTTCAAGTTTGATGCCTAATATTGTCGTCCACTAAGCCAAAGGTTGGAGGTTGGATCCTCAGCCGTTATGAGCATGTCCAAGTGTCCTTGAGCAAGATGCTGACCACCCCACGCTGACCCCCCCACCCCCACCCCTGGCCCAATGAGGAAGCAGTGTAGCAAAGGTAGAAAAGCCTCTGAGGGTCTTTTCACATGGTACCCATCTGAGCGGCCAACAGATGAGAAGAAGCAAAGGAGTCAAAGGCCACATCCAGGGGTAGCTCGTAGCGGGACGCCTGGAAGAGCGGGTGGCCCTGATGCCCCCCGGCTAGGCCAGCGCTCGCCGAGGCGGGGTAATGGTGGGACGTCAGGTAATGGGCGTGGTGGCCCGTGTAGTTCCTCTCGGACTCCTGGGGTGACGGTTCCTGCTTCAGGGCAAAGTTGCCACTGATGCTAAGGGGGGGCGTGAGGGGCCCGTCGTACGGCGGGGTGCCTCCGCCGCCGCCGCACTCATGAGGGGAGGGGTGGTCGAATGGCTGCCCCCCCTTGAAGCCCTTCATGTGGAGGAGGTGGGATGCCTCCAGGGAGCCGTAAGGGGGGCTGGGGAGCCCCGGGGATGGGTAGCTGAGGCCACGGCCGGCTTGACCCCCCGCGGCGACCGAGCCGGGGCCACCGCACTTGTCCTCAGGCTTGTTGATGAGCAAGGGCGCCGGGCCCAGCTGCAGGCAGCCGGCCACCAAGTTGCTGGTGGGCTGCGACAAGCCTTTGCACAGCATCTCCATGAAGCCGTGGCTCTCCGGAGACTGGTTGTTCTCCAGTACCTCCGACAGCGCCCAGATGTAGTTGCGGGCCAGCCGCAGCGTCTCAATCTTGGACAGCTTCTGCGTTTTGGAGTAGCAGGGCATCACTCGCCGCAAATTGTCCAGCGCGTCGTTCAGGCCGTGCATACGCGAGCGTTCCCTAGCGTTGGCCTTCATGCGGCGGGCCCGGAAGCGCTCCTGACGAGCCTTGGTCATCTTCTTCTTCTTAGGGCCCCTCCTTTTAGGAGCCATTTCTCCATTAGGCCCACTCATCACCTCCTCCTCTTCCTCCTCATCTTCTTCTTCCATGTCCTCGCTGCCCAGCTCAGAGCAGGAGTGTCTGCTTCCTTCTAGCAGGACATGGTGGCCCCTCATCTCGGGGCTTTCCTCACCATCCTGAGAGCTGCCATCTTCATCGAGCCAGGCCAGGGAACCCACCAGCTCACTCATATCACCGCTCTTTCCAAATGGCTTGTTCATCATTTTGCTCTGCACAAAAAAGGGACATTGTGCACCATAAGTCAAAGAAAAACTTCAAATCGCATGTTTGATATCCATTTTCAGCACCACGAGGTGAACAGCTCACACATCTCCATGCATGAGCCCTTTCCCTACATTTGACATGTCTTTGCATTGTAATATAGTGAGATTCACAGAAAATAAAGGAGAGGAATGAGAACGGCATAAGGACGCTGTCAATCTGGGACACGGCAGGATTTAGCCAGCAAATAAAGCCTAAAGATTAAATGGGACAACATGAAAATCAAAAAATGGGTTCACATGCACACCCCTCTCAAAAAAAGAAAAACTATTGTTTTATTTTTCTGTTTTATTTTTCAGTTGAAATAACGTGATAATTATTATTCATTATTATTTATTCATGCAAAAAATACATAAAAATATAATTTAATTTTTTTTGTGAAATGTCCCAGATAAGTGCGCACTAGTATATAAAAATGAGACAGATTACTAGATTTAATGTATTAAATTTAAACTATAGATTTTGCATTTTATCCATGCCCTAATTTTTTAATTTTGTGAAGAAAATATTTGCACAAATATTGCCTGCCGTAAATATTACATCTGGAGGTCAAGCTGGATCGAATGCAACGCACCTGATTGGGCAGACGGAGGTCCGGTCAAAGAAAGAATATGAAGAAGTGAAAAAGAAAGTCCAACGTTTGTCTCGTACGTGTGCCACTGTCCCCAAACTCAGTTGGCCGCTGGGGCGCATATATGCATGGAGGCTTCGTCCCAAAATGACTCGAGCGCGCTGAGATTTGTTGCCCTAAGCTCCGTAAGCCCCTCCCTCCCACGCCACACCCTCGACCCATTCAAACACGCGTGGCAGTCTCGTGGCCAGAAGTTTTACAACATTTGTGAGCAGAGAGAGAGAGAGAGAGAGAGAGAGAGAGAGAGAGAGAGAGGGAGAGAGAGAGAGAGAGCACGCCCCGCTGCATGCCTAATCACTGTTTTATAAGCGCGAGACAAGCGGGGGGGGGGGGGGGGGGGGGGGTCAATTGTGTTCGGAGACGGAGTCAAGCGAGTCACTTCATCCCGAACAGGACCATCAATTTGCATAGCGGGGCAAACCGGTCATTCATGGAACGTCACTTAATTGTTCAAAAGTTTTTGCATAGAAACGAATGATTCAAAACTCAATTTACGTTAAGATGATAAACGTCATCGCCGTAATTTTATATTCTTCTCATACACGTTTGCAAGTGGTTTTAAAATACAAATCGGAATTTCAAGATGTATTGCCTTCATTTGCGACATCGGCGACAGGATAAAATCGTTTGAATGCCGACGTGCGTTAAGCATTTTAATCGATTGTCTATCTCGTCATTAGTCGGTTGGATTAGGAATTTTCCACTTCATTAGGCGCACATTGTACGGCTGCTTGTGGCCGGGCGAGGAGACGCTCCTCCATGAGCGCGGATTTAAGTGTTTCTGACAGCTTGCTGCGCGCAGAGCAGGTGTGTGTGTGCGCGCGCGCGTGTGTGTGTGCGTCATGCATGCGCTCCGTCGTTTGATTGTTTTCTTGCACGTTAGTGAGCGCGCGTTATCTTCCGTTCCTTATTGGTGATTCGCTTGGCGCGACAATCAACAGCCCAGAATTTGGAAACCGAATATTGGGAGCTTGGATGGGAAACTGTGGACCGCCTTTGATTAAATAGATAAAAATTAAGTTTCTTAGATGAAATTAAAAAGTTGTTTGGGCTCGGTCACTAGCTGTCCCCTTTTTTTCCAATCAAAATTTTGGATTTTTGTGCGCGTGTGTGTGTTACTCACTGGCGAGGAAATATTTTGTCAATAGTCGAAACGGCATTGTATTAAATTAAATGTACCCGTTGGCCTTTTATATGGACCCTGACAATGTAAGAAACTCAAAATTTCAAGGCAACAAACTTTCATAAGTTAAGCAATTTAATGATTTTTTAAAAAGTTTTTCTGTTGTGAAATTTGTCTTAATTTGCGGCATTGCACGCACACATTTGTTGCACTAAATGTCAACGATTTATATTTGAAGGTTTTTCTAACATTAGGCCGCAAAAAAAAAAAAAAGTCGCAAAAGGGATGCACATTTTGAATTTGCTAGCTGCAAAACTCTGCCGTGACAAGACCGTCTTGTTTTTACACTCTCCATATTGACGCGTTTTCACATTTTGTGGTGGCATAATAAAAGGCCGGCGGCTCCGTGCGTGGCGAGCCTCGGCCCAGTGGGGGACCACATTGTCCTCTCGGGGTCTCGCGCCTCGCACGTGCCCCCACATTGATCCTTTTGTGCACGAGACCGGGGGGGAGGGGGGGGGGGGAGTGTTCCTCAACTTTGCCAAGCAGCACGCATACATGCGAAAAGTTTGCATGCACGCACTTTTGCTCGGACCGGCTTAAAGAGGATCACGTGACTCGTCGCAACGTCGCGCGTGAATGCAAGAGCGGCGGTTCGCCCTCGGCTCAGTCCAACGATTTATTGAACGGAGTCTGACAGATGGCTGCAATTCGGAGGCGTGCTGGGGGTGGGACTTGGGGGTGGGGGCATCTGTTGCTTGGATGCTCACGCGTCACTCGCCTGTCCGCGGATGCGGTCTCGTGCTGAAACAGCATTTAGACATCCATAACGGCCCTCAGTCCTTTGGCCAGTGCGCCTTTTGGGCGTGCGCGCCAATGCGCGTGCACGCGCTCGTATATGTGGTCGGGGGCGCTGCTTTGAGATACGAGTTCATTCTGTCATCTTGCTCATAACACAAATTCTTTTGTGTATTTTTTCTATGAGGAAAATAAAATTGCACAGTATGTAGCTTAAAAAGAAATATATTAGTTGTTTTATGCAGAGGATAAATAATATATAGACAACTAGACAGGAAAGGACGTTGCGTGTACATATAGAGAGAGGCCCACTCCCCAGGTACATGCACCCCTGCCCCCCCTCCCCATATACGTCCCGCGAGTGAGCATGGCCTCCATCGCACCTGCAGCCTGCACAGGGAATTAGAACCCCATCATCTCCCGCAATCCCCACTGCTCCGAACGTCAGTCCAACGGAAAGGGAATGGCATCCTGCTCCCATTTGTGCTAACACACAAAACCAATCTTCTGGAAGAGGTCATGCGTCGGAGCTGAAACCATGTCACAACTTTTCATTTTAGTTTTGTCGTTTACGGGAGAATTGAAGAGCGTGCTGGAGTGTATATCAGTACTATCGCAAATCAACTTGAAGTGAATGGAAATGCAAATCATATGTTCCAGCCTTCACCCCCCAAAAAAATATTTTGGTAATATGCCTTTTGATGAGGAAAATATTACTCTTTTATAGAGAATAAAATAATGAGTTTGTGGATGATGATTTATTCATTATATTTGTGCTGGTTCTTCTGGTGAGCCTGTTTTTATATTGTTAGATTGTCGGCCCACATGTGTTGCTCCACCATTTGTGTGCTATTTGTTAGCATGTGCATGGAGATTTCCATTGTTTGTTAGCATGAAGCTAAGATGGCTTATCATGAATGTAAAGCTATTATGTGGTTAATTTAAAGACACATTTGGTCTTACTCTGACAGCCAAATTCAACTTTTATTGTCATTAATTACCTTGAAGCATAATTTTTTGAAGAATCGTCGAATCACTGCATAGGTGTCGCTTGGTGAAAAATGAGTTGAGTTCACTGCCATCATACAGCGCTCCTGTTTCAAATTTTCGCTCTCATTTCAAATCGGAAAAGCAAATTTGTAAGTCGGATCACTCGTATCTCAAGGCACCACTGGTTTGGGCCATCTGTATTTTTGGAGTCATTATGAGGGGAGTCTTGTACCAGCTATTTGAGTTCTGCTGTTCCTAATAATGAGGCTAACCCCCTTCCTTACAACAAAAAAAAAGAAATCACTGCCACAAGTGAGTTGTCTCTCAGTCGTGTCCCCAGGGCCTCGCAGTGAAATGGGAGGGCTCCTTGCTTGGTGCTGACAGATGGGTCCTTGTTCCTGTCTTTTTCTTCATCTCCCTCCTTTGCTAAAACACAGTCGCACTCACACACACCAGGACTGCGCCGACACAATGGGAATTAAAGCTCTCTCCACACACACATACACACACACACCGCTACTGAAAGCTGAGCCCTTGTAGACATCATAAAAGATGGAGTGAGTGGGGAGAAGGGGCGGGCCGCATGCATGGCACAGTGTGAGCAAGTCCGAGTGATGCCAGTGTATTGTTTTGCCAGGAGGGACGGAAGGAAGGAAGGAGCAACTTGCTACACATTTGCACACATCGACGGATTGTAGATATGGTTCTGGATGTTACATGAATGTTGAGAAGGCCCTGGGTGCTGTTTGGTGTTCATTGAAGCTGTCATGGAGGATGTTTTGTTTTTCTTACACAAGCAAATGCCTGAAACAACAAAGGCAGCTAAAAAAGCAAAGCAAAGAAAACAAAAGTATCTTACGAAGAATTACTTTAAAAAGTACGTTTAAATGCAGTAAATAAAAAAAATCAAGGCATTGAAAAGGAAAAGGAAAAAATTTAAAAGTAGCTTACCGTATTTTCCGGACTATAAGTTGCATTTTTTTTTTTTCATAGTTTGACCGAGGGTGCAACTTGTACTTAGGAGCGACTTATAGTCCGGAAAATACGGTCATTTCAGAAAATTACTGTCAGTGAAATTGATTTTAATTTCTTAAAGAGGTTTAAAACATAGTTTGTCACCTGGATTTAAAAGCGTTTACACTTCGTATAGACTGCCGAGGGAAAAGTTTGTCACGCACACGTAAACTATTTTATTTTTTTATTATTTTTTATGAAAGACAGTTGCACTCACCCAGATATCCATTGTATATATAACATATATGAATTTGCAAGTGTGGCACTTGAATCTGATTCTTCAAATTATATTTTGCTAACATCCTGCATGATCCGCGGCGATATGAGCAGATTGTTTGCAGCTTATTCCGTCTTCCTTTGGGCTAATGGATTGGCAAAACATTCCAATCGCGCGGATAGCAACAGAATGGGAATCTGGCTCGAGGGCAATTCTCACTAAGTGGAGAGAGAGCCGTTCAACAAAGGTGCCTGTGGTTTCATATTCGGGATACTTTACAACCTCCGTCCCAGGACATCAACAGTGTTTTTGGGTGTGCTGCATGTCGGAGGGGGCAGAACGGGGGGGTAGGGGGGGGTAGCCATCTGCCACGCTAGCGCTCCTGAGGGAGACGGCCATATCCCAGGGGTGTTTTGCAGAGAGAGAGGGGCTGAAAGGATTACACCCAACCACTAATCAACAGCGCTAATCTGCGAGCCCCCATACAAAATCCCATCCAAACAACAACTTGGGCCAAAACATAATAGCTGGCTGAATTGTGCGCTGTACAATCCAACAAATATGTAAACGTTCGGCATATGATTGGAATTGTGGAGGGAGACTCGCAGAGATGTGATTGGCTAAGAGCCATCCATCGTGAGTCTGTGATCAGGTGCGAGTATCCCACAAGTGGCCTCGTCTGATTCCCACTGTGACCATTATGCAAATACAGCAACACGACGAGAGAAATTAGACCAACCGACAAAAGCACTCGACTAATACGTTCGCATTGTCCCGTGGCGTACTTTCAAGCGAGCGTTGAGCGTTTGGTGTCATCCGTCCTTCTGAGTTGTTGATTTAATGTCATACGACCGGCCAAACCTTTTTGGCTGACTTTATCACAGCAGGGGGGCGGGGCTAAAGTGCATATGCTTGGATTTTGTCTTGGCACCGAGCGGGGTATCACTTTGCAACTTGTTTCACGCTCCCCGGGCAGCGTGGTTTTGATGTCCGAGATGCTAGGCGCTGGCGGGCCCATCTTAATAATGATGCCAGTCCTTCGGGGCACAGGGAACTGGAGCACCTCGGTTTACGCCTATACGCGACCTCCTGCAGTATGCCCATTGGCTAGCCTGCCGCTAAGCTCCCGATTCCATCGCCTCATTGTTCGACGGGCCCCGCGCTGCCAATATTAAGCCCGGCTAATGTGGTCTCCAGGCAGCTGGAGCGGCCCCGATTATTACCATGACACAGCCAACTGAGGGGTGTAATATCATTAAAAATAAATCAGGTGGTTTGGAGATTTGCTTGGGGGTGGGGTGGGGGGGGGGTGGGGGGGCTTTGAATGGCATTAGGTAGGAGAGCTGCCATAATTTCATTAGCCAGTGGGAACATCTCAGAGGATCTGTTGAAACGTTTCCTTCAAGTTACACTAATTTAATTCCTCCCTGCACTCAACACAGAATGAGTAAAGTATATGTGATGCATAGTTTTCAGAATGAAGTGCCAAATAATCATAAAAGACAACGACCGTCCGATGCTTAGATGCGCCGAAATATCATCGCAGCGGGATTAAAATTCAATTTGCCAATTAAAAGAGAGTGGCAATCGATCTGAAAGCAGGCACGCTGTCGCGTTATTGGTGGAGATATTAGCTTCTTTTGCTGGATTATCGAGATGACAGGGAAAAAAAAACGTGAGTCTGCTCATGCAGTTAATCTCCTTAAAGTGCTTGACACTGAGCTGTCTGCTCGGCAGACTTGCCACAATCGCTTGGCCCATGAATAGACATCAATGCCAAGCCAATGGACACCCTGGCCAATTTGCCGTTGGGTTGTTTTCCATCGGTCCGGTTCGAATGCTGCACTTTGCTCTAAGTGAACATTAAAATTTCCTATTTTACTATTGCTGTTGATTTTGCACAATCCATGGTTGTGACGTCAGAGGTGCCATTTAGTCTGCCGCCTTTGTTCGGGGCTCATCACAAATAAATAAGGTGATTTCAAGGCTCATTGAGTACGCGATGGATTGCGCCCCAAAGTCATGCTCACGTTCGTTGGATAGATAGATAAATAAATGGATAGATAAAGAGAGAGAGAGAGAGAGAGAGAGAGAGAGCGAAATGATGAGTTCGTTTCAACATTCTAACAGTGACCTCTAGTGGTAATATTGCAAACTACAGTATTTGAACTCAATTGCAGGATTCCTCTTGATTTAGTCAACGAAGATATTCGATATTAGAGAAGTCTGAGACACACCACCAAAGAAAATTGTCACAAAACGTGGATGTGCAAGTGAATTATGTATTTTCTGGCATCAAGTGGAAGAACATGAATTTGTTCTATCTGTCACTTTATGTCACTGTGCTTCAATTCCTACGCTTTGCCTCGCCCCCTCTCGCTCTCAAACATCCACCCGTGCAGTCCCTGAGCATCATTGGCATCATCACCCGTTTTTTTCCTTCAACCCATTTCTCCATCACGCTGACATACTTTAGTCAGTCACTCCTAGCATAGAGTCCGGGCAGCCCACTTGAGGATGGCTCCGAAAAGAGAACCTTCCATTAAGAAGTCACCTTCACCACTGGCCCAGCCCATCCTGGGTCCCCCTTTTCCTCTCCTGCCTGCAGCACCGAAAGTAGCCCCAGAACAGAAACCGAGGATGCTGCGGCCATCAGATTCACCGTTTGACCCCAGTACTTTGGAGGTGAGTGATGTCAATCATGCTGAGTATGTGACGCTACATATAGGGTGATGATGGTTTGCAACGAAACACACAATGAATAAAGACGGCAGCTGCAACCTGTGGTGAGAAAGAAGCTAAAATAAGAACTAGGGCAACCAGAGTGATGCCCCCACGCGGTTTCTGTCACAGTGCATTCGTTCTCTTGTGCATCAGGCAGCCACTTCTATGATTAAATAAGGGCATAGAATAATGTAAGAATGAACAAATATCATGACTGCCTTAGAAATGACTTTTTCAGTATACTGCATTTTATACAGTGCCTCCTTTAAATTAACCTATTGATTAATTATTATTATTTTTTAAATCACTTCTGTTTTTGCTCTGGCTAACTATAATATTGCATTGGCACCGCTTTGTGGCATCTTTGTGCCAAGAACGATTTTAACTGTATTATTGGGGGGAGTTTTACTGCCATCTACTGGATGGGGGTGGGATTGTCAATTACTCACTGATTTTTACTGCTCTACTGCCTTTTGTGTCAAGGGATTCTAAGGAAATACAATTGATGTCTACATATGCAGTAATTGTGTGTATGTGTACTGCAAGTAATGTCATGTTTGTGTATGTTTTCTCATAACTGCCTTGTGTGAGAATGTATGCGTGCAAATGTCACGTGCTAAACCTTTACAATATGTCTCACATTTATGCATGGCCATCATCCACATTATATATGCTGTACGAACATCCGTCCATTTTTTTTTAATGAAATTTATGACACTTATCGTCATTGACGTCACGGTGACACCAAGAAATGGTATCCGAGCAATCGCAGAGTATTTAAACAAAACCATTTATGGTTATGGACAAAATAAACAAAAAAAAACGGGAAACACTTTATACATTTTTATTGATTAATAAATTTTTTGCCGTTATTATCAAAGCGTAGAAAAATGAAATTCATCCATAATCAAATAGATCGCTTCAACTGACGTCACTGTGGTGATGTCATGACGTCGAGCGACGTTTTTTTTTTTTTTTTTTTTTTTTTTTTTAAATCCTCACCCCGCCCATCGAGCCGAGCCGTCACTCCCGAGTCTGACTAGTGCATGTAGTGGCCACTATCACATTCTTTTCTTTCTCCGACACACCTCATCCGCTTCAAACATGGTGAGTTTTTTTCGCATTCGACATTTAAAATAAATTGTTTTAGCAATTATTATTCGGATTATCGCTGCGATCGATTTACACTTGAAAATGTCGTTCTTGTGCTCGCTTCTTGCTAGCGGAAGTGCAACTTTTTACCAAGCTAGTCTTAGCATGTAGCTTATACGAAAGTAGCGAACGCAGTTTAACAAAAATACTTGCAGTAATATAACATAATAAACGTTAATTACCCAAAGTTAAACAGTCTGAAACAATTCGTTTGAGTAAAGAGGCCTGGCGACATGTCTCAGAGTTGAGCTAACATTGCTAACGTCGACCTACTACAAAACCATTTTCATCT
This sequence comes from Syngnathus scovelli, assembly GCF_024217435.2. Classification (NCBI taxonomy): domain Eukaryota; kingdom Metazoa; phylum Chordata; class Actinopteri; order Syngnathiformes; family Syngnathidae; genus Syngnathus; species Syngnathus scovelli. The sequence continues at coordinate 3,274,473 of NC_090848.1, forward strand.
CGCTAAATGTCTTTTAACAGTCTGACTTCTCGGACGATCAAATTCAAGGTGAGTATTCATATTTATTTATTTTTGTTACCATCACGCTTCTTTATGCATGCTGTGTCATTGTGTTTCATTTCAAACGGCACTTTGCCCCCCGTCCACTATCACCTTGCTTTATTTTTTGTCTTCCTCCTGTCACAATCAACACACTTTAAAATTCCTTCTCTTGTTCCCCTCGCACAATTTCACCCCTTTCCACTTGCAACTGCTTATTTTTTCACAGATTGAGTTTAACCCCGAACAAATCCATGGTAAGTCGGTAGAAGACCGCCTGTAAGTGCAAATATTGGCAAACTCGAGATTTGGTTTTGCATGTTCGCATATGGCGGAGTTGTTGTTGACGTGATTGAAATGCTTTAAGCTGTTTGTTGCGTTCCAAAACTAAAGTTGCCAGATGCATAACACGATGAGACGTGCATTTGCACCGCTGTAAAGCCAAACATAGTCATGAGCAGAGTCTTTTGTCATTGCTGCTTTATGTCAGGTCACCATAAACTTTAGCTCATCAATTCCCAGATAGTCGTTGTCTCACTGCTTCCCCTTTTTTGGTGCTGCTAATGTATGTTTGAACACGTTGACATCATGGGCCGTGTTCCTTCTTGCACTCTCCTCCTCCTTTCTCCACTCCTCCATTACCAAATATGGTGCTGGGGAAAGGTTGTCTCATGCCAGACGGGAAGAGACGCATTCCTTTGAACGGGGCCAATAAAAAAACACCTCACAACACTGCCGAAGTGACTTGGGCTTGGTTTTTGCTTGGTTTGATATCCTGGCATGTCTCACCTAATTACAGCTGAATATTAAACGGTCATTTGCTCTCTTGCTCAAAAGCTATAAGTGCAAAAAGAGTAGCTTTGCAACACTCGGATGACAAACAACTCCGACTGTAATAAAGGAAAGCATTTTCACAAAACTTGTGTTATTACCTCATTAAATTAAATTTTCTTTACTTCAATTTTATTTATATCAAGTGAGCAGATAAGTTACCGGATAGGATTAGGGTTTAGTCGTCGCTAATCGCGAAGTTGATTGACTTAAAGACTTGTCCACCTACTCAAATAGTTTGGAACTCTTTTAACGTGTTGAAGGTCCACGGTCAGGCTGAGACCGTCCAACCTTCTTGGAAGTCATTTTTTGTGGCTTTTTGTGCACTGACATTTTTGTCCAAATGCTTGCTGTGTCCAGTTGCTCTCCGCATGTTAGCGCTTAACTTCAGTCCCCTGTTTGTCTTTCCGCATATATGCTATTTTTTTTTCCCAGATCATTCGACTAATCAAGAGGAAATTCCATTGAGAGCGGTTTTGTTTACATTTTGTTGTAATTTGTCGACATGCAGCTGTTGAAAAGTTGTTTGAGTCAACTATCCAGTTGGTCTTTGCAGTAGAACCACAGCATTCAAGCATAACGTGACCCTCCACCTTGCGTTTCTTTTTTTCCACCCTTCTTTTTACCAAGATGCACACTCTGCTCATTTTAGTGTTGAACGCTTTCAATATTAAATGTCTGCTTTTTTTTTTTTTTTTCCCAATCTGCCTGCATGTTGGTGACGTCATTACCATGTCGTTTTTGTTGATGATTCTCGCGCCATCCTCGTTTCTTTCAGTAGGTGCGGCTTTTCAGTTGATCGTCGTCCTCCTTTTCTGTTGCAGAGTTTAAGGAGGCCTTCCTGCTGTTCGACAGAACAGGCGAAGGGATGATCTGTTACAGCCAGTGTGGGGACGTCATGCGCTCCCTGGGACAGAACCCCGTCACGGCCGACGTCCTCAAGGTCCTGGGAAACCCCAAAGCGGAGGGTGAGTCGGCCTCGGCGGCCTCATCACCACACTATGGACTTTGCTGACTTTGGTGTTCTCCTTCAGAGATGAACACCAAGATGCTGGACTTTGAGAGGTTCTTGCCCATGCTCCAGACCATCGCCAAAAACAAAGATCAGGGCTCCATGGAGGACTTTGTGGAAGGCCTTCGCGTCTTTGACAAGGAAGGCAACGGCACCGTCATGGGCGCCGAGCTGCGCCATGTCCTCACCACACTCGGTAAGTGAGACTCGCCTCGCTCAGCAGAGGTCGGTTGCTGTCGGAACACAATTAAGACATGTCTCGGAAAGGGTTTTTGGTGAGGGTTTACGACTTTGGGCGAACCCTGACGAGAACGGAGATGGCTGCGTTGTTTTAAGGTGCCAGTGAAATAATTTTCTGTTGATTATTTTCAGGAGAGAAAATGACAGAGGAAGAGGTGGAGACTCTTCTGGCAGGACATGAAGACGCAAACGGCTGCATCAATTATGAAGGTGAGATTGGGGGGTGGTAATTGACAAAAGAGAGGAAGGAAGATATTTAAAGTAGCAAGTGTCCCAACGCAGGAGCACACAAACGATCGCGAAATCCTCGACGTAGCCGACACGGTCCATCTCGTGCGGGGACGGTCTCGAATGCTGACTTGCCTTTGCCGTGTGGACCACTCAAAGTGTGTAACTCTTCTTCCTCCACAGCGTTTGTGCGCCACATCCTGTCAGGCTGAAGGCCGGTACTGGCAGCGGGTATACATACCGCCAGGCGGCACTAGCGGGCTTTGCTGCTTCCGAGCTTTTTTTTTTTTTTTTTTTTCCTCAACATAATAAGCGCTCGCATTGGGCCTCCCTAACTCTCTCGAGTGTCCGTGTGGTGGTGGTTCAAAATAGATTGAACCTTCTCGGTGTGTGGGGAAAACCTCTATTAGCTTGGTGGGAGGGTGTGGACCTCTTTCAGCGTAAAACCGGGAAGTGGCTTGCGTCATCCATGGAAAGCGCGTTGCAGCTCTTCATCTGCATGAAGGACTTTTCTTCTCCTCGGGTGTTTGAAAGCGTCCGTGTGGCTCTTCTCACACAAACGCGCAAGTCGGCCGGGTAGCCGTCGACGGCCTTTTGGAGTGTTCCTCTTGGAGCGTTTGTACTAACCAGACATCTGCAGAGTTGCTCTGAAAGCTGAATTTGTAGCTGGCCGCTGCCTCCATCATCTCCCTCTCTTCCCTAATCGGCCGGCCGGCTGGCTCTCGTTGGAGCGTAGACACGGCCAAACGCTTGGGCTGATAAAGAGCTCGAGACGATTGCCTCGCCTCCTTCTTTCAAGGCTTCCTTCCTTTTGTTGTGGGGGGCAGCACGTCGACACGCACTCCTGACACGTTTTCTTTGTCTCCTCCTCTCTCCTCAGAACTGGTCAGGATGGTCATGAACGGCTGAAGATGAAAAGAATCACGCTTTTTTTTTTTTTTTTTGTCTTTTACCCTGTCACGGGTCCTCCTTTTGCAGTTCTCTGTCAGAATCCCCCCACAAGCTCCTTGATATGTCTGAAGACATCACCTCGGCTACTGCCGTCAAGTCGAACATGACTGACGTGAATGAATTCATTAAGGAGTCTTAAAGCTTGCTTTGTTTGACACATTCCAAGATGCATCATCTGAGATTTTTTGTAACTCACCCAATATTGTCATGACTACTGCTACCAGTGTCGAATTTGGATGGCAATTTCATATTTATCCACACTGATCTATTTTGATCTACTGTAATATTGGCAAAGAATTTGGGCTCAAAACCGCTGGCTTGCTTTGTCATTATGGCAAATCAGTCAATATAAATTCCTATTATCCCTGAATACACATTTCTTTCCCATGCTATTGATATCACCGTCTTTTTTTGCATTCGAATAAAAGTCTCCTCAAACACGATTTCATTGGACGTGACTGCATTTGATTCAATGAAATGGCTCGTCTGTAGTGTTGGTTGCACGACACGAGGGGGCAGTGTTGCTCTTATTTTCCAGTGTCCGGGAACAACATACTCTTCGGGGATCGCAGTAAAATTAATTGGTTGTATTTGATCAAACTTTATTTCCAGCATATGGACAATTAGCCAATAAAAAATTACTTGGTATACCGAGTGACGACGGTGGTAAATTTGAAACGTTTTATTCAGGTGCCGTCTGTTTACAGTAAAACTGTCAAACTAAATTTCAATTTATCTCGCTTGGGTACGTGTGGCGAATTCCACTTGCTTTATCAACTAGGATATTTTGTGTGCGCTTGTTGTGAACATTTTGGGTGACAAAGTGGTAAAAAGACAACAAAAAGAAGGCTCCAGTTTGTTTAGTGACCGTGCACAAGTGGTTCAACTTTTTCCTCACTGTACAGCGAGAAGCCCTCTGGGAATGCGCGTGCACGCGACGAGTTGTCGGCGCTCCACTAATTACTAGGCGCGTGTCCGTGCGCGCGCACGTCCGGTCGATGGAAGTCAAGGCTATTGATTATTTTAATCCTCCTATTTGCGAGCCAGTATGTGATCTTCACGGCGGTGCATCGAGCAGGGGAATCACTAATTATCCGCGCGGCCGTCTCCGACCTTCTTCGAAACTCCAATGAGCTTTGAACCCGGCTTAAGCAAAGGCAACATCTCGATCGTGTTCTAAATGACTCAAGACCAAGATGCCATCAGCCCTCTTGTATAATTACAAGTTTGTTCTACTCACCTCATCAATAATCTAATAGGCTGTCAGCACCAATCGGCCATTATTGATGACGTGCGCGGTGCTCCTTTTACGTGCCTCAATGTGCTACTTAGGAATTTAGATTCAACTATTCCTATTTATTAATTTTGGCTTACCTCGTGTATTTTCATGTGTGGCTTAGTCCAAAAGAAAAGGTTGTTGAAAAAAGTATCAAGGATTATTCGCTTATATTTTTATATTGTCTCATCAGATTGTGTGAGTATACCTGATGTTTATTTTGTCATTGGAATTGAATTAAGTGAACACGTTATCAATGATTGATGATGCCACCATGTTGAATGCAGGAAATTGCTCAAATTGATATTACTGATCAGATATTTTGTTGTTTCCAGAATATGCCAGGATTTACTACGACAAGTCATTTAGCTTTTGCACAATTGATTGTGACATTTCCAACGGCTGCATTTTGCAGAGTTGATAATTGAGTGGTGTTGGTGTTTGTGTCTTGGAACGGTGTCTTAAGACATATTGGAAATCCATGACGCACAGGCTGCATGCATGCTCAGGTCTCGCCTCGCCCACGGCCGTTTATTCAATGCTGCAGTCCGAGCCAGCTTAGGTGACGCTTGCAAATAACACAGAGCACGCTTGATGGAGGCATAGATTATTTAATAGTAATTGTTCACCCGACCTCGTCGACATATTGCAGCAGACAATGACATTTTGACACACTCCTTCTTCAAAATAACTACGATATTTTTGTAGGACTGCACGACATTTAATTTGTCCCTTCTGGGTCTTATCGATATACCGGATCCGTTCGGACATGCGCTCGTGGACAAATGACAAATCACACAGTTGTAAAAAGGATCCGAGAATATGCAATCCATGTAATCCTTTTGGGTCGCGCCAGGGGCTTATTTCTATTTCTATGAGATCAATACCATACTTCGCCTTTACAAGTATTGTGTCATAATTTAGGTTTGTGGGAAAGGTCTTACTGGAAACTCCTGTGAATAAGACGCACCCTTGTAGAATATGTTTATTTTGATTTATTTTTTTTTATAACACACTAAATAAAGTGGAAAAAATGTCCTTGTTAGTAGCCTCAATTTGGAATAATTGTTTTTTTTATTTTGCCAAAAAGTGTTATTCACAGGATTTTACAATAATGACCATGTTTTTGCCTTCATCGTGAGGATATTGTTGAATTTTTTTGAATGGAGTCAACGCCAAATTTTGTGTATTATCCAACCTTGCACAATTCTTGATTACTTGTTCAGTTTGCGAATATTTGTGCAGAAATAGTGAAATGAAATTTGTGCATGCAATCAGTGCAAAGAAGGTAATTTTGCTTGCCATTATTCCCAACACAATTATTGCACAACAAACAATCTAACCCATGGTGTGCTTTTGGAAATGCAATTTACCTTTAAATGGATCATATTGAAATATTTTGTAGGTTTTCAAGCCACAAAGTGCACACCAAGGAGCTTATTAAATGTCCCCCTCATAAATCAACTTAATTGTAATTTTCCATTTTTCTATCCCGCGTCCACTCATTTATTAGGATTATATTGGCGTGTGCGTGCGTGCCGAGCCGCGGGCCTCTCGATCCTTATGAAGTCCATGAACGGCGAATAGATGACGTGACGGGTGTCAATCTGGGTAGATGAGGAATCCGGAGAAGGTGCTGTACTTGTTTGTGTTGCCCCCGTGGACCTTTCCGCCGTCCAGCTGCACGCATACCTCATCGCCCACGTCCAGATGCAAGATGACGCTGTTGGACGCATAGTCGTAATTCTGATCGGCGTCCTGAGCGATGGCGCTGGCTTTTACCTGTGGCACGCACAGTTGAGCAGTTAGCACGGGTGCAAATCAATTCATCACTTGTTCAACAGCTCCTCGGCGAGTTCTTCTTCAAATGAACCCGACGTCAATCTTCCGGCACCTTTTTTGTTCAATTATTAAGCGCTCTCGGATGTCGGTAAGGCCTCGGCGAGCCGTGACTCCCAGAGGTGGGCCGACCGATGCGGTCAGGCCTCGGGATCTGATCGGGATTTGGAGATAAGCGACATGGGCGGGGCGGGGCGGCAGTTGCTTCTGATCCTCTAGTCCAGCTCGATCGGCGAGGTATCGAGTGCTCGCTGCCGAAGCCGGACAGCTTTCCATTTGCACGCCGTGCGTGAGCTGGGGCTTATCGACCCGGAGGCGGTGGATCTTTACTTGTTTGCTAACACCTTTAATTGGCTTTACTCTTTCTTGATGTTTAAGTACTACGAGCTACGCAAATATTGTTGCATTAAAGGCACAGCACCTTTTGAGCATTGTGGTCCAGTCCATGTAGAGCTGGACTGACAATCGGGCCAACGGATTGCTGTGCTGCTTTTTTTCTTCACTTTTTCTTTGTTTGAAAAAACACCTCAACATTTTAGCTTTTTTGAATCTTCCAAATTGCAGAATTGCATCATTCATCAATTAATTGACTTCAGACGTGCAATTTTGGTAACATTATGTTTTTCACCATTAAATCTCAGTTTTGCATATCGGCCGCCAGAAAACGATACTTTGATATTTCCATCATGTCAGCCATCAACTTCAACTGACCTCACCTGGTCACCAAATCCATTTTTATTTCCAAATCTATTGTTCAGCAGCGATGATCCCCAGCTCAATGTCTGGACAGGATTTGTTGAAACAAGATACCGCTATGGCACAAACAGCAAATCATCGCTTAACGTGGCTCCTTTTCCTTCTTTAATGTCGGAGACATATACCTGAAAAGATGAAAACTAGTTGCTACTAATTCGTGAGCTGGCTCAGGAATTCCCCCAGTATTCCGTTTAGCCTTTCCTCATGAATAAAGGTGAGATTGTTGTCATGCTTGACTTGCCTGGTGACAGCCAATATCATATTTGCATCTTTGGCCGCGGCTGGTGGTGATGAGCAACCCTGGTGACGCGCTATCAATGTCAGCCATATGTCATCCGGCTCATTATTTTTGGCCGAGCGACAGCAGACAGGAGCACTTTCACCCCATTAAGCTGTGGCAGATTCCGATCGCTTAATGTGTGGGAATTCCTTACTGGTGTCAAACCCGAGGCCCCGGGGCCAGATACGGCCCGCCGCATCATTTTATGTGGCCCGCAAAGACAAATTTTGCATCGACTTTGACTTCACTTTAAAAAAAAAAAGTAGAGAGATATTGCTGGCAGTTTTTATTACCATTTGTCTTTTTAAAATATTTGAAGTTTTTACTGGTCTCTGATTTCAAAACTAGTCACTCATTAGTTTGTTTTGTAGCTGATACTGAATATAGAAGACCTTGCCGATCATAATGGCCCTCCGAGGGAAACTATGAGTTTGACATCCTTGCTTTACAGCAACAGCAAAGCAAGAAATTAATTGATGCCTGCGATAACACGAGTTATCGATTAAGACAGAGAGGGATGGGGTCGGTCGGGTATTAAGACAGCCAAACTGATCCGGCACACTGCGTTGATCCCCGAGCGAGATCCCCACAGGCTTGCCGACGGCACTCCCTGCCCAGCCCTTTCATTAAAGTATAGGTGTCAAACTCAAGGCCCGGGGGCCAGATTTGGCCCACCACATCATTTTATGTAGCCAAATTGAGCATCGAGTACAAATTGTTTTCACGTTAATAAAATAACGTGAAAAATATTTGAAATTTTTCTGGAAATTTTTTTACCAGTCTCTGATTTCAACACTAGTTATTCATCAGTTTGTTGTGTAGCCTAAACCGGATATAATATAAGGCGTTGACAGTCATGGTGGTCCTCCGAGGGAAACTATGACGACGATGCGAAATGAGTTTGACACCCCTGCATTAAAGGGTCTCCAATAAATCCACCCGGGAGGAGGAGGGGGAGGCCGCGTTGTCGTCTTGTATACAGGCAGCGTCTCTGACTTGAAAAGACGGCAAGTATACAAAAATGAAACGGGGGCGGGGGTGGTCCGGTGTCACGGACCGATCAAGCGAGGCTATTTTGTGAGACCAGAGAGATGCGAGGCTATATGAAGTCTTGTTTTCATCTGTGGCGCGGCGCTCCACGGGTAATAAAAGTGACAGGATTCATTCACGATGATATAGTGACCTCTTAGAGCGCAGACAATAGAAAAGTAGCTGTTAAATTTACCGAAGGGACCACATGGCAAGATGTCGGCCGGCCCGAATGCGGGCTTCCCTTGGCTGTGCGTACGCGCAAATGGAATATTTATCGAACAGATTGTCTTGCTCCTTTGGGATTAGCGTGTATAGCGGTAAAACAGTTGTGCCGCTCGCTAGCTCGTTGTTACGTTTCACGGAGGACAGCGAGAAAAGTACGAGCCAGCGACATGGCCGCCGCTTGGCCTCAAATGAGGAGATCTCATTAGGCAAAATCCCGCAGGTAGCCGTGACATGTTAACAGCGGCTGACCTTTAAGGAGGCTATTAAAAGCGGCCGTGACAGATGCCGAAAACCCAACGAGGTGTCCGCGATGCCATGATATTGTCTGACGATAAATTTGTCGCCAAAGGACCAAATCTAAGGAAATGAGAAAAGGTCTTTCAAAACGTTTACAATCATCTCATTTATTTTAACGATGGGGAAATTGGGGTTGCCAGATTTTGGGCAAAGGTCTTTCTGGGTGGATGCCTTGCTTTGTTTTTGATTTTTGCTTGATGATTATTTGATTTGGCAGAATCCTTTACCAAACACGAGAGTGTCTTGTTCCGTTTTTGTGTGCCAAGCTTGTCTTTCAAGCTCATACAAAGGCTGAAATTCAAATCAGTCGTAGCACCGAATCCCCCGTCTCGAACTCCCGCCGGCCTCCACCTTCATCTTTTCCCGCTTAGCGTGCCCACTAAACTGTTTTGTTCAGCCGAAATTACTTTGCTTGCCCGTAATTAGTATTCCTTAGTCACAAATTTGAATTCTGTTTGCGCATTATGGACAAAATTGACCCTTGGGGTTTCAACGTAAAGGAAAATGTTTATATTCAAAAAATATATATTCCAAAAATTATTTTGAACTATATTTGTCTGCATCAAGTCTAAAGATGCCAAACTGTTTCTGCCTTTTACCGGATGCTCCGAAAAACAAAACAAAATCTCACAATTAGATGATGGCTTGACATCAACACGACGGTCACGATTATGATTGCGTCATGTCTCCAACATGGCCGCCGTTGAAGCAAGACTCTTGAATCACAAATCCGCAGATGCCCATCCCCGTCAAACTGCAATGATTTTGGGAACGTTAGATTGAGGTGTGAGCATGTCGGGCTCACGCAGCGGGCGAGCGGGGATTTAGGGAATGTAATAGCTGTGGGATCTACGGCAATCCCACGGAAGCCCCCGCCGCAGCTAGCACATCCTCCGGAGATGCGGCCATCGTTTTCGTCAGACCTCGCTGGCACGAGGACTGCACTGGAATCCATAATGACAGCTAAAAATCAAACTTTCTTTATCGTGGTTGTGATTTGATTGAATTCATTCGGACAATTTACGGTGAAGTACAGCACGATGCGATGGGCCTTCTAAAGTCTCGTGATTTAGTTTGTTACCGGCTCGGTTATTCTTCCCGCAAGAAAAATACGGGAATAAAGAAAATCCATCGCAAGCCTCAGCTTAGGTTTACCCTGATATCAAATTTCCATGCCTGGTGTCAAAAAAGAAAGCTGTCGTGTTTGACGTGATCTAATTGTGAGATTTTGTTGTGTTTTTCGGAGTATCCGGTAAAAGCTCGCACAAGGCAGAGCGCTTTTCCGTCTTCCCGCGGCCGACTCGTCAAACCGAGACGTGCCGAGCCCGTGTCCCGGCGGCCTCGCCCGCTCGCCAACCTCCCCTCGTCTAGCGGGCCGCTGTCTCCGCACCTCCATCAAGTCGTCCATCTCGGCCCCCCCCTCCTCGCATTCCCATCGACTCGCCTTTCTTCTTTTTCCACGTACACCGAGTGGACGGCTCAGCTTGTGCCTGTCATGTTCGCCGGTGCTGGACATGTCACTCATTCTCGCTCACTGTCACGGTATGACGCTTAGAATGCAAACCGAATTGGGAGGGAAGGGGAGTATATTTTTTGTTCAAGGGTGGCTGGGCAACAAATACAATCTAAGCAAATTTGACCATAAAAATAAATAAATAAATAAATAAATACACAAATAAATAAACTGATAGATAAATAAATAAATAAATAAATAAATAAATAAATAAATAAATAAATAAATAAATAAACAAACAGATAAATAAATAAACAAACAGATAAATAAATAAACAAACAGATAAATAAATGCACAAACAAATAAATAAGTACACATATAAATAAACAAACAGAAAAATAATAAACACAAATAAATACACAAATAAATAAAAAACTAATAAATAAATACACAAATAAATAAACTGATAAATAAATAAATAAATAAATAAATAAATAAATAAGTAAATAAATACACAAATAAACTAACAGATAAATAAATAAACAAACAGATAAATAAATGCACAAACAAATGAATAAGTACACATATAAATAAACAAACAGAAAAATAATAAACACAAATAAATACACAAATAAATACACAAATAAATAAAAAACTAATAAATAAATACACAAATAAATAAACTGATAAATAAATAAATAAATAAATAAATAAATAAATAAATAAATAAGTAAATAAATACACAAATAAATAAACTAACAGATAAATAAATAAACAAACTGATAAATAAATGCACAAACAAATAAATAAGTACACATATAAATAAACAAACAGAAAAATAATAAACACAAATAAATACACAAATAAATACATAAATAAATAAAAAACAAATATACAAATAAATAAACAAACAAAAAAATAAACCCGCAAATAAATAAACAAACTGATAGATAGATAAATAAATAAATACACAAAAATAAATAAATAAACATAGAAAATAAATAAATAAACAAACAAATGGCAATAGGCAAGCTGTGGGAGGTGGTTTGATTCTGCCACACCAAAGTTCTTTGACTACACCTCACGCAACTAGTCCCCACCACCATGACCCCCCCCCACCTTTCCTGTCAAGCCCTATTAGGCAACGAAACTGTTTAAAGAGGTCACGTGACGGGTGTCAGACGGACCTTGCTGAGGTTAAATAATCAAGTTGAATGAAAACATAATTAATGGAGAATCAATGAACAAGTGCGCTTATAGCAGCAAAGTATACTTGAGAGGATCTCATCTCAAACGGTTCAATTATTTAGCAGGCCAAGATGACTCGAATGACAGTTGGAACATTTGATGGGCCACTCGGCGGATATTTGCTGGCGTGCGTTTTCTTTCCAAAATGACCATGATGATTGCATGAAAAACGAAACTTAGCTGACGACGTTGTAGTGTACTCGTAATGATACGTCTTGCCTACCCCTCCCCCTCCCCTACCCGCGCATCTCTCTCCATCTTTAATTAGTGTCAGGGGAATGCAAGAGTGGATGAGTGGACTGCCAATTTTGTATTTATTATTAATTTTGCCGAGGTGTCAAGCGAGCGGGCCGCGTAGTGACGGACGTGGCCGCGCTGCTCTTTTGCGCTTTCATTAACCCGATAATCAAGCCGGACGAGTGATCCTCTCTAATTAGACGTCGGCTTCCTTTTGGCGACGCTTGCCAGCGATCTGCCGCATGTCATGTAGCCAAAGCGCACGTGCAAATGCAAACAGTAGTGGCAGACAGCTCGGCGACTTCAAACTGTACGAACCTCCGTTAATGAGGAAAAAGACGACTCTTTCATTTCTCATCTGTCATGTGGCCTCCTGCTAAGTGAATTGAAGATGGAATGTTCATTGCGGGGGGTCAGCGGGAGTCAGAGATGATTCGTGTCAAGCAATCGGAACGATTGCAACTCGATGACGATACGTACGTGTGAGTGAGCCGACTGTCTGATTGAACTGTGTGATGGATGAACTCAGAATTGCTTTTTTAAAATCTGACTTGACTGTTTTTGCACCGTGAATTGCTGATGTTGGTTTCATGAGAAGATCGTTTGTCCATAGGAACGTATATTAAGCTTTGAGACACCCCCCCCCTCCTCCCCCCCCTCTGGGCCAGATGATTTCATGTCTTTGAGTCAAATACCACCTTGCCACCTTGCCACGATAGTCTTTGTCTTGATATTCTCCTCGGGGATCCATAAAGTATCTATCTATCTATCTATCTATCTATCTATCTATCTATCTATCTATCTATCTATCTATCTATCTATCTATCTATCTATCTATCTATCTATCTATCTATCTATCTATCTATCTATCTATCTATCTATCTATCTATCTATCTATCTATCTATCTATCTATCTATCTATCTATCTATCTATCTATCTATCTATCTATCTATCTATCTATCTATCTATCTATCTATCTATATATATATATATATATATATATATATATATTTCCCAGCTGTATTGTCGATGCGCTTCCGCATAGCTGCACAAACACGGATTTACTCACCAGGCCGTTCTTCTTCAGGTCGGCCCACATGCTAGTGCCGTCGCCCCCTCTCATGAGCACATGGTAGGTGAAGAAGTATATGCCAGGCAGCGGGCAGGTGAACTTGCCAGTGCTGGGCTCGTAGTAGTTGCCCACGTTGGTCACCACATCGTCAAACTTGAGCACTTCGCTCCCCTCGTGCTGCTTGCGGAGCCCTGCGTAAAAGGCGATTTTGGGAGTGTAGAGGGAGGGAGAGTAGCCGCCGGGACCTGGGCCCGGGGGACCCTGCGGCCCAGGCTTGCCGGGCTCCCCGGGAGGCCCGCGTGCTCCCTGGGGCCCGGGGATTCCCGGGGGGCCCCGGGTGCCGGAGCGGATCTTCTTCCCAGAGTAATCCTGGGGTGGCGGAGACACGGCCGTCAATTCCTGGCCTGGCTGAGAGGTGGCGTAGGGATCGCACACCATCCTGCAGCTTCCCAACATTTCGTAATGGCTCCCTTCGCTTCCACCCTTGGTGGTGTGGACCAGCAGGGGAATGGCCACTAGCAGAACCAGAACCATGGCGACGCCGACGGCCGCGCCAATCACACGCTTCCTGCGGCCCAGGCGCGAAGCGGCCAGCGTCAGGAAGTCCTCCTCCCCCTTGACCGGAATGCCGCCCGCCAGGGTGAAGCCTCTCAGGGGAACCGCGATGAGGCGGAAAGGTGGACGGACGGGGGGATGTGTGCGAGAGGGAGCCGAGTATACGAGTGAGGGATGAGAGGGGCCGAATGGCAGACAGCCAGAAGAACGCAAGCAGATGAAAAGCACCAAGAAAAATGATGACGGTGTCCAGGGAAGAGAGAGACCAAAAAAAAAAAAATTGTGATTAAAAAGATAAGAAAGATGAAGCTTCACCAGCGTCCGGTCTGAGATTGTCACTACTGGGGCCAAACGAAAGTACCACCAAAAGCATCGTTTTGGAATTTTGCTCAAAATAACTTTATCGGTATCAAAGACAACTCATAGTGCTGCCTCGATGGGGAGGGGAGGGGCCGTGCACGTTCCAATTTTTCTTCACACAAAAAAAGAGGTGTCACTCAGGAAGCTCTCGTTGGCGCTTGGCCACGTGGCAAAAGTTGAGCGATAGATAATCTTCTTGACACCAGCATCTCCTCCTTTGGAACATCTCCACCTCTTCATCTACTCGATAGCTGCACTGAAGGCAAACAAAAAAAGGAAATGCAACTGTTCAAATATTTCTCTATTATTATTATAACACATTTTCTTGTCACGTTTTGAATCTTGAAGTGAAAGCCATTGAAGGAGGAACTTGAGTCCGGAGAAAAGTAAAAGTCTACTCACCTTTGCAATCAATCAGACCATGGCTCCCCTCGTCCATGCAAAATCTCAATTATGGGGGTCTCGCTGTCCAGGGAGGCAAGAGAGAGACATTGAAACCAGGATGACATCAGAGTCCGTGGAGCGCAGGGGGGAGAAAAAAAAAAGCTTTTTATTTCTTCATTTAATTTTCAAGTAGGTCCAAAATAGCAAATTTGGCGCTGCCGATGTCCACCGTAACACTGGACTGCTGCACGCTTGTGTTTGGAGACACACCTGTTAGAGCGCTCGCTCGCCCTCTCGCTCTCTCACTCCCCCCCCCCCCCCCACCGTGTCTCTCCTTTTCCCTTTTTGCCTTTCCTAGTCTGGGTGTCCAAAGTCTGGCCCAGGGGCTGCTTGCAACCATATTTTTTTAGTTTATTTATGAATGTATTTATTTATTATCCATTTATTTATTTATTTATTTATCGCGTATTTATTTATTTATTTATTTATTTATTTATTTATTTATTCGGGGGTTGTTTTGTTCATTGGCTTCCAGCATATTTTAGAAATAAAATTAATGTTAGAATGTCACAACATTGGGTTTGGGCTGCAAATTAAATGAGGGGGCGGGGATTATTAATTTTGAAAATCTTTTTATTATATTAGTCAAATATCGGTGGGCGAAATGAGTTTGTTCTAAATTTCAATGAATAGAGATTGAATTTGTCAGTTGCAGCAGTGTGTCAAATGAAGCAGTCTTGTGTGTGCGTGTGTGTGTGTGTGTGTGTGTGTGTGTGTGTGTGTGTGTGTGTGTGTGTGTGCACAGCCTCATTAGCGAGACACCCTGTCCAACACATTGTGCTGCCCCTTAACTCACACACCAGCACAAATAGTACTCGTGCACGAGGGTGGACACAGAAGCTTCCATACAAAGACCCCCTTTGTAGTCTTGTACAAAGTACAAAATGAAAGTGTTAACAGAAAACGACGTTGCTAGACGTCAAAGTCACATCGTGGGATGTGACTCGAGCGAATGTCTTTCAGTATCAACGACGAGAAATCTACTGTGCAAAAGTCGAAAATCCAATCGGATACGATTTTTAGGGCTGATCGCTTACACTGTTTTTAGCGAGTGTCCGAATCGGATTCTGTTCAGACCCATCTGGGTCACGTTTTGAGGTCACATGATTGCGACCAAATACTTTCATAAATAGATTTGTTTCAATGCCGACTCTCCAGCTTTGCTCTGTTTTGTGACAATACGTTCCCCGCTCTGTCCGAGGACTGCTTTTTTCAATTTCTTCCATTTTTTCACCCCTCCGCCCTTTCAAAACCGATTGATGTGTTTGCAGTTCAAGCCATTTAAATTGGATATGCAACTAACTCTCCAACGTGGCTTCAAGCCGTCTTGCAAAAATCGAATTCCGTGTTCTTTGGAGCCATCTGGTTCCAGTCTGGATGGGCTGCAAATGGGATTTAACCGGCAGTCCGAACAAGACCATAGTGGGGAGAAGATACAATAAACCTGGTTGCCATTCGTGCAGCAGAATAAGTCATTAAGCAGGCCCACGTGTCACATTCAGAGTCAATTGGGGCAAGCTCACCATTCATACTTTTTCTGACATTTTTTTTTTTTTGGTGGTGTGCCATGCATGAGATTTTTCAAAATGCAAAACCGGGAGTGCTCTGGCCCAACTTGGTCTAGACAAAAATAGTGTATTGTTCCCGTACGTGCGGCAAGGGAGCAGATCATCATTGCCAACAGAGGCAATATGCTCACAATTGGATTTTTAGAGCCTGTTAAAATATTACTGAGATGATGAATATTGAAATATGCGCATGTCTGCCTTTCCACTCCCTCTTCGCTCTGACTTCCTTTCAATAATCTTCGTCGTGTTGACCTGATGCCTCATTGCTTTTTTTTTTTTTTTTTTAGTCGGCTGCTGCACGAGTTGTCACCATAAACAAAACACAAAGTCAGTTAAGTCAAGGGAGGATAATGAAGTAGTCCCCCGCTTGAGTTGTTAGCCAGTTTAGTGATTCATTTCACGCGTTCGGATGTACCAAGTAAATCTTTGTCTTTTGTGCATACGCATCGTTTCGGTTCCGTGCAACTCCTCCGTGTAAACAAATAAAGTGGAGAAGCGGAGAATTTATTTATGGCCGCATTAGTCACGTTAGATTTCTCCTCTGCTACGGCCGCTTTGTCTGCACGCTTTCCGATCCTAATTCTTCAAATCAACCGACCGCGGTAGCATTAAATAACGCCGCGCTTTTCATGCCTAACATTAAGAAATGGCGCTGCGTAAAATCAATCAATCGTTTGGAACGGTCCCTCTCGAGCGGTGGAGGTATCTGATGCGCGTGTTTTTTTTTTTGTCCATCAATCGCTTGAAAAGGGGGCGGGGCCAACATGTATCGGTCATCAACTCTGACGGATGCGATGCCCCGGGAGGCTCCTCGTCACCGCACTCCCGGGAGCGTTACGCGTGTAACGTCGGTGCGATCAAAATGCTTTCCTTTGCTCTGTGGACGAAAACGAGCCACTCGCAAATCAATTTCCAAGTCGTTAGGGGAGGGATGAAGTGGCGTTTGCCCGTGTGTAATCTGCGGCAAGTGTACACAGGAGGAAACACATCGTGTCTGCTTAAGTGGAAAATGAAATGAGCTCCAGCACGTGACGTCATGTGAAAAGCAATGCGCATAATCATCAAGTCAGTGTTTGATATATGCACCAGATGTTTTGGGACAATCACGATTTTTTTTTTTTTTTTTTTGCCTGGCCTTTAAAACCAACAAGACGTTTTAAAAGGTTGAACAAAAACATGTTTACAATACACCTGTATTATCAGATGGCATTGTATAAATATAATTCATGAATTGGATGAAATATTGAATTATTCTCTGAAATTTGAAGTAGGCCATCAACAGCACATTTGGAGTATGAATATTACATTGATTTGCCTTCAAAAATGTCCTTGAATATTTTTTTGCCTGTTATGAGCTTTTAGTTACGTCATCAATCGAGCCATCCGCCATCTTTGATCGTTTCTCCGGCGCAAAATTAAATGTGCGAGCCAACACAATCATAACTCTTGTTGCTTTTGCTGTTCAATTGGTCACCTTCTACAAATACCGTTGTTGTTGTTTTGTGTACCTCTAGCTCGCCTCACACAATTTGTGTTTGTATTTATTGTGCGTTGTTCGACTTTATCTACTGCCAGGTTAGCGTTGCAAATGACAATCCGTTCTCACATGGGGAATAAAGATTCAATAGAATCAAATGAATAACTCTAGAGGACGCTTTTCATTTACTGAAGTGAAAGCAAGTGCGCACATGCACTAAGTGCGCATTTGTAAGCAGCGCATGCAAGAGGCGCTGCGCTGTTCTATTAAGTTCTGATTACAAGGCTTGATGCAGAGTGGCGCTGTTTGGATTGAGTTGCACGGCCACTGCAATTCTCTCGATTAATAACAAGCCTCCACGTCCTCAAGCACGTTTATTAATCACAATTTGTCATCCGTCCAGCGCTCCACCCTCTGCGCGCTCCCTCCCTCCCTCACTTGAGCTGCGCTCTCCTCCTTCGCCGACATTGCTTCCTCCAACTCGGAGATGGTCCAGCGGAGCGACGGATTCTCTCATTCCTTCGCCCTGATCTCAAGCTGCCGCACGTACTGCGCACTTACTGCGCTGATTAGTCTTACAGCAACATTTGCCTCAAACGTTAATAACTTCATCGTGTGTGATGGTAGCAAATCACGAGGTGTTCCCGGGCTATTCAAGCCCTTGCATCCCTTCAGGACGTTTGCTGTGGTTTGCAAATGACTTGGGTTGTGTGGCTGCTGCCTTTTGAGTGACCGCGTATTTTTTGACTCGTAATCGGGCCTGCTGCTGATCACAGAAAGTTTTGCGCTGTCATTACGCACTTTCAAAATGTCAACTTTTCAAACGACCTTCAAGTCGAATGTAAGCACGGTACTTTGTGTTGTTTTTTGTGTTTTTTTTGCGGGGGATTTTCATGAGCAAATGTCACTCGCTGCGCTCATAGCAATCACAGGCCCGTCTGTCTCCTCGAGAGAGGGGCGCGCGCTTGAGACACAGCTTGAATAATTTAGCTGCTCTGTGCCAGCGTGCTTTGGGGTCGCAACCTTCTAAAGTGATGACAGAAAGATGTCGGCCGGTTCCCCCTTCTCGCTCACTTCCATGACCACTTATTTGCCGTCCCCGATTGGGCGCGGACAAAGCAGAGAGCCGCGCGCGGGGGAGGGAAAATAATCGCTGTTGAATAAATGGTGTCATAAAACGGAACGCAAGCAAACAATGACTTTTGAGTCAAGTCCCCGTTGTGACGTGCGCGCGCACCCGCTGCACGGGGGATCCGACAAAAGGGAGGAATGACACGAAGCAGGAACAAGTACGGCAGAGAATACTCATGTCTAAAAGTGTATTAAGTCCGAAGACATGAATGAGCCGTCCAAATCAATTTGCGCTCACACACGTTGTGATATGGAGACGTACAAAGAAGACGCGCAGTCATCAGACGCGCGCGCGTGCACGCACGCTGCTCCTCTGACAGCAACAAGACGAGAATGAATGGACTGGCCGGCAATGAAGCGCCGGTTGTCATGGCAACCAGATTGTGTCAGTCGGGATCAAGTGAGCCGATCTCTAGGAGACTCTATGGCTGCTGAGGTTTTGTTGAGCAAGTTGTACATCCAAGATTCAAAGAGACTCTGGTCTGGTCTGGTCTGGTCTGGTCTGGTCTGGTCTGGTCTGGTCTGGTCTGATCTGGTGGTCCCATTGTGTCTACTCTTGTGTTTGCAAAAATACAGTAATCCCTCGTTTATCGCGGATAATTGGTTCCAAAAACCACCCACGATAAGTGAAATCCACGAAGTACCAACAAGAAGTACTGGGCAGGCTAACGAGTTAGCGGAAAGATGCTAATTCGCGATCATGCTAACACGCGAAAACGGACTTCTAAAGGAATGTAAACGAACATTTGGAGCAATACTATATTGTCCTAAAGGTTAGACACATGTTTTCTCAATTTAGAAGTTTTATTTTGACTTTTAAAAGTTTTTTTAATTTAGAAAAAAAATCCGCGATGTAGTGAAGCCGCGATAAACGAAACGCGAAGTAGCGAGGGATCACTGTATTTAATGAACGACGCCATGTTGGAAACAGATGACATCACGTCATTGACACGGCCGGAAACCGAGTTGGCTCTGTTCACACCTGAAAATATCGGCATTACGAAAGCTGCTACGAGTTAGCGGGTTGTCGTGAATCATGGGAATGCGTGACCAGAGCGCCCAAGGGAGGACATGAAAGATCCCTGTGAGTTATAGAGTGTGATTGTTTGGTGAGTTATGGTCGCCGGCCGTCCACACCGCCACGATAAATAGTGCTGAGTGAGAATTACACTTTCTCATTTCCTGCTTGTCTATTTATCTACCTTTGACTTGGCGCACCACCCTTTCTCATCTCTCTCTGCCTACTTTGACCTTGTGCTGGGAGTGACTCCTCGGGCTTGTCCTAGAAAGACCTCCACAGAAGACAACAATGGCGTCCTTCCTCCCAGGTATGGCGGTTCATCTCGCAGTGAGCGAGTATGATTCGGACAAGCCCACGGCAAACAGGCACATCTAACCTGATCATGAGTTGGAGCAAATGAGGTTACGGTGAAAGCTTCCACATATTGAGGTGAGGAGCCTGACGGAGACACAAGCAGATGGGAGGAAATGAAACGCCCGCCAGAGGAGTGTCCAAAACAGACGTGTCGAATGAGAAAACAAGATCCAATGTGTGAGTGATGTCCTCAACATGTCAGTGTAGGACATTTTTGTCGTTTGCTTTTCGCATGACAGAATCATCTTTTATAGCCATCTTGAAATTCAAGGCACCTTTCTACCTTGGTGTGTCATTTTCTACTTTTTATCCAGACCAAGTGTAAACACGGGCTGCAATCAAGTGTACCTAAACTTTTTTTTCCCCGCACTCTTCATTATTACTTGACGTTCCTTGAGGGCTTTGTTTTATACCGCAAACACCGGGAGACGCATTCCTTCAATTCCTCCTGACATTCTCTGTTGCATAATGTTTCTGACTGACTGATCAGGTATCGGAGATGGAGTTCTTTGTGTAAAGGCAGTCTGAATAATTCATACAGGACTGACGTGGGGGGAGGGGGGCATTTTAGAAATCATCCCGCCAGGCCCCTGATCATGAATAATTGATGTGAGGTGATTCAAGTTTCTCCTCGGCAAGTGCCACATCTGTGTTTAGCGCCTCTTCTATTTTTTTTTTTTCAAGCACCGGCGTATGATTGCATCATATTCCCACGTAAGGTGCGGATGCGATACGTTGGAAATTTGTGTTGTGATTCGTTTTGTGAAATGGTGCATGTGCCTATTCTTTCATGGAAAAAAAGAAAAAAAAAGTTCTATATTTGGTACACGTGGGTAGTCAAAGAACTGGATGAAATTTATGCTAATCACGTTTGACAAATACCGTACAATCCCAAACTGAAGTGTGATTTCGAGGTATTGGTATGGAGTCCATTTGGCACCGTTTATCCTCAGCTAGCAATTAGCCGTGGGATCTTTTTGGAACGGCGGCAGACTCGTCCCGATGTGGGCTTATCGCTCCTGGCTCTGTCTTCGCATCTGCACGTCAGATAATGCTCAGACACCAGGATGGCTTTTCTTCACTCTTAACCTTCAAAGTCGGCAGAGGATCGCATCTTTGATCGGAAGGCAAGGAGCGAAACGTCTGACAGAGTCGAACGCGACGGGAGGGAAGAGTGACAGCTCACGACATGACTACGAGCCGTGACCTTTCCCGTGTGCTCGGGCATGACGAGGCGGGCTCAAGGTGACAGCGTTACTTGGGAAGAAGACAACAACAAGCCTTTGTTTGTTTGGGATTTAGCAGTCATGCTGGAGATTAGAAAGACAATCGTGCTGGCATTGTGGCGGACGACAATTTGAGATGTAATTACGTACAAATACTAAATTGTTGCAGTACTTAAGTAGACTTTTTTTTGGGTTGCTGTACCTAATTTTTATTACCATTCATCTTTTTAAAATATTTGTTTTTACGAGTCACAGAATTCAAAACTAGTTATTCATCAATTTGCTATGTAGCCGTTGACATTCAAAATGGCCGTCCGAAGGAAACTACGACGATGTGGCCCGCCACAAAAATAAGTTATATAGGGTCATACCTCCTCAGAAAGCATTTGTGCATGTGAATATTGTTATATTATCTGTCTAAATGTGTTGCTCCACATTTTGTGTTTACATATCCGTTGTTTCACCACCGCATCGCTGCTACGTTAGCCTGTCGTTTTGCTACGCTAGCCTGGCGTTTGCTAGCATTAAGCTCTACGGCTAAGGCTGACAAATGTGTGTATAATAGCAATATTGCTCCTAAAAACCATACAAAACAACAAGACCTTTTTGTGCCCGTGCTGTTCAACGATGGCACGCTGTTTTGTCAGGATTAGAAACGCGACATTGCTCCTGTTGAGCTGCTCCTTGTGGGAAATTGGACGAATGGTGCGTCCATTTCGGTTCCCGATGAAGGTTTTCAAGGGGCCGAGCGCTCTGAGCTGTCAGCTCAGAGCAGCCATGAGAAGGACGGGAGGCGGGGGCCCCCGCTAGCATCACACGCGGCTGGTCAGGACCTCGCTAGCAGAGCGACTTGTCTAAGCCCACCGGCCGGCGGCATCCGGAGAGCCTTTGCAAGAAACGAGAAGAATACTAAGAGAGCGGGCATAGATTTTCTGCTACGTGGTGGAGGCTGTTTGAGGGTGCCGGGGTTGACTGGCCACGTCAACCCCCCCTCTCCCCTCCCACCTCCCTTTCCTCCCCCCTCTCATCCGCCTGACTCTGGAGGGAGCGTCTGTTTGTCAGCCAGCCAGTGGAGCATCGCCCTCCCACACCACCTCAACCTGCTTCTTTCCCGTCCTTCCTTTCTTCTCCGTTTCACTCCGTCCTTCTTTACTCTGCTCGACTTTTTTGTATGAGAGCCAACAGATGAAGTCAATGTTGAGCAGCTAATATATTAGCTGTGAGCAGCTACGATGCTAAAAATGCACCGTCAGTCACTTTCAGTTTGTTGTTTTTCCTTGATTGGCTATTATTACGATGATAAAAATTTTGATGAAATAATTCGACCCTGTACCGATACCCGATACCGATACTTTTGTCTTTCAAAACTAAATTGAAGTGAATTTGAGTGTATGATCCATTCATCAAATTTCCCCTTCTTTGACCTCCTCGGCGTTTTTATGTCTCGCTGCCTCCTTTGCAGCTCCGACTGCCGATTACAGCGATGGCGTCGGCGGGGTCTATTGATTTCTGTCATTGTGAGATGACAACTTTGGTCTCAGTCGGCCGCGTTTGTGTCTGACTCAGTGCGAGCTGACGCTTTTGGCCACGGGGAGCGAGACAACATTCAGAGAAGAGAGACGATGGCTATCTGTGACACACATCCATTTAGCTCGACGCTCTCTCTTTCTGGACGGCGCCATTGTTTGGCTCTGGGAAAGCGCCATGAGGCGACCGCTGTGAATTGCGATGGATACGAGAAAGACAGACGTGAGTCAAAGGAAGTGGAGGAAGCGTCTGGTGACACGATCGATGGCGCTGGATCAAAACTGGCCCACAATCAGCAGCGACAATAAAAGGTGTTGGCAACTCCACGCCATTGCAAACCCAAAATTTGGCGTGAAGAATTGGACTTGACATCTTCTTTCTGGCACCCTTGTTTTGGAGTGTGGAGTCTCTTTCGCTTAGCTCGTGCTCGCTTATTGTTTCAGGCAGGTGGGACAAAAGCACGTGTCGCTCGATATTACCACACGCGTCTGTCTCGGCATCAACTTTGTTTTGTCCGCAGTTTGAACTACGGCCAAACCTAATTTGCATCCTTTGACGATATGTGTTTCTTAATTCACTTGACCTGTTTGAAGATAATATCTGAAGACGTAGAAAGACTGAAAACTGGCACAGTTGTGGTGTGTGGTTAGCTAGCTAGCAATGCCGTTTGCTAGCTAGCTAGCAATGCCGTTAGCTAGCTAGCAACGCATCTGCGGTTCTCGTGTAAAGTTTGCCAAGCCTTGTGAAAGCAACAAACGCCCATCGTTGCCTGCAGCTGTTTATCCGTCCACCTTTCAGTGGCTTGTCACTTTTCATTGTTTTCAACTGTTTGACCCGCGTCTTCTCTTGAAGGATGCGTGTGGATTCCTGCCGCTCGGCTTCCGCGTTTTCTCCTCAACACGCCACGATCCAAGCACGATGGTCAAGGTGATGTCGTTTGCGCTAAATGACCTCGCAGATATCTAAGGACTTTTTTAAACTCATTTAGTGCCATTGGCGGTTGTCAATATTGGAGATAAGCAGTAGACTTCCAACATAAGATCCTTCTCCTCCTATCTTGGCGGTTTTATTTCTCTACAGCTGGGTTGAGGTAGAAGAACGTGAAGAGGGTGTGTGTGCTGTCCGCTTGTCCCACGATGTTTGTGTCCATCACGTGTCAGCTTTCACGTTGTGTTTGTCTGAGGGTCCAGCTCCAACATCTCCATTTTCTCACTGGAGATCCACGTCCCTCAGAGGCAGGAGATGCTTTCTCGTCTCTCTAGCTACGTTTCACGTCAGCTCAGCAACGACGGACCCGGCATTCACCTCGGTGTCGCGGGCTCCTCAGCGGACGCCTCCCGCCCCTGCACGACCCCTCCCCCCCCTCCCCACCCGACTGCTTGACGGGCAGCTGTCGGTGGCCATAAAGCAGGAGAAGACACAGACTGGACTTTGGGTAAACATCAATGGCTACTTTTCAGAAGTGGCAACTTCTGTGCTCCAACCACTTCTTCTGCAAGCATCGCGCTAACTTCCAAAAGGGGAAAACAACTTTTTGACATATTGTCAATAGCAATCAGAACATGGGCCAATATTTGAATTAATAACCGCAGAACGAAATGGAACTATTGGTTTTAAGAAGATGAGCCAGAAAACTGCAAAAAAGAAGAAAAATTGCAAAATTAATGTTTTTATATCAATCAGGCTATCAAAAACTTTATGAATAAAAATTTGGGAAATTATTATTTATGATTTTCATAGCAATGCGCGGATTTAACATGAGTAATCTGATTGGACGCTTCGTAGTGTTTTTGTGTGACGTCACGACTTGCTTTTTTTATTTCACTTGCAGGTTGACCTGCTGATAAGTTAAGACCCTCAAAGTCAGGGGTCACCAATCCTGGTCCTGCATGTCTTGACGACCACATTGGTTATCCAGCTTCTGCAGACCTGACCAATTATCTTTTTTTTTTTTTTTTTCCAGCAATTAGCTGATAGTAGGCATAGACAAATGTGTTTTGATCCACGTTGTGTTCTTGCTCTGGTGGAAAGAAACCTTTGTAGCTAATGTGTAAATACTTTGTGTGGTTACCACGGGAAAGCAAACGTCAGTCACGGGGGCTGGAAACAAGCCAGAGGCTGATGAAGACAAATGTGCAAACACACGTTGGCAGAATTGCTTTTTGGTGGAGTGTGATCGGCTACACTCAGCAGGGCGGAACCGCCGGTTGTGATTTATGGTTTTTTTGGAGCTGGCCGTGGACCACCGGTGTCTGCTGCCTCCCTTGACTTCCATTACCATGGGCATCCATTAGAATGGCTCCTCCCGCCGCCTGGCCTCAGTAGGAGGGGAGGGCAGACGAATAAGAGCAGACAGGAGGGAGATAGGCTTCTTATTCAAACGTCAACGCCCGGCCTTGACAAAAAGCATGATATCAAGGAAAAAAGGAGGCGAAAAAGACGCCGCAGATGATATGATAAAGGTCAAAAAGGAACCATTGGAAAAGGTTGTGAGGGCTGCGAAGAATAAGGACGCAAAAGGCTTTCTTCTCATAGGTCAAGCTTAACTTCATCGCAATGGATGCAATCAAGAAGAAAAAAAGAATAGAAGAAAAAGTTGTCTTACTCCTGTTGTAAACGCAAGAGTGAGAAATTGATTTTTAGCCGCAGAGTTTTTCAGAACTTATTCCACTTGCGCGTAGCTTGACAGCTAAATGCCGCTGCTAAATTTTCATTCAACCGCAATTGGCAGTACGCAGCAAAATGGCCGCCCCTCGAGATGAATTTAAAAAATGGGGAAGGGGGGTGGGGACTTTTACGGCTTCATTCATATTCCACGAGCACAACATCAATCAGAACACAGTGTATAGACAAGTGTGGACACGAAGAACGTATTGCTGTCAAGAAAAAGAATGACTTGACTTCCTCTTGAGAACAGTCGTTATGACTTGACAGCTAGTACGTATGTGAACTGTGAAAAAAAATCCTGACAATCTAATGCAATATTTAAAAAAAAACACCTTGCCGGAAGAAAAACTCCCGATCGGAAACAGAAAAAGCATCATGACAGATTCAACAAATGTGACTTGCCACAAATGAACAGAGGTGCGCGTTAAGCAGCGATCGGTGAAATGACGTCACAACGCTCATAAATTAACTTTTATTAGCATCATTGTGACGTCAAATGTTATTGTCAAATCAAACTTTGCCTATGATGCAATTTGTGGTTTTCTTTTGTTTCTAGTTCGCGACCACATTTTTAATGTTGAACAGGGCAAATCCGAACATTTGTTTGCTTTGCTTGTCATTTAGGTTCTAGCACCCCCTAGTGGCGAACTGCCCACATGAACATCCATTCGTCGATTCATTTAGTCAATGGTTCCCTGAAATGTACTTTTTGTTGTTGTTGGGATGGTGCATTGTTTTTTTTTAAATTGGGTTTTGCCGCTCATGTCAATCTTGTTGTTCGTTTTTAATGAGAGCTCATAACTGTACTGTAGGTAGATTAACAGATTAGCTCTTTTCATTCAATCCCTTTTTTCCTTAATTTTTTTTCTCAGTGTGCATTGGACTATTTCAAATTTTTGACTTAAAGCAACACAGCAAGAAAATACAACAGTCGTCAAATAAGCAGCAAAAAGATGTGCACATTTTACACGATTTATTATGTGCTCCTTTCATGTTTGTTGGTGGATAAAGGGGCACATTGTGACTGTGCCATTAAAGACTCTTATCTCGGTTTATGAGAGAAATTCCAGCACCTTCAATTGATCTCCGTGACCACGAGCTCAAGTGGTTCTGTCTGAATTTGTCGATTCCTTTGTCTTATTAAGGCTATCTGATCATACAGAAAAACAGGATTACTAGCAAATAGAGGTAGTATTGATTTGGTCAAAGAGTCAGGGCATACATTTCACATTGCACCAGAGAAGGTGGATTTCATTTGTATGTGTTGGCTTGAATTTATGGGAAAATACTTGATGAGTTTTTAAACCTCTCCCTTGAAATGCATTTGCAGCACAAAATGATGTAATTATTAATGAAAACATTCAATGGCTAATTATCTTTATTCCATAACTGTCTGTGCGCCACACTTTCAATATTGCCTTTCTTTTTATTCAAATCATACGGTGGTCACAATTGTTTTAAAGTATCTCAACAACATCAATATCATTTTTAATACAGTACAATATGATAAAAACTGACCTTGAGTAAATGTTTTAGTGGTAAAGATCGGAATTTAATTGTATTCATTCCGTGATTTGAACTGCATGTTGAATGTATTTCCACCAGCAGGTGGCAGCGTCGCCGTTTGTTGACGCCAACCCGGAAGTGGAGGAATTTAGCGGTCAGGTGGTTCGTTTTTACTGCGTTTCCGTATACCTGCGAAACGATGTCGTTTTGCTGGGGGACTTGCTGGACTTTTGTCGCAGCTGCGACGTTTTTTGCTCTGCTGCTGGATGCTGCTTCTCTTGTGAATGCGAAGGTAAGACCGGTGGGTGCAACCTGCGGGGGGGCGGAAGAGGGGGGGGGGGAGGTGAAAGGATCATCAGTCAGCCATAATAGCCACACAACATAGCACAACATTGCGCCGCTATGTCGGACGTGATATACCGATATGCTTGATTTTAAAAGCACCAGGTCTGCAAAGAAATCCTCCGTAACTTGCGTTCTGTTTCGTTGGTTCGGCTGCAATGACAGAGTTTTGAAGATGTTCGCTGCAAGTGCATCTGCCCGCCTTACAGAAACATTTCCGGGCACGTCTACAACCGAAATGTTTCCCAAAAGGATTGGTAAGTGCAGCAATGCCTTTCTCATATTCTATTTGTGATCTGTTCGAATCTGATGATTTGATTTTTACGCTTCTCTGTGTCTAGCAACTGTCTCCATATTGTGGATCCCATGCCGGTGCCTGGCCGTGATGTAGAAGCTTATTGCCTGCTGTGTGAGTGCAAGTACGAGGAGCGGAGCAGCAACACTATCAAGGTCGGACAAGAGCTTCCTTTTGCAAGCCCAGGTAAAAGTGGGAGCCAATCAAAAGCTATCATTTTGTATCTCAGGTGACCATCATCATCTACCTGTCTGTTGTGGGGGCGCTGTTGCTGTACATGCTCTTCCTCCTTCTGGTGGATCCTCTCATCCGCAAGCACGACGCCTACACGCAGCCTCTGCACAACGAGGATGATTCTGAGGTACGGCAAATCCGCTGCTCACCAGGAATCTCGGCTTCTCCACGTGCGGTCTTCTTTTTTAGGAGATGCGTCCGCAAGTGGACAGCGGCCTGGCCAGAGGAAACACGGTGCTGGAGCGGGTGGAGGGTGCGCAGCAACGCTGGAAGAAGCAGGTCCAGGAACAGCGCAAGACGGTCTTCGACCGCCACAAGATGCTCAGTTAGAGCCGAGCTTTAGAGCCAGGTATCTTCTCTGTCACCAGCTGCACTTTCGCAAGTTCACCACACGGAATTTCAAGGCTTGACGCAAAAATAGACCCGCTCGAGATGATTGTGATGCTTAACTGACGAGCACGGCAGTGAGCAATTCCTGCATGTGCTTTACAGTAAATTTGTGGAAGATTGAAAGTCACTCATAGTTAGTATTTGAAAAAAAGTAATTTATTGTTTACCAATATTAGTTAATAGTTTTACCATGACTGTATGATATATTCAACATTTTAATAACCGGCTAGCAACAAAAATGTGATATGATTTTTCACAACGGAAAAAAAAAAAAAACTTTTCTGTGCGTAAAACAAGATCTAGCTGAATTAATACAGCAAATATTTATCTTGCATAATAAAATTATAAATTTTACTATTTATTGTTTTACACAAATATAATTTAATAATGGCCAAAAAGCGAAGCGTGGAGAGTCTTTTGCCCAAAGCACAAGTAGATTAAAAATTGCCAACAACCTGCAAACACCTCACCGGTTTGTTCCAAAACAACTCTGGTGGCTTTGTGACTAAACATTTTTTTTGCTAGCCATGAAGTATTTTTTGAAGGTGCCAGAGCATCTTGTCAAGCAATCCACATAGTTCGTTTAGTTCATATTAAGTTAGGCATATCATTTGAATGTGTGCTTGTTTTTCTTCTCCTTTCTTTGGGTGATAGTTTGTATCAAAATTGGGCCGGCTGTGATATTTTAGCAAAATGACGGGTAGATTATAAATCGCTAGCACGTAAATGAACTTTCTTGTATTTAAAACCATTATTGCACACATTATTATCCCCCCATCCTGATGTGTTGACTACAAATGTGTTTATTATGATTGTTTTATTAGATATTTGTGGTTAATTTGATTGTCCTCGCTCCTGAATTGTATGCATAGTCATTTGTCTGTACTTTTGTCATTCTTGCCAAATAAGAAAACACCGGTTAAGCAAATTTGGGTGTTTGTCGCGTTAATTTGCTCGTACCGAAAATGAACACTAGAGGGCAACACGCTGCTTGCCCTTGTTAAAGAAGTTATGATCGTCTTAATCCTTCACTTTGCACGTTTAATTTGGAACACATTTTGATGGTATGAGATCAGTTTTTATGGAGGACCAAAACTGCCAAAATCAAAAATAAATTAATATGTCAAAATAAAACCAAAATGAAAAATTGAATTGAAAAATCAAAATAAAACATTAAAATCCATAAAAGTAAAACTAAACACAAAATGATTTTTCAATAGAAGCATAAATTTAGAAATAGATAATCAATAAATAAACTAGATCTGCTCTCATTTCATGTCACAATCAGTGCCAGCATGAAATGAGTGGTTGTGTTTTTTATATTTATTTGTAATAATATATTATTTATGTATTATTTATATTCTTGAATTTTCTTTTTTTAAATGTTTTATTTTCACTTCATTATTTTTCATTTTGGCAGTTTTGGTCCTCCAGATATGTGCATACAAACAAGATGGAACAAATGACACTTTTTTTTGTTGAACTTGTTTTTTAGTTTGAATAGTTTTTAATAGCCATACACTGCCCACAATTCACACAAACCAACACACTAAACACGAGTCCCAAATGTAAACATTTGATCAGCCTTGGTCACCTCCCTTGTCCTGCCCAGACAACCCACCCCACCCCCTTCATTTCATCTCATCCCATCTTGCAGGTCGTCACCCCCCAAACCTTTTTACCATCCCCAAGCATGGCTCGCCGCTAGTTCACGGTCTAAAATTAAACTCCAGCAGGGCCAACTGCTCTTGCTGCCACTTGGCCGGCAGGTTTTCCAGTCAGAGGTCCTCAGCCAGGCGAGGCCCGCGGCTCCGCGGGAGGCACAAACAAACGCGATTATCAGCCTCAAATTGGGATTATACAAGCGGTGGAGCCATTTCTCTGGAATTGAGGCCCCGTGAGAATCTCCAGGATGGCGTCAAACTCGGACGCGTCCAAGCCGGTCATCATGAATGAAGAGGAGCTGAAGAGGAAGCAGCGGGAGAAGCTGAAGAAGTTACAGGCCACGGGGGGCAACCCAAGACCTGCTAGATCCCTCTTCTTCCTCACTCTTAAAAATCCCTTCCGCAAGGCCTGCATTAACATTGTGGAGTGGAAGTATCCTTTATATTATATCGAGATCGGAGCATGTCAGGTGCCCAAACCATTTGGCAACTTGATCGAGCTGCTTTACACCAGCTGTTTGCCGAGATGTCAATCGCTAGCCCCCTTAAGCTCACGTCAATTTGTCGTGTGACGTGCAAAGACTTGTGTTATTCCCTGGCAGCCCTCGTCCACGTCCATGCAGGCACGCGAGGCCATTCTGTGTTTAATGTGAAAATAGCGCTCAAATGCTTCCACTATGTGTGGCTCAGCGGTCCCTGCGGGGACTTTCCTACTTTTATTTTAGCCTCATGCCCATTCCGGGTTCAGACATCTTTCGTATCCAGAACAAAATTAGCCGACAGCAATTGATGTATTTTCAGATGACCCATATGCTACTCCGTTGATTAGTATGGATAAACTTTTGGATCAATAGATAGTCGGGGTCACGTTTTGCTGATTTCTTTACCGACTTCACTATTCAGGGCTTATTTATTGTATACAAAATATTTTACATTAGTGAACATTTTAACACAAACAAAGGGCCAATTTAGATTTTGAACCCCATTATGTAAAAAGTAAAAAAAAATTCCGTTGCCATTTGTCGCCACATGCTTAACCGAGTCATGGGCACTTTTTATTGCACAAGTATAATCACATTGGTATGTCCCCCCGCAGGACATGTAGACCACAAGTGGGGGGGGGGGAGAAGAAAAAAAACATACAGTGTGGTGACGTTTGACAAGAATGAGGAACAAGTCTGACTCATTTTGGCAGGCGTGCGTATGTTTGGCTGCTTTGGACATATTCTTGGGCCACGCAGCTGTCCTGCTGCATCACAGCGGGGACATGATGCTGACCTGGCAGGCGAATTCTCTTAGTGAGCCCCCTACTGGTGGGAATGAGAAAGTGTCGAGGCCGATACTCCGTTGTGATGTAGCACTTTGGTGAAAAGCAGGGTTGTTGTTTTCTTGCCTTGCCAAAGTTGATCTTCACAAAATCAGCACCAAAACGAATTTAGGCCTAGAGGTTCCCAATCTTTTGTCACCAAATACCACCTAAAAAATAAATATTCCATCAGATACCAGCACCATGATAGCCTTTATTCCTGACATATATATTTAGCATCTTTGTATCTTTACGGACAGTTTAACTGTGATTAAAACTAGCTAATCCCTTCAACTGTACCTGGAAGTCCCAATCATCTCACCTACAACTATTTTAAAATAAAGTAAACACAGTGAGCAGGTCACAAGATTCTTTGCTGTGGAATCTACCCCACAGGACACCACAATTCTCATCCTTAATCATTTTATTAATGCCTTATATGACAGCCCAATAAACTTATCCAAGACACACATGGTACATCCAGTGACGTGGCGGGAGCTTAGGGCAGCAAATATCATCTGTTCTTATTTCTTTAGGGAGAAAGTGCAATTCCCATCATCCTTGGGTAATAATCCTGAACAGCAGCATCCAGAACCTTTGAGATCATCATCTTATTGACCATCTTTGCAAACTGTGTCGCCCTAGCCGTGTTCCTGCCCATGCCGGAAGAAGATAGCAATAACACCAATTCCAGCCTGGTAAGCGAGAATGATCGCTCCGTCGGGACTCTTCAGTGAGCACCATTCATGGCTCAAATGTGATTCAGCTTTGTACGCTGTTTTGGATGTGTTCAAATATCTGTGGCTTTATGATTTATATGGCATCCACGTGGGTGCCATTTGTTAGCTTGTCTGTGGCGTTTTGCATTGTTTGCTAGCATTAAGCTAGCTTAATTGTTTATATGGCATTCACGTGGGTGCCATTCGTTAGCTTGTCTATGGCGTTTTGCATTTGGTGTTAGCATTAAGCTATCACAATACATAAATAAGTTTATACTCATCTTGGGTATATCAGGGACTGACCCATTTGGCCAAAGGCCTTCTCATTCCTCTGAGGTAACAAGAGCTGCTTTCTCAGGGAAGATCTGCATACACAAATCCAAATGACTTAAGAGAACTATAAAAATAGCTTTCAATCAATTTCTAGCTTTACTTGACGCAGAAGATCTTTAATTGGATAACATTTTTTTTCCGCAGGAGAGTCTGGAGTACGTCTTCTTGGTCATCTTCACCTTGGAGTGCTTTCTGAAGATCATTGCTTATGGTTTTGTGTTCCACGAGGGTGCATATTTACGAAACTGCTGGAACATATTGGATTTTGTCATCGTCTTCATGGGGTAAGAAAGAACCTTTGAGGCGTGACCACAGCAATGTATGGGAGCGCTCAGTGATGGTCCTCCTCCAGGTTGGTCACCTTTGCCCTGGATACCTTCAATACGATAGCAGGCGTTCCCATGGAGAAAGGCGGCGGGTTCGACATGAAGGCGCTGAGAGCCTTCAGGGTTCTGCGTCCCTTACGCCTCGTCTCCGGAGTTCCCAGTAAGAAGCGGTTGGTGATCACCTCTGATTGGACCTGAGGAGAACCTCTGTATCTTGTTTGCATCCAGGCCTGCAGGTGGTGATGAACTCCATCCTGAAAGCCATGCTCCCTCTGCTGCACATTGCCCTGCTGGTCTTCTTGTTGGTCACCATCTACGCCATCATGGGACTGGAGCTCTTCAAGTGCAAAATGCATAAGACCTGCTACTACACGGGCACAAGTACGCGGCCACGGCCAAATTGTTAGGATGAACTTTGACCTTGGTTCTTTCACCGCTGCAGATATCTATTCGACGGCAGAGGGGGAGAGGCCCGCCCCCTGCGCTCAGGCCGGGAACGGACGGCGCTGCTTGATCAACGGCTCCGAGTGCCGGCCGGGCTGGGAAGGTCCCAACAACGGCATCACCCACTTTGACAACATCGGCTTCGCCATGCTCACAGTCTACCAGTGCATCACCATGGAGGGATGGACCAAAGTTCTCTACTGGGTTGGTCACGCGGCCATGTCTTTACCGATCTGCATTGCAAAAACTTTCGGAACGCTACTGCACAAATATTTTTCATATTTTGTGTACGATGTCTTTCAGATCAACGACGCCATCGGAAACGAATGGCCTTGGGTCTACTTTGTTCCTCTCATTCTTGTGGGCTCCTTCTTTGTGCTCAATTTGGTTCTGGGCGTGCTCAGCGGGTACGGCGACTCAGAACTTCACGCCTCACTTTTCTCAACACGATTGAAAATGTTCTTCCTCTGCTCAGAGAATTCACCAAAGAGCGGGAGAAAGCCCGGTCCCGAGGAGAGTTCCAGAAGTTGCGGGAGCGTCAGCAGCTGGATGAGGACCTGCACGGCTACATGGAGTGGATCACCCACGCTGAGGTCCTCGACGCTGACAGAGAGGGCCAAGGTCAGAGAACTGCAAATTGATTACACTCTCCGTCTATCTGTCTTCATCCATCTATCCATCCATCCATCCATCTGCTCGCCAGGTCTCCTGCCTCTGACCAGCGGCGATTCTGACACCGACAGCCTGTTCGACATGGAGGGCAAGAGTCGTGTCATCTACTACTAGTGAGTGATCTTCAACTGTTTACATCCACGTGTTGACGTAAACAACACTTAGTTGTCCTCGCCACCGGCGTTGCTTTGGCATCTAGTCGCCTGGCTCGTCGCTGGAACCGCTTCTTCAGGATGAAGTGTCTGGTTTACGTGAAGACCAGAGCATTTTACTGGCTGGTGATGTTCCTGGTGCTCCTCAACACGCTGACCATCGCCACGGAGCACCACCACCAGCCCGCCATGCTCACAACGATTCAAGGTTGACCAACTCCCACGTATACTCCTAACAGACTCAAGTTCACACTCTTCTCCATCTTGTCCTTCGGCAGACGTGGCGAGCCGCGTCCTTCTGGTGCTCTTTGTCATTGAGATGTTTGTGAAAATGTACGCGCTGGGACCCCGGGCGTATTTCATGTCGCTGTTCAACCGTTTTGACTTCTTCGTGGTGATTTGCGGCATCCTGGAGATGATCATGTTGTCGGTGGGAGAGGTCACCCCCCTGGGTTTCTCCGTACTCCGATGTATTCGGCTCCTCAGGATCCTTAAAGTCACAAAGTGAGTCCATAAACACGTTACTCCTTAAACCACCCACTAGGTGGTGCCATTGCATCCCTCTGCTTTTGAGATCAGCGCAACGAATCACGGCTGTCCTCTTCTCGAAGGTACTGGACCTCTCTGAGTAACCTGGTGGCCTCCCTGCTCAACTCTGTCCGCTCCATCGCTTCGCTGCTCCTCCTCCTCTTCCTCTTCATCGTCATCTTCTCGCTGCTCGGCATGCAAGTGTTTGGGGGCAAGTTCAACTTTCCTGACAACAGGCCCAGACGAAGCAACTTTGATAACTTCCCTCAAGCCCTCATCAGCGTGTTCCAGGTGAGATGTTTTCCACAGGGTCCGACACGTTTGCTACTATAAGCCGTCGTGGTCTTCCAGATCTTAACAGGGGAGGAGTGGACGGCCATCATGAACAACGGCATCATGGCCTACGGAGGCCCGGTTTTCCCCGGCATTCTGGTTGCCATCTACTTCATCGTCCTCTTTGTCTGTGGAAACTGTATCCTACCTGAAACTCCCCCGTGGAATATTCGAGCCGGTCAAAGATTGTTTTCCCGAACCTGATCCGAGCAGATATTCTTCTCAACGTCTTCTTGGCCATCGCGGTGGACAACCTCGCGGAGGCCGAGAGTCTGACCTCGGCTCAGAAGGAAAAGGCGGAGGAGAAGTTGAGGAGGAAGCTACTGCGGTGAATCAATCATTGCAAAAAAAAGTCAAAGTGATCATCTGCACTCCATCTCATCACGTCTTTGTGTGTAGGTCCAAAATGCCCGACAAGACAGATGAGGAGAGGGAGAGGATCTCCAAGAAACTGGCCGAGCAGAGAGCCAAGATGGAGGGCATGCCGACCACAGCCAAGGTTCAGCTACCTTCAAACACACGCCACACTTGATGAGTCATCATCAACGATCATCTTGTTTCATCAGCTCAAGATTGACGAGTTTGAGTCCAACGTCAATGAAGTGAAAGATCCTTTCCCGCCCGCCGACTTCCCAGGTAAACAAACGCAATTTGTCATCTTTTCAAAATCGAAATTCTATTTCTGCCTTCGTCCAAGGTGACGATGAGGAGGAGGAACCCGAAATCCCCATCAGCCCTCGCCCGCGTCCCATGGCCGACCTGCAGTTGAAGGAGGAAGCCGTGCCGCTGCCCGAAGCCAGTTCTTTTTTCATCTTCGGCCCGCAAAACAAGTCGGTGGCGGACGCCTTTACCCAAATACCGATTGGCCGTTTTGCTGATTGCGCGTGCTCTCGTTGTTTTCGCCGACGGGGCTCAGGTTCCGCAAACTGTGCTACAAGATCATCAACGCCTCGTCTTTTACCAATCTGATCCTGCTCTTCATCCTGCTGTCCTCCATCTCCCTGGCAGCCGAGGACCCCATCGATCCGAATTCTTATCGAAACCAGGTGCCGAGCTTTTTCCGCCAAAGTCGTTTGACAAAAATCCGAGCGAAGTCGTTGCCTTCTGCCTCTCGTCCTGCAGATTTTGGCCTACGCCGACATCGTCTTCACGACTGTGTTCACCATTGAGATTGTGCTGAAGGTAAGAGCGGATGGATGGATGGATGGATGGATGGATGGATGGATGGATGGATGGATGGATGGATGGATGGATGGATGGATGGATGGATGGATGGATGGATGGATGGATGGATGGATGGATGGATGGATGGATGGATGGATGGATGGATGGATGGATGGATGGATGGATGGATGGATGGATGGATGGATGGATGGATGGATGGATGGATGGATGGATGGATGGATGGATATTAATTGCAACTTTTTCCCACGGCAGATGACAGTTTATGGCGCATTCATGCACGAGGGCTCGTTCTGTCGCAACTCCTTCAACATCCTGGATCTGATCGTGGTCGGAGTCTCGCTGCTCTCGATGGGCATGGAGTGAGTACACCCGGGTGACCTGCCGTGTGAAACATCACGTTGTCATTCTTGCCTGCGTCATTTGCGGTGTTCAGATCCAGCGCCATCTCAGTGGTGAAGATTCTCAGGGTGCTCAGGGTTCTGCGGCCTCTCAGGGCCATCAATCGAGCCAAAGGCCTCAAGGTTTGCCTTTAGCATCACGCTAACTCGCTCATCATTGAAGCTTTTCTTCTAACTTTCTTTTTTCGGTGCAGCACGTGGTCCAGTGTGTGTTTGTGGCCATCAAAACCATCGGAAACATCGTCCTGGTCACCATGTTGCTAAATTTCATGTTTGCCTGCATAGGAGTGCAACTTTTCAAGGTTGGTGACGTCGCCCATCATCTTGCTAACATCTTGCTAACTTCGGTTCTTTTTTACGACAGGGGAAATTTTACAGCTGCACGGACGTGTCCAAAATAACAGAGGAGGAGTGCCAGTAAGGCAAATATCCGTTTGTCTTGGGGAACCCACCGATGGTTCACTCGTGGCTTTCTTCTCTCAGGGGATTCTACGTGAAGCACATTGAGAACACTCTGCAGGACACGGTGGTGGCCAAACGGGAATGGCTCAACAACGACTTCAACTTTGACAACGTCCTGTACGGCATGCTGGCGCTCTTTACCGTTTCCACCTTCGAGGGCTGGCCCAAGTACGTGTTGACGCGTCGTCGGGTTGCGTACACGCGTAGAAGTTAGTTCAGAAGGTCTAACTCCTCGGCAGACTCTTGTATCGAGCCATCGACTCGGACGAAGAAGACATGGGCCCCGTCTTCAACAACCGGGTGGACGTGTCCATCTTCTTCATCGTCTACATCATCCTCATCGCCTTCTTCATGATGAACATCTTTGTGGGCTTCGTCATCGTCACCTTCCAGGAGCAAGGCGAGCAGGAGTATAAGGATTGCGAGCTGGACAAGAACCAGGTGAGCCGCCGCCGCCGCCTTTAAACGGCGATGTGACCCGATCTCCGTTGCCTTTTTTAGCGCCAGTGCGTGCAGTACGCCTTGAAGGCCCGACCGCTGAGGTGCTACATCCCCAAAAACCCGTATCAGTACCGGGTCTGGTACATCGTGACCTCCTGCTACTTTGAGTACCTCATGTTCTTCCTCATTATGCTCAACACTTTGTGCCTGGGGATGCAGGTAGGTCAGTTTGCTTCCAAAGATAGAAATGAGACTTTGAGAATTTGCAGATCAACTGTTTTTTTTTTTTAAATGAGATCCAGCCGATGTTAAATATGTGTGTTGCTTTTCAGCACTGCAACCAGTCCGACCACGTGACCAAGCTCTCGGACATTCTCAACTTGATCTTCACGGTGCTCTTCACGGTGGAGATGATTCTCAAGCTCATGGCCTTCAAAGCAAAGGTGGGCTTTCTTCCGGCCCGATGGGGCCCGACCAGCCCCCCCCATCCTGAGCAGATGCCTCTACGCAGGGTTACTTCGGAGACCCCTGGAACGTGTTTGACTTCATCATCGTCATCGGCAGCGTGGTGGACGTCATCCTGAGCGAAATAGACGTGAGTAAATGGCGCTCGGGTGTTCAACGGGAGGTTCCCGGCCAATGACTCTCTGTCTTACTTTATTGTGTGTATTCGATGCTGCGAGCCAGACACGTATAAGCGCGGCCTCGATCGGTGCCGGCACAACTAGTTGGCAGAATCTGGTCAGTAATGCGGTTGGCCGTCCGTCGTGAACACCACCCCCGCCGCCATGTCACTCCCATCATTGCCACAATTCTCTTCCATTTGGAATGTCCACGTGTGTCTTCTCAACAGCGCTGATTGACTTTTTTTTTTTTTGGTCACCGTATGTGATGACGCAAGGTTTTCACGGGCTCTCACGCACGGACACGCTTTTGGGCCGCTTTTCAACCACGCCTTTTTTCTGGCTTTCCACACGCCTGGCTCACTTTGTCGTTTCTTCTCAACATCTCACTCATCACCTGTGTCTCCTTTACAGAGCGCCCTGGCCGCCAGCGGAGGACTGTACTGTCTCCAAGGCTGCGCTGTAAATATCTGGCCATCACTGCTCCATGCTGTGTCCTCTTTTGCACGCTCGACTAATTTTGTTCATTCGTTCTGCAGGACACCAATCCCATGCAAGCAATCGCGGTAAGCGGTCTTCGTCATGCCACGTCTGCATTTACGAAAAGATTGACAGCGAGCGTTGTCACGGGCAGGCCTCGGAGAACGCTTCGGTTTCCATCACGTTCTTCCGACTCTTCCGAGTCATGCGGTTGGTGAAACTGCTGAACCGCTCTGAGGGCATCCGAAACCTTCTGTGGACCTTCATCAAGTCCTTCCAGGTGCGTTCCTCGCGTTCAAGCGCCAGCGGTGAGTGAGCTAAGCCTCGTCTCGCTCTTCAGGCTCTTCCTCATGTGGCTCTGCTCATCGTCATGCTCTTCTTCATCTACGCCGTGATCGGGATGCAGGTGAGCAAGCTGGAGCGCTCGCTTCTGAACCAGAACACGCTCAACTTTTAAACACGTTTTAGATTTTCGGAAAGATCGCCTTAGTGGACGGCACGGAAATCAACCGCAACAACAACTTCCAGACGTTCCCTCAGGCGGTTCTCATGTTGTTCCGGTGAGTTCTCGCCGAGAGTTGGGTGCCCGCGTAAACGGCCGAGCACGCTGAAGATTTGATCTGCAGATGCGCTACTGGAGAAGGTTGGGAGGAAGTCATGATGGCGTCCATGTACGGGCAAAAGTGCGACCCCAAGTCTGACTTTCAGCCTGGAGAAGAGTTCACCTGCGGCTCCAACTTTGCCGTCTTCTACTTCCTCAGTTTCTACTGCCTCTGCGCCTTCCTGGTTAGCGATCCACGATCACGATTGGCCGCTGGCTCGGCAAGACGACATTTAACAATAAGTGTCTCCACCTTCTACAGATCCTCAACCTGTTTGTCGCTGTCATCATGGACAATTTTGACTACCTGACACGTGATTGGTCACTGCTGGGTCCACACCACCTGGATGAGTTTAAGAAGATTTGGGCGGAATATGACCCAGAGGCCACGTAAGCCACGATGACCCCCCAAAAAAGAAATTTCTGGATGAAATGCCTTGAGAGGAGAACTCGATCTGAGCACGTCCAACTTTTCGTTGAGGTTTCGGAGCATTTGTGTTGAAGGTGTTTGTGTGCTCGGCCAGAGGCAGAATCAAACATCTGGATGTGGTGACGCTGCTGAGACGCATCCAGCCTCCGTTGGGCTTCGGCAAGTTCTGCCCTCATCGTGCAGCCTGCAAGGTACCCGCTGGGACACTGTCTATTTAAAAAAAAAAAAAAAAAAAAAAAAAAACTATTCAACGTCACGTTCAACCAAATCTTGTAGTATACTGCCATCTGCTGGTTTGTTTGTGTCACTGCAGTTGTCAAATAACCCAGCCATTTTTATATTATGAAACCTCAGATTAGGTTATATGTTGACGGAAGCCCTTATCATTTGAGTTTGTTTGTGTCGGCAGCGCTTGGTCGGCATGAACATGCCGCTCAACAGTGACGGCACGGTCACCTTCAACGCCACCCTCTTCTCCCTGGTCAGGACAGCCCTGAAGATCAAAACAGAAGGTGGAGCTCGCCGACGCTATTCACAGTGTGTGCGCAAGAGTGTGTTTGTTGACCTTGATTTCTCCTGAGCAGGAAACTTCGAGCAGGCCAACGAGGAGCTTCGAGCCATCATCAAGAACATCTGGAAGCGAACGAGCATGAAGTTGTTGGATCAGGTCATCCCTCCCATAGGCGGTGAGTACGTTGACGCCATTCCAGGCATCCAGAGGAAATTCAGAGACTGACCCCGCCTCCACTTGCAGATGATGAGGTCACCGTGGGAAAATTCTACGCCACTTTCCTACTCCAGGATCATTTACGAAAGTTCCTGAAACGCCAGGAGGAGTACTACGGATACCGGCCAACCAAGAAGAACGCCTCCGGCCCAGAGATCCAAGTAAGTCGGCCCAAGGGCTTCAGAAGCTCTAGAAGTTTCCTTTGGTGGCATGCCTCCTCTTCTGGATCCCGCAGGCCGGTCTCAGGGCTATCGAGGATGAAGTGGCTGCAGAAATGCACCGAGCAATTTCGGGAGACCTGCACAATGAGGACGAAATGGAGAGAGCCATGCAAGAAGCTGGGGAGGAGCACATTTACCAGGTGAAAGAAAATGTTGCTCACAAGACAATGCTAATTTCACTGAAAGTAGCTTTCACTCTTTAGGCACATGTTTCAAACTAGGTCTTAAAACTAGGGTTAGGGCTTCAAACTAGGGTTTTAAAACCCTAACACTAGTTTGAAACCATTGTTTGAAACCCAAACCCTAGTTTGAAACACTACTTTAAAACCATAAACCTAGGTATAAACCCTACTTTAGACCCTAAACCTAGTTTTAAACCCTATTTTGAAACTCTAACCCTTGTTTTAAATGCTACTTTGAAACCCTAACCCAAGTTTTAAACCCTACTTTAGACCCTAACTGTTGTTTTAAACCCTAGTTTGAAACCCTAACCCTACTTTGAAACCCTAAACCTAGTTTTAAACCCTACTTTGAAAGTCTAACCCTAGTTTTAAATGTTACTTTGAAACCCTAACCCTAGTTTAAACCATAGTTTGAAACCCTACTTTGAAACCCTAACCCTAGTTAGAGACACATTTTGGGAGCACATTGTGGCCAGAATTAAACTTTTTTTGCACATATGTCTGTAGATTGTTAGATTTAATGAATGTTAAGGTGTAGAATTGTCTAAAAAAAAATCTCATTGATCAATGTATCCCAATATTTTTGCTGTTCCTTGTGAAGTTTGATTGACAATGTTGACACGTACAGCGTACGCACGGCTTGTTTGGAAATCGAGTAGAGCCGTTCGCCACGGAGAACGTCAACGCTCCGCCACCGCACATGACCAACCAGAGGCCCCTCAAATTCTTGGAAAACCAGCCCGAGTCAACACTCCCTTCGCCTGCCGCCGAGCCCGTCACGAACTTTGCGCCGCCGACGGCTCCCAAAAGCAACAGCAACAACAACGCCTTTGCAGAGTGAGCATCCGTCACGTGTCCTCAGATGATACCACTGACATCCGGCGGCTGATGAGAAGCTTCTTGCTCTTTTTTCAGATTGGGACTGCAAAGACAAGGTAGCGCTGAAGAGCTTGACAGCCCCGCTGAGGATGCAGGAGCAGGTACGGGACACAATTGTTTCTGAATATCTTCAAGTTGATTTGATGTCTTCACCCTTGTAGACAATCTGCACCCGTGGGACTTCACAGTGAGAACGGACCGAACGCAGGTAACGTGAACGGCCGGCCCGTGTGCGCCATGTGAAGCAAAAAGAAATGAAAACCGTCTCCTCTTTGCAGTTCCCCTACGAACCCAGGCTCGCCGACAGTCCGACCTCGGCTTATGACGAAGTGAGCGGCTTCGAAAGAGGCTTTTCCTTTGCCGGTCCATTTAGAAATCGACGGCTTTGCTTTTGTCTCCCAGGCCAAGAACGAGACAGTTGACGAGACGCACGCCACCAT
Organism: Syngnathus scovelli; assembly: GCF_024217435.2. Classification (NCBI taxonomy): domain Eukaryota; kingdom Metazoa; phylum Chordata; class Actinopteri; order Syngnathiformes; family Syngnathidae; genus Syngnathus; species Syngnathus scovelli. The sequence continues at coordinate 3,316,133 of NC_090848.1, forward strand.
CGAGGACCTCGAGGGTGCGGCCCGGGCTATCCTCAAAAAGAAGCGGCGCCTCCCCGTGCCTCCGCCAAGTCAAGCGGAGCGTCCTGACCCGGCCGTGAGGAAGAAGAAACGCCCCATCGCCGCAACTCCCTCCGCTCATGGTCCGCACGGAGCTGAGCCACCTGAAGCCGACTCCAACGTTTAGAGGCGCGTCCACGCGTGTGCTTACACATGACTTCTTTTTGGGGGCGGCTTCGTCCTGAAGGACGATTCAGCCTGGGCTTCAAGTCAAATGTGGCTCTCTGTCGTGTTCAAGTCTTGATTTGTGGTGGCCAGCCCAAGTCTTCCTGTAAACAATCAGCAAAGTTCTCAACATTGGCAACAACCTTCAAAATGGAGCATTTGCCAGTTGTTCTCAATTCAAAATGGCTGAAGAGATCAGGTGAATTCATTCATTCATTCATTCCAGCCTCGACGTGTCACCATCATCTAACATTAAAGACCCTGCAAAGTGAAATCACAGACCGCTTTGTGAATGCATTAAACACGTTTGAAGATAATTACTGCAAATGTGCAGAGTTAAAATTCGATGTAAAAGTTCAAAACAACCAACTTTTCAAAATATTAGCTCGTATTCTGGTTCGGCGGCCACATTTTGGTACTTTGCCCCCCAAAATATGGTGAAAAGTAATGATAGGGAGATGATGCTTCAAATTTGCTTCATGAACCAGTTGTATTTTATTTACTCCACTAGATGGCACTGTTGGTTGACGTCAAGAAAGCAGTTTTAGAAATGGTAAGTATACTTTTAACCCCAAAGTTGAACAGAGAGGAGTGAAAAAATTAAAAATGCTTCATGAAAAATATTTGAAGCTTCACTAGTGAAAAGAAAAAGTGACACATTGCAAGTGATGAGTGACTGGTGTCCCTAATAAATTGCCATGGCTGTGAGTTTGCTTGGACACCTCAGCAGAGTTTCTCCTTGTAAAGTGAGCCCCTCTTTAAATAGTCCCAACGGGCAGAGTGTTTGTGGAACGGAATGTCCGAGTCCTCATTTTGAAAGTGTCTTGAAGCTGCAGTGCAATTCAAAACAAAGATTGATTTGTCAAATAAAGAATGAGAGGATTCGAAAGAATTCAACTTTTATTTGTAGAAAGCAAACATTCCGAATTTGGCTTAATAGAGACACATTGCTGATATTTTTGTCGTTTTTCTTTTTGTGATGACTGTAGTTTTTTCAGTTCATATGACTTCAACCAGTAGGTGTCGGTAATGCCCATGGAAGCTGGTGCCACCGCGCCGATAAACAAAACGAAGAAGAAAATGACGTAACTTCCTGTTTACGAACGAGTCGTGAATTGCATTTCCCGCTCACCAACGAACGAATCAGTGAGTGAACGAATCAGCATTTCCAGTTCATCTTGAGAACGGATCAGTGAGGGAACGAATCCTGACTTTCCCGTTCGCGAACGAGTCAATGGATCAACTGCCTTCCTTCCCGTGCATCAACGGATCAGTCAGTGAACGTGTTGCGTCTCCCTCCTGGCGTGAAATATGTAAGACAGAATATCGATTTACGATTTGCCAAGGAAAGAAGGAACCATTCACTACAACACCACTTCTTTTACGCGCGTTTTCTCCAAGCTAACGGCTAACTTTATTGCATAAAGAGATGCGCCCTTATACAACAACGGGGAGATTATGCTTCTCTTTGGGTAATCTTGATTTTTTTTAACACTTATAGTAGTTTTTAAATAACGTGTACGCATATATACGCCTAAATTTTGTTATCCAATATATCTACTGCAATTTCACATTGGATTGCTGGTTTGAAATTTACTTTTAATATTATTTTTTTAATAAACATTTATGTTAAAACTTGTCTGGTGTTTTATTCCTTGTTTTTATATTCGCCAATTAAAGCATAAAAATCAGACATTTGGCTAACTGCTTTATATGACAATGTAAACACTAGGTACACTACACGAGGTAAAAAAAAATGAAAGAAATAATGGGTTAATTGCACAATAAAAGCACATTTAGGTATGTTTTAACACCTGGGACCGAACCAAGTTCTAACCGAGCAAGAGCCCGTATCACTAACCAGTCAGCTATTTCAACCGGGTAGACCATGGTCGTCTGCACTGTTTTGTACTAGTGATGTGCATTCCAGTTCTTACGTGAATTGACTCTTTAGAATCGGTTCACTAAAAATATTTGTTCAAAAGAATCGTTCACCGAATCGTTCGCTACACTGTCTTATTTATTCTTTTTTCTTTTTCTATTGTAGTGTCCATGAGGTGTATCTAATCACAGGCCACTTAGGGAAAAAGCTTAAGTGAAAGTGAAAAGTGCCACACCCACCCTCACCCCCACCTCCTGATTGGCTGTTTGATCTGTGACGTCACTTGGACACTCCATTAGGTACACCGCCATTCTCAAGTGTACCTAATAACAGGCCACTTTATTAGGGAAATATCAAGCTCTAGTCCTCGGGGCCGTGTTCCAACATGTTTTCCAAGTGACCCTCGTTAAGCGCACCTGCGTGAAAATTTTTTGGTCACTTTCACGTTCGTAAGGAGCTAAAACTTTTCACGCAGGTGCGCTTAACGAGGGAATCAAATGGACACTCCATTAGGTACACTGCCATTTTTAAGTGTACCTAGTAACAGGCCACTTTATTAGGGAAATTCATGGTCAAAGGTCACAGGTGTTAAGCTCTAGTCCTCGGGGCCGCGTTCCAACATGTTTACCAAGTGACCCTCGTTAAGCGCATCTGCATGAAAGGTTTTTGGTCATTTTCACGTTCAGCAAGAGCTAAAAGTTTTCACGCAGGTGCGCTTAACGAGGGAATCACACGGACACTCCAATAGGTAGGTACACCTATGTGTGTTTGTGTGTTGTGGGTGTGTGTGGTGTTTTTGTGGTGTGTTTGTGTGGTGTTTGTGGTGTGTTTGTGTGTGGTGTGTGTGTGTGTGTGTGGTCTATGTCTGTGTGGTGTTTGTGTGTGGTGTGTGTGTGGTGTGTGTGTGATGTGTGTGTGTTGTGTGGGTGTTGTGTGGGTGTTGTGTGGGTGCTGTGTGGTGTGTGTGTGTGGTGTGTGTTGTGGGTGTGTGTGGTGTTTTTGTGGTGTGTTTGTGTGGTGTTTGTGGTGTGTTTGTGTGTGGTGTGTGTGTGTGGTCTATGTCTGTGTGGTGTTTGTGTGGTGTGTGTGTGTGCTGTGTTTGTGTGGTGTTTGTGTGGTGTTTGTGTGGTGTGTGTGTGGTGTGTGTGTGATGTGTGTGTGTTGTGTGTGTGTGTTGTGTGGGTGTTGTGTGGGTGTTGTGTGGGTGCTGTGTGGTGTGTGTGTGATGTGTGGTGTGTGTGTGTGTGTGTGCTGTGTTTGTGTGGTGTGTGTTGTGGGCGTGTGTGGTGTTTTTGTGGTGTGTTTGTGTGGTGTTTGTGGTGTGTTTGTGTGGTGTGTGTTGTGGGCGTGTGTGGTGTTTTTGTGGTGTGTTTGTGTGGTGTTTGTGGTGTGTTTGTGTGTGGTGTGTGTGTGTGGTGTTTGTGGTGTGTGTGTGTGGTGTGTTTGTGGTGTGTGTTTGTGTGGTGTGTGTTTGTGTGTGTGTGTGTATGTGTCTGGCGTGTGTGTGGTGTTTTTGTGGTGTGTTTGTGTGGTGTGTTTGTGTGGTGTTTGTGGTGTGTGTGTGTAGTGTGTTTGTGGTGTGTGTTTGTGTGGTGTGTGTTTGTGTGTGTGTGTGTGTATGTAGTGTGTGTGGTGTGTGTTTGTGGTGTGTGTGTGTGGTGTTTTTGTGGTGTGTTTGTGTGGTGTTTGTGGTGTGTTTGTGTGTGGTGTGTGTGTGTGTGTGGTCTATGTCTGTGTGGTGTTTGTGTAGTTTCTTTGTGGTGTGTGTGTGGTGTGTGTGTGATGTGTGTGTGTTGTGTGTGTGTCGTGTGTGTGTGTGGTGTTTTTGTGGTGTGTTTGTGTGGTGTTTGTGGTGTGTGTGTGTGGTGTGTTTGTGGTGTAGTTTCTTTGTGGTGTGTGTGTGTTGTGTGTGTGTGTGTGTATCTGGTGTGTGTGTGTGTGTGGTGTTTTTGTGGTGTGTTTGTGTGGTGTGTGTGTGTGCTGTGTTTGTGTGGTGTTTGTGTGGTGTGTGTGTGATGTGTGTGTGTTGTGTGTGTGTGTGTCTGGTGTGTGTGTGTGGTGTTTTTGTGGTGTGTTTGTGTGTGCTGTGTTTGTGTGGTGTTTTGTGTGTGTGTGTGGTGTGTTTGTGGTGTGTGTTTGTGTGGTGTGTGTTTGTGTGTGTGTAGTGTGTGTGGTGTGTGATGTGTGTGTGGTGTGTGTGTGGTGTTTTTGTGGTGTGTTTGTGAGTTGTTTGTGGTGTGTTTGTGTGGTGTGTGTGTTGTGTGTGTGGGTGTTGTGTGGGTGTTGTGTGGTGTGTGTGTGATGTGTGTTGTGTGATGTGTGTGGTGTGTGTGTGTGTTGTGTGTGTGTGGTGTGTGGTGTGTGTGTGGTGTTTATTTGTTGTGTGTTTGTGTGTGGTGTGTGTGTGTGGTGTGTGGTGTTTTTGTGGTGTGTTTGTGTGTGTGTTGTGTGTGTGTTGTGTGTGTGGTGTGTGTGTGGTGTTTATTTGTTGTGTGTTTGTGTGTGGTGTGTGTGTGTGGTGTTTGTGTGGTGTGTGTGTGGGTGTTGTGTGGGTGTTGTGTGGTGTGTGTGTGATGTCTGTTGTGTGATTTGTGTGGTGTGTGTGTGTTGTGTGTGGTGTTTTTGTGGTGTGTTTGTGGTGTGTTTGTGTGGGTGTTGTGTGGGTGTTGTGTGGTGTTTTTGTGGTGTGTTTGTGTGTGTTGTGTGTGTGTTGTGTGTGTGTTGTGTGTGTGTGAGGTGTGTGTTGTGTGTGTGGTGTTTATTTGTTGTGTGTTTGTGTGTGGTGTGTGTGTGTGGTGTGTGTGTGTGTGGTGTTTGTGTGGTGTGTGTGTTGTGTGTGTTGTGTGGGTGTGTGTGTGGTGTGTGTGTGTGTGTGATGTGTGTTGTGTGATGTGTGTGGTGTGTGTGTGGTGTTTATTTGTTGTGTGTTTGTGTGTGGTGTGTGTTTGTGGGTGTGTGATGTGTGTGTGTGTTGTGTGTGTGTGGTGTTTTTGTGGTGTGTTTGTGTGGTGTTTGTGGTGTGTTTGTGTGGGTGTTGTGTGGGTGTTGTGTGGTGTTTTTGTGGTGTGTTTGTGTGTGTTGTGTGTGTGTGATGTGTGTGGTGTGTGTGTGGTGGGCGTTGTGTGGGTGTTGTGTGGTGTGTGTGTGTGTGTTGTGTGTGTGTTGTGTGTGTGTGTTGTGTGTGTGTGTGGTGTTTTTGTGGTGTGTTTGTGTGGTGTGTTTGTGTGGTGTTTGTGTGGTGTGTGTTTGTGTGTGTGTGTGTGGTGTGTGTGTGTATGTAGTGTGTGTGGTGTGTGTTTGTGGTGTGTGTGTGTGGTGTTTTTGTGGTGTGTTTGTGTGGTGTTTGTGGTGTGTTTGTGTGTGGTGTGTGTGTGTGTGTGTGTGTGGTCTATGTCTGTGTGGCGTTTGTGTAGTTTCTTTGTGGTGTGTGTGTGGTGTGTGTGTGTGATGTGTGTGTGTTGTGTGTGTGTGTGGTGTTTTTGTGGTGTGTTTGTGTGGTGTTTGTGGTGTGTGTGTGTGGTGTGTTTGTGGTGTAGTTTCTTTGTGGTGTGTGTGTGGTGTGTGTGTGATGTGTGTGTGTTGTGTGTGTGTGTGTCTGGTGTGTGTGTGTGGTGTTTTTGTGGTGTGTTTGTGTGGTGTGTGTGTGTGCTGTGTTTGTGTGGTGTTTGTGTGGTGTGTGTGTGATGTGTGTGTGTTGTGTGTGTGTTGTGTGTGTGTGTGTCTGGTGTGTGTGTGTGGTGTTTTTGTGGTGTGTTTGTGTGTGCTGTGTTTGTGTGGTGTTTTGTGTGTGTGTGTTTGTGGTGTGTGTTTGTGTGGTGTGTGTTTGTGTGTGTGTAGTGTGTGTGGTGTGTGTTTGTGGTGTGTTTGTGTGTGTGTGATGTGTGTGGTGTGTGATGTGTGTGTGGTGTGTGTGTGGTGTTTTTGTGGTGTGTTTGTGAGTTGTTTGTGGTGTGTTTGTGTGGTGTGTGTGTTGTGTGTGTGGGTGTTGTGTGGGTGTTGTGTGGTGTGTGTGATGTGTGTTGTGTGATGTGTGTGGTGTGTGTGTGTGTTGTGTGTGTGTGGTGTGTGGTGTTTTTGTGGTGTGTTTGTGGTGTGTTTGTGTGGGTGTTGTGTGGGTGTTGTGTGGTGTTTTTGTGGTGTGTTTGTGTGTGTGTGTGGTGTTTATTTGTTGTGTGTTTGTGTGTGGTGTGTGTGTGTGGTGTTTGTGTGGTGTGTGTGGGTGTTGTGTGGGTGTTGTGTGGTGTGTGTGTGATGTCTGTTGTGTGATGTGTGTGGTGTGTGTGTGTTGTGTGTGGTGTTTTTGTGGTGTGTTTGTGAGTTGTGTGTGGTGTGTGTGTTGTGTGTGTGGGTGTTGTGTGGGTGTTGTGTGGTGTGTGTGATGTGTGTTGTGTGATGTGTGTGGTGTGTGTGTGTGTTGTGTGGTGTTTTTGTGGTGTGTTTGTGTGGGTGTTGTGTGGTGTTTTTGTGGTGTGTTTGTGTGTGTGTTGTGTGTGTGTGATGTGTGTGGTGTGTGTGTGGTGTTTATTTGTTGTGTGTTTGTGTGTGGTGTGTGTGTGTGGTGTGTGTGTGCGGTGTTTGTGTGGTGTGTGTGGGTGTTGTGTGGGTGTTGTGTGGTGTGTGTGTGATGTCTGTTGTGTGATGTGTGTGGTGTGTGTGTGTTGTGTGTGGTGTTTTTGTGGTGTGTTTGTGGTGTGTTTGTGTGGGTGTTGTGTGGGTGTTGTGTGGGTGTTGTGTGGTGTGTTTGTGTGTGTTGTGTGTGTGTTGTGTGTGTGTTGTGTGTGTGTTGTGTGGTGTTTTTGTGGTGTGTTTGTGTGTGTGTTGTGTGTGTGTGATGTGTGTGGTGTGTGTGTGGTGTTTATTTGTTGTGTGTTTGTGTGTGGTGTGTGTGTGTGGTGTGTGTGTGCGGTGTTTGTGTGGTGTGTGTGGGTGTTGTGTGGGTGTTGTGTGGTGTGTGTGTGATGTCTGTTGTGTGATGTGTGTGGTGTGTGTGTGTTGTGTGTGGTGTTTTTGTGGTGTGTTTGTGGTGTGTTTGTGTGGGTGTTGTGTGGGTGTTGTGTGGTGTGTTTGTGTGTGTTGTGTGTGTGTTGTGTGTGTGTTGTGTGTGTGTTGTGTGTGTGGTGTTTATTTGTTGTGTGTTTGTGTGTGGTGTGTGTGTGTGGTGTGTGTGTTGTGTGTGTGGGTGTTGTGTGGGTGTGTGTGTGGTGTGTGTGTGTGATGTGTGTTGTGTGATGTGTGTGGTGTGTGTGTGGTGTTTATTTGTTGTGTGTTTGTGTGTGGTGTGTGTTTGTGGGTGTGTGATGTGTGTGTGTGTGTGTGTTGTGTGTGTGTGGTGTTTTTGTGGTGTGTTTGTGTGGTGTTTGTGTGGGTGTTGTGTGGTGTGTGCTTGTGGTGTGTTTGTGTGTGTTGTGTGTGTGTGATGTGTGTGGTGTGTGTGTGTGGTGTTTTTGTTGTGTGTGGTGTGTGTGGGTGTGGTGTGTGTGTAGTGTGTGTGTTTTGTGTGTGGTGTGTGTGTATGGTGTGTTTGTGTGTGGTGTGTGTGTGTGTGTGTGGTGTGTGCGTGTAGTGTGTGTGCTGTGTGTGTTGTGTGATGTGTGTGGTGGTTGGGTGTGGTGTGTGTGTGTTGTGTGTTGTGTGGGTGTCGTGTGGGTGTTGTGTGTGTGTAGTGTGTGTGTTTGTGTGTGGTGTGTGTGTGTTGTGTGTTGTGTGGGTGTCGTGTGGGTGTTGTGTGGTGTGTGTGTTTGTGTGTGGTGTTTTTGTGGTGTGTTTGTGTGTGGTGTTTGTGTTGTGTGTGGTGTGTGTTGTGTGATGTGTGTGGTGTGTGTGTGTTGTGTGTTTTTTATTAGTTATTTTAACTACACAAACATTTTTTTAAACTACACGAACAAACTACACAAAAAAAATTTAAACTACACAAACAAACTACACAAAAAAAAATTTAAACTACACAAACAAACTACACAAACATTTTTTAAACTACACAAACAAACTACACAAAAAAAATTTAAACTACACAAACAAACTACACAAACATTTTTTTAAACTACACAAACAAACTACACAAAAAAGGTTTTAAACTACACAAACTACACAAAAAATGTTTTAAACTACACAAACAAACTACACAAAAAAAATTTAAACTACACAAACTACACAAAAAAAATTTTAAACTACACAAACAAACTACACAAAAAATTTTTAAACTACACAAACAAACTACACAAAAAAATTTAAACTACACAAACAAACTACACAAACATTTTTTTAAACTACACAAACAAACTACACAAACATTTTTTTAACTACACAAAGAAACTACACAAACATTTTTTTAACTACACAAACAAACTACACAAACATTTTTTTAATTACACAACACACAAACACCACACACACACACACACACACCACACACACCCACACACACCACACCCACAAACACACACACCACACACACACACAACACACAAAACACACACACTACACACACACCACCCACACACACCACACACCACAAAAACACCACACACCACACACACACCACACAACACCCACACAACGCCCACCACACACACCCACCACACACACACCACACACATCACACACACACAACACACACAAACACACCACAAAAACACCACACAACACCCACACAACACCCACACAAACACCACACAAACACACCACAAAAACACCACACACACACAACACACACACACATCACACACCCACAAACACACACCACACACAAACACACAACAAATAAACACCACACACACACCACACACATCACACAACACACATCACACACACACACCACACACACACCCACACAACACCCACACACACAACACACACACCACACACACACACCACACACACACACCACACACAAACACACAACAAATAAACACCACACACGTCACACACACACAACACACACACAACACACACAAACACACCACAAAAACACCACACACACACACACCACACACACACACCACACACAAACACACAACAAATAAACACCACACACACAACACACACCTCACACACACACACACAACACACACATAACACACACAAACACACCACACAACACCCACACAACACCCACACAAACACACCACAAACACACCACAAAAACACCACACACAACACACACACACCACACACATCACACAACAGACATCACACACACACCACACAACACCCACACAACACCCACACACACCACACACACACACCACACACAAACACACAACAAATAAACACCACACACACACCACACACATCACACACACACACACAAACACACCACAAAAACACCACACAACACCCACACAACACCCACACAAACACACCACAAACACACCACAAAAACACCACACACCACACACACACAACACACATCACACACACCACACAACACCCACACAACACCCACACACACACCACACAAACACACCACAAACAACTCACAAACACACCACAAAAACACCACACACACACCACACACACATCACACACATCACACACACACAAACACACCACAAACACACACCACACACACTACACACACACAAACACACACCACACAAACACACACCACAAACACAGCACACACACACACAAAACACCACACAAACACAGCACACACAAACACACCACAAAAACACCACACACACACACCAGACACACACACACACAACACACACACAACACACACACATCACACACACACCACACAAACACCACACAAACACAGCACACACACACACCACACAAACACACCACAAAAACACCACACACACACACCAGACACACACACACACAACACACACACATCACACACACAACACACACACACCACAAAGAAACTACACCACAAACACACCACACACACACACCACAAACACCACACAAACACACCACAAAAACACCACACACACACACAACACACACACAACACACACACATCACACACACACCACACACACACCACAAAGAAACTACACAAACACCACACAGACATAGACCACACACACACACACACACCACACACAAACACACCACAAACACCACACAAACACACCACAAAAACACCACACACACTACATACACACACACACACACCACACACAAAACACACACACTACACACACACCACACCCACACACCACACCCACGAACACACCACAAAAACACCACACACACACACCACACACAAACACACCACACACAAACACACCACACACACACCACACAACACTCACACAACGCCCACACCACACCCACCCACATCACACACCACTCAAACACCCACAACACACACACCCAAACACACCACACACACACCACACACACACACACCACACCCAAACACACAACACATAAACACCACACACACAGACCACACACACATCACACACCACACAACACTCAAACAACACCCACACCACACACACAAACACACCACACACACACCACCCACACACACACCACACACAAACACACAACACAAACACCACACACACACCACACACACACACACACACCACACACACACCTCACCCACACACCACACCCACGAACACACACACACTACACACACACACCACAAACACACCACACACACATCACAAACACCACACAAACACAGCACAAACACCACACAAACACACCACAAAAACATCACACAACACCCACACAACACACAAACACCACACCCACACACACCATACACAGCCACCACACCCACCCACAAACACACACACCACACACACTACACGCACACACCACACACACAAAACACACACACAACGCCCACACAACACACACACAACACCACACCCACCCACCACACACACATCACACAACACTCAAACAACACCCACACCACACACACAAACACACCACAAACACACCACCCACACACACACCACCCACACACACCACACACATAAACACCACACACACACCCACCACACACACACCTCACCCACACACACTACACCCACGAACACACACACACTACACACACACAACACACACCACAAACACACCACAAACACCACACAAACACACCACAAAAACATCACACAACACCCACACAACACACAAACACCACACCCACCCACCACACACACCCACCACACCCACAAACAGACACACCACACACACACACCACACCCACACAAAACACACACACTACACACACACCACACACACAACACCCACACAACGCCCACACAACACCCACACAACACACCACAAAAACATCACACATACCCACACAACACACAAACACCACACCCACCACACACACCCACCACACCCACACCACATACACTACACGCACACACCACACACTACAAACACACACACCACACACACCACACACAAACACACCATACACACACACCACACACAAAATACACACACTACACACACACCACACCCACAAACACACCACAAAAACACCACACACACCACCCACACAACACAAACACCACACCCACCCACCACACCACACACACACCACTCAAACACCCACACAACACACACAAACACACCACACACACACCACCCACAAACACAACACATAAACACCACACACACACCACACCCACAAACACACACCACACACACACACAAACACACCACAAAAACACCACACACACACATCACACAACACCCACACAACACAAAAAAACCACACCACAAAAACACCACACACACACACAACACCCACACAACACACAAACACCACACAAACACCACACACACACCACACAACACCCACAACACAAAAAAACCACACCACAAATACACCACACGCACACAACACCCACACAACACAAACACCACACACACACATCACACACCACTCAAACACCCACATAGCACCCACACACAACACAAACACCACACACACACCACATCCACGAACACACACACAAATCACAAACACACCACACACACACCACACACACCACAAAAACACCACACACAAACACACACCTCACACCACACAAACACCACTAAAACACTACACACACCACCCACACAACACACAAAGACCACACACACACACCATACAAAGACCACACCCACCCACCATACCTACACACACCACAAACACACCACACAAACTCACACAAACACACACCACACACACGCCACTAACTATCAATGGCAACATTTCGGGATTGATTTAATGAATTTGCGTCAAAGAATTCTGAATTTGTTTCAGTATGCAGCCCTCGAGCAGACATTGGGACACCGAAAATCCATTTCACACGTTGAAGCTGCGCAGGTCGACGCCTCCAGGGAAGCGGGTCTCCCTCAAAACTCGGTGACTTCAGAGCGATGCCACAGCGGTCCGTTCACCTCTGATCAGATCGTGTCACATCCCGGTCGCCATCTGCAGAAACAGAAACAAATGTTAGAAACTCAAAGAGCACCCGAAGTTGTCGGTCACTTGCTTACTTGATCACAGCGGCTAGCTACTATTGGTGACCGTCGCCGGGTTGGATCGGATCGGGTCGGGTCAGGCCGTGCGCCCCCCCCCTTTTGCGTCGGCCTGCAAATGGCAGAACATGCAATGAGTTGGGCGCTGCTCGCATCATTACGTCTTCCTCGTGGACCGGCTCGCCCAAACACCGCCCCCTACACCTAGAGAACAAAGGACACACAGCTTAGATCAATCATATTGTAGTAAGTTATGATAATTGATCAAAATCATAGTTATTTTAATTTTATACATTCTAAGTAGAGTTTTACATTTGAAAAAAAATATAATCATTACATTGTAGTCAATTATGAGAATTATTCAAGATTATAATTCATATTTTAATTTCATCATCTACAACTCACCTCACATTGGACAGATGATCCAGGTTGGCGGCAGCCAAAATCATAGTTAATATTTTAATTTCATACATTCTAAGTAGAGTTTTACATTTGAAAAAATATATAATCATTACATTGTAGTCAATTGTGAGAATTATTCAAGATAATTCATATTTTAATTTCATCATCTACAACTCACCTCACATTGGACAGATGATCCAGGTTGGCGGCGGCCAAAACGGGAGAAAATAACCCGCGCAAAGGTTTGTTGCGTAACGGAACGAGAGGGGGCGGGCGGGCGCCATCTTTGAATGGATTCGGTCCGATTTGGACATGACCTAACATATTCGTTACATTCACCAGTTTGCATGACACGGAAATGGCACACGCATAATATAAAATAATAAAAAAATGGTTTAGTTGACTAAAGTCAAACTAACATTTCCTATAGTCAGACAAACACGCGCTTATCGGTGGCGTCATTTACGAACCTTCTACAAACAAACGAATGAAACAATGCGGGCCAGCATTAAAACAAAAAAACCGCGAAAGACATTTAAAATAACACCAAAACGCGCAACGACGCAACGCAAAGTCAATTGTGGCGTGGCGTGCCGTGCCGTAACCTCAAGCACTCCCTAGACAGCGAAAATCCTGCAAGAAATAATAAATGGCATCGTAAGAAACTGCAAACATTTGCTCACGGGCTAAATTGCCTGCGGTCTACAATTTACCTCCGGGCCCACCGTCGCGGTGGACGTGACGTTGCCTGCCGAGTCACGAGAGTACAACAATCCTTCGACAAACAAAATAAAAAAAAAGGCTTGTGAGAAAAGGCAACAAAGCAGACATTTTGGGGCCGATTTGAAAACCCTCCTTGCGGTCTCCAGTTAACTTCGACGCCTACAGTCGCCGTGTGGAAATCCTCCAACAAACAAACATGGCGTCCGTCGTGAGAGACGGCAAGAAACGACAAACATTTGCTCCCTTAGCTGAGAAAATGCCACGCGCTCGGTGGCACCTGCATTTGAGAACTCTCCTTGAGCGCGAAAATCGTGCAGCAAACACGGCGTCCGTCGTGGAAAACGGCAGGAGACGACAAACATTTGCTAGCATGCTAGCTTACCTGAGAAACCGTCCGCCGCCACGCGCTCGGTGGCACCTGCATATAACTCCGCTTGAGCACACCGGTCTTCAATTTACCGAAAGCCCTGACGTCACATCCGTCAATTCAAATCTTCTTCTCCTGATCGTCCAACGGCGCTCCGCACACTGACGCCGCCAGGTGGTCGCCTGTCATGGTGACTACTGTGGAAAGGGTTGCTTCGGACTATCCGATGAAAAATTGAACACCGAACATGTTTGGATGGAGGATACCCTATCAATAGGACCAAATCTCCTTTTGTTTCCGAGCAGGCTCTGGTCGAGTGGTTAACGCCTTTGCCTTCAATCCAATGAAAATATTTGTATTGATAGTTCATCCTAAAAGGAATTGTTCTTGCAAAAATTCTGCGGCCGTTTTTTTTTTTTTCATTTTCAATTCAGTTGTTAAGAAACACCACACCGTTGCAGAGACAATTCTTGAGTCATATCAAATAAATGATTTTCAAACGGGTCCAAACAAGTTTTTCCGGTGGCATCTGCATAGGATAACCAGTGTTGGCTGGTGAGTGAACGATTCGTTTAAAAAAGAACGAATCTTTTCAGCGAACGAGAGTGAACGAATCACTTCCTAAAGTGATTCGTTCTTTTTTTTTCCTTTCATATATAACCTCAACCAGTAGGTGTCAGTAATGCCCATTGAATGCACATCACTCGGACCGATCGCACCATGATGACATCAAAGTTGTGAAAATCTGCAGATGAAATCACTTTAATTTCCAGGTGACTCTTGTAAATACAAACTAGAAAACAAAAGGATAATGTTGGAGTCAGACAACCTGGCTCTGAGTGTCTACACGACAACCACTAACTACGACTACTACAAAAAATATGAAGAAATCCCACAGTAGCATATACATTATAAAACAGGAAATATCACACTACAGGATACAGAAGAAAATGAAGGAATGAAAGTTTTTGGAGAGTTTCTACTCGTGACGGGAAATCTTGTCCTACTCGTTGGGATTGGGGTTGGCGTCAGGATACTGAGAAAGGTCAAAGGTGAGCACTTTGCTGATGACGCAATCTCCTTGCTGTGGACGAGAAGGAAGGAGAGAGTCACATGATGCGGTGCTGAAACAAGTCACTCTTCCTACAGAACAATAAATTCTTGTTGTGTGTATCGTAAATTTTATTTATGGTCCAGATGATTAAAAACAAGTCAAAATATATTAAAGTAAAAATATATTAAATATATTTATAAATGACATAAAAGTATAATCAACAACCAAATAAATCAATAAATGAATAAAGAAATTGTAAAAAAAAAAAGGTAATATGATAAATGACCCCAGAGAACAAATAAAGTTGTGCGTTCAGTAAAAATATATTAAATATATATAAAAATGACATAAAAGTATCATCAATAAATAAATAAATACAATTTATTTATTTATATAAATATTTTAAAAAATAAATAAATAAGGTAATATAGCAGAATTTCCTCTCACGATGAATATTGGGAAAAAAAAAAGTGGCGGCTAAAGAAAAGCTACGCACCTCGGGATAGACGCCGATGAGCGAGTCGGCTTTGGTGTAAAACTCCTCCTTGAGGGAGATGACGATGGCCTGGAAGTTCTCCACCGACTGGTCTTTGATGTAATTGGCCACCTTGGAGCAGGAAACGAAAATTTCATTTGCAGTCCTAATGACGACACGTAATGACGACGAGGACGGACCTTGCCGATGTTGGTGTTGTCGAGAGCGGCGTCGATCTCGTCCAGCACGAAGAAGGGCGCCGGTTTGTAGCTGAGGGAGAAACAAAGTTAGCTTGAAGCAAGAGTTGAAAACTGCCACCTTGCTCTCACCTGTGAATGGCGAAGAGGAGAGCCAAGGCCGCCACCGTCTTCTCTCCTCCGGAGAGGTTGTCCATGGGCCGGAACCTCTTTCCGGGAGCCACGCAGTTGTAGTTGATGCCGTCCAAGTAGGGCTCCTCTGGATTTTCTGGGCCGAGGAAAGCCTACGAGAGGAACGAGAGGAGCTGTTTCATTTTGGATGCTTGCCGTTCCCAAATATGAGGTGAGAGCGGCAATGACCTGCGCGCTGCTGTTGCGTGAGAGAGCCTTGTAGATCTCGTCGATGTTGTTGGCCACGGACTCAAAGCAGGTATTGAAGCGGTCGAAGCGTTCCTTCTTGATCTGCTCAAAGGCCTGCTTGGCCTTCTTGGCCCTCTTACGAGCAGCCTCAAACTCTGGGCGCAGAAAAAAGGGGGTGAGCGTGGAGACACTGGTTCAAAACGGGCTTTGGGGCTGGCAGCTCACCATCACTGGTCTCTTGGAACTTGTCCCTGACGCTCTCCAGCTTCTCCATGGCCTTCATATTTGGGGCGCTGATCCTCTGCAGGATGCTCTGCTGCTCATTCAGACGCTGCTGGAGCGTGTTGGTCTCCGCCTTTATCTCCTCCTCGGACAAGGTGTCCTGCGGGAATTTCAGAATCGATTTGTAATTTTGTAATTGTTACCTAAGAAAGCGTCTCAGCACTTTTGTACATCACGACACACGCCACGGCGGCTACCTTGAGATCTTCAGACAGGTTGCTGTAGTCGATCTCAATGAGAGCTTCTTTGGCCAGAACACTGCTGGACGTCCTCTGGCTGCTCGACTCCTCCGTCTGGGAGCTCCCCTAAATATGCAAATGAGAGGAAGTGACGGCGGTGGTCCCAAAAGACGCTCGCCTCGCCTGGCCTACCTCGCCCTGGCTGATATCGTCCATGGTTCCCGAGCGAAGCGGCAAGCGGATGTCCTGCATTTTGCAGGCCTGCAGCAGGTTGTGGCGGTCGCTGCGTTTCTGCTCTAGTTTGGTCTCGATGGCCGTCACTTCCTTCTGGAGTTGCGTCAGCTCCCTGGGAAACGGCGACATGAGTTCTCGTAGCACCGGCCAAACGTCTCGGCTCGCGGCAAGAGCTTACTTGTTGGCGCCGCCCAGTTTCTTGCGGATCTCCTCCATGTCGCGGTTCTTGTCGTTCACCTCGGATTTCTTGGTGAGGTGCTGGTTCTTCAGGTCTTGCAGCTGAGCCATGGTCTCATCGATGATCTTCATGTGTCTATGCTCCTCCTGGCACAAAAAAAAAGACCAAAAAGGAGACACGTGAGCCAAGAAAGCAAAACGGAGAAATGAGCCATACCTTCTTAAGTCGTTCGATTTCAGCCTCGTCCTTCTTGACCGTCTGCTCCCACATCATGACCTTCTCCTGGTCCTCCTTCAGCTGGTTCTTCTCATAGTCCACCTGAATTCCTAAGCGGGTTTTCTGGGTCTCAAACTCGAGACTGAGAAAATAATTCAAGCAAGATCAGTCAAGTGACTTGACAACAAGCAGCGATTCTTGATCTTCTGTGAAGAAGGATGAAGACGAGTGCAACCGAGTTAGCTTACCGCTTCTTAGCGATCTCATTCTGCCTCTTCACCTTCTCCTCCTCAAACTCTCGGATGTTCCTCACTCCAATCTCCTTGCAGAACTCAATGAAGACCTCGTCTTCCACCTGAGGAGCGTCGAGACGCGTCAGCACCCCGGCCGGCGACTTAAGACGAGTGAGAGACGCTAGCTAGCTCACCAGGTTCATGCGGTCCCTGAGGTCAGTGATTTCGCGCTCGCGCGACTGGATGATCCTCTTGATCTCGTTGATGCGAGGACCAAAGTTTGCCAGCTCGCTCTCCAACTTGGACTTCTCCTGCAGGGGGCACAAGCGTGTTTGCAAAGAAGAGGAAGCAAGGGAGGAGGAAGGATCAAGCTTACCTGCATGTTTAGCGAGAGGTGGCGTGTTTTGGTCTGCTCCAGGTCACTCTGGGAATACTTCAGCCTCATCTGCAGGCCGTGCGCCTGCGACTGCACCTGACGGAGCTCCGCCTCTTTCCGCTTGGCTTTCATTTGCTCCTGTAAAGCAAAGCATTGCTAAAAGTTTTGCTTAAAAAATGTCTCCAAAGAAGGATGAGCCAAATGACCTTGAGCTCATCAGTAAGTTTCTCCTTCTTCTCTTTGAGCTTGTCCACTGCTTTTTCATCCCAGCGTCTGGCCTTGGCCTTCAGGTCGCTGGCTCCTCCTGAGATGACTCCGGATTTTTGGAAAAGGGTTCCGTCCAGGGCCACGGTCTAGATGTGTGCGGACAAGCAGAAGATGGGGAAAATTCAGAGCCGAAAAGGCCCACACGAGGGAGAGCAGAACATTTGTTTCTATCTTCTGGCCGGGTTCGGTACCTTGTGCCTGTACGGGCCTCCGAAGGCAATCCTCCTGGCGTCCTCCACGTTATCGCACACCAGAGCGTTGCCGCAAGCGTACTGCAGCGCTTTCTTGATGTGAGGAGGCTCGTAACGAATCACGTCAATCACCAGCTTGGCCCCTCGCAGCTCTCGAAGTTTCTCGTCGGTTGGCTTCACCTGTCGTTGGGCAAAAAAAAAAATACTCTACGTCAAGGCAAGTAAAAAATATATTTTCATACCGTCACAGGGGAGGAACTATCTTTTCTTTCCACGACCCAACAACAATCGCCCGTTCACCTCCAGGTAGTCGAGAGGCAGGAAGGTCTCCGGCTCTCCTCTCTGCTCCTTGATGTACTGGATACAATCTCTTCCCGTCTTCTCGGAATCAACAATGATGGCGTCCATGTTCTTTCCCAGAACTTTGGTGACAGCGATCTGATATTTTTTCTGAGTGGGCTGGCACAAGTCAATGAGGCGGCCATACTGCAGGAAGAAGAACGGCATCAGCGCTGTCGTCTGACTTTACGTGAAAGCACCCGAGGCGATTCCTCACCACTGAGCCGGGGTAGAGTCGTTTGATGCTCTCCATGATTTCAGCCTTTCGTTGCTGTCGACTGTTCTCCTGCCTGTCGATCCTGGCGTCGCCGAGCTGCTCCATGACCTTGGTGGAAAAAAACACAACGATGGTGACATTTTGAACACGCGTGACAGAGCGTGCCAACGTAGCTACCTGGTTCAGCTCCATGTTGATCTCATCAATCCTCCTCTTGGCCAGTTCCACTTCTTCAGTCAGTTCCTCCTCCATGCGTTTCTGCTCATCCAGAGATTGCCTGTGTAGAGGAAACCAGGGTGAGTGAATGAAGCGAGACAATTCAAAGAGCATCTTACAGAACGACCGAGCCCACCTGCTGGTAGTGATGTAATCCTCCAGTTTCTCAATTCGCTTCTGGTTCTCCTCAATCTCACGAATCTTCTGTTTGATTTTGGCCTGCAAAAGGGGTTGGTGACCATTTTGAGTTGCTCAAATGGTGCACGGGCGTCATCTCTTACCTCCGTCTCCACTTTCTTCCTCTCCTCCAAGTCAAGGCGGTCCTGGTCAGCTTTCTGGTCCCGGTTGAACTTCTCCAACTCCTGCGCCAACGTGGCTGCACGTTTGCTGGCCTCCTCCTTCAGTCGATGGTACTGCTTGACCTGCAAGTGCAACGCCGCGTGGCTATTATTATTTATTATTATTTTGGGGGCGGGGCTTCCTATTTGTTAAAACCGAGTCAAATGGAAAAGAGACAAAATTCAAGTACCTGGTTCTCCTCCAGGGTTAGGTCCTGGCCCTGGCTCTGCGCTTCCTCCTCCATGCGCTCCTCAAAATCCTGCTTGGCGAGCTCCACCGCTTTCATCTCCTTGTCCAGCTCGTCCATGTCCCCCTTGCGCTTCTTGTACATCTTCTGGGCGTTCTGCAACGATTTACGGGCCGCCTCGAGCTTCTTGATTTTGTGCGACGTGTTCTCTTTGGCCTTGATGTACTGCGGCCTTTTTTGGTTTAGCTCAGAGTCCTTCTCTCTGGGGGGGCAGAAGTCGAGCAATCGGTGAGATGCGAGCCAAACGGAAAAGCGACGTCGAAACGGTAAGAGCAGCGCGAGAACTCACTTGATCTCTTTCTCAATTGTCTGCTGCTCCCTCATGAGCCTTCCGAGCTCCTTCTTCTTGTCTTTCAGCTCCTCCTCCACGTGGTCCATCCTCTTGCGGTCCTTGTCGATCTCCTTGTTGCGCTGACCCAGCTCTTTGTTCAGCTTCTCGATCTCCGTCTCGTTGTGGTAGAGTTTGAAGAGCTGCAGCTGAACACTGGCCCTGGCTACTTCATCCTTCAGTCGCTGGTAGCGCTCAGCCTTGATGAAAAAACAAAAGTGGCAGTTATGAATGTTCTGCTGGTGCTCAAAAGGTTCACTCACTCACCTCCTCTTTCTCTTGCTTGGCCTCTTTGCGCTCGGCTGCAATGTTCTTCTTGCGATGGTAATTGAACTGTGTGTCCTCCTCTGCTTTCACCATCTCCTTCTTCCTTCGGTCATACTCCTGGGCCAGCTCCCCTGAGCGTGAGATCTCCTCGAAGAGAGCAGTGCGCTCCTTTGGGTTCTTCATGGCAATCGATTCTACGGCTCCCTAGAGAAACAATCACAAACATAGAGTGGAAAAAGCTCATCATTTATTTGAATGGTCTTTTTTAAAATCAATAATAATTCTATGACATTTAAGAAGAGCACAAAAAAAATTTCATAGATAATCCGGCTCACCTGGAAAACCAAGAAGTTTCGAGCCTTGATGAGAATGCCAAGTTTCTCCAGCTGCTCGCTGTAATCTGGCAAGCCCACCACTTTGTTGTTGATGCGGTATTCAGAGGAGGAACCTGCCACAAAATCAGGGGATACATTCAAAGTTCTGCAAAGGCAAGATTATTTTTTATGCCTGCAAGTTTGTATCTACTTTCTCAAAAATTACAAAACTTGTCTCAGACAAAACTCAAGGCCACAACAAAAGTAGATCGTCGTACCGATGATCATTCTGGTGAAGGATCGCTCCTCTCCGTTGTCCTCCTGGTAGACCATACTGACAAAAGCTCTGTTGGCAGCTGGTTTTCCAACAGGTGCCCCGTGGATCAGATCTTTCAGAGTCTTCACACGCAAGTTACTGGTCTTCTCCGCCAACACAAAGCTGATAGCATCCATAAGATTTGATTTTCCTGCAGAAACGATTAGACGTATTATTATTACATTGCGTAATTGTTTCTTGGCTGTCTATGAAACGTACATGAGCACGTGAGACACGCCCATTACGTGCTAAATATAGCTGCAGAATATACATTTTACTCAGTTCAATGCATTTGCAATACAATAGTTTTGTTTGTCCAGTACCGATCGCGAGCAATTTGCATTAGCAAACATACCAGATCCATTGGGGCCGATGATCGCCGTGAATTTATGAAAAGGTCCAATGATTTGTCGTCCTTTATATGACTTGAAGTTTTCGATCTCGATGAGTTTTAGGTAACCCATGGTAGTTGCAATTCAGTATTTGCACGTAAAAAAAGAAAAACTCAGGAAAAGCAAGTTTTAGCTAATGCGAGCAAGCAATGCCTACTCGAAGAGCTCTCACAACAAAAGCATGCAAAAATAAATTAATCTCTCCACTCAGTCGGATGCCGGACAATACGACCACTTTATCGTGGTATGCATCTAGTAGTTAATCTTTGCAATTCAGTCATAATGTCGACGAATCGGACACGACGCGGCGGTGACAACAATGCGCCATTTTACAATCCAACAGGAAGGGCTTTGAGCGCGAGAGCTGTAAACTCGCAGTTTCTCGCGAGATCGAAGGTGCTTTTTTTTTTTTTTTTTTTTGCTTGAGATTTTTCTTCCCATACATATAATGCTGTCGAGGTAAAAATGATAATGATGGCTAAATAAATGCTGCTCTTGCTTTTTTTTTTTAATCATCAAGTTTACCGTATAATCAAAGCAGTTTGTATTAAATAAATTAAAAAGCCTTTAGGCGTTACCATGGATACAGAAGTCCACAAACACAGCAGTGGTGTTATGCGTCCGTCTTGTCTTGATTCTTAAATTAAATCACAAAAGGTGAGTCCTGATTTCAAGTTATTGCTTTAGAATATGAACAGGGCTACAATGATAGATAACTGATGATTTAAAAAGCTTTATTTGCTAATATGTGGATGATATAAGCAACATAAATTATACAGTCATTTTCCTTCCATTTTCTGTGTACATGTGGTCCCAATAATCCATTATTTTTCTTTTTTTTCCTCCCTGTTATATTGCTACGAGGTGGGGGTAAAAACATTTATGATATGAAACACTGATGCACCAAAGTGTTTTTCAGTTTAGTAATAGTTGACACGATTGATTTTTTTCCCAAATACATGAACTATAACCATTATGTGTTGTGAATGTTACAGACTTGAAAATGGAGAAAATGTACAAAGTAAAATTCCCTCTTGACCAATCGATCGAGACTGCCTTGGAGCGGAGACAAGCTGCCGAGGCTGCACGCAAAGCTCGAATTTTCAATACAAGGTTGCGAGTGATGGGCCTTGACCTGGATGCACTCACCAAGCAGACCCAGGAAAAAAAGCACCGCCAAGAAATGGAGCGAGAAAGGGACAAAGCTTTCGGTAAAAGATCCACGACAGCCATGATGACATGGTGACAAAATAAAATAATATTTCTGCGCACATTGCAGATACGCTGAGACTGCAACACGATGAAGTTCTGTTGCAGAGAGACAGACAGGAAAGGAAAGTGCGAGAAGCTTTGCACGCTGGCCTCACTCAATTTTGGAACATCCAGCAGCGCGTGGAAGACTCGAGCGATGCCGACCTCAAATGTGGCCTGAAGGGGGCAGTCACAATCACTGTTCCAGAGGCTGAACTTGGGCCTTCCAGCATGCAGATCTTTCAGGTAGCTTGTGCCTGATGGGTGCAAAGACATAGCTTGGAAAGACCCAGCCTGATTTGTGTGTTCCATAGGGTGAAGATGTTGGCGAGGCTCAACGGAAGAGAGAACAAATGAAACAAACGGAAAGGGATCTGCTGACACAAAGGGTCCAACAGGAGAGGAGGTGCTTAGAGGACAAGCACAAAGGTTATTATTATATTTTTATATTCTTAGATCACCTGCACAAACACAATAATTGCACGTTAGCGGTATTATTTCCTACACAAAAAATAGCAATACATTTTATTGTCAGGTTCCATTTGTGAGCAGTTTCGAGTGAGTGAACAGGTCTTGATTTGTAAGATGTGTTTTGCAGAGATGCTGGCAGAGGAAGAACTGTTGCAACAAGACCTCAGCTGGAGACAGCAACACAATGCTGAGGAGGAAAGCAGAAAAGCCGCCCGGGTTGCTCTTGACCGCTACAATCGAGCTCTGGTACAACATCTTGCTTAGATGTGACAAAGGTTAAATCTAGAATGTCAACTTTAGGGGTACTAAGCTAGTTAGAATGTGACACAATGAATACCACTGATGATCCTGATGAAGTGCAAAGCTGACAACAATGCGCTGCCTGAAGGCCACAGAGCGGGCTGAGCGATTGAAGGAGGCCCATCGGCGAGAAGAGGGGGAGAACCTTGCTGAGAAGTGGCACACACTCACGTCCGCTATGATGACAGAAGGTTGGGATGCGGCTGTGAACCAGCTCCAGGACGCCAAAGCCTCTATGAGGGACAGTTGGAAAGGGATGAGCCCTGAGCAAATCAGCGCCATCTACAGGGCAAGGGAGGAGCAGTGCATTGAGAGACAGGTGCTTACTGACTAAGTAGTGCTTCAACGCAACCATGATCTGACAGCCATTTTTTTTTTTTAATCACTGCTAAGAGATGCCGAGATATGGAGAAGAACCGAGATGCAGCCTGGAACTCCTGGCTTCAAAAGGCATCCGGTGAGGCCCAGCAGGAGGAAAGGAGATGGTCCGAACTCAGGAGAGCAAAGCAGATCCAAGAAGAGCAGTTCAACTTGCAGCTGGCCAAAGAGCAGCAAGCACAGTGAGTAGCAAGCACAACCGGCAAATTAATCTCGACATCTTACTCACTTTTGTGTATTTTTGTCTAGTCAGCGTTATTTGGACAAGGAGCTGTACACCAACAAAGCAACTCCAGAATACTTCTGCCAATTTAACACCACCTCTCGCTGATGCCGACACGCGACATGGAAAGACAAAAGGACCCAAATGGTCACATGAATCTTCTCCGCCGACAAATCAAGCACAGCTTGGATCGTTCCGCATACTTTATTGTCCGCTCGTATATCTCGTTACATTGGTAGATTGATGATGCAATTACACTTATATTGGCCCCATGGAGAATTCTATGTGGGGCACCTGGTACCACAACGAGGCACATTTACAAAGCCGCCGACAATCCCCAATCATGCAGTCTTCAAAAATGCTTCTGCAAACAAATATTTTTTTGGGCTTTTTTTTTTTTTTTTTGGAGGGGAGGGACGGTGTGGGCAGACATTAGCTTTTCCTGATCTGTCCTGAGTGTGTTTGGGTGTGTATGTGTGTGTCTTAACCAAGACTCGCCTGACATGTCCTTGCCTTCTCGTTTTATGGTCACGTGACACTTGTCTCGTCGCATCGACTGACCGTGCCGCAACCTACTTTTCAGGACAAACAAAAAGAGTGACTTGCCAGTTGGCACGAAACAAAACATGACAGTTGAGAAATTTGCATAAAATTGGCAAACATCTACAGACTTTTCCCCTTTTTTATTTGACCTTCTTTTAATTTGCAGAACAGCCAAATTTTTACGACAATAATATGGCAATAACAAAAGCAACGATACAAAGAACAGTGACAGTTTCGCTTTAAGATGGCGCTCAGAAATTTTATACCTGCAGATTTTCAAGCGGTTGTGGTTTTTTCAGGGATGGACTGTATTTACATTTTAAGATCCTGCAATAAACTCCTGCAGCCATCGTAGCCGAGCTACGTTGCACTCCGTAGCACGTAGAGTAATTATTCATACCCTGGGATTTTGAAGTACATTTTTGTTCTGTTAAATTTAGATTTTATTCATTTTTAATTTAATTTTAAGATTTTATTTTTAATTATATATATGCCCGACCACTATGAATCTATCAAATTAGAACAAGGCTCTGCAGTGAAAAAAAAAGCAGCATTCATTATTGGGGATTTTTGTAAAAACATTAAAAAAGACAATTTAAAAAAAAAAAAAAAAGAATTATTTTTAAACACACTTTTTTGGGACACTTGATGTGGCATTTCTATTTAAAAATTCACCAAATTTTCTTCAAAACGTCATCAGGGTATGAGTAATTGATGGCCTGAAATGTAATTTAAAAAAATACATTCTCGATGTGATTTCAACACCACCTACTCGCCTTTATTATCTGCAGATTGCCAGTCAGCTCACCAATCTTAAACTGCATGATTGATTGTATGGCGTTTACCCGCAAAACTCCGCCCCTTTCATCTGCAAGCGCTGCTGCGTTGCACCTCTCAAACAAAACACGGAGCGTGATAGTGTAGAAAGAGACAAAGACAACATACAGAAAGCAACACAAATCTTGACACAAAATTTACAAGCTCATCTCCAATCACAACATTCCACTTGATGATGGAGTCATGACATCAATCAGGTGCTCAATGCAAAACCCAGCAGGCACAGGAACGCGTAAAGGACCAGGAGCTAGAATACTGGAATATGGCTAAATAGATTACATGTCGATGCAAATATATACACCAGATGCTAGTCAGCGTTTTCACAGCAAGTTCCTCTTTATGCATTGTTAGTGTGTTAGTTAGTCATGATATGAAACTGTATGAAATCATAACTTCAATGCTCTCTGACAAATTATCTCAAATTCTCAAATCCGCGAAATATATATATATATATATATATATATATATATATATATATATATAAATGATTTTATATATATATATATACACATATATATATAGTGTATATATATGATTTTTTTCATATATTATATATATATATATATATATATATATATATATATATATATATATATATATATATATATATGAAAAATAATCCGATACCGATTGACATTGGTACTGCACATTTTTTTGCAATTTTAGAGTTGCTCACTAACGATTATTTTCTATCAATTATATTTCAATTAAATGATGAATCAGGGGGGAAAAAAAATTGCAAAATTTTTCATTCCTTTCTCATACAAAAACACGACATTATTTCAAATTGACAGTGCAGAAAACGCACAAACATATTTTACGAGTTTAGTCGGTAAAGGGGGAGGGGACGCCGCACTGCACGCAGGTTGATTTATCGTTGAAAGGCATGAAAGGCATTGATCGACATACCAGATGCCGATCACGGGCTTTTCCGGCCGCTCAATCGGAGCACGACTAATATAGACGTATAAACGGGATTAGCTCATAAAAATGGAATACAAAATTGAGACAGTTATCCAAAAAAAAAAAAATAAAAAATCACCGGCACTTACATTGTGTGAAATCATTATAAAAAATAATAAATGACGAAAATGTAGCACGACAGCTGCGTCCCATCACGCTTCCCTTCCAGTCGGCAGCTGCTCTGTTCGCAGCCCCTTTCGATTATTATTATTTAATCTGCACAACATTCTTCTTTGCCTTTTTATGAAGAGGTTTAGAGGTCAGAAATCAAGATGATAGATGAAAGTTAATCATTTAACGTTATACATTACACAGACGACGAAGGATCACCGATTCCTCCATGTCAGGGTTAGTCGGATTTATGTCCCATGGGTCCAATACTTTCTTTGGACATGCCTTTGGTCAAAAACAGTCCAGTCCATCAGACGACACCAGCAGCAGTTACGTCGATTAGGTCGTCACACTACTCAACGGGGAACGGGAGCGTACGGGCACGTATGTGTTGACATGTTTTGGTCTTGACGGTTCGATGGTCAATCGAGGATGGTGGCTTGGTTGGGCAGGCCGTTAGCGGCGGCGGCGCCGTTGAGCGGGGAGTTATCGGGCACCGCTTGGCCCTCGCTGGGCCCCCGGCTGAACTGACTGGCCAGCGACTCATCCAGGTTGATCTCGGTGGTCAACACGCTGCTGCCGTTGAAGTTCAGGTTGTCCTGACTGCACAGCTTGCTCTCCTCGCACAAAGACGGTTGGCTGGCGGTGCGCTTCTCCTCCAGGTCGCTGCACGAGGGAGGAGATCAATGAACGGGGGAGGAGTAGAACCGATGTTTTTGATCAAAGGAAATAGCGAAAGCGGCATGCAGGTGAAAATTTGGGATCGGGAACCAAAGCGTACCTTTCGAGAGATCTGCAAAGCAGGCGCAGGCATCGGGAAGAAAAGGGGACAATAACGGTAGCAGAAAAGGGTTAAGGAAGCCAAAGCAGTGGTGAGGGAATCACGAGGCTCAAGAGATGCATCACATGACCAACCTGTACTCTCCAAAGGTCTCGTCCTTCATTGGTCGAGCTTCTGAGTCCATCGGGCCTTCCTCTTTGTCTTTCACTGAGCAGAAGAGAAATGGTTGACCTTAAGTATCAGCTTGATAGTTTCTTGAGGATTTATAATCTTATAAATATAGATTTAATAGATTAAATCTAGACTTATAAATTTAAATGATATGAAAATTATTTTTTAATCAAATACATCCCAAGGTGTTCAGATCCCGTCATGTTTTGTTCAGTTCTCAAATTGCCTTGCTCTGACAAACCAATCAGAAGATAGAAAAATGATTATTGGCCATCGGAAAGAAACTGAAATCTGATTGGTTCAAGAAATGGTCCCGTTCTCGGACCGCATTTAAGTTGAAAATATAGGTCGGTGTTTCTGATAGCACTGCTATGGTGTTAGTTCCAAACTTGTGGATCTGTAAAAGTCAAGGCTAGCAAAGAACCTTTGAGCTACAAGAAGAATAAAGAATCTTGACACCTGCCTGAATACTTTCCCCCTTTGTTCCTCCGGACAAAGCAGAGGATGAGCAGTATGAGCAGTAGCAAGACGATGGCGCTGACCAGGCCGATGAACCATCCCTGGGTCGCAATGCTGGGCTGCATCTCAGTCACACCTTCAAAGTAGATGGACATATTTTTAGAGCAATAACAGTGCAAAGAGGGAGATGAAGCCTCGGGCTTGTAGAGAGCTCCACTCCTGTTATATATACATCTCACCAGGGAACTGAAAAAATGCCCTGAACAAATCATCTCATACGGATCACACTTGAAAGCACTTCAATCGAGATGCAGGGAACGACTAGGACTTCCTTGTGGCTTGATCTTTCAACCAAGGAAACCCGGAGGAGGAGCAGAAGATGAAAGATTAACACGCCATACCGGTTCCCTCGGTGTCAATTTCTGTCTGAAAGAAGGTGACGTTGCTGTGGATGAAGAGCAGATGGTAATGAGAACCAGGTCTTAGACCCTGGAGCTGGTAGAAGGACTGCGAGGAGTCCACGCTCTCGGCCTTCTTCCGAGCAGCATCTGTGCAGACAAATTAAGATGGTCAGGGGTTTGAAACCACAATTAAATTTACTGGCCAATGAGATGCTCTACCGTTCTTCTTGAAATATTGGATCTGGAATGGAACGTTCCTGTGGCGCTTCTTGGCCACCCAGGTTATATTCACAAAGTTCTCTCCAGGAGACACGCTGATGTTCATCGGAGGCACTGAGAAACATTCAAGGGTGTGAGTCACTGAGTCTGAGTCTGAGTCAAAGAAGGCGCCTACCTCCATCCAGAGTGGTGGCACCTTCCCTCATGATGGCTTCTCCATCTCCAGCCGCAGTGCGCCCCTTCAAGTAGAAGCGGTAATGGCTATGGCGATCCAGGCCCTTCAGGGTGAGGTGGCTGATTGTGGGATCGTCGATTTTCTCCATCTGCATCGGGCTGTCGTCACTCTCCACGACTGTGGATGAGAAGACATCCCATCCGGCTTTAATTGTTATGTTACTGCACGTTTAGAGAAGAGGGGGCGGAGCTAGTATAGCATTAGGGGTAATCAACTGGAACCTATCCCAGATGGCTCCAGAAGAAAATCATCAATGATGCTCACTTTGTTGGTACTGCAAGTGGTACCCAATAAGAATCCCGTTGGGCTGACTCGGCGGTGTCCATCGCAAAGTCATTTCTGTCTCAGATGGACTGTCCAACGCCAGAGAGGTTGGTGGATGTGGAACTAGTCAAAGAACAGAGCAGAGACGATCACATGAGCTTTAAAATGACACTCAACATGTTCTCCAAGACTATTGGACATTGGTTCCACAGAGTTGGAATAATATTTCGTGCCAGTCCACCTGAGCTCCTTCATTTCTCACCTCCTTCTTCGGTCTCGAAGGATATCATCTCCGATGGCGGCCCATCTCCTTTGCTGTTGAACACGCTAACGATCAAGCCGTAGCGGGAGTACGGTCGGAGATTGCTGATCACCTTCCTCTCCTCGTTGGCCCCGGTCTCCACAATGACAGTGGTCAATGGCTCCCTTGCCCTTCGAGCTCTGTGGCGACCCCGGGAGCCGAATCGACTCAAGTGAATCTGGAGCCAGAAGATTTGTTCATTTAAACGTACACTTGTGATTGTAGGAACGAGGAACAATCAAAAAGGTCTTGTAGCAATAAAACGGCGACACTGCTTCATCTGTCCATTTCTCGATCCATCCTCGTTCATGAACGTGACCTCTGATGTGACTCAATAAATGACTCAGAGTGACTTTCTGTTCATTTCAAACCTACTGCCCCGAGATTAGCTTGGTACCTTGTAGCCCAGCAGATGTCCTCTGACCGTCTCTCTGTCGATTGCGGCCCAGGTCACCCTGATGGCGGTGCTGTTCAAGGTGGCAATGCCCACATTCATGGGGGCCTCCAGTGGAACTGAGAAAAAGATACGGATGTAACGCAACACACCGATTGCCGTCCAAACGCTGGCTAAGCCAAACGACTACGCTTACTGTTCTCGCCCGAGTAGCCAATGACGGGATCGGGCTCAGGCCCGTCCCCCTTTTCATTGACAGCCTGCACTTTGATCTCAAATGCAGAGAAGTTGCCGATCTTGCTGATAACTAACGGGGGTTCAGTCGTGTAGTTGGGGTGCCAGTCGGGTCCGCTGCCCACCACCCGCCTCCACAGGATGCGGTACTTGAAGTCAGGTCCGTTAAAGTCCCGTTTGTCCATTTCCTGTCACGAGAAGAACATTAACCTCTTCGGCAAGGTCTCAAATCTTTGAGAATGAGTTGAATTGAAAATCCGGTACCTCCCAGGTGATGACGAGCGTATCTGGGTCGGTGGACTCGCTTCGGACATCTTCGGGGTTCTTGTCCGGTGCTACGGTCGACACATTTTAGGCGGCAATACAAATGTGTGGCTACAAACGCTACAAACAACTCGAACCTTCAGCATCTGTGTTGTAGATCTCAGACGGCTTGCTGGGATTACTCTTGCCCACCTCGTTGATGGCGATGACACGGAACCGGTACGACATGAAGGGCCAGAGAGAGAGACTGGCGTGGTTCTTGTCCCCCGGTATTCTGCTCAACTCTTCCCAACCTCGCTCATTTGAAACCTGATCCTCAAACTCAATCACGTACTCTGCACATTATGGAGAAAGATGATTGGAGCACCGAGTCAATCATCTCAAGATGTCCGTGTAGATACGGACCTATCACGGGGCTGTTGTGTTGAGATCCAGGAATCCAACTGAGGTTGACTGCGCGTCTTTTAGGTTGCGTAAGTTGAAGAAGGCCAGGAGGATCTGGACGATCTGCAGATAAGAAATTGGCATCACTAAAGTTCTTAGCTCTTTGATTGTCGAGCGGTGAGCTCACCGTGTAGAGTGAGCGTGCCGGTTGCTTGGGCCATGTCCAGATTTGTGATGACCTGACACGTGTAGTTGCCTTCATCGTCAGCTTTGGTATCAGAGATGATCAAGTCTGGTCCTTCCAATGTGTATCTAAAAGATGTCAAGTGGGGGTTTAATTGATTCTTCACATCAATCTAGTAGTATCCAGTAGATAGAGGTCTAAGACTATTCTCGGTCTAGTTTCGTCTACTCTTGCCGATGTTTTAGAACAAGTCATTTAGTCGAGTTGACGTCTCACTTTAGATCATTGCTGGATGGAGACAGCTTCTGGTCGTTCTTTCTCCACTGGATAAGCGGAGAGGCCAATTTGGGGTCCACAAGAGAGAGACAGGTGAAGATGGCAGTCTGTCCAGGCTGTACCTTCAGAGCCTGCGGAGGTGACAGGATCACTGTTCGGTCTGCAAGAGAAACAGAAGGAGATGCTGAGACCTGATGCTGAGATGTTTGTGTGTGCGTGTGTGTGTGCGCCTGCCACTCACTGAGCACCTCCAGCTCTGCATTGATGGACAGGTTGGTGTTCTGCACCGAGCACGTGTAGAAGCCCTCGTCGTCATGTGCGACATTGAAGATTTCCAGACCCCCTGTGGTGAGAGGGTTCATTCTGGAATCAGCCAGAAGGGAGGAGGCACTGCCACTGGTCCTGGAAAAAAAAACAGATCCCACTTGCATGGCTTTTCTCCAGGAAGAGGTGAGGTGGACATTCAGATTGCTGGGAGGTGTGGATGATCACATATGCGTCCTGGGATTGATATGGAACAGATGGAGGGTTTGCCTTCTTGGGTGAGCATCAATCACACTCCAGATGCAAAAGTGTTTAATCGCTAA
Organism: Syngnathus scovelli; assembly: GCF_024217435.2. NCBI lineage: Eukaryota > Metazoa > Chordata > Actinopteri > Syngnathiformes > Syngnathidae > Syngnathus > Syngnathus scovelli. Next base: position 3,347,647 of record NC_090848.1, read on the forward strand.
TGAAATGCATCCTACGCTATCAACTCACCAAATCAAATGAGACACCGTGAGATTAAAAAAAACAGTGCAATTGGTGGCTTGATGGTTTTACCATGTGACTTTTGGTTTAGGAGATCCGAAGCTGTCACACTCCAGTAAAACCTTCTGGCCTTCGGTCACCGTGTACGTGTTGCCGTCCTCGGTCAGGATTTGTGGAGGCAGCTCTGAAACAACAAAAGGACGGACGGCTGAGATGCAAACGCACCGTACATGGTGGCCACCAAATCTCTGAAACACTCGTTCGTTCGTTCGTTCGTTCGTTCGATCTCTCACCAATAACATAAACGTTGATGTTTGACAGGATAGCTCCGTGCTTATTGGAGGCCTTGCACTGGTAGATGGCCGTGTCTCCGAAATTTACGTCCTTGAGGATGAGAGAGCTGCTTGGCGTCACAGTGCGTCTGGAGTCTTTGTCAGTCGCTGTTTAAGAAAAATTAAAAGACACAGAGGCTAAGCGGCACGTTAGCATGACTTCACAAGTCCGTTTGTTTGTATACTGACATGAAAGCGGGATTCCGTTGATGGTCCAAGTGATGACTGGAGTAGGGATGCCCTCCGCCTGGCAGTCGAGTCTGACGTTCTCACCGGGAGCGTATAACATACTGGCCGGTTCTTTGGTCCAGTAAGGAGCGGCTGAATCAGAATCACATGAGTGTTTGTTGAAATTTTACATAAAGCCTGGAACGAAGACGATTGCAACAATGTCGACGGACGAACCTTCCACCGTCAGGGTGTAGGTGTGTACGAGCTTCCCTTGGGAATTCTCAGCAAGACACTGGTACTCGCCGGCGTCACTCTCGGAGATATTGCTGAAGCGCAGACGGCGGTCAAACATTTCTTTGGAAGTCCGGGATTCGGACATTTCCCCGTCCTTCCTGACCCATGATACTTTTGGAGTTGGACTGAGGGGAAAGGACGGAGCGACGGTTCAAAACGAGAGGAAGCAGATGCAAAAAAGCAAAGGTAGGAGGAAAATGGATGTTCAGTCATTCACTGCCATTGACGGTTATAGACGTCAAAGATATTAAGTGGGTTGGCTTGAGCACCTAGACGTCTTAGACACTCACTAGCCTTGGACGATGCACTCCAGTTCGATGGTCTGGCCCCTGAGTGCATGGTAAGTGCTGTGGGTTCCAGTAGGTCTCATCATGTGGGGTCTTCGGTTCCGCACAACTGAGTTGGCTGAAGCACAAACAGAGTAAAGCCTCATTCCGAGGACTGGTGGACTGGTGCTGGTTAAGGTGCGGCTCTGATGTCAAACTGAAACTCTTACAGGGGTTGACGGTCAGCGTAACAGCTTCCTTTGCCAAGATGGTGCGAGTTGCCAGATACTGGACATTGCAGGTGTAGTCGTTCCTGCTGTCCGTGGTTTCCAGGTGGGCAAAGTAGAGGTTACCATCCTTGCCCACGACCACCCGCTCGCTCAGTTGGATGTGACGCAGCTCTGCAAGGATGGACGAGAGAGAACACGCTGCTAATGTCAGCTTTGTTTCAAATAGGCCTCTGATTATTACTGTTTTTCCGGACTATAAGTCGCAGTTTTTTTCATCGTTTGGCCGGGGGTGCGACTTATACTCAGAAGCGACATATGTGTGAACTTGTTATTTATGTTATAGTTATTTGAATAACTCTTAATATCAGGCACATTCTCAGTTCCTTGTTTCTGTTTTTATGTAACGTTAGCATACCGTACCATTCAGCCTGTTGTTGCCTATCCTATTTTTATTTTAAATTTCCTTTCAAGATGACATGTCTGTTCTTGGTGTTGGATTTTATCAAATACATTTCCCCCCAAAATGCGACTTATACTCCGGTGCGACTCATAAATGTATTTTTCTTCTTTATCATACATTTTATGGCTGGTGCGACTTATATTTCAGAGTGACTTATAGTCCAGAAAATACAGAATATTTTTTTGTTTTTCCTCTCCGTGTGTTTATTTTGCTTCCTCAATTTCATTTTGGTTTTATGCAAGGACTTTATCTGAGACACAAACAGGAAGCTCTGTATTATTTGTAATATTTGAATATTCGGAATAAAAAAAAATATAGAGAGTGTGCACAAAATGAACTGAAAGAGATGGAGGCTAGTTGACTTACGCCAGTCCATCCAGTGAATGATGGGCTCCATGGAGCTCTGCGGGGGGTTGCACTTGAGAACAATACTGCTTCCCTCTTCAGATCTCACATGGACTTTTTTGTCTTTCTGCTGAGACGGTGGGACTGAAGGGAAAAGAGTGAGAAGAGCGTCATAAGGACAAAACCACTTGACATTTGATGTAAGAAAAGCAAAATTCGATAATATTACACTTACAACATACAGTGATGAGTTACACAAAATGTAAACGAAAGCCATTTTTTGCTTCAATTGAATGGATATTGTTCTACTCCTCATTGTGTGTGACATTATAGAGTGGACTTGCACAATGCAGTAGGTTGCAGCCATTTTTTTTTTGCAAAGGATAAAGAATACATGAGTATTATTTTCCGTCTCGTGTTGCTCATTTGCGTTCAGATATGTCGAAAACATCGAAACACCGCCAGCAGCCATGCTAGTTAGCCCGTCTTTAGTGTTTTGCATTGTTAGCGAAACTGACACGCTTGTTTTAAAGACACAATGTGTGATTTTTTGTTTTGTGTTGACTTGGACACACATGTCAAAGCAAAAAATAAAAATATCAGAACGACAGCTTGTTTTTTTGAAAAAGTTGTCAGGTCACCACAATCTGAAGGCATCACCATGGCAACGAGACTTGACACTCGACATTTACAAGCGCCTCTTTTGTCTCAACGGAGTGGCACAATGGGATCTGGGAGTTGCACGAGCTATATTTACTTGGTGCCTCCCCTCGGCTCATCGTGCGTAACCCCGCGGGAGACGCCCAAGAGACCTCGGCGTGACATCAGCTCACAAGTGTTTCTGGGGAAACGGTTGTCAGGGAAACTGGGAGTGAAGGAGGTCGCCCAGGAGAGATCCAGCCATGTCGGTGCACGTACACAAAGATGCTCTTTGCGTTAACAGCGGGAGCTAGCATGTGTGTGTGTGTTTTTCCTGTTGCTGATTATCATGTTCTCGCATCTAATTATGTTGGAGGTGGCCGTTCCGTGCTGTCCCAGTGTGAGTCTTCATTTGCAAACAAATGAGCTCTTTAGAAAGCAGGACGATTCGACATCACACGGCTCTGCTATTGCTTGCCAACAGACAATTAGCTTGCGCGCTCAAGCGTCGCTAATATATTCCAAATATAGCAGGCTTCTTAAGCGTATTACTAATTGAGAATATTAGGAGGGAAAGTGAAAAAAAAGGAAAACAAACACCTGTAGGCTGGTCATTTGTGTGTATCTCACTTCCATTTTTGCAAATGTTTCCACAAGTGTGCATTTTGTATGATTACTTAATTTCCATCCTCACCTTTTTAAATATAAACATTATAATATAATCAGATTATTTTGCTTGTAAGAAGTAGGAAGAGCCTCTGCAATTTTAGATTTTTTAAAGTGCTACTGTACACATATGTACAATTTAATTTCTGACTTTTTTTCCCAATCAAACTGGACTTTTTAGAGAGAGAGAGAGAGAGAGAGAGAGAGAGAGAGAGAGAGAGAGAGAGAGAGAGAGAGAGAGAGAGAGAGAGGGTATATGAGAGAGACAAAGAGAAAGAGAAACAAAAAGAGAAAGAGAGAGACAGAGAGAGAGTGTGTGAGAGAGAGAAACAGAGAGAGAGACAGAGGTAGAGAGAGAAACAGAGAGAGAAACAGAGAGAGAAACAGAGAGAGAAATAGAGAGAGAAATAGAGAGGTAGAGAGAGAGAGAGAGACACACACACAAAGAGAAAGAGAAAGCAAAAGAGAGAGAGACAGACAGAGAGAGAGAGTGTGTGTGAGAGAGAGAAACAGAGAGAGACAGAGGTAGAGAGAGAGAGAGAAACAGAGAGAGAAATAGAGAGGTAGAGAGAGAGGTAGAGAGAGAGAGAGAGAGAGAGAGAGAGAGACACACACACACAGAGAGAGAAAGCAAAAGAGAGAGAGACAGACAGAGAGAGTGTGTGAGAGAGAGAAACAGAGAGAGACAGAGGTAGAGAGAGAGAGAGAGAGAAACAGAGAGAGAAACAGAGAGAGAAATAGAGAGGTAGAGAGAGGTAGAGAGAGGTAGAGAGAGAGAAAGAGAGAAAGAGAGAGAGAGAGAGAGAGAGAGAGAGAGAGAGAGAGAGAGAGAGAGAGAGAGAGAGAGAGAGAGAGAAAGCAAAAGAGAGAGAGACAGACAGAGAGAGTGTGTGAGAGAGAGAAACAGAGAGAGACAGAGGTAGAGAGAGAGAGAGAGAGAGAAACAGAGAGAGAAACAGAGAGAGAAACAGAGAGGTAGAGAGAGGTAGAGAGAGGTAGAGAGAGAGAGAGAAGAGAGAGAGAGAGAGAGAGAGAGAGAGAGAGAGAGAGAGAGAGAGAGAGAGAGAGAGAGAGAGAGAGAGAGAGAGAGAGAGAGAGAGAGAGACGCAATAAATAATAATAATAATAATAAATAATAAAATGCAATATTTGGGCACGTGTGAGTACGCGTGGAGTGCTGAGTCCATGTCGGGTGACTTCTCACCATCAGTTTTGAGCGTGGCCTCGTCGGAGACGGCCGTGCCGAGCTCGTTGGAAGCGTAGCACACGTATTTGCCCTGGTACTGCTTCAGGGAGTCCACCGTGTTGCTGAGGGTGTAGAAGGCAAACGCACCCGAGTCCTCCGTCACCCCCAGCTCGGGGTCAGCGCCCGGGTCGAAATCCTCGCCATCCTTCGTCCATCGGAATCTGCAACAAAACGAACTGCGTGTCCTTATGTGACTAAATTGGAGGACGCAAATAAATCGGAGTCCCGACGGGGCTCCCGAGCTTATTATGGCTCATTGCGATATTCATTCTTGACTTGGCAAGCTCTGCAGTCTTCCACTTGCAAAGATTACATTCGTCCTTTGTTGCTGACAGAATTGTGACGGAGAGCTGCTTTCTTCTCATGATGAACCACTCAACGCGGACATCGAAAGTCACCCTCAAAGTCTCCATCAGTGTGTGTGCGTGTGCGTACGAACATGGGCGGCGGGTTTCCAGAGGCTTTGCAAATCATGACGAGATCTTCCACGCTGAAGACGGTGACAGACTCGGGCTGTGTGGTGATAACAGGAGGCTTCTTGACTGCAAACAAGACACATGGTCGTAAGAAGACGGTGAGCTCAAACACGTGCCTTGACATGCGCACTCAACTCCGTTCCCTGACCGCCCTCTTAACTCAAAACAGTCACGTGTGCCATTAATCTATTCCAGCCGCTTCAAAAAGAACACGTGTAAAAAAAATAATAAATAACCAATATTACACAATTTAAAAGTTTGTGCGTCATGATTAATTTATCTCCTGATGTGTACAACTTAGCCATAAGGGGGCAGTGTGACATAATTTTTCATTTGAACACAGAAGCGTTTTACTACTATAGTAAGTAAGTTGCAGTAATACACAATATGATGCGTATTGTTCTGTACTGTCGGTCTACATGTGTTGCTTCACCCTTTGTGTTCAAATATTCTTTGTTAAAAGTTTTATCAGACTGCCATACAGATGTCGTTAGATTGTCAATGGCGTTTTGGTTGGTTTGTTAGACAATGCGTAATTCTTCGTTTTGAGTTAGCATGTGGCGCTCATATTTCACCTTTTTGCTTGTAAGTCAAAGTATAATTAATATGACTTCATTAATATAACAGGTTATGAATATGACTTAATATGACAGATCAGAGATTCCAGCTAACGTTCAGCTAAGTGTGGAAGTAACATCATCTTGAATTATTGGCGTTAACTTAATTTTAAAAGCATTTGGTGTGTCTTGTATTATATTATAACTCAATAAGGGAACCAATATTATATGACAGTGCTGCAGTATGTGATTGATTTAATTCCGTATGCATTAAGCAGCGCTTTGACGCATATTACCCCAGAGTAATGCAAGATTCCCTACGACCAGAAGGCACAGAGACACCAATCATTTTTAGGTCAACAGCTGCCAATAACCATATATTGGGTCGATAGGATGAGCAAAGGGTCCCGAGAGAGAGACTTGTCATATGGACTGAGGAGGAAATTGCTTGAGATGAGCGGAAATGGAAGCAACATCATGCAAGAGGGATGGACAAACGGACGTCGAGGAGGAATAGACTTTTTCTGCTTCCTTTTTCATGTACGACCACTGGTGTCAAACCTGAGGCCTGGGGGCCAGTCCCGGTCCACCGCATCATTTTATATGGCCCACTAAGGCAAATCACAACTTCAGGTTTTTCGCTAGGATACCAAAAAATTAGCCTTTTTTTCACTTTTAATAAGATTGAGTACAAACGTTTCGGAGCATGTGATCAAAGGCGTCCGATTAGAACGATGCGCAGCGATGACACGGCGCCCGACAGAGACAGAAAATCGACAAAATGTTCAGTAGAGAGAGAAAGGCAGCGAGAGAGCGAGGGAATGCAATCAAAGCTAATAAGCCCCTTCCTGATCCAATTAAAGTTCAAGCTCGGGGGTGCTCAGCCGAGCCGGATGGAGCTTTTATTTGCCCGTGCCGCCCACGTGACTGCAGAGTCATCACACAGCAAATCATTGAAGAGGTTTTTTTTTTTTTTTTTAAATTGTGCATGGAAAATAAGCCATAAGCCAAGTTAAAAGTGTTTACAAGCATTTTTGCATTGCAAAAGATTGGTCAGAAACATTAAATGCACTTACGGTCACTTATGTGGTCTTTTGTAGTCCACAGTAGAAAGCAAACGTGAGGGAGAAAATGTTTTTGTTAGGGAGACAGAGATGGACATGCTAGAGTGGACGTCAAACAGGAAATACAAGCAAAGATACAGTTTGGGACCAGGAAAAGAAATGTACAGCGTGCTAAAACTTGATTTTGTTGTTTTGGTTTGATTTGATTCTGGCCAATCACAGCGCAGGACAGGACCTGACCATTTTGCTTGATATACAACAATCAATTGAAAGTTATTCGATTTGGTGAGTGGTTTGTGGCCCGGTGTCACGGAACACGGTTCCACTTGATAGTGTAGCGAGGTCGTTGAACAATGGTCACGATACGTGACCGATTGAGACACGATGGAAGCTAGAGGCTTATCGCTGACTCGCATTGTTGCGAATTGAAAGGCAAGGGACACCTTGACCTTTGACATTTTTCACTTGCTCTTCCTTCCACCTCCTCCTGCACATCATAACCATAACCCCTCCCCCGGCAGATTGCTATCTTTCCATCTGCTTTCAGGCCAAGCTTGTTTATCTGCGCAGGTGGTGGAGGGCAGCCACCATGACTCACTGCTAGCGCTTTCCAGAAAGACAAGCAACAAATGGTGTTAGCGGAAAGCTTTGGCTTGTTTTTTTTGACACGTTGCCAAATAAGCAGCACCTCCAGCCGCCATTTACACGTTGATTAAATTACTCCTCAATCCGATTCTGGTATGCTCGGAGGAACCGGATCAATAGCGGGAGTAATCAATGCTCCTCGACAGGATCAATTAAATAGTAATTAGACGCACAACCGGACGAGCTCCAATGTTGAGATCATTATTAGCACATGAATTAACAATTTGGTGAAGGCCAAAAGTGACGTGGAGGCGTACTCACAGTTGGAGGGAAAATGGACGGTTGCTCGGCTGGGCTGGACCACGAAGGAGATGAGGATGGGGAGGAGGAGGAAGCCAGAGCTCCGCCTCCTACTGCCCACCTGCTGTCGGGGAGCCATTGCTCGCTGTCCCGTCCGAGGCCTCGCTCACACGTGCACGCAACTGGGGGCCCGCTGCTTTGGCGAGTCTTTGCGTCCCTCACGCTGGTCTTCTTTCTGCCACATAAAAGAGAAAGGAAGGGTGGGGGGAGCAGGGGCCATGTGTCACAACGGGAGGAACATGAACTGGCACCATGTGGCCAGACCGAGACGCTCAGTTAATACGACAGTGGAGATTTAAAGCGTCAAAATGGAGCGACAATGTGCCGCTCACCATTTGGTTCATTAGCGGGACGTGTCATCCGGCGGCCCATATGGGCGGGCTGGACAGATGGACAACAACAAGAAGACAATGACCAAGAGATGGATGACAGATGTGCGCACGATGAGAACCTCCTGGTGGTGATGATCCAAAGTTGGATGTGCCACCATCTCAGTCAAGACATTAGTGGCCCAGTGCATACAAAGTCATTTCAAGGTTCAGAAGATCCATTTCAGGATTATGTCTCTATGTTCATATCATCTCACCAGATGATGGATAGCAGTAGAAGAACACACACAAAAAAGGTGGACTAACTAAAAAGAGTATCTTGAAAGGAGTCTGGGTCCACATCCAGTCCAGAGTTCCTCTATTGAGGAGCTTGCCTGAATTTTTGGCTTCTTAAATGGCAAACCACCCCTGCTAGGAGTCTATCCATTCTCCATCTGGAGCTTCTGAGCAGGTCCTGGTCGTATCTCCACAGCCCCCCCTCTTCCCGCTGATTGTTTGCACCACCCCGTATCACACGCAAAGAGCTGTTAAGCACACGCCATTATTATCACGTTGAAAAGAAAGAGACAAAAGGAGCGTGTGATAAGGACGCTGATTTGGCAGACGGCGCCGTCGGAGTTCCTGGCGCTGCCGCACGTTGGCACGTTGACTAGCGTGGGGGAAGGTCGTTTAGGAGAGAGATGGAAAATGAGGGAGAGGACTGGAGGATGCAAGATAATTACAGTTCATCAATGTGAAGATTTTAGTGTCACGCAGCGGAGCGCAAAGCACAAAGGCGGGAGGAGGAGACGGGGCTGCTTGAATTGTCAACATCAGTGGACGCAAATGAGATGAAATGGACCACCAAAGGAGAGATGAGGACTCAACGGGACGGGGAGCATTAAGATACAATGAGGCGTTCGAGTGGCGAGAGGAGTGCGGGATATTTAAGTGTAAAAGTGGAGGAGGGACGACAAAGGGCATCCATCCTCTTATACATGTGAAATTGCAAAAGCGTCCAATCAGCATTTGTTCAAGTCCCGCAGCAGCTTGAAGACACCGGCAATAAAAATAAAGACAGTAAAATACGGCCACTGGAGAGGTTAGGATTATGATTGGCTGTGCTCGCTTCTCACCCAAACTGGGCTGGTGACCCCAATGAGGATAAGCGCTGTAGAAAATGCATTAATGGAACCTCAAAGAGTAAATTGTAGGCAATGATTATAGGCTTGAAACAAATCCACACATGGAATTATTTTTAGCCCTGAATCCAAAAATGTCACGGGGATAAAAAAACCAAAATGTAAGCACACGTTTTTTAGAATAAAATACATAAAGACACGACACAGTCGGGCAGAAGAACACACACACGGAAGCTGCTGAGCGACATCCAGCATCTGCTTCATTTCACCTCGCAATCCATTGAGCAGGTTCAAAGGTCACGCCTGCGACCGTTGTCATGACCCATCAGCATGTTCCTGAGTGCTTTTAAACGCTATTATCACAGCTGGAATGTCAAGCGTGTCATCATCACGACGAGGGGGGCTTTTATAGATCCGCCAGTGCCGAGATGAGATTTGAGGGTGTGGTTGCACACAATTGGCTTGTCACATGACTTCTTCTTCAGTCATACATTGCTTTCCCCTTGCAATATGTTGCCATATTGTGTCACAACGTCTACAGTCCAAGCCCACATCTCGTCTGGTCACATTCGGACCGTCGTTTTTGGCAAAGTCGTTTGTCGTGTGGCTCTTTGTGTCCCCACTCGTCCCGGCGAGCCCGCAGATGCATGGATTATTCAAAAATGCATACAGAACACGCCTGAGGGAGGTAATCCCCACGTTCATTAAATATGAATTTAACTAAACGTAGCATCAATACTTAAAATGGATAATTACTTTATTTTGTTGCAACAATGTTTTTCTAAACAGGCTCCTTTGTGGTTTTTTGGTTGGGCGTGGCTTCCGTGTTTCTCATCGTGAGCGACCACCGCTCACCGTTTCTCGTGCGGCCGACCTGAGCCAGCGTGTCGAAGCAATCCCGTGTTCTGTCTCGCCTCCTGTTCCATTTTAATCAGTTCAAGCTGTGAAGATCCGCAACGGAAGAGCGGAGACAAATAAATGAAAAGATGTCTACCCTGCCCTGCCTTCATCTCCTTCCCCGAGGTTCCTTCCGTCGAGATCAGCGTGTAAAAGAGAGGCTGACTCACTCGTAAACAAAGCAATTCCTCACTCGACAAATGGAGTGTTGCGGAGCCTCGCTGCCGGAGATTTAAAGGGTCAATGGATCGTAAAAGCGAAGAGGAGGAACAAGGTGAACCCGATGGGGGGTCTGATCCACAGCCCCTGTTCGGGTGAATTATTCATCTCAATCCGCTTCCTCGGACACAATTTGCCCCAAATCCACCCAAATTCATAATTCATCCGTACCCCCAGGCCCATGTGCATTTGGTTTGGTTCCAGACTGCGTTGGTTCATCCATACCTGACATTTTCTGCCCTCAACCTTGCCCCCCTTCCCTCTCCCTGGCAGGGTCATACTTAATGCATGAGCCTGTTGCAGTGAGACGAGCGTGAGAGGCAATGGCAGGAAAAAAAGAAAAACACAAATCACTTTGAATAACAGCACCGACCCGTGTCTGCTGTTTTAGAACTTCATGGAGATGATAAACCCAGGAGGTGTTTCATCAAAGCGTAGGCAGCCATGCAAGCCATCAGAAGCAATGAGGATCCATTTTCCTGTCTGCTTTTGATCCATTTTCTTCTTGTCCCTTTTTTTCTTCAATTGCTTTCTCTCTTTCATTTCAATAACTTGTTCGGGAAGCACTCTGGTGAGGCCAATTGGCAAAGCAGCGGATTAATTTGATATCTGCAACTTTAATGGAAAACGGGCTTACGGTACAACGGCTCGCTCGTGCTTTCGAGCTTGCGTTTCAAGGCTAATGATCCACGATTAACACCTAATGGAAATTTACCAGCTGGAAAGAAGAAGGCAGATGGACCCGGCCGCTTATCTAGAAACACGCTACATGCGCTTGACATTCATCAATACTCCAATTAGCATTTTAGCACGAGAGCTAGCACCCCCCCTCAATGTGAACAGCAAATTGGCTACAATTACAATCCCTGTAAAGTGAATATAAACGATATACCACAATTAAAAAAGACATGAAGCTTTAAAATTATGAAGCGTTTCCACATTGCGACGATAACAAGCTAGCTAACGCCTTTCCGGTTAGCTACCTAGCACCTTTCCAGTTAGCTAGCTGGATGTTGCAATTGCGCTAACTACTCGCAAAAAAAATCTGTAAAACTTAAATGGTGAGTGAGAGAATACTATATAATACCTAGCTCATAGTTCTGACTTAGCACATATGCTAACAGCAAATATCTTTCAACATGTGCAATGTAAATGTTTGAATTCACTTTCGAGGGTCTCAATTTAGAGGCCCCACCCAAATCGGCATATTTCACTGAGGCTTCTCGGTAAATACAGCGCCGAAGAAAGAAAACAAGGTTGTTGGAGCAGCCACAAGGGCAAACGCCTACACCGGCTGTATTGTGGTTTCCTTGACAACACCGTCTCCGTGCAACCCCCCCTTCCCTGTGGTACATTCAAATCAGTAATTCAAACACGGACATTAATAGGGTTGCGCTATCGCTTACATATGCGCACGCACGTTCACCTGCCGACACCTCACACGTTTGAGAAGATGCTAGCGGAGGCCTACACAGAAGGAACACCAATGATGGATGCTGAAGCTAATCAGAAATGCTGTTTGTACACTAATCCAAACAAACACCAATAAAGCGTTCCCAAAATGAAGACTTGTCTCCAACAGTCAAAAAAATTCCGTCTGATGTGATTTATTTGGACGCTGTTTGTCCCCTAACGAGAGAGTGGGAGAATACAAGAGGAGCTGAATCATTCAAGGAGAATGGAGTGCACTCAAACATCCATGAAGATAAAGGCTAAGTGGAGGGACTGAGGGATGCTTTGGAAAAAACAACAACAAAAAAACAGCTCAGACAAAAGCAAGATAGCAATGGAAAATTCATGAACAACAAATTTTTTGAAAAATTCATAGCGGGAGAAAAATCTATGTAAAAAGCGTGCTGCAACCAGAGCCATGCTGTAATGGGATCATCGACTCAGACAAGCTGGGGGGCGTCCGTCACGCTTATGTAAGCCCGTGTGCGTGAGCTGTTGCTGGCGTGTATCAGTCAAGATCCGTGCCGCCGCGGATCTCTCTTTGCAGCCTCTCGGCCCGCTCCCGCGCCATGTTTTGTTTTGTTAGTTATGCAAAAAAAAAAAAGATGGGTTCAACAAGGGCAAGGCATGATCCACAATGCAGTATTTTACGAGGCGAGAAGAAGCCTCCTGCTTGGTTGCGCAACAACCTGTCGGCCGATGTATAAATATATTTTGGCCTCATTTGTTTTGGTCCCACGGTGGCTTCTCCACACATTAGTTATAGAGCGGCGAGCCCAGTCAGGATAACAGACTGACGGGTTCTTAGAAGGAGGCAATGACACAAAACAGACCTTTTAATTGTCACCGGCAACGCCCTAAGTCCACTCCATCGTCATGGTAACGAACGCCGACCTCGCCACTGACCTGACTTTGGCGGTCAGTGGCTCATTTGCATGCATTAGCGGGAGCGCCACTCAGCTAATGTGCCGGTGGCGCAAAGCTAATAACTTGACACACCCTCAGTGTCGTAGCGAGGAGGGGGACACACGCACACACGCCCACTCATCCCCTCACGTTGCACATCCTCGTGTTGTTATTCACAGCAGGAAGGTGAAAATTAAAAGGCGGCCGCTGCTTTGGGAAATGAAGAGGAGGAGTCACCTTCCGCTGTGGTGTCACTCAAGTGCTGCCTTCGCCTTGCGTCTCACTCACCACTTGACTAATGTCTCATTTGAATATGTATGCCCTTGGGGCAACATTAAACGTTGCGATTATCCACACGAGACGGCGCCAAGGGTTTGATTTTGTTTGCGGTAATGTAGGAAGCAATGAAAGGATGTAAAGAAGCTGGTGCTCTTGAAAGCTCTGTTGAGGGACGACAGTGATGGCATGGGCGTGGGCCGACACATGAGGGAGGGGGGGGGGGCTGCAGGTGCTTTTTTGCACTCCGTCAGACAGGAAGAGGAGGGAGGGCTCCCTGGAGCCGTGTGCTAAGTAGCCCATCGAGCGCTGGAGGACAGCTCATGTGACATGCAAGGACATGTCTCCGCCTCCATGGGGAGAATTGGCATGTCAAATAAGCTGACAAGGGGAGGGGGAGTGTGTACAAGATCTGCCACCTTCAACAGGTAACGCCCCTTCTGACTCTCTTATAGGGGGCAAAGTGGGGTCCTTGGGGTCACTAAAAAGAATGATTGTGTTTTGTTTGTTTTAAGTACAAGCAGCACAGTGGATGACTATTTAACACGTCCGGATAATAGGGCAGAGGTTATGGGTCTGGCCTGCCTGTGTTTGCAGGTTCTCCCTGTGCCTGTGTGTTTCCTCACACATTTCAAAGACATGCATGGTAGGTTGATTGAGCACACACACACAGACACACACAGACACAGACACACACACACATATACATGCACACACACACTTAGGGGAGGGCAACTTTTACTATTTTTGTCTCCAAAAAGAGGAACCACTTTCTTTTCAAAGTCAAAGTCTGCTTTATTGTCAATTTCTTCACGTCAAGACACACAAAGAGATCAAAATTACGTTTCCCACTATCCCACGGTGACAAGACATAGTACACAATACACATACAAGTAAACAACACAAAAAGTAAAAACAAGAAGGCGCAAACAATGAATAAGAGTGATGAATAAATAATAAATAAACAAATAACATATTAAATAAGAGTCAGTTGTGTTTAAATGCCGTTAGAATTCTGTGAGGAGGAAATGTGTGACCACTCAAAAAGTTTGAGAAGTTTTGCCTCGCAACAATATCGCACGGTACATTTCCTTGTGTATGCTATTTAAGCAAAAAGTATATGAAGAGAAGTGTTGGGTCACAGTATGAACAAAAGTTTTGGGTCATGTCACAGATTTTGTTTTATCTTAGAATACTTGTCATGTTCGCCTCATCTAGCAGTTAAGGCAAATAAGCGGCCGGGTCGCAATTTCCATTCAGTACATTTGCATGGACCAGCGCCACAATGCCGCCCCCCCACACACACACTTGGAGGCTGGATGAGGACACAAGGAAGCCCCCGAAGGAAAACAGAGCGCCGTCATGGTTGCAGCAAAGCGCATGCAGCATAAACAAGGCGCTGTTCAAGTCATCAAAGGAACACCGAGCGCAACTAAGAGGGAAACCAATGCAACAACAAAAACAACAACATCACACAGGCGTCGAGGGCTAGACGAGGTTTTTGCGCTGATTTGCATTGGCTAAATGATGAAGCAAGTCAAATTGGATTGTCGGCAATCCCATTAATTTTGCCCAAAGCTGCAAATGCAGCAGTTCTCCTTAAGTGCAGCTCACCTAATGAAAACTCTCATATTGCACAGACAAGGCAACTCGCTAGGTCCTTTTTGCTAATAAGCACCCAGAGTGCAAAGAGAGTGCAAAAACAAAAGTAGACTTGTTTTAGAACAGGAACGTTATTTTTATCGCGGGCCGCATTGTGCTCGGTTTCATTCCATTGTGACTATTAACGCCTTATATTATATACAGTGTAAAAATTGTTCAAATATTTTAAAAAGACGAATAGTAATAAAAATTGCAAAGCAATATTTCTTTTTAAAAGTGAAGATAATCTGTAATTTTAGTAATGACACAAAGTCAAAAAGTCTTTGCAGGCCACATAAAATGATGTGGCGGGCCGTATCTGGCCCCCGGGCCTCGAGTTTGACACTGATGTTTTAAAATGACCTTTCTCTCCTGCACTTTCAGTTTAAAACTTCCCAAGGACGTTTGTTGGACCGGTTTAGGGCATGAAGGTTCTCTCAAGGTCCATAATTGCACGCTTGAATTCCAAGTAGAGTCAAGAGTGAGCTACTTGTTGAAAACAAACCTCTTCCCGCACTCCCTGAGATGGCACAAAAAGGAAAGTAATAATTGTTGCTTTCCCTTCAGAGCATTTCCAGAGAAGCTCAACATTTGCCGATGTCAACATTTCTTCCCGTAAAAGCGAGGAGCCGGCGCGCAGATGTTTGGCTAATGGAGTCAGTTGGAGGGGGATTTGCATGCTGGCGAGAGCTTTGCATTCCGTCAAACACAAAAGCGAGCAAGCATGACACGCCGGCGCTCGAGATGGATGAAATGATTTGGACGCTTGGGAGTTTCTCGGACTTGAGGTGAGGCCATGCGTGCAGACGTTCGAGGCAAGGTGTCACTCAGATGAGGCCGTCTCCAGTCCCTGGCCTCACCCTGCTGTCACCATGACAACCTCTGGATTCCTGCTACTGAATATTCCTCTCCCCTCCCCCTTCCACATCTCTCGCTCGCTCCTGCACCTTGATTCTTTATGCTGCCTGCCTTGCACTCAAAGCAGTGTGAAACTTCATTTCTTCTAACTGAAGCTTCAGGGTCACGTTCCTCCTTGCAGACTTCCATCTTGCAAGCAGGAGAAACTATGCAGGGGAATGCGCAGCCCCTAAGTGGCTTCCTAACTCCCATGGCATCTGTTATCATTATCATCGGGAAGCCATTTTTGCTCGCCAAATCAATCCAATTATCACCAATAGAGTGGGCAGCTGAGATCCAGGCAAGGAGGAAGCCATGAAAGGCGGCAGTGTTATCTGAGGCTCGCACGCAGAGCCCCGTCTCGGCAAATCCTCCTCCGCCGTGGCTCAGAAATGGAGGCTATGACCTTTTCCCGAACGTGCGGCAATTTCGAGCCAAGACGAAACAGAACGAGCAGCTTCTGCGCTCGGGATGACCAGCAACCAAACGGAACTGACAGAACATAATAACAAGAAAGTCAGTGTTGACTCCAGAGCTCGGAGGGCGTGACCTCCCTCCCTCCATCCCTTCCGAGATGCAGATGTCGCAACCAGTGTACTCACAATCCGGGAAATACGGGGAAAGCCACGAGGGGGCCAACGTTGACCTTTTCCTGAAGCCAGATGGTCACGAGGAAATAAAACAAGACTGTCTTCAGCGTCACTAAGGATGCATGGGCAGGTCAAGACTGAAGCCATCTTGGGGTAATTTCAATTCTATCAAAATACCGGAATGACTTTGGCTCCACAATCCAAAAATCACTCTGCGATATGAATCCGGAACTGTCCGTAAGGAAAACCCTCAGGGTCGAACGGCGTCCATTTTGCTTTCTGTCAAAATGTCAGGCTGACATTGAATGGTGCACGCCACACCCCAAACAAGTGTCAAGGCCTCACAAACGCCACCTTTTCACTGTGCTCCTCTTTGTCTGGCCTCCCCCATCGCCCCAGCCAACATGTGCGCCTGAATAAATCTTTCACCTTCTTGTTGATCCACCGTTTCCTCTAGGGGACTCCACCTTTCATCTTTTGCTCGTATTAACAAGGAGCCTCAGCATGCCCCACCCCACCCTTCCCCGCCTGCAGCGTCAATCAGTCTTCTTCTCGGCACAGATCAAATGATTAGCTAGCATCACCTTACAGAGGATTGGAAATGATGCAGCTCAACCCGGACTGGGCTGGGCTGGGCCTCCACGTGGAGTCAAACGCGGAGGAGGACAGCCTGAAAGCACCACATTAGCTCGTTTAACTTAATGCCAAACAAATGCGATCCCCCGAAGGAGATGCCTTGAGGGACGGGCGAATTCTTCCCAGGCAATGCCAGCAGAAAGCCCCAGCCAAATGTGGCGGAATTGAGCCCAGAATTTTTTTTTTTTGCCCACATCTCTTTGGTGAGCAGCTCACTTTGTAGACATGTCAGGGAGCGCCAATCAAAACGGAGCCTAATCGCCTTTGATACAGCTTTTGTGTCAGATTTCATTAAGCGTACGCGTGACATCAAATCATATCAACAAATTTGCGCTAATCTTTTCCCGAGGCACTTCATCCTCTCCCTGACGTTTCTTCGCATCTTGACTTTCATTTTTTTTGGTAGGGTTGCCTCCAATGTGGGAGCAGCCGGCACGCGGTGGTGTGTAACGACACGGCGGCATGGGCGGTGAGATTAAATTAGGCCCGTGTATGGGGATTACAAGGCACTCAAAGCCTGATCCCCCTCCTACTGGCGCTAATCCAAGCCTAATGAATGGATGATGCAGAACGCGTACTCCAGGACGCCAATTCAGCTCATTTCTTGAAATGATGCATCGCTATGAAGGAGGGAGACGACGTCATCCATGCAACCATTCAGTCATGCTTTGTTTATTAGCGTCGAGCTAAGCAAACATTTTTCAAGGCAAGCTAGCGACGCCATGTGATGTGGTTGGCACGTCAGTTGAGTTCAGTCAGTGCCACCATCCGGTTCTTACATTTTAAATTTTGGGCCGGGTGATCACGAGAAAACTTTATATTGTTCCTCAAGCAACCCCCATCCCTTTAGGGTTGAGAATATTTTTATTATCAAATTAAAACTAACTTGTTCCATTATCATTAAACCCGCAAGAACAGATATTGACTCAGCCATGTCAGTTGGCTCTTTATGAAGCTTACACAATACAGAGACTGTTTGTAGAACCATTAAAAAGTCAAGTTTATTTATAAAAAAATTTCTAAAAAAAATCTTAAAACCCAACTACAATGTATCCCAAATAAATTTCCCCAATAAAACGAATGGGAGAATGAAACCAGTTTGTTTTATTGCTTCATTTCAATGGAGATTGTGCTGCTCCCACCGTGGCCACCTGGGGGCAGTATAATACGAACATATAGCGTTGTGGGGGGTTTGCTGCTAATTGTTGCTTCAAACTAAAGGAGGTCAATTGCTGCTACGTGCTAAAGTGACAAAAGGCCGTTTGACATCCGGAGACGATTACCGAGGAAACTCGGTGAACAGAAGGTCAATTTAGTGGAGCATTTGGCCGAGTGACGCTTGCAAGAAGGCGTCTTTCATCGTACTGCTGCAGATGAAGACTCCCACAGGGGATTTTCGGCCGCTCGCATAAAGACACTTTTGTTACAGAGGCAAAAATAAAACAGGCTTGCAAAGTAAGGTCCTTCATGGGCCTTCATGGCCACGCTTTTTTCTGCTGAATGTCCAAATTACACACATTTGGTTGTTTTCATTTTTAGTCCAATTCTCTATACAATGTTGTTTCAAAAGTGAAATCTCTTTTTCAAAGTTATGATTTTTGGTAACTATTAGGACTTCAACTTTTTTATTTGGTGTTTTACTTCTTGTACTTTTGTGTGCTTCCTCGTGTGTAATTTTGCAGGATTTCAAAGTAACGAAGGGATAAAATGTTTTTGTTATTTCAGGATAAAGTTAAAAAAAAAATAATAATTCAGATCCAGTGCGGGCTGAAGGTCTGAAGCCCATTTTTATTGCTGGCTCACCTAAAAAAAAAAAAAAATTCATCAAGGCAATAAGCCTTCCTCAGATCCAATTTACTTCTCCGATTATTGCCTTTGTCGTAATTAAATTGCCACCCGGGCTGAAGAAATATTTGCTGCGAGGATTGCAATTTGAAGTGGCAAGATTTGCCACCCATGGGCTTTACTACCTTTCCTGCTCATGAGATAATCCAAATTCAATTCATTCCCATATCTGATGCTTGTCTTGTAATCTGTTCCAGCTTCCCCTCAAAGAAAAAAAAAAAACTAACATTGAGGAAAATAGTATTAATTAAACAAAATGTAAACAAATGATTTATTTTTTTCTGCGCAGCTCCCTATGGTATTGAACATTTTAATTTAAGACAAAGATATAGCTATAGATTGCGTAGAATGAGATACAACTCCTCAGTAAACTGTAGCGATGTTCGTTTAGCAGAGGATAAAGAATATATTCCTTTGAGTTGTTTCATTGTCTGTCTACATGAGTTGCTCCATCGTTTGTGTAGCTTAAAAGAGACTCCGCATTGTTTGATGGCACTTTTATAACAGAAAATAATAATTTGTAATTTTTAATACACATGTAATTTTCTTTGATTTATGTCTAGTTTGACAGTACACGGTTGAGGCGAGAGGGTTGGTGGACGAAGACGGTTGCGAGTTATGACCGGACTGTCGAGCTGCACTCCATCCTCTCCAGAATAGCTTTCATCCCGCTGTCATCCGAGCACTCACTTTTCAATCAATCCTTTCCATCTTGAGCTGCGCTTGCCTCCCCTCACTGTCAATTCAATTTTCCTCATTTGCAGGCTTCCTTCCCTCCTCCTCAGACCTCGTATATAATGTTCGGGAGGCGGCCGCCCTGTCAATCCACCAGACCTCGACCTTCCTAAATCACCGCAATGTATTCTCCTGCCAAGCCGCCCCCGAAAGGATGTCAAAGCAAACCCTGACCCCACTTGACAGCCCCCCTTCTCCACGTGCAGCCATTTTGGGAGGGGTGCGAGCTGCCGGCCTGCTGAAGGTGTCACAAAGACGATAATGAGAGGGCGTGCCGGTTGAAGGGTCGTTTCTGCTGCAGCTTAACTCTCGGCTGGCCTGTCTCAGCTTTCAACATGAAGGCACCGCTTATTAGCGAGTCAGCCCATGCAGGAGGGACGTAAGAGCAAATTGTGTTGCTGTTGAATGTCTGTGTCGTGAATTGAAAGGGTGCCAAGCACGTCATGAACTCCATTAGGATTTAGTGAGGCTTTATGGCAGCGGGTCGAAAACAATTTACCCACTCTTGCATTCAAATCGAATGGCAAAGTAAAAAAATTCAAATGGGTCGTTAGGAAATGAGCTTTCGGCTCAAAAGTTTCCAAGTCACTTTGCATGGTGTTGCATTAGCTCATGCTAAAAACAAAATGTCTTTTGTATATTTCATCAGCTCCAATGCCTGCCTTTTGCTTCACTATGGAGTCAATATTCCGTACTAGCGTCAGGTTAGTCCCCGCCCACTTTGACTTCATCATTTGGCCTCACGGGCAAAGCGTGTCAGCTAGCCTTTGTTTTTTTTATGAGACGCATTTTGTATTCAAAACAGGGACATAGAATAAAAAACAGGTTTTCCATGGAACTACGGTGTGACGGTTAGATGATTTTGTGGTCAGCGCTTTTGTTTGCGCAGTGGAAATCCGCCCATGCAGTTGTGGTGGAGGAGAAAGCGTCCCGAGGCTGAAACAGGGGAAAACAAAGTGTTCCTTCCTCCTACACACTTACTGGAAGAGCGAAAACGTTTGGATGGGCGCCAGCCTCTGCTTGACATTGGCACCCCATCAACAAAAGTTGCTTTTGCCATCCAAATAAAACAATGTGATTCTCTTTGTTTTAGGCTTTGTTGCACAATGCTTCTTTTTTTTTTTTTCGAAAAGATAATGTGACCTAGTTGTGTGTAATTTAGTGATTCTTTAATAATTGATGACGATGCATCTTTTTTTTATTTTTTATTGTGCAATGCTGCAAACTGGCTTCGTTGGAAAACATACCAGATGTGCATCTGTTGGTTTCATTATTTAAAAAAAAAATGAAACTGTATGACAACTCCTTACGAGCACAAAGCTCCTTCTGTTATGCACGTCTCGGCCACTAGAGGGCAGTACGATCCAATTAGCTAAAAATTGAGACGGAGGAGACTGTCAATGCCTCAGTCAGCTGCAGTAGGAATTCGATGCTTATCACTGAGGATAAAGAATATACGCCCGCAAGTATGATACTTTTTGCTGCTGAGGCGAATTGTGCTCTATAACCGATGCTATTCATTAGCCCGTCGACTACGTTTTGCAATATATGGTAGCATGAAGCTAACAGACGTTCCTGCTTTGTGGTTATTTCGAATACACAACTTGTAAGTTGTTGAATTTGATGTTTAGTTTGACAATTATAGACAAAGCTATATTTTTAGGAATAAGCTTTTAATACATCAATATAATTGGGGCGGCTTGCATTTGCCTATGTGAGGATGCAGAAAACGGCAACAGCAGAAGGAGGCCAGGTGAGTGCCTAATTTGCATGCACACACGCACACACCAACGTGCACACGCGAACACACACAGACACGTGCACGCACACCTCCAGCTGGCTGCCCCACCCTAATTTTCACGTCCTGTCATCTCTCTCTTTCCCGGCGCCTGCATCTATGTCGGCGCCTCTTATTTGAACCTGGGGTCACTTTCTCCCCGCCGGAGCTCAGTATGTGTCGTTCCCAGAGGAACGCTAGTCAGCGTAACGCATCATCTGAATGAAAACTGTTGCAGCCTGTTGCGGCGACGGCTCGCACGTATCAATGAGCCGCTCGGCTATTAGCTGGGGGAGGGGAAAGAAGGCAGAAAATGGGCATTGATTTTAAAGGCAGAAAAATGGCATTTGCGTCGCCTTGCCCGCAAAGGCCCGGATGTTCAAAGCGTAGGCAAAATGCACCTTTATGAAATCTCACTTTTGCAAAATATGCGCCGATGCAAAATGGCAGCATGAAGAATGTCAGGTGAGACCCTGTTGCATGCGGCCGCGACAGAAAAGAAATCACACTCGTGAAGCAGATGGACAGCTGTATGAGCTGCCACAAGTGCGGACATGAATCATTCTGATCGTCACACCAATCATTCCGATATGCATATCGCCATCATCACCATCATCATGGTATGGATACAAAACCATGTTGTGTTAACATGACAGCTCCACGATAACGTCATTCAAAATGAAGACTACTTCCCTCCAGAGCAGACAATGAATTGTGAAATATCCGCAAGTCGCTAAAGGTGTGATGGCACCTCTGCAGCCTCATGAGGCAACCCATCAGACGTCCTCTTTTTTTTTTTTCCAACCTCCAAAGTGTCTGGACACACCAAAACTGCTCTTACCTTCGCAACGATGTTTCTTTCCTCCGTCGAGTCCTCAAGCGGATCTATTGCCGCTTGGCCTGGTCTGGTCCGGTCCGGTCTGCTCTAGCCTGGCCTGGTGTGGTGCCGTCTGCCTGTGTGCACCTCGGTACGGTGCTGATGCTGCAGTGATAGAAAAACACACCCTCCTCCCTCTGGCCGCGCTCGCTCTCTCGCTCCCTCCCTCCCTTTCTCCCCCTCATTGGCTGCCTCTCGGAGGTGACATCACCCCTCCGTCTGAGCCTCCGCCTCGGCTCCCCTCCTCGCTCCGTCGTGTGGATCCCTGGTTGTTCCCCTCTATTGTAACCCCCCCCCCCGTCCATGTCCGTCCTCTCGTCCCCTCCTCATCCTCACATCCAGCTGCTCTTCTTCTTGCGCTCGCATCCATCAAAGTAGCACATGCTGAAAAATTAGCACACTGCCGAGAATCTCCTCCAGCTAATATATCAGGCGGTCCAAAAAAAGTTATCGGTCTCCACATTGAAGCTCTTTCAGTCCTTCTCTGTGCCTTTTGGTTTTTTTATCTAAGCATTAACTCTTCACAAGTGAGGGTACCCTACACTCTTCCATAAGTGGGTCAAAAATGAGCCATATTAGATTCAACGTGTTTTTAATGCGATTGTCTTTTTGGTAGAGAGTCATTCATTTCCATGATATTAGATTTCCATTGGATTCCATAGAAAATGCATTTTTGACCCACTTATGGAAGTTTGGGGTCGTAATACAAAAACTACAATTTCTTAAAATGTATAAAAGGTAAGTTAAAATTTTAAATGCCATGTTTTTTGAGAAATACCTGGAATATGAAAACATAACTTTTTATTATGAAGCCATTTCAAAACAACCTCACCCACTTATGCATTTAAGGGTTAAAGAAACGTCTGGCAAGGAACATTATGCAATAACACTGAATTAAAATGTGAGAGGCATAATACGCCACCTCTTATCTGCACGAGATGAGCCGATCTCATGACGGCCCCTCTAGGGGTGATACATTGATAAATGTCGCCTGGCAACCACGGAAAAGGAGACAATCAAGATCTCCTGATTGGACCTCTGCCGTTTCCTGTGACTGCAAATGAACTACTGATGATGATGTCTTACAATTCAAGGGAACATAAAAAATTAAACATGGAACAAGCTGTTCCAAGCTCCTTCATAAGCCGCAAATTTATTCATGCCTTGCCCAAGACAAAGAGTCAAACAACCCAAATTTAAACATTCCTATATTTTAATTCTATACTTATTCAAAATTATATCTAATGCATTCACGTGCCTCAAAGATTACATTGCAGCAATTTGAATGTTATCCAACATCAAAATTGTAAGGATGACTATAACAAATTAATATATAAATAAGGCTGTGAGTAATGCCGTTCTACTTAAAGGCCATTATTCCGAAGGCTGAAGATCTTTGAGTACTTAAAAGGTTGAAAAGTGAAAGCCCAGTTCTAAGAAAACAAAGAGCAGGAGAAGAAACAGCATGGCAACATAGCGCACAGTCACATCCTTCCGCCTTGCGAACCGCCAAGCAGCGCGCCCATCTGCTGCCGGAAAAAAGCCGACCAAAGCTGCATAGGGCGAGAGACCTTCACAAGGGAAGAATGATGAATGACGCTGGGCTTAAAGAGGTGACAAGCCCAACCAACAACCCTGCTTGAGGTCAACCAATCTGGGTCAAAACCAGAACAGTAACACCAAGTGCAAACTAAAGGACGACATTGTTGGTGTGCAGTTGCCCTCAATTAACAGTGCCAGAAATTGACAAATTCATCTTTTGTGGTGAGGCAGTTGTGTTTTGTGATCGAGGTTGGCATCCTGAAAAGATGAATGGGTAGCAGAGCAGAAAGGCCACAACTCCAGCCAGGAGCGTTCAAATCATTTCAAAGCCGTGGACGTCTGTTCACGAAAAAAGAGTAAAGGAATGTACAAAATTGAGATAATAATCGAATTGTACATGAGATGTTTAGTTTGTCAAGAGGAAGTGGAAGAAGTCAAGATAAGCGCGGCCAGTTCGAGCACGGGCAAATCGTGCACAGGTCAACGGAGAGAAAATATTTGCAAATGCTGATTTGAGAAGAGACATTTTGCGCCTTCTTGGCTGGAAAGCTTTTAGCAAAGCTCTCTGCTCGTTTTCTCGTGGATGAGATGAGCTGGAGGGAGCCGCAAAAGCGCGCATCCAATGAACGGCTTCAACTGAGAAGGGAAATCCAACCGAGTCAGCAGAAGGTGGGCGGGTGGAGACATTTTCATCACCTTAAAAGCAGGAGGAGGGGAGGCAATCGCGTAAATGGCCGGCTGCACTGCGGATGGGGAAACTCGGGAGCGACAAGAACGGAAATAGACAAGAGGCTGCTCGTGCAAAAAGGTGGATACGCTCGTGCTGGAGACAAAATATTGATATGGCAATAGACGGAGTCATTACGCGGCGCAGGAAAGGACACGCTTGCGTCAAGTATCCGAGCGCATGCTGGCTGCCATCCAACGGCTCCATTTGCGCACCACTTCTAATTAGTCGAGCTTCGTCAACATTAAAATGATCAAAACTCATACCACATCACCAGAAACTAGATGGGGCAATAGATGGTGGCAAAGATGAATGCAGCTTATTTCACAAGCACAACTTGGCAGATTGTGAACAAAAAAAACCAAAACATATTCCTGCATCTGACTGGGCACTTGCGACCATTTCCATGTATATCAACGTGGCTGTGTTATACTGCCCCCAAGCGGGCAATGTGCACACAGCAGACGACTCAACATGCACAAACTGGTTGATTCTTTATAGTCCATTTAATCATCCCTTAAAATTTTTGACTAAAATAAGTCTATCAATCCGCTAGTCTGCGGCATTGAAGTTGTGAGAGCGCAAGGTCAACCCACCGTCTCGGAGCCATCTTTAATCACTCGCTAATTGAAGGCAAATGACTCTGATTAAGTTTCCTGCCATGCGCTTGGGTGACTTGACTCTGACAGCTCAGCGTGACCGAGAGCAAGAATGCTTTTATTTCAAATAGAATCGGCAAAATGAGCACCTTTTAAATATTTGGCCGTTGTAGTAGATTCGTTAGGTATCTGTACTTTACTTTTATGTCATGTTGCAATTTAAAATAAAATACTATGTGAGACATTTGTCACAATTGACCACCGTATATGCTCAAGTGACGTGAACACACTTCACATAACAGTACACAAAATATGCAAATTAGGAACCATAATAAAAGTTACCATAGTAGGATTCTGTAGCCTTTTCTACAATGATAAAATAAAAAATAATCTGCTGACAAAATTAAGCCATCGCTCAAGTAATTATTTTGTAAATCTTAAATATGTCCGTTCAAGACGTAATTCTAGGCTTTTAATGATTTATAGGCCTTCAGTTAATCTTTGGAAGACAAAGCTCATGAAGGCAGCATTTTTTTTGTCACCACAGAAGCTGAACGCGAGGAAGTCGTTACCTTGCCAGATGCACCGTTTATCCACGTCTCCACAACGTTCGTCCATCCCAAAGGCTGCTTGTTTTACTTGCTATTAAAAGCAAACTTGATAATAAATCTAATATGTTCGATTCGTGGATTCCAAAATGTTCCATAGGGATAATCCGTCCGTCCGTGCGGTCAGTAAAAAGTAGGATCTTCCTCTTGACAGTTCGAGAAAAAAAGCACTTCCGCCAAGTGAACACCTGATTCAACCTAAATGGCCCGCCACCGCACGGTGGGCGGTCCTGTCAATTGTCCATACAGTGAGGGTGGCCAAAGAGCAACTTTAAAAATCAAGATTTACTGCCGTGGGGATCGAGTTTCCTTATATATTCACTCAAAAGAGAATTTTTCGCGTCAACTCCTACTACTTTGTTTTTTCGAGGAAGCGCGTTGCATCTTTTTGCCTCCTGCTCAGCCGCGGCCCATAAATGACGTCACACGTTTCAAAACTTTAGTGTTTTTTAGACCTGAACCCAGATTTAATCATTCAATGAAACAATGTCATTTTACTAGTATATTTATTGGTGTCCATTTTGGCTCTTTCAATCCTTAAACCAGAAGCAGGGCAGACGCTATATATATATATTGTACACAGTATATAAGTTTTAGGACAAGTCATCCTAAAATATTTAAGGAAGCCTTTTTTTTGGTCACGCTAAAGCAGTCAATTTGCTGGAATTGAGCTGAAGAAATAACCAAACTTGCCTTCATTGCCCACTTTCAAGCACCGAAGCCTGTGGACTCAGGTACACAAGTTCCTGAGCAAGGCCGTTTGGAGGAAAGGAACACGAGGCAACATTTCTAGCGATGTCGTTACTGGGTATGATTTACTTTAAATATAAATCTGGCACGATGCATCGAAAATACTTAAGCATCTTTCTGGATTTGGTAATTTATAAGGTTAAGGTTAAAACATTTAAAAAGACAAGACGCAATTTTATGCATTTATTCATGTTATTCCAATCGGATTCAAAGGCTCAAGGCTGTCAGCAATTTAATAGTCAAAAATACTCTAGAATTTGTTTTTTTTTTTTGTTTTTTTAATCTCCTTCAGGTTTTGGCTTCAAGTGTACCATTCTTCCTTAAAAATGCCACAAAATGTTTTTGAAAAGTGCATTTTTGTGAACTTCTCAAGTTGTTCAGCCCAAAACAAAACAAACGAACAAAATCAAGGCTTGTGATCAAAAATTTGCAACAAGAAACCACCAACGCAAAGGTTTTATAACCATCCTGTTCACACATTCTTTTTTTCTTTTTACACAGCCAGAGGAACAAAAAAAGTTGAAACAATAAACTCCCAAACCTTTTGTACAGAGAAAAATCAACCTAGATGAAGAAAATGTCTCTTATATAAGTCCAGTCGCCTTTGCATTTGCCCTTTCCATTTAAATGGGGAGGGGCCGACAAGCGCGCACGTGACGTGCGTGTCTTTTACACGCGAGATTCTCCATGTGGTTTTTGATCTGTCGTGTATGGACTGGAAACCAGTAACTCTGCACCATTAAACAAGTCATCCAGTATCATCTATGCAGGCGCTGTTAAACAAATTTAACTATGTGGGGTCGTCAAGCTCTAATTCAGGTGTGTGCGTGCGTGTGTGTGCATGTGTGTGTCTTCAAGAGTCTCATTGATTAAGCCAGCCCGAATCCCTCAGAGCACTCCTGGATGGCCAGCAGCAGCATGTGTCTCAGCTTCTCGTAACTCTCGTAGGCAGGGAGGTCCAGCTGGTTGAAACTACACGCAAAGAACACACGGTGTCATTTCTGGAGGCGGCAGACGGGTTCATTTGTCACACGCAACGTGTTTGCTTACCAAGTGTGAGCGGAGGGCAGGCGGTCGGTGGAGCGGTCGTCACGGTGGATTTGGAACTTCTGGATGCCGTTCATGCCCTCGAGAGCGGCGAAACCCTGAAGGGGAACTTTGGAGGTGCCGGTGACGAATTGTAAGAACTTGGCTCGGTCCGCTTGGTCGAAGGAACGGAGAGCCCTCCAGAACCACTGGATCTTTGGTAAAAAGCAAACAAGTGAGTTCTCACGTGGCTGGCTTCTCAACGACATCAAGACGGACATCCCACAGTACCTGGATGGAGCTGGACTGGTATTTGTGGTACTCCGTGTTGGCCTTGAGGTCATCGATATCGATGGTGGGCAGGCCAGAGATGAGCAGCTCCAGCTCCTGCTCGGTGAAGATGGAGATCAGCCTCTTGGGGATGATCTCGTAGAAGCCCTCCAGGAAGGCGGCCAGCTGCTTGCGGATGGCGCCTGCGCAACATAGTTCGAGGCGGCTAAAGTAATTGCAGCATTTATGAGAGCACATTTTCTCACACAGTAACACTTCTGACACCTTGTCAGTCACGCCCGTGTTTCATTTTACGGCAATACGATCAAAACATGATTTTTTTGATTGCATATTTTCCCACGGCGGTGTTGAATATCATACTAAATGTAAAGCCCAAGCTTACCTGTCATCTTCATCTGGCAAACCAGGTGCACGTATTCTTTTTTGTTTTCTTCTGTGACCAGAATGTTGGCGCCGTTTGGCTTGAGGTCTCGCACTTCACAGACACCGAACTCTTGGACCTGCGACGTAATAAAAAGAGCGGCGGGAAGCTCTTGAAATCCGTTTGCCTCTCGCTATTTTCCAGACGACCGCGTCGAGAGCATTGTCAAGCGGCGCTCGTGTGCCAATCTTGGGAGCGACAAGCCATTTTCCGGCACCCACCTCTGTGCTGAATGTGAGTTCATAGCCTAATGTGGACACGTCGTTCTCCAACAAATAGACCAAACCCTGGAAGAAGGGGTAGTCCTCACTCTCCATGTCAGTGTACCTAGGAAGAGAAAAACAGCAGGACAAATGTTAGCGCTGACATTATTTCTCATCATCACTTTGAATTTGCATCACCTGACACTCTTGCCCAGGATGTGCTTGTAAAAGCTTCGTGTGAAGTAACACTCCAATAACCGGTTATCGTAAACGGCTTTGGCCACCACCCGGCCCACAAACTTGAAGTAGCTCAAGTGGTTGGGGTTGCAGTGGGACGAGGGATTGATGGTGTAGGTGACCCGATCTCCGGGGGACGTGCGGAACAGGGCGTAC
Organism: Syngnathus scovelli; assembly: GCF_024217435.2. NCBI lineage: Eukaryota > Metazoa > Chordata > Actinopteri > Syngnathiformes > Syngnathidae > Syngnathus > Syngnathus scovelli. The sequence continues at coordinate 3,376,115 of NC_090848.1, forward strand.
ATGGGGTTGAACATCTCCCGGGAGATGATCATGTACCATTCCCTCAGAAGACCGCCGGCATCTTGGCCCTCTTCTCCTTCGAAGACAATGTACCTGCAACAAAGACAAAAGCACGTTGGCGTGCTTCCGGATGGAGCCGACTCGGGCGGACGTTTGGGCGAGGGAAGCGTACAGCCTGTTCTTCATGTCCTCGGGGCTCTTGCGATGAAGTTCTCTGTATGAGTCCTCAAACACGTGATCTCTTCTTACGTGCACAGCCATGTCCTCTTTCCTCAGGCCTTCATCTAGGCGTTCCAGCTCCTGGCGGAAATACCTGCCAGATGAACAACAACGGGTCAGCCACCAAGAAAGTCTGAATTGAGCACAGGTCAACAAAGGTCAAATTCATCCGGCTTACTTCCTCTTCACATCAAAGTCCAGGATACGGATGTAATCCACCAAGACCGCAAAAGGTCCATCAGCCAAATGAGTGGTGGACTGACGCAGGATCTGGTTGAGTACTGTGCGATGAGTTTCTACAAACAAGGGGAATTCACAGTCATCAGACCAGAAGAAAATATGTAAAGCGTTTACGGTCTTTGGCCAGCGAGTTCATTCCCTCTTACCGGCAAATCGGAGGAACTTCTGCGTGTCTGGTGGCAAGTTTGAAGAGATGTGCATGGAGGACGGTTCCCGGGAGAAGAACGGGTCTAGGGACGATGGTGTTGCTGGTGTGAGCGGCGCCGGAGAAAGCGGCGGCGGTTCGTCCTTGATGTGCGAAAGTTGGCTCTCCCGTGTGTCCCGGACAGGAGGTTTGCTCTCTCGCTCGGTGGCGTGGACGAGGAAGAAGGCCTCCACAGCAGGCTGGAGAACTACGGAGGGATCACAATGGAAATGAAATAGGACAAAAAAGCATCGCTTAAACGGCATAGCGGGAAGATTCCACCTACCCAAGACAGCGTGCTGGTCATGGGACTCTTCTAGCTCCTTCAAGCATTCGCCGAGCATGTCCCACAGCTCATCCAGCAGGAGCTGCTCGCTGAGCAGAGGGAGGTCGGGGAGTTTCTCCTCACTCTCTGATTGGCCATTTCCTTCCTCATCTGAGGGGGAAAAACAAACATATAAAAACACGTTCTCTGCCCCCAAACATCAATACAGATTGAAACCTTTTAAGAGTGTGAATAACTCACCCAGAGTTGAAGAGTCCAGCTCCATAGATGTTTGGTCAACATCCATTGGAGAATCATCTCTCTGAGTCGCCTGAGCCTCTGACACCGACTGCATTTCGGACTGTAGCGACCCAAACAGGAGACGGCCAGAAAGACGGGCGGGATGGGAAACAAAAGATAATAATTAGCATTACACTTGAGCTACTTATCTGCATGCATTAAGTCATTTGCGGATTCAATGATTAGGGCACTGTGGCTTGAGCAGGTAAAGCATGAAGCAACTTCAGCCAGACACCACTGCTGCCGATGATCATCACGGGGTTGCCGAGTTTGGAGCAGGGACCCTCACACGTTATACAAACAAGCATGCTGAGAGAGCACACATGGTGGGTTACTGACATCCATTTCTGAGCAGAGTCATAAAACAACTCTTCAGAAACAAGTTGCAAACAAGACTACATTTGGAGGTAAGAATGCAAAATAGATCCAATAAAATAGCATGAATAAGCTAAAGGCATGTCAGTCGCTCACAGAAATTGCATCCAGCCTACGACGTCACCAAAAATGAGGCCCGAGTGAGCGAGTGTGCTTAAGTGTCTGCTGTCAACGCGGCCCATGCTAACCGTAGCGGCAGCAGCTGTGCCAGCAGGGGGAGCAGCACCGGCGGGGGCATGAGACGCTGCGACTGACGATCCGGCGGCGACGGCGACCGCGGCGGCAGTGGGCGGAGGTGCCTGTGTGAGCCGACGTGCCCGCTGACCCTCTCTCACCATCTGGATGATGGCGTCGGCTTCGGCCTCCAGTTGACGAACGGCAGCCTGAATGCTGCTGGCTGAGCCCAGGCTGGCCGAGCCTATCCGTTGAGCAAAAGGGGGCGGGATTTAGCGCTCCGAACCTCAATTGCGCAACACTTCCTCGGCCGTATCGATCTCTCACCTATTCGCCCGGTCTGTTTGGCTTTCTTGTTGGCACGGCGCGTGTCCTCGCGAAGTTGGATAATCACCTGCAACACTCGCAAGAAAAATTTCTGTGTCGATGTCTTGGAGGTGAGAGAGCTCATGCAGGGGAGTTGCAGTTCTCGTCCGCCAAGCGTGCGCTTCTGTGCAGCCACAATCACCACGCTCTCTGCTCCATCAAACCTGAGGCCCAACGACAAACACCTTTAAGGTTGAGCAAATGAGTATTTCATTTAAAACTACAATAAAGCGAATGGAGTGCTTTTTTGCATCGATCATACCTGCTGGTCATTTTGCCCTTAAGTCTGCCAGTGAGGGAGGAATCATCAGGAGGTGCATCGGGGGAATGAGAATCTGCGTGCGCTCGTCTCTGCTGCTCCAAGTTGTACTCTCGGAGTTCAGCCAGTAGCGTACCTGGGCGGGAATGGAAATGTTTAAGGAGAGCGTACGAGGCTTTGCGAAAAGCCAGGAGCATAGCACTGACCAATTTGTTTGCACAGCGTATAACCAAGATGTCTTGCGCCGCTGAGCAGCAGTCTGAGCACAGTGTCCCTGGTGGAACCATCTCCCCTGGATAACTGAAGTAATATATTTGCTGCATCTTCCAGACCCTCTTCTGAGCATGAATGAGAAGTCAACACCTTGAACAAAGAGCAGACTTATATTAAAAAAAAAACAAAAAAAACAGGAAGGACATAGCGGTAGGTACACAAGGCAATGTTGGAAGTTGAACTTTCACAAAGCCCACACATGGTATTTTCCGATACCTCCACAGAAAGCTGAAGCTGTTTCTCCGTAAGTCCAGCCGAGGCAATCTTGTTGTCACTCTCCGTGCTACTTGAAGAGCTCTTTGTTTTTGCTGCTGTGACAGAATGAGAACACATCAATGACGAGTAGCATTTCGCAGCGATGACAAAAGTTTCCAAACGTCGCCGCTGTTCCTTCTACCTGTGAAGACTGTGGATGTCGTCAATGGCGTGGAACCCGCAAACATTAAAAGACTTGTCCCTGAGGAGGTGCTCTGGGTCCCAGATCCCGCAGAGGCCACTGTGCCCACTGGAGCGGGCTGGGTGCTTGATGCCACTGTGCCCTGCGCAGTGCCAGGGGCTGCGGCAGCCGAGCTGATGATCTGGTTGGGGTTGGCTGACTGTGGAGTAGCGTGGCCTGCAGGCACCTCCGTGGCCTTGTTGTCAGGCAGGGCAATGGATATGAGCGAGAGCAGACGCAGCAGCTTTTCAGTGAGCAAGGAGCTCCGCCTGATGACGGGATGGGACAGCATGTTCATCAACTGACCAAGGGGGGACGTTTCCAGGCTTAACTGGAGTCCCTCGGCCTCTGCGTTGCCCCCTAAAGGCACGGTCTTCATTGAGGCTTTTCCTTTGCGACTGACATTCATGTTGTCCAACTTTACAAGCAGGTCCCAAAAATCGGTGGAAATTCCCAAAGACTGGGGAGTGATTGATGAGGAGCCAAAAGCGTTCTGTGCGCCCGAAGCATTGGAGTTTGGGTTGTTTTGAGCCTGGGAACTTGACTTTGATCCTCCGCTCATACCGCCCACGCCCGAGGAGCTCGAACAAAGTCGGGCCTCCAGGTCAGAGGATGACACGGACAGATCCTTACAACGCTGCTGGGTGAAATGACTGGGGAACACCTGCAGTGTCAGAAAAAAAAAATCCGTCACTCAGTACTCATTAAATATCAAAAAGTGGATACATAACAGCTTGCAGTTGTAATTTAATTTGTTTTAAGTTTCCATGCCAACATTTTGGCAGGTTGGTGTAACATTTTCAATACAAAAATGTAAGAGAAGGTAAGCCATATACAATATACACAAGAACACGTTCCATGGTAGGCAGGTAAAATAAGCTTTCCGTACCATGTTTTATAAAAGTGCTACGATGCAACCATATAACACTGCCCCTCGCGGGAAATTTGACAAACGTGGCATGGTTGGACGATATTGCGAGGCGGCAAACAAAGGAACCACAGCAATGAGCCTTGCTCTGTGTGTTTGTTAGCATCGATTGTTATTTAATAAGTTTGGGGGAGGAAGGAGTGGGGTAGTAGGGGTGGCTGGAAGCCTTCCCATTACCCTCACGGGAAAACAGCAAAATTAAGTAAATTGCAGCTATGCATAATTTTAAACAAAGTACTCAAATAAATATTTGCATGTTGCGAAAGTGCATGCTGCATATGAAAGGGCTCGGAAAATTGTTGCCTGGCACTCCAGACCTAATATTGCACCAGCACTCAGTTCATCTTTAAACGAACCGACAAGTCAAATTTATGTATTTGCTGTGATAAGTTTGATTAATTCAGCATTAACTCAGTTTTAAATGAAAGCCTAGCCGGCAGCCGACGACATTGTAAGCATTAATTTCAAAAGACGTGGCGTTTTTCCTCGATGTCACGTCCGCCCTTTGCTGATTGGTTCCTTCGAACTGTCAGTTTGCTCATCTTTCGAGCAGATTTCAAGATGGATACGTGACTCACCTTGGCTAGCTGGATGAGTGTGTCCAACACATGTCGACAGACGACAGGGGCAGCTTGCGGATGGATGTGTACGGTGGAGCCTCCACCTCCCGCGCAGGTTACCCCCGCAGGAGCTCCCGACATACCACCTCCCAGGGCTCCGGATGCTGCTGCAGCAGCAGCAGCAGCCGAGTGACGGTCAGCATGCTTCCTACCAGATACCCGTTGGATCTGGAAGATGTTAGTCCGACAGCCCAAGGCCGCATCCATGGACACAGAGAGCCAAGAAAGTTGGCTGGAACTACGAGACTCCACTCTGTTTAGAAGCTCGAGGGAGGAGGAGGAGGAGGAAGAGCAGAGGGAGGCGGCAGCTGAGCCTTTCGCGCCGCAGCCTCCCTGAGAGCTCCTTTTTCCACGAGAATCTTCAAGGCGCGAGGTCTCCACACACACCTCACTCTCACTACTGCGTTGGAGGATGGACAACAGACTGCGGATGACCCAGCCGCGTGTCTGCGAGTGGTAGCAAAGATTCCTGAGCACACGGTGCAGACGGCTGGTGTTGAGCTTGGGTTCATCCACAAACAGCAACACCAGCAGACAGGACAAGGCCTCGTGATCCAGCAGAAAACGGCCGCGCAGGCGCAACAAAGAATCCACACTGGAACTGGATGGTCTGAGGAAATAACATGAAGTGATCAGCATCTAAAGGCACAACGGTTCTTCCATAAATAAAAGATTGTGACGCTTTTACCTGTGGTTCGAGCCGCCACCCATCTGGAATGTGCCTCCTCTCTGCACGGCCAGTCGGGTGTACTGGACTCCACGATTGCTCCCTAAGCGACTGGTGAAGGCTGGCGAGCGCAGGATGGCCGAGAGCGCAGATGTGGAACTGTGACCAAAGAGCCGCTCGTGCATCAGTTGCCTTTGTCGTGCCTCTTGCTCCCGACGCAACGCCGCGGCTTCGGCGGCGATGTCGGGAGGCATGACGGCCAACACGCTGTCCTCCATGTCTTCCAACACACTGCGTCTCAGCTCAGAGGGCAGCGTCTGGATGAAGGTAACTGGGTCCAGGGGAGTATCTCCCTGTGTGGGCTGTTGGGAAACCTCCCTGCGCTGCTGCTCGGCTCGTTGCTGGGCAAGGACCTAAAATAATCAACGGCAAACTTAGTCCGACTTTTTATTCTGTGAAAATGCAAACCGTCTTCTCAGGAGTTCTCACCTCCTCCTGTATGGCAGGCGGCAACGCAGCCAGGAACTCAGGGCTGACCTCCGTAACCCCTGGTCCTGTTAGTACAGGCGCGGTAGAAGAGGGCAGGCTGGTAGCAGCAGCCGTGCGAGATGGTGGTCGTATTCCCAACTGATTTTGAAGCACTTCTCTACGAATGTCCTCAGGAAGCGCTGCCAGGAAAGACGGATCCACACCCTCAGGAAGACTGATTCCTGCAAAGACAAAGGAAAATACCACGACAATGTTAAAACACAACTACGGTGTCATGTCTTGGGAGTTCAATAATTAGCATGTGCGGTGGAGGAAAAGAAAAAAAAAATACAACCACCTGTACCTGCAAGTGGGTCTTCTTCGTCATTGCTAGTGGATGGGAGAGGCTCTTCCTGGATAGCTTGGGATTGGCTGTCGGCGCTGTCACTCCTGATGATTGCTTCACCGGCAGATGAAACTGAAGTGGAGCTAATCAAAAGAAGACCATTTCTTCAGATTTTTTTTTCTCTTTAAATCAATATACAGATGACATATTGACAAACAAAAAGAACCTGACCCAGTCTCCGTAATGGTCTGCCTGTCGGTCAACTCGCTCTCCCCGCTGGCAGACAGATCTTGCGACACAAGGGCAGTCTGAGCAGGGTTGGCAACGGCTTCATCTTGCGTGGCAGAGGCGGGGCTGCTGGTGTCCATTGGTGACCCCTCCAGTCGTGACACACCCACTACTGTTGGTTCTGAGGTCTCAACCATATCCGGGCTTGAGGCTAGGAGGCAGAATTTTTTTTTTTTTTTTTTTTTTTACAAAGAGCTCTACTACTTTCTCCGCCATTGCCTCTCTTACCGATTGTGGGTGCTGGGGACATTTCCATCTGAGATGCTTCTGCTTCACTATTAGGCCTGTCGGCTGCCGCCAAAGGTGGAAGTCGAGCGCCGGCCAGAGCCGCCAATGAGCTGGCATGCGACTCGGCCAACAGCAGGCCAGCCATCGGTTGGTGGACCTGCTGATTGATTGCGGTTTCCAAGGAAACTAGGGCCTGTTCATGCGGGGCTGGCGTAGTGGGCGTGACCTCTCCAGAAGGTGGCGCAGTAAGGAAGCCTTCTGACACCCTCGGTGGGTCTAGAGAAGACACTGCAACTCCTTGAGACTGCTCACCCTCTAAAAGACAAAAATATGGGAAAAATATTATTTTTTACCTCACGAATGAGGGCAAAAAAGGGTCTGAAAATGGCTGAGTGAAATCATTTAACATGGGACAGCACGACGACAATTTATATTCTGATGTGAGAAGATTAGCGTGTGAAAAAAAACATGACTATGGCTACTTTCTGTTGCATGACCTTTGAAACCATTACAAAGAGGTCGCCTGATAACGGGCAGCTCTCATAACTGGAGTCAAAGTCCTTGCGACGACCCAACATGTGACGTTTTGGGGCCCACATGAAATTTCACTGGATGAAATTGAGCACATGCAAACACAAGATGTTAAACAGTCGTACTGAGGAAGGCAGTAGGTTGCATCGTTATCTCCTGAACGGGGTGTACAATCCTGTTCCCCAACAACAACACAACTTACTACCTCACCACAACACAACCAGTTTCAAAAGAATGACATTCAGGTCTTCAGACAGCAGATTTTTCCCCTGCCGGCGATATGGCCGAGATGCTGTGGCGCTGCCCTAAGAAAGACAGTAGACTGTATAGTTATCTCCCAGATCTGGTGTGATCCTAAAACTATACAAACTACTACCTCATCCCAGAGCATGCACTGTCGACTCCTGTGGTTTCTTTCAAAAGAACACACAATACACTTAACGCAAGTCAGTACCTGCTGTGCTTTCTGCACCATTAACTGTCCCCAATCCAGAACCCTACGAGCGAGAAAGCAGAACAAGACACAAAGTGAACGTTTGTCAACGGCAGCTTATCGAGTCATCTCTCGTGTGCGTAATCGAATCATCAGCAAGCCTACCTGCAGGCCCTGCTCCCTGGTCTGCTCAGCTCCGGAGGCCCTCCGCTCATTTTGTTTGGACTCTTCCTCTTCCGCCAGCTGCCGCCTCCGCTTTTCCCTGCGCTCTTCCAACTCCTCGTCTCGCAGACCTTCCAGATGCTGCAGGATGGGCACCTTCACAACTGCAAATAACACATCACAAATTCATCTTGAGCTGGGGTACGGAACATAAAACGTGCTGTTGGTGCTCCTGCATTGAAAGCAGAAAAATAAATCATCCCGAGCTTGACCCAGAAAACTTTGGTGAGAGAACTTTCCGTGCTGCAGCATTCATATCAAGTAAGTGTCACAACTTTGCTCACCTGCGACACAGTCGTGCATGCTTTCCGCATCCAGCACTTTACACTCATCTGTCCATCGAGTTAAGGCGGTAGGAATGCTTGAGAGGGTGCCTAGAAAAACAGAAAACCAACATGTCAAGAATTATAAACTCAACGATATACATCGAAAACAAAAATCATCTCACCAGCTTGACCCCCCGTGCTGCTCTGCTCGTGGAAAAAGTCGTCAAATTCGTCATCGGAGCGAGCAATGATGTGGACGTCCTCGTTTCCGACCAAAAGACGGGCTCGGCCGCGAGACTGGAGAGGTAGCGAGCTGGACAGTTGCAAAATGTCTGCTGCGGCACTGGGTCCCAACAACCTAGATGCGGTGGAAATGTTTAGAAACGGGCAGGCGGCTGTTAGGCGTGCGAGAGTTCAAAGGTCAACAAGGCATCTGACCTCTGCAGGATGAGGGGAGGGTTGGGCTGGCGGTTTCCAGGGTAGTGGACATGGATGGTGTGCCCGCTGTTGGCAGTGAGCTGCCTGAGCGTCCGCTGGCTGCGACCCATGCCTTGCGCCAGACGGCTGCTAGTGCCGGCCACACCTAGGGTGAGGGAACCGTGGTCAGCGTGGCGCACCATCAGTGGGTGGGCGCTAGGGATGTTGCCTGGGGAGGGAGGGATGTCAGCTGATGGAAGAACACAAAACGGAGGTCGACGTTAGGAAAAAGCTTCGCAATATACTTCAGTTTCCCGTCTACGTTCGCGACCGATCGTGGCTGCCGAGTTACAAGTGCCGAAAGCCGACAAGCGCTCTGCTTACCATTGTTGGAGAACATGTTGTCGAACTCGATGATGAGGTCATCATCCCTGTCAAATCGCTCAAAGCGGATATGAGGGGCGGCGTTGATGTCAGGGAAATCCTCATCCAACTCCATCTCTGAACCTTCGTCGTCATCATCCTCATCTCCTTCCTCGTCATCCTTAAGGGCAAGTGAGAGTCATGAATTTGGACGAGCGACACCACTTGATGCGACATCTTATTAAAAAGTGTATTAATCCAAACCGGGTCCTCCTCCTCGTCTTCCTCCTCCTCCTCTTCCTCATCCTGGCTGTCGTCATCATCGTTGCTGCCACTGGAGTCTTCCTCTTGCGTGTGTTCCTCATCCTCTGGTTCCAGGATATTCATGGAGTCTAATCATAAGAGGGCAATTTTAAAAGACGTACAGCTTACAAAACTTCAAACTGTGTTCTCCCCCCACACTCACCTTCTCGGTTTGCCTGAAGAGTAGATGTCTGGCTAATATTGGAGGGGGCCTCTTCCATCAGCACATCCTCTTGTGATTCATCCTCAGCACTTCGCCCGACTGACGGGAAAATGAAAAAGGTCAGAAATGTCGCTGCACAAATAAACGCAGACCTCCAATTAAGGCTTACCTATGATTGCGCTACTGACGGTACCGCCGTCTCTCTCAAGTAGCTCATCAATCAGATCCACCAACTCATTCTCCACCTTCACGCACATGTAAATATTGTCACACTTACACGTATTGAAACAGCAACAAATACTAATCAAAAATGCTAATCACCTGCATAGCCTGAGTGCTGAGAACCTCCGGTTGACCAGCAATGACCACCGTGTCTCCCTCCGTTTCTCCATCCATCAAGTCGCTGTCCGCTCCCTGCACTCTGTGGTTGCCCTCCACTGGCTCGGCTTCACCAGATTCTCCTGTAACAGATCCCAGAGATCGCTAAGTTGCTCCTTCCAGACACTGGAGAGCATCCGGTGTACCATGTCGAACGCGGATACCTTGATCTTGAGTGTTGCTGTTGCTATCCCTCGCAGCGCCCGTTGTGTCATTTTCGGTTTTGTTCTTGTTGGAACATCCTTTGCTCCCAAACAAACTGCTGGGCTGATTAACAATGCGGGACAGAGTCTCCAGAGGCTTAAGGGCAGCATTCACCGTGTTGGCCATGTTGGGGCTAAACCAATCAAATGTGAATTAGTTGTCATCGCTTCACCATACTTTACCGGACACAAAAATACACAAAAGCTAATTTGCTCTTAAAACACAGTTGTGCTATCTGAAATTGGATTTATGAGCCATTTTTTTCAATCTTGCTACAGCACACAATGTATATCTGCTCTTAAGAGAATCCATACCCTCGGATGGTGAATGAGATTATTCCTGATTTCATACCTGGACAAATCCAAGCTGTGCGGCACACGAGCCAAGTCGCTGACCAGTCCTTTCTTGAGAAATAGCCGTATGATATTATTCATGCCATTATGTTGCGTCTTGGCTGCTGCTGTGCTATAGAAACTGGACGTGGAGGGACACGACTCCATGATGGTGCTGATGATGCACATCACTGCCTGAAGCCTGGAGGACACAGAGGAACATTGGAACTTTGCAACACCAATCAACGGCCATCAGAGTGCATTTACAAACGTCGCTTACCTCGCATGTTTCTCAGCACCTTCGGTCATTCCTAAAGCTCGACTGAGGGCAGCTTTCACCTCGTTAACCAGAGCAGCCTGGGCATCGGTGCCGGTGCCAGCGGCGGCTAGGCTGGCAAGGAAAAGACGGGCCAAGGCAGGGGTGTCCTTGTCCTCGGAATTTTGGGTGTGAGGCAGCAAGTGGTCGAGCACAAAAGCGAGCACACTGCAATCCTGTCGGGACGGACATGTAACAAGTGAAGGGGGGAAACTTGTACTGAAAGGGGAGACGCCAACTAAGCGTCCATCAAGCAGAAGTTGTTACCCACCTCCTTAATAAGCTCAGATTGTCCTGCAGTGTAGCAGTAAGAGGCAATTAGTGTGGCAATGCCAACATAGGAGCGCACCAGTTCAGCCAGCAGTCTCAGGATGGTGGAGGTAGGCATGAGAGGTTTGCTCGCCTTTACCTTTGCCGCCTTAGCCTCCTCTGAGCTGCTACTCTTATCACCCTCCTGCTCTTTCTTTCCCTCACGCATCTCCTCGGGAGTGGAGGCTAAGGATGTTCATGCAGTGTACATCAGTTGAGTGACAACATCTCAACTTGTCATTTTTTTTTTTTTTTAAAAGGCTACTTTGTGAGACAACTAAAATCAATTTGTTTTCACCTTCTCCTTGTGGCGTGCCAGACTGGGATGACTCTGCCACCGCTCCATCCGCAGCAAAAACTTGAGACTAGGGAGAAGGCAGCCATTATTATCTGTTTTAACCACACCTTCTGAAATGTTACTGTTCGTCGCTAAAGCTCACATTGATATGGAATGCGGACTGGGAGTCAAAGTCACTGCCTTGTCGAGTGAGACGGTACTGTTGGTAAACATCGTCGCCGACGTCCTGCAATATCTGGCACAGGTCTTGGCTGCCAGGAACAGCTGAGACACGTTCTTCTGGGCGTTCAGCTATAACCAAAAAAAAAACATTGTGTTGTAATAATTTAAAGTGTGAAGCTATGAGGGAGAGGTTTGCCTTCAAATAATTTGAATTGCTCGAGAGCCAACGAAAATATCCTACGTTCTTCAGGAGCATGGTATGCAGCCAAGGCGTTGAGCATGTCGTATATGACCTCCTTGATGGTGTCAGGAATGGTAGGTAGGGGTGACAATTTCAGCGGAGTGGTTTTCACCAGCTGCACGGCATTTGGCCCCTTTATACGAAGATTTTCAAACTCGTCGTCGGAGGCTGCGGGAAGACGGGTAACAAAACGGAATGAATGCAAGTCGGAAAAACTAACGGCTAAAAATGGTGAGCCGCTCACCTGTGCCAGCTCCGCGGGGTGCGGGCAGAGCGATGCGGACGCAATTGCTGGCGGTTTCGGCAAAACATTCCGGATCACGGCACGCGGCAGGGCCCAGCACACGCAAGATATAATTGATTTCCCTTGAGCCAAGGCTGCCGGACACCACCCCTGAGGTGGTGCTGCCTGCTCCGCTGGTCACTGCAGATCTCACCACCTGGAGCAACAGATGAACTCTTTCAGCATACATTTACAAATTTTGTTATAAAAAAACAGAAGGGCATCAAAACCTTTTCCATAGTATGCCGAAGAGTAGCTGGATCTTCGATGATGTGTCTGAAGAGCAGCGTGACAAGAGGTGTGAAGCCATTGAACCCGGAGGTCTGCGTCAGTCCAAGAATCATTCGAGTGCTCTTGAGCTCGGCGAACATCATGGCGTAGTGGTGATTTCGCGTCAAACGCAAACAGAGACGCAGCGTGGCGTGCAGGGTGTCTGGGTCCACCGGGACGCTAATCATGCTGACGCAAGCGCGGATAAGAACGGTGGTCATGTCGTCACTCAGGCCTACGACAGTCGAGCCTTGCAAAGAGTCCGGCTCCTGGGAAGGCGCCGCCGAGCCAGAGGTCGCCTCCTTGGGATGGCTGGAAACATCCTTGGGGATACTCATTTCCACTGCTGCCCCGGCGTCAAGATAGGTCTGAGTTTCTTCCACTTTGCACCGGTCTCCCTCTTCTTTCTCAGGGTCTGTTACGCAGCCCGCCTTGGCCGCTTTGGGCAAGCGTGGAAGTCTCTGAACAGTCAACATCACTGGCCTCCGGTTGCCAGTCTCTTCATTTACCTACACCAACAGCGACTCTCGTTAGATTACAAAGGAGTCCGTAAAGAAAGTTCAAAAGGTCATGTCCAGGTTTCGCACAAATACCTGCACCATGTTGTTAAACTGAACCGTGTATCGTCTGCGTCCGGCTGTGAAGCGAACGTTCGTTTCTCCGGCCCTCCACGCAGAGTCAATAGTGCTGTTGTTGGAAGCGCTGTAACTGCACCAACGGCCTGAGCGGTCATCAAACCATCTCCAGTTGTTCCCATTCGGCTGAAGATACTGAAGAGAGCCCAAGAACAGCATTGTAGTAGTACACAACCCAACACGACACATATAGCTCGCAGATATTTTACCTTGTTCATTTGCGATCTGCGTAGTGAAGATACTGCCATTTTCTCATAAAAGTCAATAATCAGCAAGACTGGTGTGATCCACCTACAGGAACATGAGCAAGATTCAGCATGTGCGTGTTCAGAATTGAAGATGTAACATTCAGTTATGCGGCTATTCTTCAGGTCAGAGGCCATTTCGAGCTGACGCAAACTCACTTTGGTGTCTGAATGTCTTTCTGTTCTTTTGCCGCCTGCAGACATGGCTGGACCACCTCGAGAAGCTTAATCAGCAAATCGAGAATGCCACTCTTTTCTACTACTGTGGTACACATGAGCTTCAGTTCCTTTAGAGAAGGGGGGGAAATAAATGATGATTGCCTGGGCTAAAGTTACTGTCCTGCTATAAAAAAATATCTGTTACCTCAAATAACAACGTGAGCAGCAGAATTCGAGTGGCCAGCTTTGATGCCTGGGGCAGTGTGGCCATTTGTTTAGTCCATTCGGACACAGTCTTTGTGTCACTTGTAGTCAGAGGCACAGCCGCCTTGATCAACACATCCGCCGCATCCCACACCTAAAAATAAAATGGTCAGAGGGTGGAGCCGTGCAAGACGCGTATGACACCCTGAAGATTAAAACGACTGACCTGATCGACGACCTGGCCAAGGATGAGGTCCCTGTACTCGGGGCCACTCCTCTTGATGGCTGTCATCAGCAGGTCACAGAGTCTGTAGACCGTGTCGGGCAGCTCATCCAACAGGTGGAAGCAGCCGGGGAGCATCGAGTCTGTGAAGGTGTGCAGCTCCTGCGGGTCCAGGGGTTCGGCCTCCATGAAGCGCTCCAGGCAGCGGGCCTCCTCCTCCTCTGCTCGCTCCCTGGCTCTCCTGTCGTCCTCCTCGCGCCGACGTGCCGCTTCCTAAAAGGTCATTTTATCAGCAACTCATCTCTTCATTCATGACCTTCAATTCCTCTGTCAGGTATTGAATACAATTTGAACAGTGAGAAAGGCACACCTCAGGGGAGTCGGAACGTTGCTCCATGCTGACCTCCTGGCCAAGTGACATAGCAATCGCTCTCATCATTTGGTCCTCTTCAGACATGGAAAGATCCTAGACAGACGACGATCGAGATTGTCAGTGGCCTTAGTTTGCGTGCCGATTATTTCAAAGGTGCATGCTATTTGTGATTTAAGCTTACCCTTACTGCTCCCCCAAGGTGAGGAGGAGGGTGAGTAAGAAGATATTCTGTGGCTTGCTCCATGGTACTAGTGTTCAATAGTGCCTCCATGGCATGCTCTCTTGAGAACCCCATATCTATCAGCTGAAATGGAAAACATGACTTTTACTTTCGGACATGGAAAAAAAACTAATGCTCACAAATACATAGGGAGCCGAAATGTAGCAAATGGCGTGAAAACCATGTTTTCAAAAATCAATTCTGACAGACCTGTGTAAGCTGTGCCTGGTTGACCTGGGGGTCACGTCTTGGTGTGGAATTAGTCGACTCCTCGGCCGATCCCACAGCTGGCACTCCAGCACTTGGTGCCGTGGATGCTGGTGTCTCTCCGCTGGTTGCAGGTACACCCGGTGCTCCACTTTGTCCCAGAGAAGAAGAAGGAGCCCCCTCGTCATCTGGACGTACTGTGCCCTCTCTCTCCTTGGCCAAGCGCTCCTGGATAACCGGCTCCCCCCGCAGGATGTGGCAAAGGATGGCCAGCATAGATTCAGCCATCCTGCCTCCATAAACTTTCAGCGGCTTCCTGTTCCACAGGCTGCGGATGCAGGTGAATGCAGCCTAAAAAAGGGGGAGTTAACATTTGTTATTAACATCTTGGATCTGACCAGATTGATAATTTAACACTTTACATGTTTAGTTAAAATCTAATTGTAGTGGATTGCAAGATGTGGATGATGATGGTTAAAATTAGACTTCTTTGCCTCATACAGTTAAAGGAGACTTACCTTCTGGGTAACTATGAGGAACCGAAGAGCACTGAATTGGGGTGTGGTTGGGGTGACCCCAGGCATCTTTGCTGGCAGGGAATGTGGAGAGTCCAGCACAGTGCTGGGATTGACCATCTTCTCCACCAGCATCAACCACGCATCCAGGAACTCTCCTGTCCCATCTGGTAACTCTGTATGCTCCAGACCATCTGACACGGGAACTTTTCCACCCATTGACAGGGCCCAATTGAAAGTCCTACAAATAAATGGCAAGCCAACCGTTGAAATTCAGGTCATACATGATAGCATCAATACAAGTTTGTGAGTATGTGAGCTATTTGCTCAATAACTTACTCAAACAAGGCGTCATGTCCACCAGAGCAGAAAAACTTCTGCAGCATGAGGTGGTACGGATACTTCCTCTCATCAAACAACATGGGGGAGGTGAAGCCAACAGAGCAGATGAAGAAAGTCAGTCTGTGAGAAGCAGAGCATAAGAACATGAGCACCTTGTTTGCTACGCGACATCATTTGCGCACAAAAGTCACACCTGAAGCGAGGGGTGGGTGTGTAGGGTGGGGGCTGCCAACTCAGACCCTTGGTGAGGAGCTTTGTAAGAGCCGAAGCGGTGGCTCGGGCGGCGGGCGTGGGCGTCGTGCCTGTGCTTGTGGCGTGATGGGAGCGCCGTTGACGCACCGGGGAGCCGACACACAACTTCACCAGCAGGCCAAAAAGCTCGGCGAGTGCCCTTCCGAGACGAGATGACGCTGAAGATAGGAAAGACGGCAGTGAAACGTTACATACAGGTCTTATTGCAGTTAGACTCAAACTGTTGAGAAGGTTTCGATCCTAATCTTGATGTGGGCTATCAAAATAAACTCACCTGAGAGGAGGGGTTTTATTTGTTTAATGCGTGTGGCCATCGCTGGAGTGAGCTTAGACTTGGCCTTCGGGTCTGTTGACGTGGGCTCGTCTGTCTCCATGGGAGCCAAGCTATCGCCATCTAAACCCATGCCTTCCAATAGCCCGCCGCTACCAGATGGCTCCACCGCCTCGGATTCTACTGATACAACAAACGTGTTTAAGATACACAAGAATTCGAGCTGAATCAAATCACAAACTTACCCGCTTTCCTGGAGCCAGGGGTGGTGCTCGTTGCAGCACTATTGGAGGGTTTCTCCTCTTTGGGTAAGAGTTTCTGCATGTCCGCTTGGCCAAACTCACAGCCTGGAGGCAGACTGTTCAAGACAAAAAGAAGTTAGGAGGCTAATAGTGGGCCAAGGTGATAACAATAAGGAGATCATCAATTGTGTTTATACCTGTTGGGCGTACAAAGGGAGAGCAAAACAGTACTCTCCCATACCAGCGAACAGTAGAGCTGACTCAGCTTGTTGAGAACAGTCAAACCCAACTGAGATCCCCACTGATTGACTGAGATTGCCCTGATCTCACTCTGTTGAAAGATAAGACGTTCAGCCAATTTGACAAAATCAAAACGTAATCACTCGCGTCAGTTTGCTATTGAAATTGACACAGAGGAAGGAGCACTGTACTGAGGAGCTTGGTAAACATCACAGAGGGGATTAGATCCTGACTATTTACCTGTCCCACTCGACAGGTGTGGACAAACATGAGGATGTAGGCGTGCGCGGCAGTCAGCGCGTGGAGCAGCGGCGTGGCACGAGCCGACAAAGTGGCATCGGCGACGTGGCCGGCATTAGCCAGCTCCCTCAGAAGAACAGATCCCCCGGGAACCTCAATTGGCCGATGAAGGGGCTCCAGGGACGAGAGAATAGTGTCCAGCTGGCACAATCCCTCTTGAAGTACTTTGGGCTCATGCGAGAGAGTCTTCAGCAATATGACAAAAGTACATGACAATAATCATTTTAGTCAATCGTTGAATGCTGCTTTGAAATAAGCGAAATTCAACTCACCAAAATGGACTTGCACACTCCAGCAACAGCTTGGCAGGCTGCTGAGGTGGGAAAATCTATGGGCAGGTTGGGCAAGCCCAGAATAGAGACCAGTGGGAGGAGCCCCTTCTGGTTCACAAACTCCTGACAGTGGTCATCTGTCGTATTGTTGCTGAGGATGGATTCCACAAACTTCATCTAGAAAATAGCCACAGCTCACGTCAGTTATGGTTTTGCGAGAGTTAAAAGGCTCTGACAAAAGACTCAACACTTACCACGTTCAAAATGTAATCCATTAAAGGAATAGGAATCCGCTCCTCGGTTCCCACCACCCTGAAACAAGGTGAGCGTTAAAACAAGGAAGCAGGAAGTACAGAGTGAATTTTAAACCATTCATTCATTCATTCAAAATGAAGAATATCAAAAGTGTCGCTGCATTGTGATATATCAACCCAGTGTCATATAGTTCAAGTGGCACTGACTGTCTGTTGCTCTCTGCCTCCCCCTGCTGCTGGCTAAATGTGTGGAGGGCCTCCTCTTCCTCTTCATCCTCACTTGAAGCTTCTTCGGCAGCATGGCTGGAGCGTGCCGGCGGCACGGCCGCGGTTCCGTCGGCTTTCTGGATAGACGGTTTCTGGCACACATACTCGGGAGCTCGGCCCAAATTGCATATCTCCTCCAATAACTACGACAGCAAGACCACTTGGTTAGAACGCATCGTCGCTTTGATTTTAACAAAGCGGACCGCTTCAAAACTACCTTAATGATTGCGGTGGTGGCATCTGTCTTCAACGTTGGTTGGTGTCTCATTAACTCATCGACAGCACTTCCTAAATTTGATGCAGTGTCCCCTGTGGAGGGAAGGAGACAAAGAATACCGCTCAAGGGGCCGCAAAGGAAGGTCACCGCAGGACAACTCACCCAAAGGGTCTGAGCTGCGTCGCCGTCGCATGGCAGGTAGGTAGTCGGGGGACAAGAGCACTTTGAAGAGGCGCTCAAAGGGCTGACACCGCACAAAGGAAAGGAGGCCTCGGGCATTCAGGCACAAGGCACTGAACACATTAGGGAGAGATCCCAAGACCTCACGTGTCGCAGGAACCTAAAATCAAGTGAAGGTTCGGAATACACATCAACAGGTCGTCACTTTACTAAACATCCCGCAGATACTTTACGTTGGCTACAGCCAAACCCAGCTGACAACAAAGATGTTTTTTTTTTTTTTTTCCTTTAAATGTCAGAAAGTTAGTTGACAAAACATACATCTTTGATGAGAAGTGCATGAAGCATAACATCAGTGAGGCCATTGTCCTGCAGAGAGGAAAGCAGAGATGGCTCCTGGAACACAAACACCGTCACAACCTCGGTTGCTACACCAGCCAAAAAAAACAGGAGAAAAAAAAAACACAGCGTTATTATTGTTTGAAATCACAAACAGCAGTAAAATGACAACAATGTGCTGTACAGGAGATTCTAAAATTCTTTCATAATAAAATACTTTCTGAAGTGCACAAAAGGATCTCACCAAGAAGGAACAGCGAGGGTCCATAATATTCTGCGTTACTGATGATGTGCTTGAGTGAGGTAGGCAAGGATCCATCCATGACTTAAGAGAAAAAAAATAAAACGTGACCAGGAAATCAGCAGCAAAGTGTGTGTTCAATAGTCTGAGGCAGAGCTCTTGACTAGCTCCATCTGTGCAACTCACCATGGCGGATGCCATCAGAGAAGGCAGGGTCTTGGATGGCTTTCTTCAGGAAATTTAGCATCGACTTTAAGAGAGCTGCCCTTTGGGGGATACACTGCATGCCTGCACAAAAGGTCACGCAAACTATTTCAAACACGTGTACATTGTGTGACCAATGCGGCGCGCACACGCGTCTACCTGCACGTGGCGTGTTTGCAGCGCTACTCGGCGGTGCGCTCGGCTCCACTTCCGGTCTGGAAGCAGAAGACGATGGCCCGGGGCTGCTTTCCATGGCAACCTCAGACGCTGTTTTGTATCATCATGACATCTTAGCACGTGATATCGAATGCCGTCGATATTTCGAAAAGAGATTCATTTCAGCCCACTTACTCTCCATGTCTGTGTCCATGTCTTCAGACTCGACAGTGGGCCTTGGCCTTCGGATCTTTGGCTTAATGACGAATGGGCACTCTTTCCTTGATAGGTCCACCTCATGCTACGTACGTGTAGAAAAACCCGGAGACGGAACGGTTAAGTATGAACATTTACGCTTCAACGATTCGACGTGTCAAAGCGGGAAGGACCTCGAGCCTGCAGATGAAAATAGAAAGGCCGCTGTGTGACTGGAAGGCAGCCATGTCAAGGTTGGTGATGAGGTCCACGACCCGAACCGCTCTTGTTACAAAAGTGATCTGGTCCTGCTCGTCTCCCAGAAATTTGATCACCTGCAGAGGGACATCGTGATGTCAAAAAAAAGGGACCTATCTTGATGAGACAGGGAAGTACGGTATACCTTTAAGAGGGCTTCCATCATTCCACAAGAGACAAGGGCTTCACCCCCAGCATCATAGCTGGCCAAATGATAGAGGAAAGAAAAGAGTGCAGTGGCAAACTGATGCGGGTATGGTTCCATCAGAGGATCTGGAAAGAAGCGGTTCAAGAGAAAAACTCCTTAGTATTAAGTGTCAAGCAAATCGGACGCCAAAAGGACACTCACCAATCATCGCCTGTATACAGTTGCGCACCAACACGGGCAAGAAGCCATGATAGGAGGCGGTGCCGGTGCAGTCAATGATGTTGGAAAGCTTGGGCGTTCTCTCCAAATGGACAATGGAGGTTAAAGTGCGCAGAGATGCAGCCTTGATATCCTGAAGTGCCAAGAAAGGAAGAGGGTGGCTTTCAAACTTGGCCTCAATTTAATTCCTGCAAGTCTTGGCAGAGGGGTCACGAGGACAATTTTGCCCGAGCTGACTAACGGGGTGGGGTATTTCAACACGACATTTTTATTGCTTTGATTTGCAAGCAAAAATTCTGTGATTGTCCTGCTACTATTTCACGCTTGGTACGAGTGAACTCAATTCAACTCACTTTGCAACAAGGTGCAGTTTTGCACAAGCTGAACCAAAAAAAAAAAAGAGGGTCCTATGTGTTGAATGTGTCTGACATTTCGAATTGACTCTCAAACAAAATCACATCTTGCGTCTTAAAGAAACTAAATAAAACCCAACTTCTCCTTCGTTTGCCATCTTTAAGCTTACACAATGCTAAAAGCCATTGAAGAGCAACCAGACAACATCTCTGCGGCCATGTAGAACGCTTTAAGCAACAGATACTTGACCACAAAGAGTGTAGCAACACATGTAGTGAACAACTGCGCCGTACCGAGTCACAAAGACATTCGTCACTTACCACAAGCTGCTTGTCTGTAATCTGTAAGACATCCACCAGCTCCTCTATCAAGCCGTTATACAGGATGCTATTGGTGGACTCGCCAAGCGCATTTGAATAAACTGTAAAAAAAAAAAAAAAGGGAGCTTTTAGGAATGGAGGCACGTCCCGTGGACACAGTTGCTCATCATCTGAAGCCATTCGTTTCAACCCACCCAGTATGGAGATGGCATGCAGTCTGGCCTGCACGGCCTGCAGCCTCTTTTTGTGATTCGAAAAGCCGTGAGCCAGACGAATGTGTGTGAAGAGCAATGTCTGCTTGTCTTTCGGGATGTTGTACAAGCCTGTGAGCGACTGCATGATCTCAGATGGACTGTCTGAAATCTGAAAGGGAGGAGGGAAAAAGTACACCGTGAAAAAAAAAAATAAAACTCCTGTGTTGATCCTGTAATTGAATCAGTGCATACCTTGTCAAGTTGCTCAATGTGAATATAGTGTAGAGTGTTGCTGCTTGTCTGCAGGAGAAACGCATTTAACATTTAAAGCCGCCTCTGACTTTTCTTCAATTATATTGATCGAGCTTTACCTTCCGCTCCACTTTGACCTCTGGAGCTGGTTCAGCATAAAACTCAAAGTGCAGTGTGGTGGCACTGGGAGGGTACTTCTGGTCAGGCACAAGTAGCAGGCAGTCGGGGTGGGACAAACAAAATATATTTGATTGATTGAGGCAAAATCCTAACACGGCATTACCAAATGGGTCAATAAAGACACTCCTACCGTCATAAGAAGATCCCTGCAGCATTCAGCTAGGCCAAAGCCATTTTCCTTTCCTCCCCAGCTCTGTACAAGAGCCAAAAGAGACAAAACAATCTAGCTTTTTCCGTTCAAGGGACATCTGAGATCATCGTATCGAGAAAAAAAAAAAAAAAAGAAACATTAACGTTTGCTCAACCTCAGCCAGATGTTGCAGGCGTGCCAAGAGAGGTGTTCTTTTGTCAGATCCTAGTCTTGTGATGTAGTTGGAACGCTTGCTGAAGACGTAGAGCAGGTTCAGCACAGACAGGACCACTTGCATGTCACATGACGCCAGCAGGGTTGTTAAGTGCTGCAAAGGAGGAACAGATGGTCAAATATGCTATATGAGGCCAAAAAATACTTCATTATGAGTTAGATAGAACCTACCTCTATGGAGCTGTAAAGGTGCCTGGAGAAGCTGTACTCAATGAGCAACGCTGTAAAGTTGAGCACTGCCAAAAGCAGCGCTTTGAGCTGGCTGTTGTCGGGCCGGTCACACACCAGCAGCCATGACATATTCTCCAGTGTCTGGCCCGCATCGCACAGAATGCCATCGAAGCGGTCCAGCAGATCCACCCAGTGGTACAACTCGCACTAACGGCCAAAGACAAGAAAGACTTTTTGATTCCAGTAAGGTTGTCAAAATCATATAATATGGACACACACTATGACATTCCTGGAATGAAACTCTTCAATTGTTTTTTTCCCCCCCCATTCTAAAGAAATTACCTTGCCAATATTCCAGGTCTTGATGTGCTGTAGTTCAACAAGCAGTTGGTCATCACTGCATGCTTTCAACTTCTCGATAAGTATCCGGCAGTCAGCGGGCTGCAGGTTCAAAGGGACACAGTGTTCAAGATGGAGCAATGGAATGCACCAATCACTTTTGTTTCAACATTCACATCCTAAGTTAAAAGTCTAAAATTAGGTCCTGACAGTGCGGACATCTCAATTGGAGTCAGCACCAGGATTACTACAAATTATCATGCAGAAAATGATCACGTGTACTCACAGCTTCCGTGGGGGTTTTCTTTAACTTGCTTCTGTCCACCTTCATGATTGGTGATCTATTAGAAGCTCCTGTCGAAAAACATGCATATTAATAACCATGTTTTTCAGATACACAACTACTGGTTTTCACACCGATTTATTTACGCAATCAAGAAACAGTGAATGTGATTTGAAGGTATACGTACAGATGATTTGGAAACGGCCGCTTAACGGCATGTTTGAGTCACTTCACCTAGAAGAGGATGACAAAAAGCAAACATTTAGCTGCAAATTTGAAGTGTACACAATTGCTGTACTGTTTTATTGTGTGCATCTAGAACAGACTTGTTTGAAAAACTAATTTGTAAACCAAGCCAAGATGTTTATAAATCACTCAAACGGCATGGACAGTGATGAGAAGACAAAATGTGTGATCTCGCAACGCAGAAAAATGTGTTTTAAATGAGAAGTTTGTCGGGTGACTGTTGGGAGTCATCACAAAGCAAACTTACAGAAAGCGCATTGGCCGGTGACTAGCTAGGAAAAATACTGAACGGCGACGGGTAAAACAGACGCCGGACGTCGCCTCAGACTGGCCTCGGAGCTCCGATCGCGTTTATTGTAATGTACAATTATATGTTTGTATGCCCTTAAGTGGCGTGACCACCGCAATTCCAAACACTCAACGCCGACAGCTTAAAGTTGGGGGCTAGGTGGCTACCTAGCTAAGTCAGTAGCATGCTAACACCCGCTCGGTGTTAAATGTTGACAATTCGCGAACGTATACGCCGGGAATCGTGTTACACAAACATCCGGCACGACGAAACATACTTGATTGAGGTCGAGTCCACACTCAAGGCGCGAGCAATAAATACAAGCGCACGGCACGGGACGGCAACATTGGCTGCGTGCGGGAGTTGTTGTTAGCCCGTTTCGCTTTCAAGTGTGTCAAGAAAGAGACGCACTTCAAAGCGGTCAACTAGCCCGAGACTGCGTACAATTTGGCCGAATCACACGAAAAACGAGCGTGTGCTGAGCCTGGGAACAACCTTCGGCCTAAACGTGTCTTGGGAGCATCCGAGTCGCAGCTGTCAATCCACAACTAGGAGAGCCAGCAGAGTATCTTGACCTGACGCTTTCCAAATTTAGGTCGGGGCTGCGTAGGCCGAAGGGGGGGAAAAAAAGCCCGCAGTTCCTTCCCAGATGCCTTCTCGACTCGCGGAGACAAGGGCGCTCGACAATGGCATGCGGGGAAAGTCGGGGGGGAAAAAGGTGCGACGGGCGTTTTGCGACGACTGGTTCCGTTTTCTTACCCTCCTGACTCATCACCGGACAGCCGTAGCACGCGCTAGCTAGCAAGCTAACAGCTAGCGAGCAGCAACGCATAGAGCAACTCGCTGAATCATTGTCGTCACACTCACTCACAGGCACACACACACACTTGCGCTTCTCACTTGGTTTTCGGCAGAAAAAAACACACAAAAAAAAAACACGGGCGACACCAACGAGATCGGGCTCGGCAAAAAAAACGTGATCGTTCTTTTTTTTTTTCCTGCTTCTCAAACCAAGAGTGACGTTGCTCGCGCGTGAACATAGCACATAGGCATTGGCGTGCGGCGAGTGTGCAAAAAGTGAGCAATGACAAGGCTCCGATTAGACAACACACACCATTCGGACTCCTCAGAAGGAATTGGCTCGATTGAAGTTGAAGTACTAAATGCAGAGCGTGACTTGTTGGAAATGCCACTAATCTGTGACAGCCTCCACCCAAAAAAAAAAATAAAAATAATAAAAAACCTTCATAAAAACCATATAACGTAGTAACAACAAATACAATGTCAATAATAAAAAACACTTGGCCACCGCAGGGCAGTATATGTGGACACAAAAACGAGTTTCACAACTAAAATATACTCAGAGTGACATTGCATTTATAGCAGTGCTTGTATCATATTGTGAATCTTAGTGAGCAAAAATGACACAGTACCATAATGCCCAAATACCGCTACAAATATCTAAACAAAGCTGACATACCACAAAAATAATACTGGTTAAATCACTTATCAAAGGTCGATCTGCTGTTACATGTTGGGATGTCGAATGTTAAATTGTCAAAGTTTATGCTGGCATAATCAACAAATATTTTAGTGCCTTACGACTTTTATACACTAATGTTTGCAAAGAAAATGATCTAGTGTATAAAAATGTTTCACGATAAATTGTACTAAGTGTGTATTTGTAGGGATCATGAAAAGCCAGTAAAAACCAAAATAATTTAAAAAAAATATGAATCTTTACAAAAAAATCCGCTGTAATCGCCAAATGAGTTTCATTTCAGAGCCTCATCCTCGGTGTGCAGCGGAAACAAAATTAGAAAGGGGGAGGCTGATGTTACTCGGCACACACATTTTTGTGGAAGACACATCAACAAGGATCAAATCCATTGTGCGGCAGATCGTTTGAATGGCACACGTACGCCGGCAGCGACGTCGCCGTGGAGACTTCGACAGCACAAGAAAATCATTGATGTGAACAGCGTTGTCATTTCATAAATTGTGAGCGCCGTTCTGCATTTGAGAATATTTGTGTTCAGACAAAGGCGTGTCGGAAAAGGAAAGAAATCACTTTCCATTTGATTTTTGCTCCAATTGCATTTGATCTCGCTGCCGCAAACCTTTGTGTGCTGAGTAACAAGACGGCTCGAGCCATTTTTTTTTCGTCCGTTCAGTTTTGCCGCGAACGGGGCAAGCAGAAAAGCCGTATGCCGATCACCGGTGAAACCAGACGCACATTCCGGACATGGTGCAAGTGGACGCATTGTCCCAATTAATCAGCAAGTCAAACAAAGGAGCGGCACGCTTAATTTTTTTCTTTGAGTCACAATGGACACCCTGCTACTCTGCGGTGGACTAAATGCCGACCACGACGTTAAGTTATCTGAAAAATTGACGTTTTGAACTGACATCTTGCCACATATTTGTTTCAATATCTGACAAGTTAGGAGCACAGGATGAAGCGGTACATACCAGAACTTCTTTGGTTCAATAGCTCCGGCACTCGGTTCACTGGCATGCTTCGCGGCTTGTCTCAGTGTCTAGAAAGATTTTTTCAGGGGGAAAATGACAGGAAAGGACAATTAGCAATCTTTTACTTCTGTTGATCGTAACAGACAACAAAAAAAAGAAGAGAATTGTTATCTTGCATGTTGGCAAGTTCCCCAACACACGATCAAAGAGGTTTTGTTTTTAATGTTTGTAACAAGAAACAGGAAATCTGTTATTTCCCCAAAACAAAAAAACAAAAAATTGATATCCTAAAAATTCCTTCCAATTTAAACGCAGACGTGGCTTCTGGAATGTTTGACAGCAGAAGTAAACTGGACACGAGCCACGTTGTATGTAGC
Organism: Syngnathus scovelli; assembly: GCF_024217435.2. NCBI lineage: Eukaryota > Metazoa > Chordata > Actinopteri > Syngnathiformes > Syngnathidae > Syngnathus > Syngnathus scovelli. The sequence continues at coordinate 3,401,461 of NC_090848.1, forward strand.
ATCATGCTAGCAGACGGCTGGCTGGCCGTCGGTGCCGATGAGACTGGTGGCGCGACCCGCCGGAGAACAATCGAGGAAACAATTCAAAAGCTTCCAGCTTCATTGGAAAAGTACACATTTGTAATTAATTGCAGTTTTGTTGTGCTCTTAATTTTATTTGATGTTGAACAGCCAAAAATAGCTTTGTTTTTCTACAAAATGCTGCCGATATAATTTCATTTTGGTATGGCTTTTTTTGTTCAACCTCCTTCCAAAAGGAATGACTTGAAAAGAAGTGACAAAATATCAAACGATAACTATTCAGTAAGACTAAAATTAGGTTGAACTAGTGTATGTAGGCTCCATTAAATAAACAAACGTGTACTTTTTCGTTGATGTGCAGTTGTGTAACTTAGGACATTTTGTGATTTTTTTTTTTACGTGCGCTTCTGTTACTAAACTGAAATGTATGTACTTTTTAAGTGTTTATTTAGTCATGTTTAATTTATTTCAAGCTATTTTTTTTGTCCTTTAAATTCCCGACTTGTGTCATGCTATGTAGTCAGCTGCAAGGGGTGGTTTGTATATTGCCGATATGTAATTTTTTTTAAATAAATTATAAAATAAAAACAAAGGAGTTGGCAGAACGCTTTTATTTTGAAATTTATTTGGAAATATTGGCGACCTTATGGAAATTTGACAGAGCTCAGCACACGAATACGCAGCGCAGCTGGTGCAGACTCCAATGCTTTCTTTCTCTTGCGTAAGGACGCATTGCATCCGCAACGCATCTGTTCTGCGTGAGTTTTGCGTTAAAACAACATTTGAACACCTTCGTGTCAGTGTCATCACTGGCGCCTGACTATGAGAACAATCGGTGACCAAGTCAAATCATACTGGCGCACTCAAGGGATTTGCGGTGGAATCAAATTCACCCCACAGGGCGAGCCATTATTTTCTCCCTACGTTCTTATTGCAATCTGTATAAAGACACGCCGTATCAGAGCTTTCATTAAAGCACACTTTGATTGTTCTAACATACGTAAAACGGATGTAATATTATTTCTTCAGGTCATCAAAGAGTGAAACACAATATTATGGCTTGGTTATAAGAATATATCCTAACACGACGCAGTTAGCTTTTTAAATATTCCACAAGCGTAGCCGTCTTTACATGGTGTCTTCACGGTTCGTTCAAGCTAATGCCTGTCACCTCGGCACCAGTTTGGGTTTGGGGTTAACAGCTAACGTTCGCAGATTACAAAGTCAAATTAGCACCCGGATACACGTCGGAATATTTCTCCCGGATACTAATTGGTTATCTGGTCGTATGAGGAAAGCGAGTGATAACTGACCAAAAAACAGCGATGTTGTAGCCGAAACAGACGCGGGAGAAGGGAAGAACATCAGCGGGTGCTAGCCTGTCTAGCTTGCTAAGATAGCAACGAGAGCTCGCCACAATGCTCGATCAGTGGATCATGGCTACATTAAAAATGGCGCTTTAGGGCGCTACAGCCAGTGTAGCAGCCCTTCGAAAACATTTGTGACCTCCAGAACACGAAAGCAGGCAGTTTCTTAACACAATTATTTCGACGAGGACAAAATAGCTGCTTTAAAAAGCCACGAAGACACTGGCCTAAACAAGTATTTGTGCTTACCTCGAATGCGTGTTGCACGTCTCCATCTTGAACTAACAAGTGAGAGGGCAAGACGAGATCTCGCGAGAATAGCAGCGTGCTGCGTCTACCGGGGCGGGGCTGGGGGCACTCCCATGTTTAAAAAAAAAAAGTACTTTGAAAAAAAACGCTAGTCATTTGTTCCAGCAACGCGTTTAGGGTACATTTTACGAAAAAAAAAAAAAATGGTAAAGACATTCTATTAATTCAAATTGTATCTATGGCAGTGTGTCTGCGTGGTTTGCACAATTCTGAATTTAAATCCTGGCTGGGTGGAATTTTTGATATTAGGTTTCACCTTCAACAATTTGAAAACTTCTTTATATTAATGTAACACTAAAAAATTTCCTTCGATGTGAATGGGTTGTCTAAATAAATACAGAATAAGTGTAATTGCAGCAACTTATGTTTGTGGACCCTCTAGCCCATCTGCGGCAAAGCATTTAAGATATATGCAGCTTTTATCAATTGTCTCCAATAAACAAACACAAAAAACAATCACTTGATATTTGAAAAAAATCTAGTTATAATTCTTTGCCGTGTGGTAAATAAAGCATGTTTAAAACAGTACACAAAACACAAAAGTGAATATCTGATGATTAATAAATCAACTAAACCAGGAGGAAACAAAAGGAATTCATTTCCTCCCTACTCTTTAAATGTTACACAGCCAAGACAACTAAAGATAACAATTACTGTATACAAATATAAAAACAACTATTTAAAAAATACAGCAGTGTCATGTACATCCATAAGAAGGGTTTCAATGTTTCTGCACTATAAAAAGAAAATGACAACATATATTTACACAAGTTGATCATTCACGTTTTCAATTGGTACATCCACATTTCTGCAGACATTCTGTTTCTCGTACATTCTGCGGAATGGATACTAAAGCCTAGCAGGAGTTACAGTGGATATAAAAACAAATACCAAATGAAAAAGCCACGATGATGCGTGGGCGGTTCTTCAATTATTAAATGGTCACTTGCAAATGATTTCACTGGAGCAAAACACAAAAAAATCTGAAGAGGACGCATATCATGTTTACCAAATGTTGGGGGATGGATTGACTAAACCAGATTTTTTCTGCTAATTGTTCACCCAGAAAGAATTAAAAGTTACAAGTTTTGATTTTAAATGAACGTTTTTTATATCCACTGCAAATCATTTTTGTCTTTGCTCTTCCAATCTAGCTATATACACATAACAGATCATACATATATACAATTCAAACAAAATGTAAAAATATGAAAAGATTTCCAACATAATGGTTAGGATTTTTGTACTGTGGTTGAAAAAAGACAGCAGGGAACCAAAAAGGATGACAGAGACAAAGGCAGGTGGAAAGAACACAAGAAAACAGTTGACAAAATTGCCTTTGAAAATAAATTAAATTGCAATAAATATAAGTGTACATGATCAATTGTTGCTTAATTCTCCTGATTTGTAGAACAATCTATAAATGAAATGTTTAAGAAGCAACAGCGATTTCAACACTGAACGTTTTTAGCAAAACTTTATAGTGATGTATTCAAAAGTCCAATTAAAAAAAACAAAGGTCATTTGAGGTAAATATTAGGTTTTTGAAAAAAAAAAAGCCTTACATTGGAATTACATTTGAACTAAGACGCATCATTTTCTTTCCCTTTCAAAATGTGATTGGAAAACCTCGTCGTTATTGTCCACTTTCCAAACAGCGAGAGGTGTGCATGTGAAACCGAGAAGCTGCTAATTAGCTTAGCAAATGTTAGCCAAGAGATGGTCAGACAAACACCTGGAAACTTTAGTAAACAAGCTTTCGAGTATAAAATATAGATTACTATTGTTACCTCCTTCAATAATATTTTCACACAGCAAGAATTCCTGCTCGGGAATTCCGCGGCAGTTCCAGATTCCATCACAAAAGCAGTTTGCCGTTGCGATGAATCTTCAAAATTTTCCCAAGTCTCTGTTTTGCTGTTGCAAGTCCTTTCTTTGGACGTTTCCCTGAATGCCAAAGACACACACGTGCGCCGAAGATGAGAAACTGGATAAGGATACGTAATTGTGTCGTTTCTTACCTTGACCGAGTGCCGCCGCGCCTTGACCGGCTTGCCCCGAAGGCGACGTGCCGGGGAGCGAGCTGCTGTTTTGCGGAGACAAAGAAGGTCGGCGTGAAGTGAGGAAAACACCGGGGGCCATAGCCCCGCCCCCTCTAGGGCCACCAGGACCGAAAGGTCCCGGCCCTGCTGTGTATTCATGATCCAGCAGACTGGCGGAATAATAATCCATCCTCCTGTGCGGGCTGAAGTCCGGCGACGACTCCGAAACGTGCAGCGGCGAGGGCGGCCCTTGCTCGACGTGAACTGGAGGCGGGCTCGCGACAGGGACAGGAGGACGTACTTTTTTGGTGTACTTTCTTTTAGCAGGCCTTTGCTGCTCCTGAAGCATAGATGGAAAAAAATCAAAGAAGTCCACAATATGCTGTATCACCGTCCAATATGGCCGTCCTCACCTGCTGCGCTAGCTTGGCTGCGGCTGCTGCCAGGCCCGTTTCCACGGACGCCACTCGAGCTCCATCTCTGGCCGGTCGGTCCTGTTTTGGAAGTGTCGGCATCACCCGGGCTGTTTGATATAGAGATGATAAGATAGACGTTAGAGGATCCAAGTTTAAAAATAAAGACTTGAGGTCAACACCGAGATGACCTTTGGGGCTCCAAGGTGTGTCATCCCAGTTTTTCTTGCGCTTCATCTTAGCCTTGTTAGCATGGTCCTCTTCATCAGACTCCAATGATGGATACACTTTGAAGAAGGATCAATGAGGCCAGAAATTTAGTGGAAGTAAATGACTACAGAATAAAGTGTTTTTTTTTTTTTTTTTTAAATCTTTTTAAATAGTTGTACCACAATATAACGGGTGAAGACTGTTATGGATTGCTCACCATATTCTGAATCTTTGAAACAGGTTCCCAGTGTCTCCTGCTCATCCGGGCTGTCGTCTTCGCTAAGATGGCGGGCCGGACGCTTAATGGGCCGTTTTCCGGGCCGCTGGATAACAGCTTTTTTCTCGGAGGTCTTTTTGACCCCGCCGGTCACCCACACAGCTCGGTTGCCTTTCCCCTTGACTATCGCCAATCCTTCAGTCAGTCCTCCAGAAATAGACAAGGGGGAGGAGGAGGAGGATGACGAAGACGATGAGGACGACGACGAAGGTGGGTTAGCCATGGAGAGCATGCCCTGGATGGCATCCCGGGTACTGGGAGAGGCTGGTGCTTCCTCGCTGGAGGGAGGAGAGAAAAAAAGCAATCAAAGTTAAGAAATCAACTTAAAGACGGAAGTGTGACATCTGTATAGTAAAAATAACAAAGATATTGCAACCTGAGTGCTGAGGAGTCCAATCCTGCCACCTGCTTGCTGGCCTTCAGTAAGTCCAGGATGCCGCCTGCGCCACCCTTCACCCCATGAGCAGCCAGCGCCTCTTCATCTGTGGTGTAATCCTCCTGAGGTCATGTGCACAAACACGCTAAACATTAGCAATGGAAAATAAATCAATGGGAGCGGTCAAACAAAATTGGCACACTTGTCAAAAATTCTTAAGTGCTAAGCAAGTCAGTCAACACGCCTGAGAATATTCCATAGCCATACTGAGCTCACCTCGATGTCAAAGTCGACCTCTCCTGGCTCCCGGATACGATTTGGGTCGGAGCAAGGCTTGGCTCTGGGAAGCTTCCTCGGAAGACCTGACGGCATATGTTGACATGTGACTAAGCAGCACGCGTACTCGGATACCGCTTATTGACTTAGTCATTATTTCACATCTCACCGCTGATTTTCTTCTTCTTGCTTGATCCGGCAAGCTTGCGGCGAGGGGGCGGCGTCTCGTCTATTTGGAGCTCATCCTCCGAATCCAGGTCAGAGAAACTGGAACCCTCGGCGGCAAGGTGCTGGTAGTTGGCAGCTCCTCCCGCACCGTTGCGGCCCGCTTTCTTGCTAGAGTTGAATAAATAAGCGAATGGAAGCTCAGCTGTTGGCGAGATCATTAACACCACAGCTAGGCTCAAAAGTTTACCCTTGGATTTTCCCATTGGTCAGCACAAGTTTCAGCTTGCTTTTGTTCAACTTTCCTTCAAAGTCCTCTAAAGGCAGCTCCAACTGAAGAGACAGAAGGTTTGAAATAACATCATGCTTCCACTTGCACTCAAAGTCTTCAATGACATCTTTATTCGGGGGTACCTTCTTGCTTTTGGACTTGCCAGGTTGGATTCTTTTTAGCGTATGCTTGGTATGGATCTCAAGCAGGTCTAACTCTCCCGCTTCTGTCTTAAGGAGACCCTTTTGGGTCTTCTTCTTGGGTCCTGGTGTCCCGAGGCCTCCAATTATGTCCTTGGGCTTGAGGCCTTTCTTCTTTCCAGGGGGGCGACCTGAATTCTGGGAGGCGGTCGAGGGGGCTTTTGAGAGCGGCGAACCAGGAAATTGAGGTCCGGTGCGGCCAATGTTTTGTTGGAAAATGTCCTATGAAGAGAGAAAAAAAACACAGCTCGAAAAAAAACTCCACTACATGTGACATAGTCTTGTACAAAATACACTTTTAGACTGTTCGACCACTATATTACCTCAACCAGACGTATCTCCTTAGCAAGGTCCTTCACCAGTGTCTGAGTATTGATGGTTTCTGGAATTTCCACTTCATGATCGCCCAGCGCCTGAGTGTAAAGAGGTACAGTCATCAACATTTCGAGGGTTGCTTGAAAATACAAATAGATTTAATGGAAATAGGGCATCCTGCATCCTAAATCCAAGCTGAGAGTAAGGTCACCTCTTTCCTGGTCCAAGTGCGGAAGGCATTGTTCAACGCTTTTGCTCCATGAACCAGGTAAGTGGCGGGGTGTCTGCGATTTTCTCTCAAACCTGCAAACGACCACGTTGTATGCTTTAAAAAAAAAAAAAAAAACGCGTGGAAAACTAGGTGGCTGCGGTGCGCAAAGGTGAACAGTCCAACGTTACCTCTGAAGGTATCAAGAAGGTGCTTCCCAACATACCAGCACACGGTCTCAAAGTTGGGAAACTTGAATAAGTCTGCTGTGCTCAACCGTTTCTCTAATTCGTACGCCCTGAAATATGAAGAGAGGAAGTTGTGCCATGATGATATGCATGAACATCCAATTCATTTTCTTTAAACAAGGAAACCATACTTGGCTTTTTTTTTTTTTAAATAACTCATTTTAGAAATTTTGTTTGATCCTCACATAATTAAAGTGTTTTCAAAAAATGTATCATAATATTTTTTGCATGTTTTAGGATCTTCTTGTTTTACCCCAAAAAATAAATGATTGTTTGAATAATCGTGATCATTATTTAAGTAATCATGTTTTGTATTTTTTTCTTAATATAATTGAGCAGCCCTGATTTCATTACCAATGTAATCATGATTTGTATTTTTTTTTATTGAGCAGCCCTAATGTGAAAGGTTGGGGGAAAACTAACCGAAGCTGCATGTCAATATTGAGACTATGCAAAAAATTGCCCCCAAATGCCAGACAGTCCACTGGAGTCAGCACCGCATGAATCCATCCTGGAACAAACACACCATCTCAATCAATCATCAATGGCTCGGATATTGCTCCGTTATTGAATAGGGTCAAATCGAGCGAGAGAAAGACAGGTCGTTGAGAAGTTCCAGACTCATTTGCTCGTACCTGTTGGAATGAACAACGTGTTTCCTTGTTTGACAGAGCACTTGTAACACATGTCAACCTGGTCCCCGAAGAACATCTCGTTCTGATTGGACGAGGAATTCCAGCGCTCAAAAAGCGCCAGGTTGGCTGGGGTGGGAGATATTAGGTAGAAGATTTTCTCCCCCTGGATGAACAGAACAATCACAGGGCAATGAAAACACATTCAATGAATACAAAATGTCCGTATTTGTGTCCTCACCCGTAAAACGTGATACCACACGGAGGTGCCTCCAAAGTCAATGTGAAAGTCGGTGTAACTATCCTTCACTCCCATCAGGCAGTACTTCTGCACATTGGGCCGCTCAAACACGGACTCCTCGGGCCAGAGGTTCTCCACCCATGACAGTTTCCTCACAATCTTCGGAGTCTCCACCAGGTTTGAAAGCCTGGGAAAAAAACAATAACATTATTTTCAATGTAATTATCTTTCTTTTTTCATAAGCAAAGTACCAAAAAAATTGCTGCTGGATTAAACGAAGAAATCCGATTGTGTGAGAAAAGTCAAACATCCATTTTAATGGCACATCGCACGGCCCAACTCCGCAGACCTGGTTTCGGAGAACTCCAGGCTGATGACATTCAGCACTCGGTCTCTGTTGGGGCTGTTGTAGTACTCGGCAAAGTCACCGAGTCGCATCTTCAGGTCACATTGGCGAGACACGTCAATCACGTCGATCTCCTTGTCTGAACCTGCGAGCATTCCCAATTAACGCAATTACATCTGCGTTCTCCTTGAGAAAAGCGCCTTTGAGTTCAAACCTCACGAGTTGAGGCCTGACCAGATTGTGGGCCAGATTAAAAGCGGGTAGCTGTGGCTTACCGATGTAGTGTTCGACGTCGCTGACACAGAAGGACGCTGGCGGCAGAGTCATTCCGAGCCCGTCTCGCCTCAGCACCATGACGGGAACGCTGAAGGAATGCTCCTCAAGGAACTCCACCGTCAGTTGGGCCCCCGAGGGCTTCAGCAGGACTTCATCTGCACTGTGGATGACATACAAACAGGCTCAGGCTCGTCCTCGTTTTGACTCGTCTCGACAAACATTATGCTGCTGATGTTGAGTAGCCCTAAATATTCAGAAGAAACTTTTTCTACCCTGCACTGTGATGTTTTGATTTTTTTCTTGCATGTTGACTTTTTAATGAGTGTAAATTACAATGACATCAACATGATATTTTCATGTCTAATAAAAAGCTGTTGTGACTAAACGTTATCTTCAATCTCTACACATAATTTTTTTTTTCTACCTCGGAAAAGTGCGACTGCGTAGCTCCCTCACAAACTGGGGGCTGCCCGTCTTCACCAAACGGCTGGGGTCTCTTACGGTGACGGCGGCTCCTTCTGTCTGCTTGTTGCCTCCGCGGCGTTTACGCACTGTGAATATGCAAACCGGGGAACGAATATTACGGCAAACATCTGCATAACTTGGTGTCACGGACAGAAAAAGAAGTTTTTACTCACTGACAGACGGTCCATGACTGAGCTGACAGTTGGGGCAGTGATAGAGGTCTATTTCTGTTGCTTTCTCCTCCTCTACTCCCACACAGCTTAAAAACAACAACAAAAAAAGCATTTGAAATTGGGTAAATTCAATTATAGCCACCAATAAACTTGTACGGACAAAATTCCGAGAGTTTATAAGAGTCGTCTTGTCAAAATGTGCAACATGAACATGGAGGTTGTAATATTATTCACATCACAGTTAATTTGAAGGCGATAAATATGATTCTGGCAGTAATACTTTTATTTAGTTTTTTTTTTTTTACGTACCTTCCATGGAACCAGTCTTGACAAATGTCACACTCGATCATGAAGCGAGTCACATCATATGGCAAGCGGCATAAGCAGTACACTGGTACAGAAGCCATACTAGACGTGTGTGTGTGTATTTGGAAGAAGCTACAACTTTGCGAATTTCAAAATGTCCAATTTGCAAATGCAATTCTGATATTAATTCCTAATATTTCCGAGCTGTAATAACTTTGAAGCTGGTGAAGACACACATCCACTTGGGTGCACCAGGAGAACTGGAATACATAAATAAAAACAAGTTAACATTGCTATGTTAATTTTTAGTGATGGCAAAATGTCTAAAAAAACGATACAACATTACACTTGGGGAACTGCAATCTTTGACTGTGTTATAGTGTAAAATGTAATGTTAACTAACCAAATCATAATGATTAAAGATAACAATTGATGCTCCAATACTAAATCCAAAATACAGTGCCGTTATATGTAAACACACTTGCGATCGGAACATTGTGATGCTAGCTAGCTACGCTAGTTAGCGATGTAGCTAATCTATCGACATTTGCCAAATTCATGCAAAAATGCAGCACATTACTGAAGCCCAATTAATTATCAGCTTCATCTTTTAAACTGAAGTCAAAGATGGGTAAAAATGTGTCAAATGCAGCTAATTGAAGAGCTGTTGAGCATCTCACCAGAATGGCGCTTCAGCGAGGCCAAGCTTGCAATGGCCGCCGTAGCACTTGACAATCCCTACGCGAGATCGGGGCAGCTGCGGCCTTAGTACGCAGCCGACTCGAGTTGTAAGAGTTTACTTCGCCACATATTTATGTAGCGAATGTGAAGTGCTCGAGCGGGAACTTCGCCGCGCATCCAAATTTTGAATTGGGAAGCGACACGAAAAGACACTTCAGCTACAAATGACAGCGGAGTTCAAATGCACTGACGCCATTTTCAAAGACAACAGCGTCACCGTTCTTCATCTCTGTTAACCCGAGTGTGGTCAATAAAGTTTTCTTCAGTCAAAATCACTTCGAGGAGAGGAGAAAAAAAAAGTCAACATGCCCAAAAATATTTTAACTTTCTGAGTACCCTTAAGAAATGCGAGTAGTCTCTACCAGTTAAGCTCCTAAAACATTTTACTTTTTAATTATATTTTTTATTAATTCTCAGCCTCCTTTATCCCAGTAAACAAAGGAAAAAAAATAAAAATAGTGTAATGTAAAGATGACAGAAGTTATTTGCGCATGTTTGTAATAGACATAAAATCACAGAAAAGAATGTAGATGTTGGACATCATTTATTTGGATTAGTTAGAAAACATAAATAAAAGCAAAAGTTGTTTGTGTTACAATGTACAGAGGGCAAATCACTAGCAACATACTTTGTATTTTCAGGATTTCCCAAATGTATTTGTTCATCATTGGTTCGCAGGCATAACACAGGGCGAGTCCCTCAGAACACGGATGAGAAACAGCCTTTTGATTTATTAGGATCACAATATTACAAGGAAACATCTCCATTTCAAAATACAAAAATAATATGTATTTTTCTCTCGCGCTCTTTTTTTTTAATATTTCAGTAACACACAACCAGCTCAACATCATACAATGTGATAATCAAGCTTGTGGTCAACAAGTTAGTATCAGACGTGACAGCAATAGATCAGGAAAATCACTGGTCAATTCTAAATGATTCCAAAGTAACCCAACTATTTGATTTTCTGAATGTTTATTACAAAGTCCGGAAACACTGCAAATATGTTTCATCCTACATGAGCTGCTAAGCCAGTTGAGTGAAATGTATCCGCTTGCATATTGTTGCACAGAGCACGTCTGTATGTCTTTCATAATTTAACCTTTGGCAGTGTGTAGTCAGCACATGAAATGCTCACAGATTATCTTGTGACAGTTGGCGGTCAAGTGCAATGATTACTTTGACGCCCCTTAGTCAGTTGAGTTATTTTAGACGGGTTCATTAAATGTGGGTCAAACAAAACAATACGACTTACACACTGAAAAATGCAAAAGGCAAAATGTGCTAATGGGCTGCTTTCCACTGCTTCCTCAACTGGCGGTTCAGTGTCTTGCTCAAGGACACTTGGACATGGTCATAATGGCGGAGAATCGAACGCCCTACCACTGAGCCATGCCCTCTAATCTGAAAGAGTTGTTGGGGGTCACTAAAACTCGGCAGTTGCTTCACTCTACGCACCACAATATTTGTGGAAGGAAAAGTTTCTGCTGTGGGTTTGCTTGCTGTGGCTGTTGGTGCGCTGGGGCGGCCAATTTTTAACAATTCACAATTTAGCAGCCATTTTATGTCACAAAATGTTGGCGGTATAATTTCCGGATGAAATTAAAAACTTGTCACGGATTAGCTGCCATTTGTTGGTCACTTGTGATTTTCTGTTTTTGACATTCCATCAGCACTTGACTGAATGTGATGAAATGCTACCCGGTAGACGGTAGATTGAAATTAGAGCTCGGACTGGCACCTAAAATAACTTGGTTGGCAAATTTATAGCGCCAAAAATATGGAAATTTATTCTATTCACAGATTGGCGCTGGGTTGACTGAGCCACACAGCAGAAATTTGTCATCGTTGCTTTTTCGGTAAATGTGAGCCATTCATCGTGAAACTAAGTAGGAAACTGTTAGTTTTTTTTTATTTTTTATGGTTCGCCGAAGTAGTTTGTGCTGTAAGCCAACCCCTTTGAAAATTTTACGTATACAAAAATATTTGATGACCTAGACATGACAATACATACATGCTGATCAATTCCCATGATCAGGACTAATTGCACTTTTAAAATTGATAGTCCGGTCACCGCAAGCATTAACAAGTGGAAACAAAACATCTCCGGCATAGGTGCGTTGGTGGACAGGTAAAAGTTTTTTCGGAGATATGTTGCAAATTCTCTGCCGCGCGATGAACTCAAACACGCAGGAGAGAAACGAGAATATCGTATCCCGCGGTGGTGCGTTCACTGTCGCCTTCTGTCTGTACATGCGAGAGCCGTTCATATCTCACATTCATGTCCCATTGCGCGGTTACTAAGACTGGATTTACAGTGCGGGTTGGAGCGTTTTCCGAATTTATGCCAAAATCAGATTTTTGGGCACACACTGGTGGGTTAACATGTTAGCAGAATACTTGTTAGCATCCTTCAACATCAAATAATCTAGAAGCCCTTTATTTGGAAGTCGAATGAGTGGAATGAGTTTCAAGTGTTTGGGGATCATATTTCAGCGTAGATATACAGTTTAAAGTGTTCATATGGACAAGATTTTTAATCCTTTTTTTGATTTGTGACAGGTCCCTGTCATCTGCGACAGTGTAAATCCAGCCTAATAGTCCAAATGGATCCATGCTACTTCCCACTTCAACTCAATTACAGCTTTTCTGGCACCTTTTTTTTTTTTTTTTTAAATAATCACACCAACCTTGGTTTTATTTCAGTTCCAGAGGAGGCGTGGAGGCCGGGGCTGTCAGTAGGGTGATTCTTTTTGGCACTGGAAGGTACAGCAGCGTTCAGACAGGAGGAGCAGTTGGTTGAAGATGAGGAGGAACAAGTGCAAAATGCCCCCCCGCCAGCGACGCCGCTGTCCGCAGAGGGCGCGTCGCCAGGTGGTGCAGACGGGACCGAGGCGGCGCGGGAAGGCAGCTGAGATTGGTTTTGATGCAGCCGGACGTCGGGCGGCGTCTGGACGTGCTGATAGCTCATCTGCTGCTGGAGGTGTGCTACTAGGGCTGTTTGCGATTGCGGCTGGGACGCGCCAGAGATGGACAGGTCTGCTCCGCCAGTGTTCCGGGCAGGGGCGGGCAAGCCGGTAGCAGCCGGGGGCGCCTGCGGGTTCAGTGGGACCGACGGAAACCAATCTGCTGGAGGAGCCACCTGTGCGAGAAGGAGTGGCCTTATAGGTTGCTTGTGCCAAACCAAGCACATCTTCTCATATCACCATTTTGCCTCTTCATCTGTGACATTTACTTTAAAAATTTTTGCTCTGCTGCATTTCTTATCAATCACTTTCTCAATGTTTCAGCCCGCCACCAGGGGGCGCATCCAGGCGACTAAAACATCTAAATGGGGGCACGGATTGTGTTACCTCAGGTGTCTGGGTCCAGCCTCCCAACTCCTGCACCTGCCGAATGTGCTTGATCTGATTGAGGGACGGCTTGGGCGTGTTCTGGCCCACCGTCTCCTTTGTCCAATTGTCAAGCAACTTGTGCAAGTCCAGCGTGAAGGTGCTCTTCTTGGCAGGGCTTTGATCTGAAGCATGTAGATAATCAGCTGGCTCCGACTCGCCTTTCAACACGTCAACCCCTTGTGTACTCACTGCTCTGGTGTCGTACCTCTTTTGGCAGGCAGCGAGGGCCGATGCTCTGAGCTGCGATGAGAAGGCCCTCCGCTTTGTTCCGTACCCGAAAAACCGCTCGACTGCTGGAGTCCTGGACAAGGAGTGAGGAAAATCAAAACACGGCGAAAACCAAGCTGCAACGATTTGCGTACCGGCATGTGTGACTCCGTTGTTATCCATGTGAGAGTGAGGTCGGGGTCGCAGTTTGATTTTGGCTGGCCTGGGTCGACGAGGGGAGAGGAGGGGCGGCGCTGCGGGAAGGGCGGGGCTTCGAGACAAGCAAGCGGGAAGACTTTGCCTTTGGTCTTTTTGGGAGCGAAGCTGTCTGTACAGTTCTTGCAGCTCTTGGTTCTGCTGGGCCTGAAGCGACACCACTTCTTTGATGTGCCTGAAGGTTCCAAACACAAGAATAAGAGTCGATATTCAAAAAGAATATATTTAATTACACTGGTGAAATACAGTATGGATTAATATAAAAGACCCATCCCAACTTACTTCTCCCTCAGCTTGTGCAGTTCTCTTCTCAGATCTTCATCCTCCAACTCACTCCCATCATCGTCATCCTCGCTGCTATCCACGGGGGAGTGGCTGTGCCCGTGCCCTCGAGAATGATGGCCTGCGGCCGGCGTCCTCCGACTCTCATCTTTCTCGCCCTCCTTCACCCGAGATCTCCTCCTCTCCCTGAGCTGGACAGGAGACACCGGGGAGCTGTCCGTCTGGCCCGAGTCATCCCGCGTCTCGGCCTTTGTCACCGAGAAGCGGCCCACTTTTCTGTCGGCGCTGCCACGCCTTGAGGACGCCTTCCTGGGCGGGGGGGACGGAGGAACCGGGATCACCTGTTGATGAGGGAAACATCAGCTTCGTTGTATTCCTCGTCCAAGCAAATGAAAGTCAAATCCATACATGGAATCGTCCTTTGCGCATCTGAGTCGGTGGTGGTGCCGCCTCCTTCGCCTCTTGGAGCGACAGAGCGCCGGACCCTCCGTCGGATAACGAGACTGGGGTGAAAACCAAAAGGGACAACAGGGAGCAAGAGGCGCACAGAGACGTAAATATGCGGACAGACGAGAGATGACATACAAACATAGAACACAGACATACATTTGTGTTAAAAATCCACTCACAAAGTCACACTTTTGTAACGTACACGGTATGGGCTGCATGCACTTTTGTGAAAGGTGTATCAAAAAAATGATGCAATATCAGTAAAATGAGCAATGTGCATGCAAGTGAGGAGCTGGTGGTTAAAAGCATAATTTCAATGCAAACAGAAAATAAAACTGATTTTTTTTAATGCTCTCCAACGCTTGTTAGGTTAGTTCGGAGAGCGCTGTGGTAGGTTTTCTATGGCAGTGATTGCAAACTCTAGTGGCCAAAAGCGGTATTGCAAGTGGTACATGAAATTGGAAATGGAAAATAACATTTTTAAAAGTAAAATTGGTTTATTATTTAGTTATTTCCCAGCTAAATTTGTAAATCATTTACCCATCCAAATGGTGTCGAATGTAGCGGAGATTCCCAAAATAGCAAATAAATTGCCTGTATAGGTCTAGCCTACCTTCGGTGCAAAATAAAATAATATTCAAACAAAGCAGTGGTCCCCGAGTTGCGTCCTGGTGGTCCCTTGGACAAAACCAATTGAAAACCCCTGTTCAAAATCCTAGATGTCATCAACTCTTCTTCGTGTGTGCTTCCATGTTTGTATTAGACTGCCCCTAGAGGCCAAGGCGTGCGCAGCAGAAGGAGAAGCACAATATTGAATTGAAGTGAGGCAAAAAAAGTTCAAATCTCTTCAAGTGGTATTTCAAGGCACCACTGTAGTCCCATGACATCGATTACTACTTTCCTATTAGGGCTTTGGCGCCATGTTGTGGCATTTAATTGCAATTATAGAAAGAACAAAATAACGTGAATCGGTGAATTGGTGAATAATGGAACGTGAGTTAGCTGCAATGCAAGTCACAAAATATTCAAACATGGGGTTATTAATTTATGCAAACATTTAACATCACTTTCTCAAGGTTAAGGAAATTAATTCTGTTAATACTAGTACTACATATTAGACTTCCATTTACAAGCATTGTCTCACTCACTCACTCACTCACTCACTCACTCACTCACTCACTCACTCACTCACTCACTCACTCACTCACTCACTCACTCACTCACTCACTCACTCACTCACTCACTCACTCACTCACTCACTCGAATCCCTGAAAGCACGCTACCTTGCTGGACTCTGGGCTTCTTGAACAAGCTGGCGGAATGGCGCAATTTGCATGCCCAGTTTTTGAATTTGCGAGTCCAGGATTTCTTGCTAGAAACGGGATTTCTGATACTAGGACATGTCAGGTTTAGGCCAAAATATCCACCTCCTGCATTATGCTGCTGCGTTCCGTGCCGGAGGGGGATCTGCTGGCGGTGGGGCCGCAAGGCTTCTCCAGTGATGCTGTTGTCGGAATGTGGGGCCAAAGCCTGAAACAGGTGGGGGGACAAATAAAAACGCTGCATGGGCCGGAAACATTTTGAAAAAGAAACACAAACAGGAAACAAAGGACCTCGCTCGGACTACATAGTGGACGTTCTCCCACTGGGAGTCTTAACTGCAGAAGATATTAAATCCCCATTTAATTTGCATTTGAGATGGATCACACACAAGAGAGGAGGCCACTAATTGAGGAAATTGCAAATCCTGATTCACTCACTAGGATGGTCGGTTCTCCTGCTACAGGAGGACGCTGTGGCCCAGCAGGCTCATTCTGTTTGACAGGGAGGAAAGACGCTGAGGAAGTGGAAGGCTCTATCAGGCCTTTCTCTGTTGATTGAAGAACTTCGGAGGAGTCTCCTTCAACTCCTGCACAGTTTTCCGGGTCAGGAGTGGTGGTGGAGCTGGAGGAGGAGGTGGTGGTGGAGGAGGACGAGGAGCGGAGGGATGAAGGAGGCGCGAAGGACGACGGCTGCGGCTCCGATGACTCATCTCCACCCGCAGATGTGGAGGCCGCCGAGGTTGACGTCAGCGAGGACGCTGCCCCGCCGGCCGCCGCGCCGCCGCTGTGCTCCTGATACAACAAGTTCCTCAGCTTTTCATCCAGCGTCTTCATACGATTGTCCCCGAATTCGATTTTCGGGGGACCTTCGCTGTCCGACTCGGCCACCGAGGATGGCTGCGCGGGGGACGGGCTGAGCGTGAGGGAGAGCGGCAGATAGGTGGCGTCGCCGGTTCCCAAACGAAGCGGTGGCAAAGACGCCGCCGCCGTCTCGTCCGTCAAGCTCATCTCTCCCGTCGACACCTCCGACTCCTGGAGAGAAGACTGTGTGGGAAACGGGTGTTGTCGGGGAGGTGTGCGGGCGGTTGTGGCCGTGTCCCCTCGCTCTGGGTTTTCGATGTGGGTGGCCTGGGCCACATGGCTAGAAAGCAACTGTTGCTGCGGCATGTACGTGGTCTGCTGTGTGTTTAGATGTTGCTGGTCTGTGAGGGGCTGACTTGGAGGCATAACTTGCTGGAGCTGACATTCTTGCAGCGTACTGGAATTCTGCTCTTGGTGGACTTCCTGCGTCTGCTGCACTTGTTGATGTTGAACCTGTTGCTCAAGCTGCAACTGAGTCTGAAGCATCTGCTCCACGTCAGCCGCGTTGACTGTGAGATCAGCCTGAACGTCGGCGGACGTGGGAGGCATAACCTGAGCGGCGGGAACGGAGGTCGGGTCGGCTGCCGTGGAATTGGCCGCCGCACCGAGCCGTTGGTCGGCAGAGGTTGCGCTGAAGCCACCTGAAATAGTCGGAGAGGTGCTTTCAGGTGCGGCGGCGTGCCAAGTGGACGCAATCGTGGTCGACGGCGCTGAGACAGGAGAAGACACGCTACTGGAGGACTCCAGAATCTGGGCGCTTTCATTTTCTACAGAACAAGGAGAAACCAGCAAGTTGTTTGCGGCGCGGAGAACTTGACGAAACACAAAAGCGATCCATCGCAAACGAGGCTTGAGCTCACCTTGGTCCGTTTTTTGCGGGGGGAGTGTTCTTGCTTCTCCGGTAGGAGATGTGGTGGCAGCCCCCTGGCTCGACAGAGAGTCTCTGTGGCGAATGGTCTGGTTGATGAAGAAACGCCAGCGTCCCACCGGAGACGAGTGCGGCACCGAGTCGGCTGAGGAATCACACGCAAAGATTCCGGCCGTCAAAGATTTTGCCGAATTGCGAAACTTAAAAGGACGCTTTGAAACCTACACGTAGAGCCGGCGCTGGGCGTGCTGACTTGTAAGCGCTCGGTGGACCCGGTCTAGTCGAGGAACCACGTAAAGAAAGCATCATCAGGATGTGGATCGTGGAATTGAACATGCAAATGAACGTACAAGTGAATGCCTTTGAAGTATCTCCTGCGCTTTTGCCACGATGGCTCTGAGCTCTTCGACAAACTTCTCCTTTTCCACATCCAGTACAAAGACTTCCTCCACCTGCAAACAAAATAAAAGAAATTGGCAAGTGGTGGCTTTCACCTCTGATTTTTTTTTTTTTTTGTTTTTACCATGTAATCTGCAATGTCCTCCGGAGCATCTCCTTCCATATCAAATTTAAAGGTCACCATTTTGTTACTATGGGTCTCCAACTGGCATTCCACCATATTGTCCCCACTGCCCGACACCTAAAGAAGAAGCAGGAGAAACGAAAAAAAAAATCCCATCACGCATTCTTGGCCGTGGAAATTATTGCTTGGGCGCATTGTCACCTGAAGCATACTCAGCTGAAATTGATGTGGAAACTTCTCAGGTTTTAGCGAAGACGCTCTCCTCTGGCCTTTTGCTTTTTCTAATTTTCCGTTGGCCAAGAGCAAAAGAGCTTCTTCTCCGTTTGCTGGCAGGCACCTGCGGGCGGCACAGTTTTTGTTTTTTTTGTGTACTTGAGACATCACATGGCCAAAATGTCCTTTTGCTGTGATCACTACGAGTTGTGTTTGTTTTAAAACGCACGATGGTGATGATGAGCACACTGTGAGACAATCAGACGTACCCGGTTGAGGAAGGGCGTTCTGTATTTGACAGGGGCGGACAATCCTGAGGAAAACATGAATGACATCAGAAATAGAAACACAAAACGGCACAGGAAAAGAAAGGACGCAGACAAAGTCAGCAATGAATGTGAGTCAAGTGTCAACATAAACACACACACACACACAACTAGTGCACTTTCTAGAATGGTTAAGGGTGAGGCTATAATTTTTTTTTTTTTTTTAACTCTCTCACTCATCCCAAAAGCAAAATCACTCATGTCCACCGCATCCATTCCGCCGGTACCTGAGAAACGCCCAGCGGGGAAATGTCAGAGTCTTGCGGCGAGGCTTGGGGCAGTTTGGGGGCGGGGCAATTAAGCGAGTCTAGAGCAGCGGCGAGAAAGTCGCCTTGCCCCGGTGGCGCCACCTGGGCAGCCGGAGGAAACGGCGGCTCTGGCGCGGCGGGAGCAGGATGAGGGCATGGTAGTGACGACGGGGGAGGCGAGGGGTGAGAGGGGCTCAGGGCTGCGGGGAAGACGGCGCGGAGAACGAGAGGCGCTTGGGCGGGCGGCAACTGTGAAGGAATGCACGTCTGGGTCGGCGCCTTCTGAGGGGACGCCACCTCGCCCGCCGTTCCGCTCGTGCCCGATGAATGATGGGAATGATGATCGGCCGCACGTGCCGGCGGCTCGACCTCATCCGCGCAAACCTGACCGAGCGGACAGGGCTGGGGCGGAGGCGGGACGGGCTCGACCGGCAACTGGGCTTGACAAAGCGTCTGGGAGACGGGCTGAATTAGGGCGGGGTTTGCGGCGCTTCCTACTGGTTGCTGCTGGGCCAAGACCACCGGGATATTGACCGCAGTGGTAACGACGCGCGAAGGGTCCAGCAGAGGATTGAGACCGGCGACCTGCTGATAGCGCAGCACCGGCCGCTGCGTAAAATTGATCACATGGCGCGGAAACGTCGAGTAGTTGCCCGACTGAGTGGTCAACAGGTTCGCCGAAAGGTGACTTTGGGCCGAGAGAAGCGTCTGGCTTGGAGTTTGCTGCGGCAGCTCTGGCATTTGAGGCTCACGCGGGATCTGGACAGGAATTGTCGTCGCTGGAAGCGGGGCGGCGGTCTGGCTTTGAAGGCCCACGACTTGAACGTCAGCGTTCTGACTGTGCGTCGGTCTGGACTGAGCAGGCTGAGCCGACATTTGGTTGGTGGCGGAAGTCGCCGGTTCAGGATAAGCGCCGACAAGATTCTGGGCTTGGATGACGATTTGCGCCTGCCCTTGAGAAGTGACGAGCACAGGAACAACGCGGGAGTCTATCAGCATTTGAGCTGCTTGCGTGGTCGCCGGGCTCCTGTAATGGAGCGCAACGTGGCTCGGGTTCGGGCCGGGAACTTGCTGGCAAAGCGCCTGAGCCGGGACGGCGCCCGACGCCTCGGCAACGGCCGGCGAAACGACACCGGCGAGCTGCCGAATGACCTCGGGGCCGAGCGGAAGTCTGAGCGGGACGCGGGTGGAATACGCTCCCGGCTGCATGAGCAGTGCGGCTTGTTGCCCCGGAAACTGAGCGCTGTCTAGTTGAGGGGCGCATGCCTGAAGCATTTCACATTGTTGCTGCTCAATGCAACTTTGAAGAGGAACGACGGGCTCTTCTTGTTTTTCCGTTTGCTGGAATTGAACCGCGGCAGCTTGGCGCTCTTGCTGCTCCTGAAGCTGTTGCAGTCTGGCCGTTTGATGTTGCTGAGGCACCACCTCGTGTGGTTGTTGCAGAAGACCTTGCTGCTGCTGGAAGACGAGCTGCTGTTGTAAGAGAGCTGCCGGTTCTTCTCGTTGCCTGGGCTGGGGCTGCTGAGGCACGGCTTGCTCTTGCTGGATTCTGGTCTGGGGATTTTCCATCTGTTGATTCAACGGTTGCCCTAAATGGTGATGCGAAAGCGCTTGCTGCGGCACGACTTGATGCTGCACGACTTGATGCTGCTGTTGAATAATAGCTTGTTGTCGATCCAATAAGTGCTGCTGCTCCAGTTGAGCTTGCTGCTGATCAAGAGGGATCAAAGTTTGATGTTGGTCCAGCCTTAAAACTTGCTGCTGTGATTGAACGGTGATCCGCTCATTGACCGGTTGCCCCGACAGTTCCGTGGCCGGGGGAAGGCTCGGCCGTACGCAGATGGGCTGCTGAGGCTCGCTTTGAAGGCTCTGTTGAAGGCCCGACGACGTCTGGCCGCCGAGCTGCGTTGGAAGGACAGCTTGCGTTGGCGGCTGCTGAATAATGTCAGCGAGCTGCGCAGCGGGAGGGGCCTCGGGCCGGGGTTGCTGAGCGAGGGGAACAATAGTCACCACCAGATCACCCGGTGGCATGGATGAAGGGAGAACTTGCGGGGAAATGGGGGGGACGTAGGACTGTGAGGGGGCCAGCGGCGCTTGGGGGGCGGCGGGTTGAAATGCATCTGATGGGAATGTTTGCGACTGCGCAAGGATGATTCGTGTTGAAAGAAGGGAAGAGGGAGGGAGGGGGGAGAAAGTAGTAGACATTAGGTAAGAATAAGCTTTGCCATCACAATTAATATTTGATTTGACAGGATTTCCCACATTTTTTTCCCACAATGGAGGAAGCTCATTTGAAACACTTTTGGGGAAGCCCAATTCAAGACTTTATAAAAATCAATTCCATCATTTGAGCAGTGTGATGGTCTCCACTGGAGATGTTGGGGGAAACCCTGTTAGCACACAGCGTTAGAGGATTTTCAAAATGATTTGTGCGTGGGTAATTATCCATCAAGAGAAAGAGGGAGAAGGTGGTGCGTTCAGGTACACTAGGAAAGGCTTGCTTGCTTGTCAGTTGAAGCAACTAACAATTGAATTAAAAACTGAAAAAAAAATTATAACCAAAAAAATAGATCAAATAATAAAAAATAGATAAAATAATAAAAAATAGATAATAATAAAAAATTGTAAAATATAATAATAGTAATAAAATAAAACAATCACCACAAAGTAAACCAACTCCTTACAATTAATATAAAATACGATTTAAAAAATGAGAAAAAAAGTTTGAATGTCATAAATTAAAAAAAATCAAGCATAAGAATCTGTTAAAAAATAAGTCCCTTAAAAAAAAAAAAAAAAAAAAGACAAGACTACTAAACTTATGACACAGGAGGCCAGACAAGAAGCAATACGATGTGACAAGGACAACGACCAGGGAAGGACAAGCCTGACAAGAGCAGGCGTAAACGAAACCTGACAAGTAGACAAAACACAAACAAGAGACACGGGGGACCACAAAAGCAAAAACGACGCCAAAGTCTAAAAATATCACGAAGATGAGGCCGGCACGGCGTGAACTCCGAATGACACTAGAGTGGCGTCTGCCGACCGACCGCGTGTACGAGCAACTCCCAAACCTCTGACGTTCCTTTCACCTGAAAATACAGCTGAGGTCTACTTGGCGATACCTGTTGAACCACGGCGGCGGGCGGGAGAAAGTTCTGAGCAACGGGCGGGCCGACGCTGGTCAAACTGACGCTCTGGCCGAGCGGCACGCTTGGAAGACCCTCACCCACCGGGAGCCTCGGAGGAGCGGCCAGCGCCGCAGTACACTACACAACAAACAAATGGAGGACATTTGCTTTGGATCCACGACGATTGTAAACGAAAAAGCTAGCATAAAATGCTAAATAATGTATGTTTGTACATGCATGTTCCTTTAAGAGGCGGGGCCTAGTGGTGGTGGGTCCAAATAAAAAAAAAACAGCCTTCGGAAGACGCATCTTGTGAGTTTGTATACGGACACATGCGTAATCCAAATCATCTTTCCCCATTGAAATGAATGGAAATGCGATTAATCCGGGCGTACATCGTAATGGACGTAAAAACGGCGTCACGTACGATTGTTGCCAAATCGCATACAGATGTGGAGATGGGCTGGGAGAGCGCGAGCGAGTCCCCCGGTTGAGAGAGTGACTGGCTCTGCCCGCTAGCACACGAGTCGCAGGTGGTTGCCGCCAGACTTTGCCCTAACAAAAAGAAGAATAAAAAAAAATCTAGCATGCTCCATCATCAAGTGCCTCATGGTTTTGACTTTACCTGGCAGGCACAGCCTAGCCCCTTGGACAACATGCTGGTCCACTTCAGGCAGGTTGTCAGCCTCCTGTCCTCCAGTTGCTCCGCCCCCTTGTGGTGATGCGCTGGATTGATGGGAGACGGTGGCGGACGTGAGAGTGGAGTCGCGTCTTTCTTCCCATCCCTGCTGTTGCTTCTGCTGCTGAAGCAGCTGTTGCTGCTGGAGCAGCTGTTGCTGCCGTCGCTCCCGAGACTTCTTGATCAGATTGACTCGGTCCCGGATGGATTTGCCTACCACCTTGGCATCGCTCTCGTGGAAGAAGCCCGACTTGACCTGTGTGACAAGACACATAATTAGTCTTGAAGAGCGCCAGAAATAATCTGAGATTGTTCTCTTCCATAAAGTCGTACCCTGAAGCCCTGAAAGTAAAACCGCTGCCTCCTTTTGTTATTTTCAATCAAAGCAGCTCGTGTATGACAAGGATATCCTCCAGAAGTAACAGGAAGCAGACTCACTTTCATTTTTTTTTTTTTGGTCTGTGTTATTGGAAATTTTCATCTCATGACATTTTGGAGCTAATCCAGGAGTCATGTGACTGAGCACGAGTTGTTTCTGTTCAGCTGCACGATGCTGACACGGCACCTTTTTACTTTGGCAAGGTGCTACTTATTGTTTTGTGATAGGAACAGACGAGAACCGAGCCAAGCCGCGGTTTGCTACGTCAGCGCCTGGAGAAAGTCTGGGCGGATTATGGCTATGAAATAAATCCGATAAATTAGACTCAGACGTGAAAGTTGACCGAATGGAAGTCGGCTTTGATTGCGTCTCACCATCTCCAGAGCCACTTCCTCAGCGCTGTCGTTCTCCAGGTCGTAGCTAAACTCGATGGCTTCGTTATCTTTGTGCTTGCCCTTCAGTTTCTTGGGTTCGTCGACCCAAATCCGTAGAGCCAAACAATCCTGGGTGCCCGTGTCTTCTTCTGCCAGCTCCACGCGGACTCCCGTGTCTTCACCGAAGAAGGCGTGGTTCGAAAGGTCTCGGATGGACAGCCTGAAAGCGTGGGAAGGTTAAAAGTGTGTGTGTGTGGGGGGGTGACCTTTCTGCGTGAGACTAAAAGAAAAACTGCTCACCTCTGACTTTTATTCTGACGAATGCAACCTTCGATAATCTCTTTGATCTCTGGGTCGTTGACTTTCTCAAAGCTGGCCGGTTTGATACCCTGCGGAAAATCACGAAGGAAAGCGTCATTCGATGGCAAAGGGCTCGACTCGACTCCCGGGACTCACGCTTGTCACTTTGCGATAAATCTGGGCGGCATTTTGGCACTCGGAGTAGGGATATTCGGAAGTGGCCATCTCCAGCATGCACATTCCAAAGGCGTAGACGTCCACAGACTCGTCGTAATGCTCCTCATACATCTCGGGAGCCATGAACTCGGGGGTTCCTGTTGAAGGCACATTTATGGACCCAAATGTGTGCCGATGAAGCAAACCCGCTAAAATTGTTTTCAAAATGGCGCCGTCTTCGGAAGAAGCCTACCTATGACGCTTTTGGCAAAAGAAGTCCTCATGAGGGTTGCGAGTCCCAGGTCGCCTATTTTAACCGAACCGGTGGGGCCCGTGATGAAGATGTTGTCACATTTGAGATCCCTGTGAACGATGGGAGGGGTCCTGGTGTGCAGGAAATGAAGGCCCTTCAGGATTTGCCGACACCAGCTCCGCAGCACCTTGGGCTTCATCACCTTGAAACGCTTCAGGTACCTGCACAAGGAGATAAACGTTGATGGATGGGTTTGGGTGGATGGATGGATGGCCGCACTCACGTTTTGAGCGTCCCCGAGGTCATGAGCTCGGTGACGAGGACGATGCATTTCTTTCCACGGAGCGCCGACTCCCACGAGTCGTAGAAGCGCACAATGTTGGGATGCTGGAGCCCCTTCAACATTTCCGCCTCTTCCTTGAAGCGCTGCTGCTCCGCTTTGGTCAGCTTGCGGTCCTGAAAGGAGAGCAACAAACGAGGTGACGTGGAGCACACTTCATGGGATGTGCCACCTCGGATTCTCCTTCCCAGGGTTTGGGAAAAGACGGAAGGAAACGGGGCCCGACAATTCAACACATGTTCAAATTGTCAAATTGTAATGAAGATGAAAAAGTCTACACACCTCTGTTTGAATAGCAAGTTTTGGCGATATACAAAAATGAGATCAATTTTTCGTACAAAAAATTGGGCAGGACAAGTTAAATAAAAAACTGATATGATGTTGTAAATATTATTTAATTTTTTATTTTTATTTATTTATTTATTTATTTATTTATTTGGGGGGCGGTTACACAAAAGTCCAAAAATAAGAATTTAATATTTACAGTCAATGACTACTATGAAATCATAAAATAATCCCCAAAAATAAATCCCGCATAACTTTGATCGCTCCCGACGGCATACGTTTGCTGATCTCGAAATCTTTCACAAGAAGTGAGCGATGGCCATGCGCTGATATGGAAGGCCTCTAGATGCCAGCAGCCGCACATGCAGCGTTTCACCTGAAGCTTGGAGCTCCGCACGCCGGCATGGCTGACGTGAGAGGACGTGGCAGCCATCAAAGTCACTTGGCAAAATTTTGGTGCTCAAATGTCTTTCCTGGGAAGACACCCCCCCTTTTTGTCCCTTCATATATCAAATCCCAGTCAGGGAATGGTATTCATGACGATGAGCAGGCACTCATGAATCTTTTAACACAAAAGCATCAAACAGCGCTGTCAAAGGATTTGAAAGGTTGCAGGAAATCCCAAGCAACACCTGCACATGTGCTGCACTATTTTTAGACGCGTCACCAGCAACTGTTGTTGACTTTTTTACGAGTACAGAATTAAAAGAATCCAAAGAATTTCAGCTCCTTCGTCTCGTCCTCAAATCACAGACATTTGTGTCGTCTCGTGATAATGATTTGTATTTTCTTACTCTTGTCTTGAAGAAAATCTAATATGGAAGAAGAAGATGGACAGCTAAAAATAGACGTCGTGGTAATGGACGCCTTTACAGACGTCATCGGAATAGACCCCTTGAAAGTTTGTAAACAATGTGACATCATTTATGGGGCGTGGCTTGAGTGGTCAGCCAATCACAACAGGGACAGAAGACAAGGATGGAGCAGGCCATTATTCATTTTAATATTTCATACCATTATTCATTTGAATATTAATATTGTTTTAGATACTCTCATTTTCAGTCCAACCCTTTTGCCTCATTTTCGCTTTTACCGTTTTGGCAGCTTTTTTACTTCTGTTCCGGTGCCTTCCGTGACATCACGAAAGGCTCTTCACACAATCGATTCTGTCATATTTTTCGTTTTGTATTTTTATATTGGGAGTCTATGGGCACATTTCTTCCTTCCATGGGATGTCCTTTTGCGGCAGTGGTGCCACAGACCTCCTCTCTCCTCTAAGTAGCATCAACAGAAAGCTGGGCTGCTCTTTGTCGAACTATTTTGGCTAAGAATAAGTCCCGGCTCATCGTCACTGTCGGCCTCAGCAACACGCTTGTGTAAACATGGCTGACTGCGCTCAAATACATCAAGACCCCCCCCCCCCCCCCCCCAACAGATCACGTTTTAATGATTTTGCCAGCACGCCTGTTTGGGTGCTCCACGGCACTCAGAGCATGATGGCGGCTGTCAGGGGGCTCAACGAGAGCGTTGGATTGCCACCTCAGCATCTATTGCCGTCGCTCTTGCCGGAGCCATCTTTGAGTCAGCGCGGTTCACACAAAGTTCAATTCTGGCTCGACAGAAAACCTCCCGCACGCATATTCGACCGTGCTGCTCTCAAATGAAATCCATTATTATAGTTCGGAAGGGCTTTCTCGTTAATGGCCGACCTTTAAATTTTGGACAGATGAGGTCAGAGGTCGGCGCTAGCACACTTGACATTTCGATCACGTCGGGGTTTGATGGAGAATTAGTAACCTGATCAGAAAAACAAGGTCAGCTCACACAAGCGGAGCTTTATTGGCCGCTCCAATTATGGCGCATTTGATTGGGTAATGTGCAAGTAAGCATCCGGCGTTGGGCATTCCGAGGTGGCGGGTGCTCGGGATTACTGTAATCCACAACGGCTCTGGGTAACAAGATAGATAGGCTGGAAAAGGGCTGGCCCACATGTCAGATTAGAACGGCAGGCCACTAGGCCAAGTTCAACGACAAGTTGGAATGGCAACCTTGAGCGTACGGACCGAGTTTGTTCAACCGACCTGTCGCTAAATCGGGATGCTTTGCTTTTTCTTTTTTTTCCAAAACAATTGATTCGCAGTGTCAGACCAACATAATCAGTTCTTAGTTCCTGTTGAGTGCTGTTCAGTTGCAGCAGGAGTGGATCATTGAGTAGCAACGGAATGGCCCGTGCCCGAGGCTCGGATTGTCGGGTTCAGCTCCAGTGGCTTTGCGTTTGATTTCTAAATGCAGACGCTCATCAATAGCGTGACCGGATGACCTCGGCTAGCTGATCAGGAGCAAACGTTGCCCACCCCTGCATGGCTGGGAATCTCTCCCTGCTTCTTCTTCATGAAATGAGTTTTTCAAAACCCCCAA
The DNA here is from genome assembly GCF_024217435.2 of Syngnathus scovelli. NCBI lineage: Eukaryota > Metazoa > Chordata > Actinopteri > Syngnathiformes > Syngnathidae > Syngnathus > Syngnathus scovelli. Next base: position 3,428,568 of record NC_090848.1, read on the forward strand.
ACAGTTTATGTTGTAAACAAGAGGCCTTTTGAGAAGCTTCTTGTGGAAGCATTGTTTTTTTTTTTTTTTTGAGAGCACGAGGTTGCAGATTACGCCATGACAAAACTAATCCGCGTACTTAAAGGCCTTAAAGGGAGCGGGTGTACCGTTTGAGCTATGTTGAGCTGCTCCGTTCTGGGACAACTGGGTTGAACCAGTCTGCTTTCTGCTGCCGCTGGCGCTGGCACTGGCATGCTGTCTGTGCAGGGTTTTTGTTACAGTCTGACAGGTCGCCCGCCCGACCGCCCGCTCTAATGGATCCCCCCCGCAATGGCACGCTCACTCACACAGACACAAATTATGGATCGCAATGTTGGGGGGGGTCACAAGGTAGACAGAGAGCCGAGCATACGTTTTGGTGAAAAAAAAGTTTGGATGTTATCATCATGAGCCAGCAGCGCACCTCAGCATCAATTAGTTGACTGTAAACTAAACCCATTTTTACTTTTATCAGACTAGAAGTCAGTCCAGAGTAAAAAGTTGCCTCTATTCTCCTCTGCTTATGGAATTTCACGAAAAGTAACACCATAAGAGCCACGGCGTCGGCAGCATGACTTTTCATTTCCCGCTCTTTCACGCTGGGCTTGGACAACTAATCCCCCCCGGCTTCCCCGTCTTTGTGGATAGAGGAAGATAAGCGAGGTGCTCCCACCACAAAAAAAAAAAAAAGCATCTACTTGCGAACGATCTTCTTCAGGCATTATGTCTTAATCCTTTGTTTGTTGTTACCGCTGTGAGTCAATTATAAATCGGATGTCATCAATGTGACTCGCCCAAGCGCTCGTTCAAATCCAGTGATCCCTCGCTACTTCGCGTTTCGTTTATCGCGGCTTCACTACATCGCAGATTTGTTTTCCAAATTACAAAACAATTTAAAAGTCAAAATAAAACTTCTAAATTGAGGAAACATGTGTTTAACCTTTAGGACAATGTAGTATTGCTCCAAATGTTCGTTTACATTCCTTTAGTAGTCCGTTTTCACGTGTTAGCACAATCGCGAATTAGCATCTTTCCGCTAACTCGTTAGCATGCCCAGTCCTTCTTATTGGTGACCGGATTTCACTTATCGTGGGTGGTTTTTGGAACCAATTATCCGCGATAAACGAGGGATTATTATATGCTAATCAGGAGTAAGGTCAGGTGACAAGAGTTTGTTTCCGGCAATGGCGCCGGACCAGACGATACTGAGCCTGGCTGCGGAGTTTGAGTTTCATCTCTGCATGTGGTGACTTGGTATTAGCCGGGCAGCTGCTTTCTTGGAGGGATGCTGTGCTAATCCTCCATTTGGTTCATCACGCTCACACTCCGTCTCGCGGCTTTTTTTTCCCCCACGTGCCTCTTGTCACTGTTGAGTCGTTTTTCTCGCACTCTCTGTGTGTGTTTTCCCTTTTCATTTTGTGTGCCTTGGCAAAGGCTTTGAAAGCGTGAGAAGCTAGCGTAGCACTTTGCAGCTTCTGCTCGTCCTTGTCAAATGGCACCAACAATCAGAAATCCATTAACGGTAGCAACACGGTGTCTGCTTGTCGTCCCGGCTAAAGACCGAAGCGACCTGAAGTCAAACAAACAAAGCCAGCAGTCAAACGAGCGGCCGTGCGACAATACAGCTTTCTATTCTCCTCCGCAAGAATGTCTCCCACCACTCACGTCGAGTCCACGTTACAATGTTCTCCAGAACGCCTCGGCTTTCATTTCCATTTCCTCCTTCGTGACAACAAAGACGTCGCGTGCTCAAAGTTCTCCGTATGTTCGTCAACAACAATGTGCCTTCTGTAACAACCATGAACGACTTGGAAAAGACCCTTGAGGGACAGGGCAACTAAATATTCGAGCTCCTCCCATCTTCCAGCATTATGTGAAGAGTGAAGATGAACTCAGGGTACAGAACAAAAATACAAATTTGTGGTGTGAGGGGAAAAGAAGCAAAATCACGATACCTGAAGCTCACACCAAGCCACCTCCACCCAGGTCTCAGTGTCCAAGCCTTTGTAGACGGTCTTGAAAGCTCCTCTGCCTAGTTCAATGTCAAATTTGAGGAACCTGCCTCCGGGAGAGGTGGCCACGGCTTTCATCTCGGCCTCCTCCTCCAGCTCGCGTTCCCTCTCTTTGCCCTTTTGGCTGGGCGAAGAAGGAGCGCCGCCTTTGCCGGGCTCCTGCTCACCAGGGCGGGACGGATCCTGGCGCAGGGCGGTGCAGGACACGGCTCCTTGCTGCTGGACGCCGCTGAAGACGGGGTCGAATGAGTGCAGGTCCAGGTTGGGCGCGCTGCGAGGAGCTTCCGGGAGACCCGCTTGCTCGTCCTCCTCGCAAATCTCCACGCTCTTCCTGAAAAAGCGCTTCTCCCTCCTCTGACCTTTCTGCCCTGTGTCAACTGGCAAGGTGGGCGTGGAGGAGGACATTTCGGGTGTGACCGAGGCCACGGCGCCTTCCTGACCGCCTCCTTCATGCTCTTCTGCCGTCCTTCTCCACCCCTGAGAGGGGAGGACGGCCGCTGGGCTGCTGCCAGATGTGTCCCTCCGCGTGCGCTCGAGGTCCTCCTCCCTGTGTCCATCAGGTTTCTCCGTCGAGTCCTCTGTGCCTGTGGGCTCTCCTGGATCGGTAGCCATGGAGACCTCCTTTGCAGAATTTCTCCTCGGCCTGTCTCTCGCTGGGCTTTTTCTTCCTGTGCTCAAACTCGTGACCTTTTGGTACCTCTCTGTTTTGACATTTCTTCAAGGAGCGTGGTTTATGTCCTCTGCGGCATCCTCAGCCACCAATGAGTGCTTCTCGAGCGGCGTACTTTCACAAGCCCGCCGGAAGGAAGGAAGGAATGGAATCTTGGAGCCAACGTCGTCAACGAAAGCCTGCAAGAAAGACAAAACAGACGCGTCAGAGGCTGCTGAGAAGGACTGAATGTTCTTGCCGTACTTTTCAAAGTGATACGAGCGAGGCTCGCTTCAATTCCACTGGATCATTACCTTCGATTGAACGGCTTAAACTAAACGGTAGAGTGAGCTTGTATTTTTTTTTTCAACTCCTGTATAATCTTCACCGAATTGAAAATCTGAAAACGATAAACGATAGTAGCACGGCCTCAATTTTAATTGGCTTCATTATCGGTCGCAACGGGACCGAGAACAAACGACAAGCGAAGGTTATTTAAGGCCAGCGTACCGGAAGACTGAGGAAGACGTCAAAAACTAAAACGGGAGGAAAGTCGAGAAAGAAAAGTGATTAATTGGCCAAGGCGATGCAATTTTAAAATCTACCAAATGTATTTTCTGTGAAGGTCGACTTCAGGTACTCCATACAAAACGGGCTAGCGCTTAGTAAAGCCGATCCTGGTCATGAAATATGGATGATCAACTACGGACTTGTTCGGTGTGAATATTTCATGCGCAACGGGACTGACAAAGCAGAGTGAAAGGTATAACGCTGGTGTGATTATACGGAGCGTCCGAATTGCCTCTGAAAGCTTCAGGAGGAAATAAATATTAAGGATTTACGGCGCTGTTGTGGAGTTCATCTCGTGGACGCCATTTTTATGACTTATTATTTAATAATATGAAGCGACATAAATGCACAACCAGTGTCATCATTTTTCTGTTAAAAACAACAATCAGGTCTTTAAACCTGGAAAGGAGGAGGACAGCTAGCTTCAGCTGTAAGGGAGTCTCGTCTCAGGTTGCGGCACTTCTAAGTTCTGCAACGTAATCCGCGAGGAATTTTAGCATGAGCCGCTCTCGATTTGCAGACGGGCAAAGTCGAGACCATTTCTTAGAATGAAAGAGCAAAGCGTCATTCGCGCGTGTCGTGACTCGCTGTCAGTCAAACTGCCAACACCTCGGCTTGGAGACTTCCCGCTATACCGCATTCCGACATCTCGGGGAAAACTAGAATGAGCTTGAAACAGCTGGCAAAAAATAACAACATAGACCGTGAAGACTTTTGTCAAACAATGGCGTGACTGGAGGCACTGCTGCAAGGGAAATCCAGAATTTCATTTCTTTGTGTACAATTAGTCGGGTCTTTAGCGTACTTATCCTCAATGTGTGAAAATGCACAACGGGATTGATCTTCTTTGAGCTGGCCGTCTACCAATATGCACAAGGTCTTTTGAATCATGCCAAATGATGACATAAGGTTAGCGTCAGCCAGTTGAAGCATTAGCTAATTTCAACGAGATGACAAAGAAAAAAAAAGTGATTTCAAATTGGTACGTTCCTTTGTGTACAGTGATCCCTCGCTACTTCGCGTTTCGTTTATCGCGGCTTCACTACATCGCGGATTTTTTTTCCCAAATAAATAAACCATTTAAAAGTCAAAATAAAACTTCTAAATTGAGGGAAAATGTGTCTAACCTTTAGGACAATGTAGTATTGCTACATTCCTTTAGAAGTCCGTTTTCGCGTGTTAGCACGATCGCGAATTAGCATCTTTCCGCTAACTCGTTAGCCTTTTTGTTGGTGACCGTACTTCGCGGATTTTACTTATCGCGGGTGGTTTTTGGAACCAATTATCCGCGATAAACGAGGATTACTGTATTCTGACCAAAATGTCAACTAAGGGTCCAGTCGCCTCTATATTAAATTTTAGCAAAATGTCTGAGATGGTTAATAAAGACACCTGGCGTCAAAAATTGCTAACACTCATTCATCTCATCATACAATAACAACAAAAAAAAAAAAACTAACTAAGGTTGAAAGAGGAAATTGGATATGAAAATTGTGTAAGACGCAATGCGAAGGCGCTGACGGACGATGTGGGAACGATTCCGGTTGAACAACAAATGATGAGAGAGGCAAATTGCCTTGGAGGCAGGAGCTTATTTGTCTATGTCCCCGGGGGAAGGAGGTGCCGTGAAATACACATTCCGGACCGACAGAGTTATCACAGCGCACAAACCAGCTCAACGCATCACTGCCTCGCAGTCACACACACACACACACACAAACACACACACACAAATACGCGTGCGCAGTCGCCAGTCTATACACATCGTAAACACACAGGCAAGCTAAAACAAACATTGCGCTTCCCTTTCCTCCACGTGAGCATCTAAATTAAAATTTTGATTTTAATTTGTTTGAAATTGCCCCACCTAAAATGGTTTTCAACAATAAAATACAGTATATGCATTCAAGAATTCAAAACTGCTAATTGCTCCTCTCGTGATGTCAACAAGTGGCAAGTTTGCTTTTCAAAAAAACCAAAAAAAAACTGATTTTAGGCGCGGGGTTTGATGACAAAATTGTGTTTTGACAGCAGAATGTTTTCAGGTTCCATCACACATGACGTCACATCACGTCACACCAAAGCTACGTCACGATCCTTGTGTGTTCGCTGACGCTCATGCTGCATTCAAGGAAAGTGGGAAGTCAGAAGTTTCCAACTTCCAACTAGGCAAAATTTCCTTTTTTTTAAAAAAAACATTTATCCTCCTTTGTCAATGAAGAGATTTCTTGTTGTTCTTAACTGGTCATAAAATTCAACTATTCGACATCGGGGTGGTCAAACTTTCGTGGTCAAGGTCACCCTTTGATTTTTAAGATGGACAGGAGGGGAATTCATAAATGATCCTAAAAATAGTTCGATGACTATGTCAAATAAATAGTCTTTGATTCTTAATTTGGGTGTATTATAATCAATGCTACAGCGTTATACCAATTGCACGTTTGCACATTTGATTGCTGAATCCAAACTGTTGCAGGAAAAGCGAGCGAGCAGACAAAAGAAGAGCCAGGGGACTGTTTGGGTGTGTGGTGGGGGGGCAAGCCGGGTAGAGCGGGGTGGCACTGGATAAAAAGTGGCCAGGGGGACAGGAAGGGATTGTCATTGGACAGCAGAGTTGGAAACTGGGGAGATGGAGTGAGAGAGGGAGGGAGGGCAAGGGGCTTTCGGAGAGGGGTGGGAAAAATGCATGTGTGAATAAGAACAAGAGAGAGATCAAGAGGGGGAGGGGGCACAGACAAAAGAGGGCTGGAAGGATTTGCTCTGATCAAATATGTGCTCCAGTTGAACGAAATCCGCAACTCTTGCCCAATGTCTGCGCCCACCGAGCTGGCGACGCGTGCTGACCACAGCAGAGGAGCAGGGCAGGTGACCCCAAAAAATTAAATCAATTACACATATAACAAAATGCCAATGTGCATTTCATTCACAACTTCTACTGATAGGTCTGTTTTTGATTTTTCCTTCTCAAAAGTGACCCGTCACAAAATACCAGGTTGACGTGATATGAAAAATGGAGACCAAAATAAATCATTTCAAAATTTTGACTGCAGGTTTAAAGTGCCTCTCCTTTAAAAGAAAAAAAAAATTCAAGCCTCCTCGCCGGCTATTCCTGGATATCTCTCTAAAACTGATGAAAAAAGACAAGAGGAAAATGGCTCAGGGAGGTTGCCAAGAGGTCGACAGCAACGCTGAAGGAGCTGCAGGAATTTCTGGCTGTCTAACTAGGGTTACATATGTTTGTGAAATTGCTGCCATTATCGTAATTCCATAATTATGTTTGCCAGGACTGAGCGATGGTAAGTAATAGATATCGACAGATCGAAAAAAATGATGAGTAACTAATGCGAGCTAATGCAACGACATTTCACAGCATTATTAATGCAGCACTTGAACGTATCCGGCCGGCACACTCAGCGTTATTCCCACAGATCCAGGCTCGCTGAAGCCTCACGAGACCCGGTACGAAGAAAGGACCGCTCCTCAAGTCCAAATGGACAAAATAAAACAAGTCAAGGACCAGGAGTGGCCATCTTGCCAGCTCAGCGCCCACACGAGCGACTTGAGCACACATTGTCGTGCAAATGCAACAAGTCGACATCTCTCGAAAACATCCAAGTAGCCTGCAGAACATTCAAACACGCGGATTGTTCTTCTTGCATTAGCAAAGCCGAGACTGGCAACACAAGGACTTTTGTGCAATCCAGGTCAGGCATGGGCGAGTTCGGTGTAGGTAGAACACACTGCCGGCCGACACTAACAACTAGCTATGTGTTATCTAATCCCGCCTTTTGTTCCTTCACCGCCTTCGGCCGGCAGAATCATCCTGTGACAAAGTCCAGGTGAGAAAGCCAGAACATCTCTTTAATGAGACGGTTGAATCCAAATTACATGCTATTTATGTGGCAAGCGGCTCTTTTTTTCTTTTTCCTACGCCTGTTAAAGGCCGGCTGCAACTTTATGGATGACTGAGCCGGTGAAGATCAGAGTTGACTGGAGTGGCTCGGCAGCTGTCGGCCTTTTTTAGTCAAGGGAGCACCCGCTCGCCCGTGCTGTTGAAACCAGATGCGATACTCACACATCGATATTGGAGGAAACAGAGGGGAAAAACAAGCATGTACGTATCTTGGGAACATCCCTTCAAGACAAACACAATGAAAGCACTTTATTTATAGGCTGCAGCATGTAGAACACGGGTCACCAACATGGTCCCTGTAGGGACCAGGTCACCCCTAATGACCATGTGAGTCACCCCCTGGCCTGTTCTAAGAATAACTCACCACTGGCGGGACATTGTGATTTCCGAGGAATACATTAATATTACCTTTCATGTCCTTCTTAGCTAATTTGAAAATGTAAACAGATTTACATTTTTTTTTCTTCATATTGATCTTTATCCTACATTGATATTTTATTCATGATCAGTTTCTTCATTAGTTTTTAAAAAAAAAAATCCTTTTGCATTAGTTGTATCAAAATGGCTTCGTTTGCAAAAGGTTGATGACCCCTGATGTCCACCATAATGATGCTTGTTAGGCTGCTGCTGATGCTGGGTGACCTGTCTGATTTCCCAGGCCAGGCTCAAGTCAGCATGAATCAACCCAGATATATAATAAATTATATATATGATGCTATTTTACATGCAGGAGCCGCTTGATTTTACACAACACACTCGTAAATTAATAGGCTCAATCCAAATACTGTTAAGCAGCAGGAAGTGAGACATGGTCATGTGCCTCAATTGAAGGGGGGCAACATTCCGACATCATTTTAACAACACAATTTAATGAATAAACTTCACTCACCCCAATGCAACATCGTGTCTGTCAGCTCCTGCGATGGATTTCTTCCAAGAAAAAAATAGGACACCAAGCCAATTCAGCACAAATAAACGCTAACGTTGCTGCTTGCAATTTACGCTAAAAATAATATTAGGAAAATCACGTTTAAAAAAAGCGATGTAAATAAAAAAATAAAGTCCGACTGTTGTCTATTTGGACTGGAAAGGCTTGAAAATGCCCCAGAAAAGCCGCCGAGGTGTCTGTGGAGCTCCGCCGCCGGTGACGTAGGACGCTCCGGCTTTCCTCCGCAGGTACTCCGGTTGTCTGCCGCCGGTGCTCGGCTTCTTCCCGCGCCTCACACGATGCCCCTCGCCGCCGCCGTCGCCGCCTGACGACTGTCCCCGTCCACTGCTCGCGAGCGGCCATTCACCACTTGGCTAGCAGGCCAAACCAGAATGTTTGTCACTTGACTGCATGGCATATTCTTCTTAGTGACAGTCACCGTCCCACAAGTCCACTGCGGCGGGCCTGGACGTGGCGGATTCTCAAGTGAGCGCTGCTGTTTGCCCGTGTACACTTGCCACTGGGTTCCTCATCATCTTCCTCATCATCACTACCATCATCTTCATCAGCCAAGCGCCACACGTTTGTGACCAATCATCGGTCGTGTTGCGTGCACGTGATCACCTTTTCAGTCAGTTTTTTTTCAAGCCTGCACAGTACTTGTAACAGATATTTTAATTCAAGCGCAAGGCCAAATCACAGAAAATAAATGGCCGCTAAAAAATACCCAAAAGACTTTCTGCGAGGACAGAACAAAGCTAATCACGATGTTTGGTTTTAGTTCCACGGTTTTAGGAAGAATTTATGAATTAAAACAGGTTGTACAGTACAGTATTTTAAAAACTCCCCGCAACACAAGAATGGCAGTTTCATGAAATATGTTGACATTCCACTCACAATTGAAGGAGAAAATTACGTTATACTGCTAATGGCCATTTAATTTTTAGCATGACAGATCCCGATGTACATGTATGGCAAAAATGCTTGAGGCATTGTTAACCGAACACTGATACTTGCGCTTATGTCGCCCTCTGGTGGAGTTTATGGGTAAACTGATTGCACTTCTCCAAGTTTTGACCAAAAAAAAAAAATATTGTAGCAGCTTCTAAGTACCACTATCAGGACGACCGACATTAAAATACAATGAACTGTGTACCTAAACAAAGGTTAAAATAATAGCCTCAAATATAATAAAACATTTTAAATGCAAAACACTTGTAGATTTGTTTTAATTTTAGTAAACCCTATTCATTTTTCACTCCATCGAAGAACATTTGCATTTACTTTAATGTTTTTGTAATTGTATGCCATATTTTGAATAAATCATATATTTTTTTTTGTAAAACTTTAAAAAGAAATCTGGACAAGTATCATAAAATGATTTAATAGTTACTTTTGTCACGCACACAAAGCTTTGTATAAAATTATTACCAGTCAAAAGCAACAGAAAACAATTCCTAAATGTCTTTCTATGTCTTTAAATAGTTCCAACGTGTCAAACATTTAGGGAAAAAAAAACATACATTTGCAAACATAATGCAACAAAGCACTCAGTGGACAAATATCAACCGGCATTGGATATTATGAAACTATTGAGCAGTCTAGATGTTTTCAGAAAGCATTTCAATAAATAATTTTAAGAAAGTGAAACAAGTTGGCAAACTAAACAGTGAAGCGACGCCGTAGGTTTGTGCATCAGGTTAGAAGGTATAAAACGGCTCCTACTATTTTGCGTACAATTTCACAGAAATATTTGTCACAGCATTAAAAAGAGCTACTTCGACTTGAATATGGAATACAGCGCTTACATTTTAACTTCAGGCAAAACGTTACCCTTCGTGAGAACGCTAAAAAGCGTTTGGAGAACTTCAGGACATGGTACGACTTAACGGGGCGCCTTTTTGGCAGGGCGAAGAGAAACGATCACTTTCTTTCAAAGGAAAACCGACTCCGGCTCCATTGTTACATGTCCGAGATGCGTGCATCGGAATCAGTCGGCTGTCATGGAAACGCTCCCCGCAAAGAAGCGAATTAAACTGACACGGCCGGCCGTAAGGGAATGCAGCCGTCCATCTCCAGTGACTCAGGCCACCCTTCGTATTTGTTGTTGCTCTTGCTGTTCTTCATGCGCTAATGGGAATGACAAACCAAACAGATCTGATGTCAACCACACGGAAAGATGAGATTCCCGCCGACAATGCGGCGGCTGCTCGCACAAAGAGGATGCTGCGGTTGTTTTTGTGCCAAATAAAATTAAGACAACCACTGGAGTAGAACAAGATCATTCAAATCCAAATTAATTGTCCGTTAATAAATAAACTGATGAGTTACATTTATTATTGCCTACCTGCTCAAATGGACTCTTGTTCTCGATGCCCTTGGCGCCAACAAACACCCAGCTGTCCCGAAAAGCCAATTCCTTGACGGCGGTGCTCCCGAGCTCTTCAAACATACGTCGAGACTCTGCATTCAACCTGATGATGAAAAAAGTGGGGGGCCGGACTATAAATGAATACAGTGAGGAGCTTAAAAAAAATTAATAGGGGACTCGAAACGGATCCTGGGGGTACTCCGTAGTGTACGGCTAAAGAGGGTGCTGCAAAATCATCCATCCATCCATCCATTTTCTGAACCGCTTAGTCCCCACGGGGGTCGCGGGCGTGCTGGAGCCTATCCCAGCAGTCATCGGGCAGTAGGCGGGGGACACCCTGAACTGGTTGCCAGCCAATCCGCTGCAAAATCATAGGGATCAAATTCTACTGGTGGACTCTTACTTTGTAGCGGGATCATCAAAAGAGGCCACAAACACCAAAGTTCCCTCGTGGAGCGGCCGCAGATATTTCAATAGGTCCGAAACATCTGAGGACAAACATCACGTGAACAATGAATTGGTCGGAGTCATTTGCACCTGATACCAAATTTACAATGGCACCTTGAAGACGACCATGGAACTGATTGTGGTCAAACATCAATTTGTTACTGCAAAGTGGACAATGTCAATTTTTATTACCTCCCGCCCACATGTCAAAGGTCTTGGTTTCCAAAGGTTCACCGGTCACCCCTAAAAAAAAAAAAAAAAAAAAATTGTGTAAAACTGAGCGCGCGTCACAAACCGCTCGAATCATCGTACCGTTCACCAAAGCGATGTTTAATCCTCTGCCAATGTTGTCTTTCACGCTGCTTAATAACCTGTGAGACAAAACAGAAATGAAAGAACACTTGAGTGGCGTCCAGATGAACAGGGGGACAGACGAGAACAAAGTGTGCTTGCTGTCATCTACTCAAACAGGGGGAAGCGAATGAACTCCAAGTGCGACGGCGGGAGGCGGTGACACAAAGCAGCAAATCTCACATCTTGTCCTCCAGACAGATTTTGGGCCCGATGACGTTAGCAGCTCCCGACACCAGGCGGAAAGCCAGATGTTTGGGCGGGCACGCCGCAGAAAGGCCGCATTTATACCTGCGGGGCCGAATGTCAGCTTCATAAAAAAAAAAAAAAAAGGAGAAAAATCAAGATGTTACTTATGGGGGAGGGGCTTGTCCCTCCTTTTCCCATCCCACTGTTGATGCACTGTTGATAAGTCAACATCTTCTCTATTTATGACCATTATCATCATTATTAATATTTAAAAACATATAGAATCTATTAATGCAGCCGTACCAGCTGTTGGTTCCTGACTTTCACCTGGAAAAAAAAAAAAAGCAGAGGGGGCGTCACACATACATGCATACATAGATACATATACGTATTTCCATTACACAAATATTGTACGTTTGAAAAAATTCTGGCATCACTTTGTTTGCCTCGTGAAAATTCTGAATGTCCCGCCTCACCAGGCCCAAATCTCATCGCATCTCACCGATACAACAGAAACGTTGCCTTGACGACGAAGATAACGCTGTCAGAGCTCTGACAACATTTGGCTTTGCGAGATAAGATGTGAGACAAAAGTAGTGATTTGCTAAACTGTGGGTGTGTATCCTTGTAAACAGTCGAAATGGTGGTGCGGCATTCCTTACTATTGAGGAAATGGCGCACGAATGAAGCACTGTCCCCTCCAAACAACATGCTTGCAAGGAGCCACGTGAGCCCCACCGAGAGGAGCACAGCCACGACGCGCACGGGGCCTGCCGAGTCAAATGGAAGACACCGGGTGAGAAAATGGTGAGAAGAAGAAAGAAAAAAAAATCCAAACCTACCTGTTAATCTCATGATTTGCTTTCTCGTGGTCATGGACTGGCGTGGGAGGAAAAACAAGTGGTTGGTTAACGAGCATTTTTTCCCTGGGGCTTGTCAAATAAAAGTTTTCCATTTGTCACGCTGAAATAGACAACTTTGTTAAACATAAAAAACAGACAAATTAACAAATATATGGAGAGATAGCATGCACAAAATGTTTCTTTAATATATAATAAGGAAAACTAGCATACAGTAAGATTCAATTGCATAAAAACAGATGGTTGTTGATGATGTCAGGGGATGTTGAGAATAATTGTTAACTGTGGCTATGAGACATGTTTCTGATTAGGGGTTATCCAAATAAAATTAACTCTCTCTCTCTCTCTCTGTTTAACGATTAACATGTTGATGATTTGTGACGCCATGACGCTGCTATTTGCTAATCCAGCTATGGAGTTTCCCATTATGTTAGCATTAAATCACCATTAGAGATTAACGCAAAATTACGTGGCTATTTTAAATTACCAACTAACCCTAACCTGTTAGACTTTTTATTCTCTTTCCATTTTTTGTACAATGTAGGCATCATTTTAACCCTCCCTTTCTTAATAAATTGTTGGAACGCGTAAACATGTGTTTACGCGTTCCAACAATGTTCCAAGTGTTATTTTAAAACAATAGTTTCTTGACTTTAACATAATAAAAATAAAAAAAAGGCGGGTCGCGACTTTTGGGCCTGAGTGACAAACTTCAAACATTTAAAGCGAAATAAATTCGCGATTTTACGACATATTATTTGCAAGCATGACACGACCGTCGAGGTGTCGTTTGTAAGATTCAGTCAAGTGTTGCGTTTTTGGTTGTCGTCACTAACCTGAAATTCGGGAACAAGCGTCGTTCGCCAGAAAAGTTGAACTACTTTTTCCGCAGCTTCCTCATTTGGGCTTGCGTCGTGGGTACGGCTCAAGCAAATATTTGCACGCAAATACACGCGTGTTTCTTTCCGTATTCGTAATGCAGATGTGGGGAGAAGAAACGCAGCAGATTAAATTGAAATCATGTCGATTATTTTCCGGAAATCTCAACTCCCCTGCACGGCGCCTGCGCATCCAACGTCACGTGATTGGCCGTCTCAAGACTTCCGCAATCCACCCTAAATCTTTAAAGTACGTTTTTATAGACATTAAATCACAACAGTACGAACTCGACGTTTCATTCGACAAATAGTAAATGCATAAAAATTGAATTTAGGTTAAAAAAATAAATAAATGAATAAAACTACTATTTCTCTTTTCTTGTACCGCTATTACCAACCCAAGATGGCTGCTCCCTGTGCCGCATTCTCCATGTCCAAAATAATCCAACCTTTTCGGGCTGGAATTGCTGGAAACGCGATTAAAGTAAGGCGACAAACCTTTCTTTTATATACGGTCCGAACGAATGTGCGTGGGTTCTATGTCGAACTCTTTTTATGATCATTGTTGTGGCACAAGGTCAAACCACAATAATCTAATAATCTACAGTATTTTACCCGTCAAATAATGACGGATTTTTATTTTTATCCTTCAGGTATTTGGACCAACAGTTACAAGTCACAGGAATAAGACGGTGTTGACTGTGAGTGTCTTAATTTAACGTGTCAGTGTGAATACAAGTGGGGCTTTCTTGTCCCTTAATCTGGTCACACGGATTAAAATGTCATGTGTGTAAATCTGTTTTGGTTTTAACTTTACAAATTGATCTGTCTTTTTTACGTTTCATCTGCTTTCCTTGCTGCTCATCTACATCCAAAGGGAAGTAACATTGTAAGTATGGGACGGGTACACACAGTAATACACACAACTATACATCGCACAAGTTTAACATTTTAAACATGGCTCTTAAATTTCTCTGCATTAGCGTCACATTGTTCACAAGAAGTCTTAAAATACATCAAATTATACTTACACAGATGTGTCACGTTGTTCAAAGAGAGATAAAAGTCACAATTTGTTGCATCTAATTTGTCACAGCCTCCTCCAGCAAAGTATGGCGGCAGACATACTGTCACTCTCATCCCCGGAGATGGAATCGGTCCAGAGCTGTTTAGTCACGTCAGGGAAGTGTTCAGGTTGGTCCGACTGAAAAACAGAAATGAAGTAGAGCAATGCAGCAACAGAGCTTTTGCTTCACCCCGTGTCTTATCTGTAGGTTCAGCTGTGTCCCTGTGGACTTTGAGGTGGTCCAGGTCAATTCTGCCTTGGAGACCGAAGATGACATCAATAACGCCATCACTGCCATTCGCCGTAATGGAGTAGCTCTCAAAGGTGAGTCGTTTTCTCTGTCATCAGTTTTTATCCATTCCTTTTGCTTTTTTTTTTTTTGGTCATATTTAAGTGATCATTAACTGAAATCAATATTTTATACAAACATAAAACAACCCATATGCAGAATGTAACTACATAGATTTTCCTTTGGAAAGTTAATTTAGCTGAATGCTAACACACAATACAAAACGGCATAGGCAGGCTCACGAATAGCATTTCTAACGATATCAACACTAACGGTGGCGCAACACATGAAGACATAAGTTGTATCATCATTGTGTCTCATGTCAATCCTTAATTCTCCTGCCAGGTAACATAGAAACAAGGCATAACATGCCCCCGTCTGTCAAATCCGGGAACAATCTTCTTCGGTAAGTTTTAAGTGTTGACATTGTTGTACTCGCGTTACTAGCTTAATCATTTCCATAATGTATCTACAGCACGAGCTTGGACTTGTATGCCAACGTGATGCACTGTCAGTCCCTGCCCGGCGTCCAGACTCGCCACAAGAACATCGACATCTTGATCGTTCGGGAAAACACCGAGGGGGAGTACAGCAGTCTGGAGCACGAGGTGGGACCGACCCTTCTCCTTCCTGTTAGCTTGCTGTAAAGACTCAGCATTGATCTCTTTCAGAGCGTCTCCGGTGTTGTGGAGTCTCTTAAGATAATCACCAGGAATAATTCGCTCCGAATTGCCGAGTACGCCTTCCGGCTGGCCAGAGAGAAAGGCCGACGCAGGGTGACGGCTATCCACAAGGCTAACATCATGTGAGTTGTGCGCGTGATTCTTCTCTCCTGCATGCGGCTAACTGTTGCGCGGCCGCCAACAGGAAGCTAGGCGACGGCTTGTTCCTGCAGTGTTGCAAGGAGGTGGCCTCGGGATACCCCGACATCACGTTCGATAGCATGATTGTGGACAACACCACCATGCAGGTGAGGGAGAGAACATCCAAAATGGCCGAGTTGGCAGCAAGTTGCGGACCCGTCTGACTGTGCCTCCAGCTGGTGTCCAAGCCGCAGCAGTTTGACGTGATGGTGATGCCCAACCTGTACGGCAACGTGGTGAGCAACGTGTGCGCCGGCCTGGTGGGAGGACCCGGCCTGGTGCCCGGCGCCAATTACGGCCAAAACTACGCCGTTTTTGAAACGGTGAGCGTTTGACTCTTCCGGAGCACCTCGGAAGAAAATTGCACCAAACTTAAGATTTTTTTTTTCTCCAGGCCACGAGGAACACGGGGAAAAGTATCGCAAACAAGAACATTGCCAACCCCACCGCCCTGCTGCTCGCCAGCTGCATGATGCTCGACCATCTTAAGTAGGTCCTCACGTTTTCTGCCTTCGTTTGCCGTGCGCCTCTTTCAACGCTTTTTTTGGTTTCCTCTAGGCTTTACGATCACGCAAACCTGATCCGCAATGCAGTACTCACAACCATGAATGAAACCCGGGTGAGTCCTGCTCCTCCTGACATGCCCTTTGCTGTGCTCCCCTTTAACACAATGTTGTGGTTCAGTTGCACACAGCGGACATCGGCGGCCAGGGCACCACGTCCGAAGTGGTTCAGTCCATCATGCGAATCATCCAAAGCAAAGGACAGCGCACAGCTGAGATGTAAGCGTCCAATGCGGGCGCACATATCTATGTTGTATTCTTCACCTTCCATAAAAGCAGACTCTAGCTCGAGTTAAAAAAATGGTAAATAGTACACTGTAAGTTTGTTCACAAATTGTAAAGGTTACATGAGAGTTGACAGCGAAAGATGTTTAACTTAGTGGATCACAATTCACGACTTGCTGCTGTGCTGTAACTTATACAAAATTTCGCTCGACTTAAACTGTACTATTTTGTATGTAGACGCCATATCATCGAAGTATCTTAATGTAAACTGCACAAATAAAACTGCTTATTGTCTGCAATGAATTTTGACTTTAATTTTGTATAATTGTGCTCTAACATAATATCAATACAGAATAATTGATGTCTAATTGTCCTTTTTAAGCTGCTTCAATATGATCAAAACAAAACACTATTGGAGCATTTAGAAAAAAAAACGATTTTGACTCATCAATAAATAAGCAGGACTATCTGTTTAGAGCAACTTTTGCCAGGGCTGCGATCTGACAAATTGGCTTTTACAACTTGCTGTATTTCCATTTTACCGCTAGAGGGCAGAAGCTCCCTGTTGTATTCCTATATGACAAAAACTGCTGAGAATGGTCTACACACGCACACGCACTGTGTGGAAGCTGAAACAATGAACTTGCATCAGCAAGACATCCTTGGCAGACAGTTTGCTTAAACGTAATTGTAACATTTCTGTTTCCTATGATTAATGGGCCCTGGATTCAACTCAAATATGACTGACTACATTTGCCATTTGATCTTAATTTAAATTGGAATCAAGCACCTAATTGCCGTCACAAGGTATAAACCATTAAATCTATTAGACGAGTGTAACCCAGCTGACCTCACTGGGAGAGAGAGAGAGAAGGATGGATGGATGCATAGATAGATAGATAGATAGATAGACAGATAGATAGAGAGACAGATAGAAAGAGAGACAGATAGAAAGAGAGACAGATAGAAAGAGAGACAGATAGACAGATAGACAGACAGACAGACAGACAGACAGACAGAGAGACAGAGAGACAGAGAGACAGAGAGACAGAGATAGACAGAGATAGACAGAGATAGACAGAGATAGACAGAGATAGACAGAGATAGACAGAGATAGACAGAGATAGACAGAGATAGACAGAGAGAGACAGAGACAGAGACAGAGACAGAGATAGAGACAGAGACAGAGATAGAGATAGAGATAGAGATAGAGATAGAGATAGAGATAGAGATAGATAGATAGATAGATAGATATTTCAGCAAGTTGTGTTTTCAAACATAACGTGACATCCGCAAATAAGGTTACGCGACACCTCCCCCGAAAAAGGGCGCGACCAAACCCTGTGCTGGTGCCACCAACTTTTTTAGTTGGCCGCAGCAGTGCTACCAGTGCAAAAGTTAGTGTCCAGACCCGCTCTGGAACCAAAGCTGGGACCAGCTGGCCAGTGGATTGCGCAGCAGGGGCGGGGGGTGGGGGGGCGAGGAAGGATGTCGCAACAGACCCCTGGCCACTTGATCATCATGGCCAGCGTTCAGTGGAAAACTCCTAAGGGCCCAACTGTCTTTGTAACTAAATACTATACAGTATTCCCATGTGGTCACCTCTTGCATCATAAAACCCTGTTAAGTCCTCAGCTGTACTCACACGTTCCGGGGTAGGGTCAAGGTGCATTCAATGGCTGCTCGCAAAGTGGAACATCCTAAAGTATATTGAAAAAAATAATAATGGAATTTATTGCACCAAACACCAATGACTGGTACTTGAGCACATTGCAGAAGTCACCAGAAATATTTGAGAATTCATGCGAAGCACTAAAATCAGAACAGCGGGTCTTTTTTATGATTCAGGCGGGGCTGGTACTTAGAGAGGAGGGCAGGAATGCTCCAAGATAAGCAACTGGAGGAAAATGACACTTTTCAAGAGCTAGCTGCTGGCTAGCGCCTCTCGACGAACCACGCAAAGCTCCAATGGGATCGATAAGAAACTAAGTAGCAGACATTTATCAGCAAATTGTCTTTTCAAACATGAGGCGGACACACTCGCAGCATTTGAGAGTTGAGACAACAACTTGAAGCCTCCTTTCAAACACAGTACTTGGCAATTTGTGTTAGCATCCGAATTTGGCAGGACTTCGGTGTGTCAAATTCATAAATTCAACATTTATGTTTCACTTGACAGGAAATTCAAACAAGCGAGTTAATCTTAAGTTATCTGCTTTATTGTAAAAGTGCCATCTGAACTTGTGCCTTACTCTTATAAAACTATCATTGCGTTTCACATTATGTCTCGTAACAAACGCCTCCATTGTGGACGCTCAGACCTCGCTTAACTCGTGGTAGATATTCTTCTCTTTTATCCAAGATAATAAAAATACAAAGACGGCACAGATAATCCATTTAATGGCGGCCAAAATGAGCTACAGTGTGTTGCCTGGCAGTTTGCGTCATAGAGCGGCAACAGTTCCGAGTCGAAATAAATAAATATTCGATGGTCGAATTTTTTTTAACTCCAAATTGTTCAGCTTGGCAAAATGGTCAACTTGTTTTTGAGGTCGAAGCAGGTGCTTTTACTTGGAAGGAACCATGCTGCTTACATTCAATCCAAAATACATCCATCACTTGTTGACTCATTCCAAAGTTATTTTTTCCGTGACTTGTATTTCCTTGTCCTTCTTGCCCTTCTTCCATGGAATCAAAGTATTCCGGCCGGTCGGACATTTTTTTTCGCTTCGATGTCCCGCTGTATCGAACGTTGCGCTTGGTGAGCGTATTTGCGGTCACGCTGAATGGCTCTTTTTTTTTTTTTTTTTAATTGCCTTCTTATCCGATACCAAGCAGTACGTGAAAAGAACCCTAAGCAGAACATTGTCATTAATCAAGATGCTTTTCCCAGATTTTGCCTTACAGCTGCAACCAGTCAGCCAACTCCATTCATCCCTAATGGAACTAGCCCCACTACACACACACACACACACACACACACACACACACACACATTTCAGCTCAACATACACAGAGAATGCAAATACGTCAGCGGTCTGCTATTTGCTATCAAGCTGGTTGCATTTGGGGCCTTCCAGTATCTTCCTCAGCTGTGACGGGCCTAATCTGTCATGACTAATGAGTCCAAATGTTGTGGAAAACAAATCAAGTGTAACCCCATGAAAAAAAAAAAAAAAAAAAAGAAGAATGTGAGAATAAAAATGGCTTTGGAATATAAGGGGGGGGGGGGGGGGGAAGAAGGAGGAGGAGGACCAGCATAAAAAGATCCGTCTTGGCCATGTGGGTGAGCAAATCCTGTGTTGTATCTTTATCACCTCCTTCTTCATAATGAAAGCATAGAAAGCTCTTGGCTGCTGAAACCAGAAGGTCTTTGTCATCATTAGGGATCAGCCCGAAAAAAAAAAAAAATCAGTCTTGCAATATATTGTTACGGCCTCTGTTGGAATAACTAATCAATACACTGAAAGTGAATATCAATAATTTATGACAACACGTGCAGAATAGATTTACTCCGTAGTACTTAATCTGCTACTTGATCTACTTAGCGTGCTAATTAACATCACATTTAGTGAGTTGAAAAAAAAAAAAAAAAGAAAGCAAAGCGCATGCTTGATTTGGATGCGCACGAGACAAAGGCAGCAGCTCAGTTGGGAGCCGGTTATCGATGGACTATTTGTTCTCCTGGAAACAATTCTCCTTCTCTTGCCAATGTTCTCTCATGTTTGGATACGTAACTGCCGTCTGCTGGCAGTTGAGGAGTCCGTGCCAGAATAACATTGCAGCCGGAGCGATCGCGCCGACCTCATGAAAACCTGCGTTGCGCTTGTCTGACGTCATCACAAGGCTCCCTTAAAAGCGGAGCGTCTTGGCTCTTTTTCAACCTCCCCCCACCCCCCTTTGGGTGTCTGCACAAGTGTTTTTTTTCTCCCCACGGTTGCTAAAGCAAAGTATTTATTCACGTTTTAATCAAATAAATGTGTGGCTATTTGCTACAAGCTAACCCATGCGTCAATTTCGATTATTTAAAATTCCTCCTAATCTGGAAATGACACCGAACGGCCACCAAAACTTTCAACACCGAGCTCAAATTCTGTTCATAAAAGACAAAAACGGCAAAATCAGGTCAAGATTTATCTGAAGAACTCGAGACCCCCACGTTGGTTCTCCCCAGGTGAAGCGTCTCCAAAGACGAAAGCATGTGCGTAAAGCCAGCAGAAAACACAACTTTGATTATTTTTGGGGGCCCTGCTCTTGGCGTTTGCGGACTGAATGAACGGAAGAGCCTGGAATAGCGTGTGACGAGCCTTCACATGATTTCACGCGCATTCGTTTAATCGCTGCCAATGGCTGCGGGGAGCAATGCGAGCGTCACAGGAGCACAGCTGATCCTTGCTGGAGATTGTCGTTAAATTAATAATAAAAAAAACAACTTTGGTATTGATGTGGGAGGGTAAACAAAAAACCCAAAACAATCCCGAGATTTAGCCTTCAAACGTTTTGGATTTGATTTTCCAAAATGAATCAATTATCCTTAAGAATGAATTCAAAAAGAAAAAAATAAGCACTTATTTATTTGGATCACAGTTTTTCCCGGCAATTGGACAAATGCGTGGTCACTGCCGGTGCTGGTGCCAGGCCCGGATGATAAATGAAAATTTGTGGGATGCGTCTGAAGGGGGAATTTGGGGGGGGGAGAATGAGGCAAACAAATCATTGGCGTTGTCAAGCCCTGATTAGATGAGCCCGAATTTGCAACAACAACTTATACTTGCTAAAACTTGCAGACAACAAAGATGGTGGCAACCAAAGGAGAAAGACACACAGTCGTGCCCATTGTTTTGTCAATCTTTTTTTTTTAGCTTTTCGGGAAATGCCCATGACTTTCACAAATAGCTGGCTGACATTTTTTGATATCTCCACAGTGTGCCCCTGGCGTCAAAGTGCACTTTTTGAAGGTCATTGCTAACTTGAGTTGCAATGTGAAAATAGTATGCAGATTGAGATCATGAGATCTTTTTTTTTTTTTAAGATCTTGTTTGCTCTGCAAGTCAAGCGTAAAAAAAAAGCCAGGGCAGGTCACGGCGTTGGCCCCCACACAAAATGAGCAGCGTGCTCTAAGGATGATCCGGGAGCTTCCTTCCATCTTGCAAGCCTTTTATCTTGAGAAAGCTGCGGCGGCGGCGGAGCCGGTCCGGAGGGGATGAAGCCGTAAATCCGGGCGGAATGAAGCGCTAAGCTGACTTGACTCTTCTCAGCCCATCTCCCGCCATTAGGCTTGATTTGCTGGGATGTATTTCTTGGCACTTGATCCTCTCTCCGGCTTTTGATTTTCTTGTAAGATGTCGGGAGAGTGACAAATGGAGGAGGAGACGCTTACGTGAAGTGATGAAGCCTGCCCCGAGCTTTACAAATACTTCACATCTTGACATTCTTTCGCTGATGCTTTCAGCGGGTCTGACACGGGCGGACTTCAAAGCCGGGCCGCCGATCGTCCCGTTGCCCGATACCGCGAAAACAACACGAGGCGACTCAAGACAACTGCGAATCCGACACCCGGCAAATAGACAATATGCTGACTGACACGCTTAATGTTTCATTGAGTGTAACAGGAGAGCGCCACCATTTGCATCCGTGCAAGTGCGTGCCCGCCAACAATCGCCGTGCGCTGCGGCCTCACCGCCTTGCACGGGAGATTTTCCATGCGCCATCCAAACATTTCCCCCCTCGGGGGAAAAACAGAAAGTTGAGCCCTTGTGTAATCACTGCTCTCGAATTCTGTTTGGTTTCTCCGCAAACGCTTCCATCTTGTTCTACGCATTAGTCGTTGGCTCGAGAAAAGCGTCTGAGCCGATGGAGGCGACTTCTTCTCGAGTCAGGAAAGACATCTCCATTGAATGATTGGATTTAAATGGTTGCAGGTGACGCACGATATGTCTGTGCCAGCCATTTTTTTTTTTTTTTGCTCTCCGGTTCAAAAAGCCTCTCGTCGACTCTTTACACGTTTTGCATCGTCGATGAATTCCTGAACGCTTTGCTCTCAACTCTGTTTCCCATCTTCTCTCAGTTTTGTTTGTCGGACGTTTTTTTTTTTTCCTTCTCCCCTTTCTCACTGTCAGAAGCCTCGGAGCAATTTTCTTCTCTCGCACAGCAAAGATGCGACCCCAAAAAGAAAAACTGACAGCAGAATATAAGCAGATGCAGTCAAGAAAACGCCCCCCCCCCCTCTCAGGAAACAATTTGGAGAACCCGTGGTCAAGCTTTTGTGTTCTTAAAAGACTCTTCATTTCCCTTTCCTCCAATTTTGACTTTCCTCCATTTTTGTTCATGTTGTTTTAACAACTGCTGAACCTTTGTGGAAAACGTCGACAAAAGAAATTGGTGGAGTTTTGAAATCAAAAGTCAAGGAAAATAATTGTGCTTTTTTTAGTAAACACGACTAAAAATAAAATCGATTTGTAGTTTTCGTGGAGATGTTAACAAGAGTTGTTTGAGGGGGGAAAACAGACGACTCGATGGATCGAATGCGGCCCTGCGGCTTGGCTCTTTCGAATTCAAAGTTTCGTTACGCTCGTCTAATTGAAACCACGTTGAGCTGTCAATCAAAGCAGGCCGCAACGCAAACATTTATCTGCCCATCAAGCCTGGCAGATCCGGAATCGCCTCTGTCGGGAGCAGGAAGAACCGGATTGGTTGTCAGTCACGGGGAAAAGACGTTCGTTCGTTCGCTCGTTCGCTCGCGGGGCATTGCGCACAGATGAGCATCCTGGAAAAAGAAAAACAGACAGGGAGGGGCGGGGGGGGACGGGATTAAGAATCAGAGGGATTAAGCGGAAAGGGCAAGATGTTGGGAAATGGAAGGTGTGCGGTGTTTGTTTTTGTGTGTGGGGTGGGGGGAGCAGGAAAGGGGAGAGGCGGTGATGTCAGGCAGAAATCAAGACTCGAGCATTGTGCCCGTGGACCCTCGAGAAAAAAAAAAAAAAAGCCTGAAAGCACAACGTGATCATTGTGGGAGGCGATCCGGCGCAAGTGCAGCGTGTGTTTCCATTCAAAGTTTGTTTAGAGAAGCATGCCAAGCTAGTTTGTCGATGTGTACGTGTTGAAACCAATTTTTCACAGCGCTCCGACGTCAAGTTTCAAAACGAAAGTTGCCGTGTGACGACATATTAGCAAATGTACGAGCACAATACATCCAAATTGGATTGAATGTACTTTTATTTTTATTCAACCTGCCGCATCTTATTTGTTAGCTACGATGTAACTTTATTTGACTTTGCATAAATTAGTATGCGCTCATAAACATGCACTTGCTAGCTACAGAGCGCTTGTTGTTGTTGGGAGAAACGTGGAAAGTGGAGCAGGGGGCAAAAATGACGGAAACTTTTAAAATTGTTGATCTGGAGGGTTGACATGCTGCCTGCCAGATTGCAGTTTTGCAATCCATTTTCCATCTCAGGGGAAAATAACAGAAAGGTTTTGTCCTTAGAGTAAAAGCGTTCAATGCACTTTTGCAGTGGAAAAAAAACAACCATTAGGATTACATGTTCTCTCCGTTTTCAACATTTTAGTTTGCTCGTTCATTTGTAAGAAAAATAAAATAACATTTAGGTGGGGGGGGGGGGATATATCATGTGACTAAATATAGGAAAATGTGACATAAGAGCACTTGGCTTGAGAAGCAGCAATATATAAAGTGCTCATTTAGAGGACATTACTCGCAACGGTCACGTCTCCACCAATGGAGCCAGAAGAACCGTCACACGTCTTGCGTGTTCCAAAATACAAATCAAAACAATCTTGGCGAGCTTAATTTCTTGAGCTCATTTTTAGTTTCTTTGTTATTTCAATCCTGTGGGGCACCTCATCAATTCTAGAGAGCACTTGCAAAAAAAAAAAAAAAAATCTGTCTCCACTTGGTATGCATGTACTTTGCTTGAAGGTCTCCCAGATTCATCTTGTTAGCAACAAATCCAGTTCTGGGTAGCGATGTCACGAGACAAAATCTCGATCTTGTGACCGAATCCGATTTTATCCGATCCTCACAAAAGATATCGGATCATCGCATCCCGGGTTCTCATTTCGAAAACAATCTGGCATCCATTCGGTATGACTTGCTAGTTTGCAACATGTTACTAATCTTCAATATGGAAGGATGAGAAGATGTAGTGAAGAGCCGGAGGCTCAATGTGAAGCCATTAGCTTGCCTCGTACATCATGCATCTTCTGCAAAACAGGAGTGCAGATAGCTACCAGATGAGTCGCTGCGATTTGTTTAGAAAGCTCAGCCTCAATTCTCAAACATCTCCTAAAAAAAAAAAAAAATAGAGTGAGCCTGTGTTACACACAGAGATGGATGACGGGTCGCAGCTGGTGGAAAAAGAACAACTGATAAATTGACAATGGAAGAATTATCAATCTCACTTTTGGGCGCAAATCAGACCGAGCGGATCCTTGAGGAGATACGCGAAGCTTTGGCGTCAACACGAGATGGTTCTAGTCATCCAATGAGAAAACATTGATCGAGCAAGCCATGGTTTCGAATTTTTGGGAGGAAAAAAGTGAAAAGAGCAAAGGTCAAGCAACATTTCCCTTCAGAATCAACGATTTGAAAAACAATTTGTGTTCCAAGCGCGGCTATGAATGAATTCAACTTGCATCTCAAGGCACCTCTACGTTTGGTCCACTTCTACTCATACTTGAATCCCAGATATTGAAATGCTCCATAACACGCTAACTGAGTCGTTAATAAAAAAATAATAATATATTTTGAGAGCGTCTGGACTCCGGCATGAATGATCGCCAAGAGAATTGATCCGATGTTGTTTTGAACGTAGGCCAAAAAAAACACGGAGGGGGGAAAAAGCAAAGCGCAAATTCTCCTGTGTACATTTCAACATCGTTGGAGCGAAGCCGATTTAGCGTAGCTTGACGTCATCCATCTGATGATAATTACGATGATGTTTATTCATCTGCAGTGGTGGAAAACGCTTGAATGAGCTCAGTGTCGGAGGAGCCCGAGGAAGCGAGGAAGAGGAAGTCCAAGGCGGCGTGATGTATAGTGCTGCTCTGTTCGGGATGAGGGAAGAGAGCGAGCCGTTTATGGGATGTCGACCCGGCCGAACGCATTTGTGATCGTTCAATCGCTCCGTCATGTCAGCGCTGCCGCGAGGCGTACATGTCGTGGCGAGTCACGCTGCGCGAGCTTCCGCATTCTCGCATTATCGTCATTCATTGGGAACGACTATTAGTAGATTTTATTGCTCTTTTCCGAGAATGAGAGGTCAACAAACAAAAACCTCCGGAGGCTACACAAGGTTCACGCAACGGTCTCCAAATCGGTTTGTCACTCGCTCTGATAAATATTTGTATGTAATCTAATTACAAAAATTAACTGTAACTCTTGAATCTTAAATCTTACACGACTAGGATGATGTCGTTCAATCTACAATTACAATTTTGATGATTATACAGTTTTGGAAATAAGAGCCACACCCACACCATTTAGTAGTTGTGTTTGATGATGATCAAGCTCGGTGTGAAGGCACCAGAGGGATCGATGGGAGGCTTAACACAACCTGGGTGTTCTGGAGAGTGTCATTCGAGTCCAAGATACGGGGTAAGATGAGATGTGGAAGCTATCTGGAGGATTTTGGAGCAGACAGAAGAAAGTACAATAAGGGGGGAGGGTGGGGTTAGTACCTGGGTCAGGTGGAGAAAAAAGAAGCGCTCCTGACCACAGGTCCTTTGTCTAGCTTCTCCTGCTTCTTGACTGGCGACCACTCTTGTTACCCGAAAACAATGAATATTGTATGTATTTAACATGATTTTTTTCTGTTGTATTTGTTTAAATCAGTAATTTATTTATTTATGTATTTATGTATTTATTTATTTATTTTTGTTGATTGTATTTTCTTTAAATGTTTCATTTCTATTTTAATTATTTTTATGTCTTAATTTATGTATGTGTTTATTTATTTATTTAATTATTTATTAGTTTATTCATTTACCTTTACGTTCGATTCCTGCAAGAAAAAAAAACGACACTCTTCACAAGTACTTTGAGGTACGTACTATATATATAGGTATATTTTGAGGTACGTATATTTTCATTCCCACCTTGGTTCAATATCTGGCAAAATGAAAAGAAGAATAAATCTGCAAAATTGTGGTACCACTAATGATACGAGAAAACAACAACAATGAAAGACTTCCTGAGCAGAACATTAACCAGCACAAAGTCAACAGCCGTTAGCATTAGCGAGGATGGAACCATTTACTAACCGAAAGTCAATTCCAAAATCAAAGCACGCTCATAACACACAACTTTGAGGAACTAATTCAGAATCTTCACTTGATGCTCCTCGATCAACTTGAATTTACCGCGCTCCAAAGAATCCAATTCAAGTCCTTAGTTGAACATTCAACAAATATGTCTGCCAAGTCAACCGCCTCCTAGCGTGAGAAGCTAACGTAGCATTCCCCACACATCTTCCAACCCAACGATGGGTTTTTACAAAACGTCAACAAATACATCTGCCAACTCAATGGCCTGCTAGCGTGACAAGCTAACGTACCATTCCCCGCACATCTTCCAATCCAACGATGGGTTTTTACAAAATGTCAACAAATAAATCTGCCAACTCAATCGCCTGCTAGCGTGAGAAGTTAACGTAGCATTCCCCGCACATCTTCCGATCCGACGATGGGTTCTTACAAAACGTCAACAGCGGCTTATTTTTGGGAGTCGGAGGACTGCTGAAATAGACGGACCGCATTTGTGACCTTCGCAATCGCTTGCCCCTCAGGCTTGAGACTTGCTCTTTGTGCTGGACTTGCGCTGTGAACAAAATGGGGCCCTACATGTCCAAAAGGAGCCAACGCAAACAGACAAGAGCAGTGGAAAAATCAATAGCTCTGCGGATAAGCTGCGATGAGCTCGGCGAGCTGGAAATAAAGCATCTTATTATGACTGAGTGCTTATTATGGATTCACACCAGATGAATCCAGCAGGACCGCTGTCCGAAACGTAGAAAACGGATCGGCTCCTTGCTTCGGTTTACGCCAACAGGTGTTGCGTGCCGTCTGCTCGTCCGGCCAAGACGTGGCCTTGTTCAAAGCGGCCAAAACAAAGAAAAATCGCTTTGCCTTTCTGAACATTCCAGTCAAACCCAAGCCCAATCTCTTTTTCCGAACCCAAGGCAGCCTTGTTTGCAGAATGCGCCAGAATGCGAAGGAAGCCAAGAAAAATGGAAATTGGATTCAAGGACTGTGGGAGTACACGGCCTCCGATTGACGGCTGAGTCATTGCGACGTTTGTTGTAGTTGTTCCGACTTTGGATGATTGGTCGAAGAAAACAGCCTTCACTTTTATTTCTTGCGTAAATACGCGCCGACGTGAATGGAGGCCGTCCAGCCAGAAATCTCAGAACTGGGTCATATTATGGGATAGTTTAGCCGAAGCCTTCCGTGTTCTCATAGCTGTGTGTAAACATCGCATCTCGAACCGGGAGGCATCGAAGTGTTTTGCTCAGACAGTCGACCCTGCCCAGAAAAGGCGGAAAAAGGTTTTGCAGAGAGAGGCCACAAGGTGGCAGCAAAGGACTACCCGCATCTAAATGAAGCGACTCAACTCACTTCAAATTGCTTCTTTGGCACCATGGACTGTGAGCGTGCTCGTAATTCAAAGCATTCACATCTCAAGTTACCTTTCCCTGTTGAAATGAATGGAATGCCATAAATCCGTTCCTGCAAGCAACGAAAATGTTAAGAAATGTTTGAACAATCTTGAAACTCTTCTTGCAAATTACACTTCAAAATAAAATTGCTGATTTGATCTTGTACCAGAAAAAAAATGCACTTTGAAGACTCTCTACCGCCAATCCAACATCTCCCTGACGTCCAAAGCTTTTCTCTTACCAGGCCCGACATCGAATATGGATGACAGTGTTCTTTTTTTTCCCCGCATAGTACATGGCAAGGTCACTATCTGCTGACTCGAGCAAATGACATTGCTATCATCCGATGAACAGGCACCTGGCCGGCCACTAGCAGCAAAAAAAAAAAACATTTGAGCGGCCGAGTGCTCAGAATGCAAAGTGACGGCGGCAGCGTGTGTATACACGGCTTGAATGAGGGAAGGGCGGCTCCCCCCCACCAGCAAACATTAACCTTTATTTGTTTCTGACACGTGAGAGGGCAGCCCACCTCTCTCATACATTAAAGGCATGTGAAACAATCACACCCTTCCTCGATTCCACGCTCCACCCTCAGCCCTCGAGGACAGGCTTGACCCAGGAGGAGGGGAGATAGCAGGGGGGGGAGGCAGGAGCTCAAATTCATTTGCACTGCTGCAGCTGAAGGCAGCCTAAGGCAGCCGAAGGCAGAGCACGTTGCAAGAAGTGAAGTCGCCGGGCGGGTACGCCGACCGCGGATTACAAAAATCGGGGAACGGCAATCTGGGGAAGGACACTTTACGAGAGGGATTGCAGCCTACTATGGCGGAAGGGGGGGGGTCATAAAAAAATTGCAGTGACATTTGTTACATTTTATTTTGCATCCAAACTGAATCATAACAGAACCATCAGATTTTTTTTATTTTTTTTTTTATGCCGATGTGGATTGATCATTTCGGACATCTCTCGTAAATTGCACAGCCAAAGTGGACCACACGTGAGTGCCCTTTTATTAGAATGATTTTGTATTTTTTTTAAGTTTCTTTACGGCATGAATCTTGAAATCCAATTCTTCTAAGTGGTTGTGTACAATTCAACTCAATGTGATCAATGTGGGTCATCTCTCCACAAACAAACAGCTGAGGTCTCCACGGCACACACTCCACGACACGCACACACACATTAACACATTAACAGCGCCTTTAATATTCGACTAATAGTTCAGCCATTTATTTGTTTTGTTTTTTCATGTACTGTCACTATCAACACATGCAAAAGAGTAATGTGTTGCTTGACCGGTATTCAAATTCCAAAACAAATTCATGACGTGATTATTAGCTTGTTGTTGAAATAATGAAAACAGGAGGAAAGGAAGGCTGTAAAATATTGACGATTAAGAGGATTATTTATTTGCTGCAGTAAATGCCAGCTAGAATAGATTGCACTTTTTTTCGTAAATGTGAAAACTATGTGCAGGACAGTTTCGTGACTCCGCAGTGGATTAGCCGAGTTCTAAGAAAGTGTCGGTTGATTTTTGTGAAATGTTAATGGATTGTATCCGGTGACTAAAGATTTGTCTCGCTGCGGTCACAAAAACTTGCATAAGGAAGAGCGGCGAGATATCAGGCAGTAATGTCTTCCAAATCCATGAATTGATCAGTTCAAGAATTCTTTTGATTGTTGAAAGTGAGTGTTGATTTAACGCGTCTCAAAACGCAGCACGTAATTTTGCTCATTACGAGAACGTCATTGATGAAGGATTACAGTCTGTCTTGAATAAATAAGTCATCATTGATGAAATGCAATTTTTTCCTCAAAAATCCAAATTTTCTCCTCCAAAACTTTATTCTTCTCATAGTAAAACTTAAAACATGATCTTGTTGTAACACCTTATTCCTGTATAAATAGGGATGATTGTTATAAAACTGTCGGTAGTATAATGAGAAAAAACTAATTGTCATAATTCTGACCTTTTCTAAAAAGTAACAACAACATGAGGACTTTGAGCCCAATTTTCACAGCCAGCACAAAGTGCACCTTAACTGTGCTGCTGTAGTTTTCTTCCGTTTGGTCTTTTCGTAGGCAAGGACAGTTAAAAAACATGCGCCGTTGTGGGAGTGTACACAGCCGACTTGCTTCCCTGCAATGGAAGCGTCTCTTCCTCTCTCATTCCTTTTCAATTCCACCTAGAAGAGGCACACACAATCTCTCTGACATTATAGAATCGGAAATGGACTCGCTGGAGTCCATCCAGAAGATAAGCACTACGTTTGTGAGGAACTGCAGGCAGATTTGTACTATCTTTTCCGAGCACGCTGTTGTTATATTTATGAATGAGATGAAATCCACCACAGAAAAATCTGTCTGCCTACGCTTAAATCAAATTGACACCTGCGCAACAACTTAGACCTGCTCCAAGCTGGTCTAAAGTCCCAAACCAAATCCCAAACCCAGCATGACAATCAAGATGTGCCAGTTTTTCCTTATTATATGAAATAAAATACATTTTCCTAGCCAGATGAGTACATTATTTTCATAGTATAATGTTATTTTCCAAAGTAGCCCCGCCCATTTGTGTGAGAGGAAAACACAGTGAGAGGAAAACAGAATTTTTCCAAACTCTAGTCTGCCGCGTCTTGGGTCAAGTGAGCCAAACGGCGCCGGCATTTGACGATGGTCCTCACGTTGTACCAAACCGAGGAAACGCGCAACACCACGATAACGTCCTCGGTCGTACTTTCAAATCCTCAAGATGTTCTCTCCAACTTTTGCGTGCTGACTATGTATTGTGGATTCCTTTACACCGACGCCTAAGAAAAGAGTATTTTTAACCTACACGTGTGCTTGAAGCACTTTCCAGATGGAGTAATGGTAATTAATCCCACTAAGGCCTTCAATGTATCCGCTAAAACACCTCGTATATCTTTGGCAAAGATTTCAATGAGCCACTCCAATAATTTATTTATACATATTTTTCCATCAACACTAGGCCCCCTGAGGGTTTGTTCCATTAATCAGATGCTATTTTTAATACCTCCCCTTCTCCTTCAAGTTGTTGGCAGAATTTAAAACGAGTACAAAAGGACTTCCTTGGTTTATCGCCATTGGGAAAAATCCTCCTTGAGTGGCTGACCTTTATTTTGGAGGTGTTGGCTTTATGTGGACACCATGTTGCCTTAGTCTAAAGAGCATGACTCAAAGCATGACTTGCTGGTTAATGATACATTACCCCCCCCCCCCCCTCCCCTCCTCCTTTCATAAAAAGTAAACTTGGTCAACGCATCCCCCATTGGCGTCCTGTATTGTGGAAATACACGGCGGCTGTTTACGAGTGACACACAGTGCAGGTGGCGAGTGTCGACGATGTGGGTGACTAATGAGGTTTGCTTCCACGCCATTAACATTTAATCAGCTGTTTTGCCGTGACACAGAAGGAACAAATTGTTCACTTTTATTAGCTCGCCCCACCTCGCCGCGTCCGATGAATAAATCAAACGCCGACGGGCACCGATCCGCATTCATGTGCGGAACGTCCACCTGGCACTCAAGTCGTGTTTGGTCCAATTTAGCTACACGTCGAGCCGGCTGACTCATGCGGCTCTTTGTTGCATCGATCGGTAGGTAAATAAAGTCTCATGCCACGCTGACGAAAGCCACACAAAGCTCAAGTGGGAGAGATGAAAAGGCGTGTCGAGTAAAATCTCAGCAGAACAGAAGTAGCTAGAGGAGTAATTTTCTAAGAACAAGAAAAGTCACATATTTGTTTAAATGCTCATCGGGTATAAAAGCAAAAGGTCAACCTTCTCTGGCCCATTTTTGTGCCACTAATACAAAGAACCACCGCGCCTGAGGCAAAACAACCAATCACAGAAATAGGTGTATTATTTTTCTAAGAACAAGAAAAGTCACATATTTGTTTAAATGCTCATCGGGTATAAAAGCAAAAGATCAACCTTCTCTGGCCCATTTTTGTGCCACTCGTACAAAGAACCACCGCGCCTGAGGCAAAACAACCAATCACAGAAATAGGTGTATTATTTTTCTAAGAACAAGAAAAGTCACATATTTGTTTAAATGCTCATCAGGTATAAAAGCAAAAGATCAACCTTCTCTGGCCCATTTTTGTGCCACTCCGACAAGGAACCACCGCGCCTGAGGCAAAACAACCAATCACAGAAACAGGTGTGTCAGCACATTTACCGCAGAATCTTTTTTTTTTAGATCATGCGTTTGCAAAAGGTTTAAAAAGGAACAAGTCTTGACCGAGTAGTCGTTGGGATGAAACTAAAATGAAAAACAAAAGGTTTTGTAGTCCATTTCCAAAACACACACATCGGGTTCCCACGTAAACGGTGCTCCACTTTCGCAAAATAAATAAACGGGCTCGACTTCACATAGTGTTGCACTTTAGACCTGCGATTCTGGCACCGCTCAACGGTTCCCATGAGTAAAAAACTTGCCATCCTGCCGAGCGGACATTTTTGAATGAGTTTGCGCTGCACTTGGTGCTCCTCAATTGAATGCTCCTAAAATGCAAGTCCAGTCTAGTTCTTTTTTTTTTTGGATTGCGCTTCATTTTTCATCCGACGACGGTGCATAGTTTGCCGATGATGTCGTCTTAGCGGCTTTTGACCCACACGTGTGCGCAATGTGTTGAAAGACTCCCCCAGACCTGTAATATTTTCTCCCTCACCTTAAGTACCTGTTTCAGTCATGCCGGAGGCATCGTTAGCCAACGCGCTGAGCTCAGAGAGGATGAGGCGGAAATTGATGGTTGCGCACCGGGTGGCCTCTGGGGAAGATTCACGCCGAATGAGCAGACACAGCCATTCGTTTAAGGCTCGGAGGGAAGCGAGATCGCCGTGTGGTGCACGTGACCGTCCAATTCAGTGTGCATTGCCTTTCCACACCACTTTTCAAACAAACAACGCCAAACAAAGGATGAAATAAATAGAAGGAACAAAATCATCCAAAACACACAGGAGAAGAATTTATTTATCTATCTATCTATCTATCTATCTATCTATCTATCTATCTATCTATCTATCTATCTATCTATCTATCTATCTATCTATCTATCTATCGATTTATTTATTTATTTATTTATTTATTTATCAATTTCTTTATCAATTTATCTATCTATTTATTTATCTATTTATTAAGTTATTTATTTATTTATCAATTTAGCTATATATTTATCTATTTATTATTTATTTATTTTTTTATTTTTTTATCTATGTATTAAGTTATTTATTTCTTTATCAATTTAGCTATATATTTATCTATTCATCTATTTATTAAGTTATTTATTTATTTACCAATTTTGCTATATATTTATTTATCAATTTATTTATTGATTTATTTATTATTGAATCAGAAATATGGATTAGAAAGGCGGATAGCATCACCCCAAAGGAAATACAGGAAAATATATTGAATTTATCGCTGCTGCGGATTTTTTGGGGTTAAAATTGTCTCGGGTTCAAAGTACGCGTGGATCAGCTCAGCTCAAATTTGGAGTGATTTGAAAATCAAATTGCCAGCCTTAATTTATAGCATGCGCGTGGCATGCAAATTAAAGTTGATTTAGAGTATATTTCTTTTTGTCAATGGATCCATCTGTTTCAAAATTGAATTTTACACACTTGCTGATTTAGTTCTTGCTGTTGCCTCTTTGGACAAGGAGCTCCGAGATTTTATGATGATCCCACCAACTGCCAAGCTTGTGATCCAAACATGGCGTCTTTCATGTGCACCATCACAGAAGCCATTTCCTGCATCAAATTTAACTCCCTTATGTTCTTCCAGGCGTAAAAAAAAAAAAACTATTAAAGGTCAGCCACACGGTTATTGAGAACATAGATAATGAGACCATATAGAAGGCACAAAGAATGTTCTATGGCGTAATTACAGAGAACGGGAGCAAGACGGCGAGGTTCAAACAAAGAGAAGCCCGAGGAAATTGAAGAGCTACCGTTAAAACTTAATTAAAAAAGAGAAGAGCGGTCATTGACGTCACACCGTCCGTCCCGCTCTCAAGTCGCAAAATGCGGCCTCGCTATGCCGTAAGAAAAATATTTAATAGTCCAGGGCATGTTTGAATGATTGACAAGAGAGGAGCCCCCGTTCAGGTCAGAGAAGTCTATTTGGCAAAGCTACTCACGCATTCCTCCGTGTAAGCCGGCATGAGACACTTGACAACATGTCACTCGGCACTATTAGCCGCTAATTGGCTAGCGGGTTCCCAGTGGAGTAGTGAGAGAGCACTTTTACCTCCCTATTTTTAGCTAAGGAAAATCACAAGTGGTTATTTGACGTGTTGGTGGAGGTAAAAAGTGGACCTGAGTCCAGGGAAGCGGGATTATCTAAAAAAAATAAATAAATAAATGAGTAAACAAGGCTCAGGCAACAACAAAGTCCCCAAACACAACGTACAAATTATTATTTTTTTCCCACAATAGCTTGATCATGTTTTCTCGGACTTTTTTCGTTTTTTTGCGCCGGCGTCCCACGAACTTGTGTTCCTCGGATTGCCCTGTCATTCGTCTCAATTTATTTATAAGCAAAGAAAAAATAAACACGACATTTATTGCGCTCCACGGTGACATCGCGGGAGTGGAAGAGAATGTGATGTACTCGAAGCGGTCAAGGGAAACAAGAGAACGCAGGAATGCGACAAAGCATGTGATGTGGAGTGGAGGTGAAGGGGGGGGATAAAAAAAAAAAAAAAAAAACTGTCCATCAGCCTTGAGAAAATATGAAAGGGAAAATAAACGCTGAACACAAACTAATTAAAAATTGGAGATGGGATAATTTTCCCACGATGGGATAATTTGACGACCGTCGAATGGGATCACGTTTGTCGCAATCGATTTTAATATATCCGATATAAGGTTCAGGCTGGAGGGCAAAGGTCAGTCTAGCTAACGAGAAGAAAATAGCACAATTGAGCAAACTTGATTAGCAGGAGTTGCTCTCCTCACCGTCGAACCGCAATGTTTGTCTTTCAGGAATGGAAAGCATCAGCTTGGAAACGGACTGGGACGCCTTAAGCCTCTCCTCTCTGGTGGCGCCGGCGAGCAACAACCGCACTTCCACGTCTGTCTTTGAGCTCAACACCCTCAACGGCTCCCACGGCGGATCCTCCTTCTTTCCGGAGAATGGCTCCAATGCCACGCCGTACCCGCTGCCCCAACCCAGGGTGAGGGACCAGGGCCTGGCCCGGGCCGAGATCGCCGTGCTCGGGGTGGTCCTGGCTCTCACCACGCTGGGGAACGGTTTTGTCCTGTGGGTGCTGCTCAGGAGGAGGAAGCACAATGCGCCCATGCACGTCTTCATGGTCAACTTGTGTGTGGCTGACCTGGTGGTGGCCTTCTTTCAGGTGAGGAACCACATCGACACAACCGGACAATCATCAAGGCAGCAGTGGATGAAGCCACGTATACATTCTTGCGATGATTATTGATGATTAGAATTCCACCAGGATTTTTTTGGAGGCAGTACAAATATTTGCTCGGCCGCCTACTCACGTCGAGATTTCTGGGATATCCTATTCTTAATCCATAGAACATAAACAGAACGAAACAAAAAAAAATGTCGAAACTTGGTTATATTTAAAGTGTGCGTAGGTTTTTTTTGTCTGATGAAAGATTTATTCTCAAAATGGCTAGCGGTGGCTAGCTAGCGGTGGCTAGCTAGCGGTGGCTAGCTAGCGAGTAGCTAGTGGACTAATTGTTCAATAAACGAAAATATTACATCCTGACAGAGTTGATGTTCCGACCAAGATGTTCAAAATTTGACTCGTGAGGAACACTCCGCTCGGAACCAGCACGTTCTGAGCTTGGAGCTAAATCCCAATAGCGCAACTCAGCGCTTAGCAGCAAGAATTCTTGCTATCATCATGATCATGAAGTCATGATTATGTCACTGAAGGAGCCAGAACATCACGTTCCTTGCGCCTTTATCATACTTGACTCAGTCAGCAGACAATATATTGAAAAGTGACAGGTCGTTGCGCTCTGCTGGCATCAGGCTAACTTCCAACATCTGCAAATCATTTTCAAGATCCTGCATCCGTCCGTCTTGCCTGGCTGTTTGGCAGCAGCTAAAATAACATCAACAACATTATTAATATCAACGCAGGGCAGACATTAAAGTGTCCAGAATGGATTTGCACTTTGACAAAACTTCAAAATGTGCGTGTAGGTTCTTCCCCAGCTCATTTGGGACATCACAGACAAGTTCCAGGGACCCGATTTCCTGTGCCGCTCCATCAAGTACTTGCAGATTGTGGGAATGTTTGCGTCCTCTTACATGATCGTGGCCATGACGGTGGACCGCCATCACGCCATCTGCTGCCCGCTGCAGGCTTACCGCAGCGGGGCAGTGCCCCGCTGGAACACGTCCGTCATAGTGGCTTGGGGTTTGGCGCTCGTCCTCAGCTTACCGCAGGTGGGAGCGAGTAACGGGATCGGGCCGGTGACACTTCTTTTTTTGTCATTGCCATTTTGATGTTCTTCTGTCAGGTGTTCATCTTCTCACGCTCAGAAGTGAGTCCCGGGGAGTTTGAGTGCTGGGGTCAGTTTGCTGAGGTGTGGGGGCTCAAGGCCTACATCACCTGGATGACGCTGGCTGTCTTTCTCCTGCCCGCCCTCATCATTACCGTCTGTCAGGTAAAACTGATTTTTTTCCAGCATCGCTTCTTATTAACTTTTGATAACATCTGGACAGGCAGAAAAATATATCCGAAGCGTCTCGTGACTATGAATATCCTCAAAAATTTTGGAGCTAGTTAATTCCTCTAGAAGCTGTGTCATTGTATTAGCACAGGTCCAAAAAAAAGTAAGACCTCAACATCTAGCATTAGAAGTTGGGAGTCAAAGAAAATGTTTGCACTCATTTTAAAATGAATAACTCTGGATGGTCATGAGTGCTTGAATCACCTTGCGGCCATCTTGATGGCATAGCTCGTGTTTAGGGGGAGCAGATGTTTATGGAGTTCATTCTGAGCACTAAAGAGAGAATTCAATCATGCTACATGAGAAGGTCTGTGGTTGCTTTACTGCTGATGGTAAAGGCCAACACACAATCCTTGTTTCACTTCAATTTCCTGAAGCGCTTCAACCAGAAATGCAAATCTGGCGTGCGCCCCGTCGTCAAATAGAATCCAGAGTGCTTTTGCTGATGTCATTCCAACTGTGCAAAATAAAAAAAAAAAGGTCATCTCGCAGATAAGAATCTTCCGGGAGATCCACAACAACATCTACCTAAAGTCGGAGAGGATGGTGATGGCTGAGCTGAAGAGGAAAGAAATCCTTTTCCCTTTCCACAGCTTTAAGAAAGAAGAGCGGGCCAGGGATAGAGAAAGGGGGCGGCGGGCATCCGGAGGCGGAGCTCATCCGGGCCTGCGCTTGAAGCCCGTGACAAACAAAAACACGTCCAATAAAAGTCAAGCGGGAGACGCCGCGTCGAGAAGCGCGCCCTCGTCCGATCAGCAGCAAGCCAACGGTCCCGAGTGCCACGAGTCCTGCACGGCGGCCCCCGGCTCACCTCGCTGCTCCCTCGATTACGCCCCCCCTCGCCCCGAAGTGCCGCCGCCTCCCAGCATCACCAAGGCCATGTCCAAAACAGTCCGAATGACGCTGGTCATTGTGCTGGTCTACACTGTGTGCTGGTCCCCTTTCTTCATTGTTCAGCTGTGGGCCGCCTGGGACCCCAACTCTCCCAATCAAGGTCAGTAACATTCATCTTGGGTCGGGGCCACTGTGCTCAACACATTCGATTGGTGTTCCAGGAACCGCTGTGGTTCCGACAACCAAGTTTCTGGAACTTAAAAGACTTTGAGAGACTTTTGTTGTGCACCATGGCTCAGAATACTAAAAGCAAGCGTCACCAAAACGGCAGCCAGGTTGCCACCGTGGCTCAGTTCTAAAAATAGCTCCAAACAAAAGCAAGGCCTGATAGTGTGTCCCGTGATTTGGTGCAAAAGATAAACAGCAGACAGCAGTAAAGAACCTCTTTTGCAACCTGAGCGGCCAAATGTTGACATTTCGTCGACAATAATCGGCGCTGGCGGCTCAAAAATTGGAGGCGGGTCCAACATTGTGCTCACCGCACCTTTTATTATACAACTGACCTTTACCTTAAACGAGTAACACGCAATTCTATATCGTATAACACACACACATAACGGCTGATTTATCGTTTAGTCCCAAATCAACGTTTCCGTTGTTTATTGCCGACACGAGTATGACATAGGCTCGACTTATGTAATGATTATTATTAGAAGGCCAAAAAAAAAAAAACAGGACGTGAGGCTTTGGCCATCTAGAATGTTTACAGATTTAATGTTTAGAACGCCATTCAACACAATGGACTCAGTGAGGTTCCCGCACTGATCCGCTTATCTTCTCAGGAGTGGCCTTCACCATCCTCATGCTGCTGGCCAGTCTCAATTCATGCACCAACCCGTGGATCTACACAGCCTTCTCCAGCAGCGTGTCCAGGGAGCTTCACAATCTGCTACGCTGCGGTTGGCCAGCCGGACGCCGCCGGGGCTCGCTACCCGACGACTCCACCGCCACGCATACGTCCACCACCAAGGACAGCCAGTACTGACCCGTTGAGACAACCCTTGAGAACCTCGCCTCCGGAGAACACGGGTGACCTGCTTCTGCCAGATGTTCCCGACGATGGGGTCGATGCGGACGGGAACTCCATCCGCATCGGCGCGTGACGGAATGCGCCGTGACAGCTCGTACGATGGTGCAAAGTGGCCTCGGTTGAAGAACGCAATGGCGTTGGGCGGTCAAAGAAGCGGATGGCGAGCTAGCTGCCGCGGGACCGACATGTCACGGACGACGCTATTCCACAGGAAGGCTGCGGTGGAAATCCAATCGTGAAC
Organism: Syngnathus scovelli; assembly: GCF_024217435.2. Lineage (NCBI taxonomy): Eukaryota > Metazoa > Chordata > Actinopteri > Syngnathiformes > Syngnathidae > Syngnathus > Syngnathus scovelli. Next base: position 3,467,335 of record NC_090848.1, read on the forward strand.
AAACTTCGACGCAAGTGAATTAGCGACGGATGACAACAGAGAGCTGTGAGCAAACACGAGAGAGGCTCATTCAAGAAAAACACACACACACACACACTGGAACACATCCACCCAAACAAACATGGGCCCTCGCGGGGCGGCTTAGGTCTGCAAAACGAACAATCCGGCTTTCCGCAAGCCAGCGGGACACAATGATGTGTTTTGATGACAGCATGCGAAGTATAGAAAATGACTTCCTGACTGGTTACGCAACGCGCCGAAGGAACGGGAGGAAATATTTCCAAAGCATTCCATGTCAAAGGATATATATTGATTATCAGGCACGTTGGACAGCGTGTAAATATCGTTCGTAGACTTGGAAAGTCGCGACAAGTTTGTGTTAATCGTGTAACCAAAGATAAGCTTGCACTTTTCATTAGAAAAGCGGTGGGAGTGTGGATGATGCTCACGGACACTTTTATAGCCCGGTTTAATCTCACGCTGTCGTCAGCCGGGTTATTCTCGGCGGCGATATCGCCAGAGACGGGCGCTTTTCAATTTCATTTATCGACAGTTTCCACCTCACCGTTCGTAATGTATTTCTGTTCCTCAACTGCTGACATGCATCAAGTATTGTTTTTTTTGTTTTTATTATTATTATCCAACTATTAAAGACTCAAAGGCCGCAATTACGCAGCAGCTTGATTTTGGACATTCCCATGACATTGCACAATAAAAACTTGCTCTTTGCATTTTTCTTATTCTCATTTGAACCCTCATGAGAAAATGTCACTTCGGCTCTGCAAGATGCGCAAATCAGAGGAGAAGCGTAAAAAAATGGAACGCCACCAGCAGTCAATGGGCTAATAGCCACAATCAGCAACTAAATGTTGTGTAACGTTCAATATTTGTCTTTTATATTTGTTCTTCTTTGTGTGTGGTCACTGCCCTCTGTTAACCCTCGTCGTTTCGACTGCTCGCTAAAAAGTAAACACGAGATCACTGATTTGATACGATACTACTTGATAGGCACGATTCTGCAATTTTGGATCGTTCCTAAAGATGCTTCTTAAAAGAATCAAGAAAATGAAAAGTTTGTTTCAGTTCATGGTAACAAACCGCATCGATTAGTACAATCGGAAAAAAGGCAAATACTGTGTATGGCTGGGTGTGGATTATACTGCCCCCAGGTGGCCATTCTGTGTGAAGCAGGTGGAGCAGCACGACTTCTATTGAATTGAAGCAAAGCATGTGGAGGAAAAAAGAAATGCTTTGACGCTTGAATCATTGACGACATTACTGCGGGCTTTTTGGCGTCATACAACGTAAATTGCTATTTTTCTTTTTTGGGTGGATTTGGAATGGATTAATTAATGACATTCTCAGAATTTAAAAAGCACCACCGCATAACAAATTTAAATTGGCACCACGGTCGAAACGAGGTCGACAAAACGAGCAGCAGAAGAATCTCCGTGTGATCCTTTGTGATGGTGTCTCCTAAGACTACGCAGATGTAGCCGTTGGCCGGTGTCACGGATGAAAGCAGACATTTCCAGACGTTCTGTTTTTGTGTCCAAAGCACAAACGCGGAGGACAATGCTGGGACGCTTTCAAGATGTCTCTGGAATCCTCGTCCGTGTCGGAGGAGAAGCCTCACCTTTTCCTCTGGCCCGGCGCCGCGTCCAGCATTTGTTCCCCAGACACGACGCTCCTCTTTGATCGTTTGCCAGATGAATAGCTACATCAACACCCTGGCGTGTTCTACTTTGTTTCATCGGGAAGTGGGCCAAGTTCTCCGCAAACTCCTTCGGGTGTTAATGTATGTTCCTCTTCCTGGTAGGAAACGGAGAGGTCAATAGATGTTTCTTCTCCAATGATGCTTTCGTAATGGCCTCTCACACTTGTGGTGCCTTGAGATACGAACTTCCATCTGTTCCTTGACCTCGTTCCTCAGGCCAAACACTTTGTAACACTTTTCAAATATCCTTTTTCCATGGAAAATGCAATTAATCCATGACAGCCTTTTAAAAAAAAAAAAAAAAAAAAAAAAAGGATTGTTTTGTGTGCTTGTGAGGATTGTGAATTTAATTTTGTACTGCCGCTTGAATTACAAATATTTTCGGATTCCGGAATGCAAAGAATTAAATGGATTTTGAATCCGTTTTTGTTCCAATTCAATGGGCATTGTGCTGTTCCTTCTGGTGTACACGCTTTGGCCACTTGGGGGCAGATGACATACAAGCTGCAGTTATTCTTAATTCGATGAAACGTACTCCCGCCTTCTGTCCGATCGCTCGCATTTCCTCGGGTGCTGTGCTTTGCTAAACTTCGTATCATCCAAACACTTTTAACAAATACAACAAAATAAGACGATGGTCGTAAATTCCAGATTGGTTCACATGACTTGCGTCTTCGTACACACTTTTGTGTGCGCGTTAGCTAACGAGGATGCATTTTGGGCTGAGGTCGTGTGTATGAGCCATTTGGCCTTCTTGAATTATTTTTGAGTTGGTTTACCTCCACGCCACTAGAGGGACTCTCGTGTTACTTAATGGGAAGCTTATAAAACTCGGGGGTGAATTAGGACATGGGCAGGGTTGACAGGAGGAAAATAAACCCGCAAGTATATTTTTATTTGTATCCTCAACAACAGAACTCTTATTACGCCTGCTTATTTACGTATTTTAAGTGCAAATTCGCACGTCATGACGATCCGCCATCAGCCACCGGGAAGTAATTATACAGGGTTAGTCATTTGATCATGTTTTTAATACGACCGAGGCGTTTACCGCCAAGTCACGGACCGAAATCGATTCGGGCCCGGCGGACAAGTGCGGGATGATGAGGCCTCCAGCCTTGACCGCTGCCCACAAGGCCGTATTTCTTTCTTTCAATATATTTCACAGCCAATTTGTCCATTGCTGTTTCAAATTGATATAAAAATGTTACAAGGCATCCATTTCACGCGAGCGCAATTCATCTGTTTATTTACAAGTCTTCACAAACGTTTTACAAGGGATAGGCCGACCCGCTTTTGACGGATTTACGGCCAACAAAACGGTTTGACGAGCTAGTCAAGTCAAGTCGATTTATGTGGGCCTAGTTCACAAACAAGTCTCAAAGGGTTTTACATGTACGAAAATGGACAATTATTCTCAATCATCCCCTGATGTTAAACTCCCAGGAGGGCAAGGAGAAACTCAAAAATGAGAAACCTTGAAAAGAGAACACAGATGGGAGGATCCCCCTTCCAGGATGACCAGGCTTGCAATGGATTCAGAGAGGGCACATAGAACAGATGATGTAAGAAAAAATGGATGTCCATATTTAAAGTGAAGAGCTGCAGGTGTCACCCAAACTGATCAATTAAAGGCCATGGCATAAAAATGTGTTTTTAATCGTAGGGCATTTCAAATCGTAAATGTAAATTGGCAAATATTGGAGGAATGTGATTTTCTCAGTCGCGCATTTTGTACTAACTGTACAAAGAAGATCTGCGTCCACTGGCGTTTCATCAGCGGCGTGTCACGGCCGACGTCCAACTGAGAGCAGTTAACGAGCAGCGGCGTGATGGAAAAGCAAAATAAAAGCCGAACTCGAGGAAAAGGAGGTAGCTTCCATATATGGCCGCTTTTTGACCAGCCCGGCAGACAAAGCGGATTAGTGGATACGCACACGGGACCGGAAGAGCCAGATGAGAAAGAGGGAGAGCGAAAAACGTAGAGGCTTACGCGGCCCGCTCACATTGTTGCGTTAGCGGCTGCTCTACTGTACACAAGTCGGATCGGGCGTGACATAACGGCGACAATGGCCGTGACTAAATCATAATAAAGCCAGAGTGGTGGGAAAGGAGACAGCGTGACTTCACGTCTGACTGACGCCGTAGTGCGACATTTGTCCGATTTGGGTGCTGGAGTACATATGGCGGTCCTTGCGTTTTGAAATACTGATTTTTGTTTGAGTTAAAAAAAAAAAAAAAGTGATTGTCTTTCATGCGCGATGGTGAGTGTGAATGCTTGCCTGTCTTTTGTGTTTACACGGCGAGCGGCTCAGGAAGAGGTCCATCTTTCCGCAAGTATGAAGACGATAAGCACTATAGAGCATAGATGTCAAACCCAAGGCCCGGGGGTCAGGTGCGGCCCGCCAAATTATTTTAAGTAGCCCCCGAATACAAATCGTGCATTGATTTCATGTGTCAAAACTAAAATTACAAATTGTCTTAATGGAATTATTGCTAGCATTTTTATTTGCATTCATCTTTTTAAACTATTTGAACAATTTTTACTCGTCTCTGATTTCAAACCTAGTTATTCATCAGTTTGCCTATACTATAAAGGTGTTGACGGTCATAATAGCCCTCCGAAGGAAACTATGACTCCGAAAAATTAGTTTGACACCCCTGCCATAACGAATCGCTATATGGATAGAAATGGGCTGGGATTCCGAAATCCAAAAACTTTTTTTTCCGTCTTAACAGCTTTCTTTTAACTGACTGAAATGACCTTTCGCTAATCCAACGGGCAAGCGAGAATCAAATCTAGCCTTCCTGTGGTTGTATTTACTTTGAAAGAAAAAAAAAAAAGTAAATACTTGAACATATTTGGTTTGGTACTCCCGCAGAGAAGCGCAATCATGCCTTGGAAGGCAATCACACAAGCGCAAAAGAGCGAGACAAGCCCGCAGCCTTCGGCGGAGTTCGTTTCAGCGATGCGCCGCTTCTTCCCACAGTCTCGTGCGAACGTCTTTTTGGCCTCTTTGAAATTTGGATTGTCCTCCGGCCGAGGTGAGCGCAACACACTGCAGGTTTACGTACACGTGTTCGTGCCATGAGAGTCTGCAAATTGAAATTTGTTGGGTTTTAAGGCTCCACATGGAACACACAAAATAGACTCGAGCTGTTTCTATGCAGCCGCAAAAAAAAAAAAAAAAAAAAAGGCTTATTGAGTCTTTCCAGGAACAGAACAAACAAGAAGTCATGCAGGTTTGGGTTGTGTTCTCGACAAATAAACTGAAAACTTGACATCTGTCGGCATGTTTAACTTTAATGTCCACAGCTGCTTTTTATCGACCAATCGTCACCATTATTCCCTAATGACATTTTGGCATGCATTTTGTCGTTTTACTGCTTTGTTTTTTCTCGTCATTAATGCTTTTATGTTGAGGTTTTATCTTAATTTTCATCTTTCCAGGTCATCTTGTTCTTTCCTCATTGTTTCTTTGCCTCTGTAAAGATTTGTCTTGCGGTTAAATGAACTCAATCCGTTGCTTTGGAAATAAAAAACAATAAAAACTAACAATACGACCGTATTGAGTCACTGTGGCAAACTGCACAATCAGGACTTTAATTTCCCGTCGTAAAGGTAAAACGGTGTGACCCGTGAACTAAAACTGGGCCTCAAGATGTTGTTGCATAGTGATAGAAGATGTAGTAGAGCATAAAATGCACAACACTGCCACCGTGTGGGCAATTAGTGTAACTACACAAATACTTGATCAATAGAGCAACTTTCCTCAAGTCATTTATTAAAGCTATTTGTGTTTTGCTGGCAGCGTTGGCAATGCAAAAGTAGAGATTTACAAAGAGTAATTTTCGGAGCAGCTAAGTGACGGAACGTGAAATACATTTCACTCCAATGTCTGCATAAAAAAATCCCTCAAGGTGTCAACCTTTGGAATCTTCGCAGAAGCTGCAAAACCAGCCAGATCATTTGAATCGGGCGTGCAGAGAGACGGAGAGAAAACAACGCACTCCCGAGGACCAGGTGACTGTGCGAGAAACCTGTTGCAGTTGCAGAATTCGCCACACGAGGGCGGCATTTTACTTTCAATGAAAATGCCTTGCCTCAGTGTTAGACTGCAATGCACTATTTTATGGCCATTTTTACGCCAAAGGTTAAAAAAAAATACTTTTCCTAACTGATTGTGTCTCATAGCTATCAAATAAATAAGTAATAAATTAAAAAAATACATTTTATTCCCTCTTTTTGTGTCCAGAATTTCACAAGGTAGGGGAAGGGAGACTGGCAATAAAAGACTTAGCTTCCATGCATTTCCAACATCCTGACTTTGGGCTGCCCACAGTACACGCTGGAGTGTCACGGGCCACCCTGACCATTATCCATCGTCGTGAGCGGCTCCAGCACAGATGAGAGAAAGGACGGATTGCCGAAAAAGAGATTGTGTCTCGGCTTTGTGTCTCTCACTGAGAAATCGAACCTTTGACCTCGGTCAGACAGTTGTCTGAAGTTGAAGCTCTGTACTTCCCCATCGTCACTGCTTCGATTTGATCTATTTAAAGCTGCTGCATTCCTCTCTCAGAAGACGCTGATCTCTTTGAGAACGTCCAGTGCCAGAAATAACAGGTTTGGACCAACACGCGGCCGAGGCGTGGTGGGCTTGGCTGACCATGACTGCGGTTTTTTGCTCCACTCTTCTTTGCCTCAACTCTATTTGTCTGTTTTTCTCACAGACGTTTGCGAGGAGGGAGGGGTTCTTCATCTTACTCATTGGAAGTGGCTAAAGAAACAAGAGCACATCCTCAAGTCTGGGAATTCGGGAGAGTGTAGTCAGAGGCGACCAACGTCAGTACTAGATTGACGTCCCGATTATTCGCTACAGTTGGTAAACATGCTAGAATTTCAATCAAAGTTCTCACGTGTGGGCGACGTTACCAGAAATAAAGTTGTACAGTATAAAAGAAAAAATACCGGCAGGTCAGTCACTTGTTTCACTTTGCAAATATTCAGCCTTGGAGTCAGCTCCTTTTTTTTTGCGACATCTGGAATAAAACATCCTTCGTCGGGGAGAGTGACAACGACTGCAGGCTTGACGTGTCGTCGAGGGATGTGGCATCCGTCATGCATTATTTGGCAGGAAGCTAACACTCATTTTGCATTAGATGCATGGCTCAGTGCACCGGCATAGCCGCTCCCCCCCCCCACACACACACAAACGCACAAGTGCATGTTTGTCACCTCTCTTGACACTGTTTGTGTACAAGAATGTAGGTCACATACTCTACGTGAGCATTAATGTTTGTGTGTGTGTGCACATACACACACACGAAGCAGCGGTAGGTCAGTTTAATATTTAATTGGGCTGATGGACGGCGTCTGTTGCTCGGCGAGACAAACATCATTATAACACACTAAGTGCCTTAAATCTAATTAGAGCTGAAAATCACATTACAGCCGCTGGGTGATATATGAAGCGGCTAAACCACTTTTTTTTTTTTTACGTTGCTCATTGGGGTAGGAAAAAAGGTAACGAGTTTGAATAATAATTGACAATCAATGATTATAGAGAAGGTCACAAGAAACAGGTGAGAAGAAAGGAAAGGTTGTGTTGAGGTCATTTTTGAGTGATTTTTTTAACAAAACAACCTAATTTTGTTCTATTTCTAGTATTGCACCTAAGCAAAACTCGTGTGTGTGTTTGGGGGGGGGGTCTAATTTATGAACAATGAGTGCATACACAGCTTCCACTTAGCTTACATGCTTTTCCACTTGGCTCGTGTGGAGATGCGATTGAGTGTTGGGCTCTGGCGGACATGAAACAACAGCTTCGCTTTTAGATTTGGAAACCTCCGCATCTTGATCATTTCCACCAGGGGAAACAAATAACAGATTTTCACGCCAAGTGTCGGAGAACAATTCTGAGCGGCAAAATAAACCACAAAGCTGAATCAATCGGCGACAACAATGAAAATGGTTGCGCAATGGTTCCACAGTTAGAAATGTCTCTTTTTGCTCTTTTTCATAAATGACATTTCTTGCGACAACATGCTTTGAGCGCAGCGCCACTCCGCAGCCTTGGCAAGAGGCGCCATGCCCTTGTTCTCTCCTTCTCCCGCTCCCTCGCCATTTGTACGGAACAGATGCCAGCGCTGGGTAAAGCCCTCTCCGAAGGGCTCGACCCGGCAGCAGCATATTGCTTTATAATTAATGAAATTAGGCCCCGTGTCGGCAGAGGAGGCTTGAGTCCCGCCGTCAACAAGGCTGAGGGGAAGAAAAAGACTGCTTGGATGAAGTCGCTCTAAGCTTTGCAACAGGCTCAGGTAATGCCACGTGCGGCCTTGAAGCGCTCGCTCCAACAAAAACGCTAACACAAAGGGCACAACCAGGTCACACAAAACCTGTGCAGACCTGAACTTTGTAACGCAATTTTGCAACCACAAGTAAAAAATGGGAGCACTGCTCAAACTGACTTTTTTTGAGGTCACACAAGCTGACATTTACATTTTTTACTCAATTTTATAACTGCTGGTGATAATTTATGACATTACCGGTTGGTATATCAGGTTTTCTTTTTTAGTTTAGTTAATTTTATTATATATAAATATTTTATTCTGTATTTTTTTATTTATTTTATTCATTTATTCATTTATTTTTAATTAGTTTTCAGTGTGGAGCCCACAATTTCTATTTTGTTTGTATTTTGTAAATTTATATTATATTTTTCATTATTTTTTGTTTTAATTTGTTTTTAATTAGCCACAAGTCCCAAATGCAGCCAGGACAACCAGGACACAATGCAAATTTTCTACTTGCTAATGCTAACCATTCCCAGCCAGAGATCGCTAGCAGGCCGGCTGTCTTTTAATGCCGTTGTAAATTGTCCCTTGAGCTGGCTGCGTGAGGGAACCAGCCGAGGAGGGAAGGCGGCGTGAAATCTCAGACACCTGGTGGCGCTTCCTGCAGCCGAGCGTGCAGCTGGTGCAGAAAGCCAGCGCATAAAGCGCCTGGGCAGCTGTGGCGCCCAAGACAAGTTGGCATGCACCGATGACCTCTACGTCCATCCATTCCATTCAAATCCAAAATGTTAACTCATATGTTACGTGCGCTCGTCATTATTCAGCGAGCGTGGCGCCTTACATAATCAGCGATCGCCTCAACAGCTCATTAAGCATCATCTGAGGTCAAAGCTCATGGAGGCATTCATTTAAGAGCCTGTCCCATTTAAAAGTGCTCGTGAATCATTTTTTGATGAACAATGCTACAATCAATTCTTCTTCTTAGTTTAACAAGAACAATGGACAAAACAATAGATGACAGTTGACCCAACCAAAAAAAAAAATGGCAGCATCAATTTGAATATGCACCTTAAAATTCCCCTTTTTTTGTTATAATTCAACTTTTGAAATGTATAGATACCTCAAATTGCACACTTTAAAGATATACAAAGCAATAAGAGAACAATATTTCCCAACAATATCAACAATAATAATACGTGTTGGCTTGACATGGGCCGTTTTCAAGGTTCAGTCAATCCTAAAGAAGCAAATAAAAATAAAAATCCTACCTTGACCTTGATAGGAACATATGAACAGTAATGGCATCATGTGTTGTCCTATAATGGTCCTCGGAATCGTAGTTTGTTGCGAGCTTGCAAGCTTAGAATTCAAAAGTTTCTCCAGGAAGAAAAAAAAACGGCCTGTAAATCAGTCCACAAAGAAGAATAAACTTTAGTGCATTTAGCAAAATATAACAATGTAAGGCCACATGTCAGTGAATGTTATTGGCTCTAAAACCGCCCAGGTTTACCAACACACTGGAAGATTTACACATCAAGTAAATACTGCAAGAATAAAATATTAAATTAAATATTGAAAAGAAAAAAAACTGATAGGTATTTCTCTTTGCTTTACGCCAACAGCAAAAAGTGCTCAAATGGAGCTCAAAGTATCTTCAGTATAAGTACAATTTGCTTATTATATGCCACTAAGAAACAGAAACATACCAAAACTCGTCCATTTAAGGTTTTAGTCCTTCAATATTCACATACTTCCTTGGTTAGATATCGAAAATCAAGATTTTAAGTGGAAAAAACACTCTTGGCAGTCCGACGATGTCGTACTAACGGCAATTAGAGGTCGAGCCTGCACCTGCTGAATCCGGTAGTTTTTTTTTTTTTTTCCCCCGGCATGAAAATACGTCTTAAACTAAAATAGTTCACCCAAAAAAAACTATTTGCATTGGATAGCCACATATTTATCATAACATAGTTTCAGTTATTTCTAACATTTTAAATTTTGTATACCTACTCAATCCCGTTTGCTCAGGTATGAGGACGAACATAGGATATGCTAATGAGGCGCAAGAAGTGACGCCACGAGCGGCCATCTTTTGTTGCCATGATTTATTTCTGTTTCTATGACAAAAATGCCACAGTGTTTGGCCTTCTGTTGAAACAATAAGTCTGGGAGAAGCTCTAATCTTACATTTTATCTTTAAGAATAAAATTATAAACATTCTCTAATGATGGTTATTTCTCAGTTTGCTACTCAAATATTCATCTGCATCATGTTAGAGCCACCACCAAAGAAATAAAATAAAAGAAAGAAGTCTCTGTGAAATATAAAGTCAGCATACGCAGATAATGTAGTTTGAATGTAGTTTAAATTCCGCTATCTGTGAAGATCTAATTTCTCCATACACAGATCATGCCATTTAAAAACTGCATTGAGGTAAAAAATAACAGAAATTGTCAGTAAGAGGCAGCGCAACATGGGTACGCTCTGGTTTGTGTACATGTCGGTGTGTGTTTGTGTACGTGTGAGAGAGTGAAAACGTTGAGCATGTGAAAAGAGGATCACAGGTGTGTTTGCAAGCTCCACAGAGAGCCTCCTTCCTCCAAAGGCCCTCCGCCCCCGAGCATCCTGAGTAATATCAGGCTGCAGAGCACCTGCGTCCTTACCCCAAAACACACACACACACACATACACACACGCGTCTAATGACCCTTTATCGGTCCGCCATACGGCTCTAATAGCCAGCTGTGTGCAAAGCCAAGCGGAGCGTGCCAACAGTCACTGATGCAGTTGTAATATTAGATGAGCAAATTTCACACGAGCCTCCACAAACACGTCAATCGCACATGATTCGTTCTCTGCGACAAAATGTGCAAATTAGACAAATTAAATGTTCATATCTACAAATAAAGTCTGAGGAAGGAGAGGAACGTAGTAAATCTTTATTCCAGTTAATATAAATGTTGTAATAAATAATGACGTTTATATTTGCATCGTTGAGTTTTTCAGTTGCTGCAGCAACAATGGAACAATAAATTATAACGACAACTCGGGATTTAAAATCTCATTGGTCAGTTTTTCTCTTGCCGTTATCTCCGCTGCCCCGCAGAATTTGGGCTGTCCGGGCTGCTATATGGAGACAAGGACGACGTCGCTGGTGCTGACCCGTTTCGTGTTTCTCGATCTGTCTCTGGCTCTCCCTCAGTTGCAGACGCTGAACCTCTTCCATCTTCGCTCGAGTCCACGGACTCCTCTTCCCGTCTTACATCGGAGTGACGCTCCTGGTCGTCGTCTTCAGGGCCCGACTTCCTGGAATTATGGTGCTTGAAGTTGAAGCGTTGGTTCTGAAAGAACTTGACAATAGTGTGCTGAGGCAGGTCCAGTTGGGCTGACAGAGTGTGGATGGCCTCCTGGTCCGGGTAGAGCCCCACGTCGCCGATGAAGCTCTGCAAGATCCTCAACGCCTCCAAGGAGATTCGGGAATTTTTGGTTTCTCCCGTCCTTTCGTGCTGAGGCCCGCTTTCCGACCCACCGACGAGAGGTGAGGCTGTCGGCTGCACGTGAAGAGGCGATAGAGCTCTCAAAGGTGGCAGTGGTGGTCCCTGTCAAAAAAAAAAAAAATCACAGCTTCACCGTGCACGTTTGGAGACTGGGGTGGAGCGGTCCGCACCCCCAAAACCAAAAACTCGTGGGCCATCAAATAGCCTGGACGGACCTAAATAAAGATAATGGCAATTCCTTTCTCTCTCTCTTTCGCGGTCCAAAAATAAAATTACAGGCTGGCTGCCTTTGGAATGATACGGAGGTGGAGACTGACTGGCAAATAGTTTGCGGGGAATGCCGAGCGGGGGCTCATTGAGCGAGCGTCTTTTTTTTCAATGACTTGCCAGACGAAAAGAAAGACAAGAAACCATTTTGGTTTGGCTTGGTTCTATAGCTGGACACACCTGATGCTCGAGGATGCGTGGGCCACCTTGCTGCTGCCTGGCTTCCTCCTCATAAACGCGGTCGCGCTCAGCCTGCGGGATGGACAGAAACCTCCGGATGGTTCCCAGGTTCTCCCACAGTGTGCGGTTCTCTTGGCTCGGGCTCTCTTTCCATCGGAGAAGTTCACACAGCCAACCCTGACAATGTTTGTTCTCGTTGCCGGTCGTGCAACAAACTTAATTGCGGGGAACGAAAAGCGCGGCTTACTTGGCTCTTGTTGGCCGAGACTTTGGCGAACAGACATTGGGAGACCTTGGCCCTCTTCATCTCTTGTTGGATCTCCTCGTAAATCCTCGACGTGATGTTCTCAAGCGTCTTAACGGGAGTTTCCGCGTGGCATTTAGTCTGCAGACAGGAACTAAAAATGAAGCAGTCGTGTCACATGACCAAACTATTTTCACACGTGTACCTGTGCGTGTTTGTGAGCGTTGTTGTGGTTTGTTGGAGTGTTCCTCTCTCGCTCCGCCTGGTAGATGCGGTCTCGTTCTCCTTCGGGTAGAGCCAGGAAAGCCTGCATGGCCTTGAGGTTGACCATGAGTGACTGGGAGGCCGAGCGGGGGTCTTCCTCTTTGCGTAGGATCTCCGAGAGCAAGCCCTGCCCGGTGAGGACTCGTTATGGGATGATCTGGGTCGGATTTACGTTGGGTTAGTTTACCTGCGTGCGGTTGAAGGCCACCCGGGCAAAGACAGCTTGAGAGACGCTAGCTCTCTTGAGCTCGCTCCGAACTCGGCGGTAGATGTCAGCGGACACTTGGGCTCCTGTGGGCTCCGCCGGGCCTTTACACGGCGGGCGGTTGGCGTACGCGGGCTGGCGACACAGCAGGCGGTTGACGGCCAGTTGTCGGCCGATGAGGTGCGCCACGGCGAGTTGGTGCCGCATGAGCGGAGGGAGACCGCCGTGCAAAGGGGGGCTGGGCGAAGGATTGCTGGAATGCGGCAGGCTGGAGTTGTGGTGCTCCATGAGATGATTCGGGAAGCATCCGGAAACACCCAGGTGAGGGAAAAAAGAAGGAAGACGCTTGTCCAGCGTATTTGACTCCCAATCTCGCTCTGCTGTGGAAACACAAAAGAATCTTTTTAGGCTTTTTATTTCAAAGCCAAACAAAGTCACGGAAAAGACACACGTCTGGCTTCATTCCACCTATCAAGCTCCTCTGAGGTTCTCATCTCATTCTGAAGTGACTTTGCCCCCCTTACCCCAAAATTTTGTTTCTCCTTCTGATTTCCAAGCCTAAGCAATCTGCTCAACCTAAAGAAAAATCTCAGCATCTTCACTCGGTCAAGTATCTGACTGGCGGAAAGTCCTTTTCAGTTCTTGTGGATTTTGATGACTCGTCCTCACTGTAGCCAATGTGTTTCTTGTTACGCTGGTGTTGGGTTGAGGGTCACATGGGCTATTAGGAGAATAAAAATGGGACTGAGGTTTGGCAGGGTGGGGTTGCTGCACTGATTCCTCGACTATGGCGTATCTATTAAGGGTGACATTAATGCGAACCACGTGTGACGACGGTTCCGTCCGACCATGAGCCGTCACTGGCACAAGGCTCTCGACGCTTTAGCTGACGCACACACAAGAATGCAGATTTGAAGCAAATGCATGTGAGTTGTCACCTTGAGTGCGTTTGTAGTGTTTGTACCAGCGTCCAAACTCTTGGCATTTGGACACGGACATGTTGGCAGAGTAGGAACTGTTGACCATGGTAGAAATCAGATTCTGGGGAGAGACAACATTGAGCAAAGTTGAGTACAGTATGAGTGCAGAGTTTCCAATATTGCAAATAAAGAGTGTGTGTGTGTGTGTGTGTTAGTTCTATCTACCTGGGAGAGCGGACACTCCTCGGGCAGAACGTTGTGATTGGTCTCCATGAGCATCTCTTTGAGGGCCTTCCTCACTGTGGCATGTGTCCACTGTTCAGAGGGAAGCTCCTCCAGCCGAGCAAAACTGCAAACAAAATAAAACGTACTTTTTTTTTTTCTCCAGATTACAGAGTCCCGACTGGAGTACCTGTGCAGCAGGATCCGTAGCGTGACCATGTGGTAAACATCTAGCAGCATGTCTGCCACCGTGGCTTCAGGAGCATCTGTCAGGTTGTGGACCGGCATCGGCTTCCACTGGCCCACTTTGATGACACCTGGAAAACACACACACCTTCCGATAAAGACAAACTAAAGCATGATGATGAGCTTGGCTGTGACCTTCATTCTGGACCACGTCAAAATGAAGGACTCTGCTCATGTTGGGAGAAGAAAAAACTCAATTTGATGTCAGCGAGTGTTTGCGCTGGAATCCCGCATGCTCAGAATAAACAACAGGCAGCTAATCAAAGAACCCCTGGCCCGCTTTAAAAATACTTCAATGAGACAAAGTCGTGCAAAAATAAATAGAATCAAGAGAGGAGAAAAAAATCGTGTAATTTTGGTTGAGACCACAATTGTGGAGCAGTGTTGGGATGATGCCAAACACGAAAAAAAATACTCTGAAAAGAAAAGTCTAAGGTTGGACGGAGGAGTGTCGCTGAGAGGCCCCACCCCGCCCCGTGTTTAGGACACGGCCAAGAATGCCTTTATAAAAAGACAACAACAAAAAAATCCAAGATGGAGTCATGGGCCTTTATTGTGTAAACCCACCCAGCTGGAAAACAGCTCCAATCTATTCATTGTCGCTCTTAATAATTCACTACTTAGTCATGAATTACCAAAACATTTGAAATATCCCACATGAGATATTTTAGGAGGTTACTCATGACGGAAATACACGCACCTCGGGCCTGGACAGCCGAGCCTTGCGAGTAGCCCAACGACATGAGCGCCGTCTCCACCAGTTGTGTGAACGGGACGTCTTTCGGGATCAGCACAAATTCGGCGTGACGGTGAGCGTGCTGCCTGCCGTCGCTCGCCACGTCGGCGTGTTCCACAACGCAGTAGACCGGGATGGTCACACCTGCTACACAAAGGTACGAATGACACCAAAAACATTTGGCTAATTGCTAATTGACAAATGAGGTCAAGCTACGTTTAGCCTGGGTTGTCGCAGTCTCACCTCCCGGCTTCAACGGTGTGTTTTGATGAAGCTGAGTTTGGGGAGTGTCGTTGAGCTCCAGAAGGTTCATCTTGCACAGCGGGGGTCCGCTTGGGGGGCTCCCGACGCCTTCCTCTGGACTGTCCTGATGGCTTTCTGGTCCACCTGGCAAAGAACCTGAGGAACATCAAGTGTCAATAAAGAGGAGTTTTTCATTTATGTTAATGACTCCTTATTATAGGCGGATGATTTTAAGAATTTAACACATGCAAATTCATGTTCATTAGTGCATGCGTGTACTTTTATAGAAATAAAAAAATTAATGGCAATATAAATTAATCAATTGAATTATTTAATCAGGTCATTATGCAGTGTCCACAAACAATTTTTTAATTTGACAAAATCTTTAACCCAGTACCCCTCCAAAACTAGAAAACAGATACTATAACAAAAGATGCATTAATAAAATGTATAGATATTTTTTAAACTTGACTACATGAATATTTCCAAATTGTAAAGAGACTTTGCGGAGAGCGTTAATTGTAATTCTAGCAGACACAAACGTGCAATGAGACAATTTGTTCGCATGCATTAACAAGCACTTACTTTTCATCATGCTGCCTGCCACCCTAAAGTCAGTCCGTCCATTGGGAAAGTTCCGACAGCCAACTTTTGCTTGGCAAGCTCGGCGGCGCCCTGCGAGATGTGAACGCAAGCAGTGACAAGTGCGCAAGTGCTGCGGCTTCAGCTGAGAGCAAGCAAAGGAGGCCGGTCGGCCGGCGGGCTGCAGAGTCGACTCGAGTGGGAGGGAGGGGGACCGGACCGGGCGCATCGTGGCCCTCAGCGTCTTCATTCGGCTCTAATGAAGCATAAATATTGTCATCATGCAGATTCTTTAGCCATCTCTACTTTGAGTATTTATTTTCCTCAAGTTAATAAAAGAGGGAAACTATTTTGTTTGCACCCCCAAGTGATCAAAACTTATGGTTAAAAGTAAAAATTTAGCTTTACTTTGACACATTCCAGAATTTAATTTTGAAATTTTTAATCTAGTAAATAAGCAGTATATATATTTTTAATTTACAGCGTATGTGTAAGTTTCCCACCTTTGTTTTCTGCATGTATAATTAGAAATCGTCGGAGCAGTGTGCGTTCTTTTTTTTTTTGTTTCTCGCGCCATCTTGTGGTGCGAACGCGTTGGTGATATTTTTCTTTGTAAAAATCGTTTGAACTTGATTGGGGGCGATTATGTGACCGCTGTAATGTGTTCCGTTACATTTAAAATATATGGCTGGTGAAATAATCCAAAATCAATCCATACAATTGCTGAAAACAATTCAAATAGTCTTGTAAATTTCATTGAAACGCAAACATGTTAAACAATGACATCTACCGGTCACCAGGGGAAATGCACCATTCAAAAAATGCTGTTTGGTTCGAGCGCAATATTTCCCGAGCGGTGATGGTCGGGTCGACTCCAGTAGCAGTAAAAAAGTTTGTTTGGAATTTATTCGTTTTGTGCATAGATTGTGAATAAAACTTAGTCTGATCTAGAATCACAATAAACCGAGTAAGGGGAGCACTAGTTTAAAACCTTTATTACAAACACAAACTTTGACAAATAAAGGTGAGAGCATGTGTGAAGTGGAAGATCAAGTTTTCAGACCATTAAGAGAAATTCTGACCTTACTGTGAAATTTCTTTGAAACCCTAAACCAGGGATTATCAACCGGTGGCCCGCAGCCCTCTAGTGATCCGTGGCGGTATTGCAGGTGCTCCGGGAAATTGGAAAATAATTGTAACATTTTTAAAAATAAAATTGATTGATTATTTAGACTTGATGTGTTTTCCAGTTAATTTTGTGAATTGTTTACCCATCCAAATTATGACAAATGTGGCTTAGATTCCAAAAATAGACATACAGATGCAAATACATAGCCTGTATAGGTCTATCCTCCTTCGGTGCAAAATAAAATAATATTCCTCCAAAGCGGTGAAGCTGCTTCTTAGTTATAATGGACAAAACCAGTTGAAAAATCCAAATTTAAAACCAAACTTGGAAAACCCAATCCTACTTTCAAACCTGACTTTCAAACCTCGGTCCTTGATTTGAATCCTAATCCTATTGAAACCTTAATTTGAAGCCATATTAAGAACCTCTAGTTTGCAACACTGCCTCGCTTTTAAATCCTCGTGAAAAGGTTTTTGCCACGTGGGATCAGAAACACCTCAGAAAATGTTTGTCAGGAAACAGTTTGTAGCAAGTCAAACCTGGAGCAACACATCAACAGGTTAAAACTGCCGCCGGTTTCTCGGGGCTTATCCGAGAAGCGTCAAAGCGCAGGCCACGTTTCAAATTGTTTCGGGAAATTCTGGACCCAAGGAGTAAGAGGGTCGTCTGGATTGTTCTCAGCCGCCGTTTGTGACGGGCGTCCATGACATGGCTCAGTGGCACATGTGTGAACGCACCATTCATGTCCAGGTTTGGCTGCCATCCAAGCAACGTCTTTTCAAGTCGTGATAATTTGACCGTTTCTCACAAGTTCCGAGAGCACGCCTCCGAAAACGCACCTTTGTAAAATGAGGTGGGTTGGGTACGTTAAACCGGATGATCAACGTTTTTCAGGAGATGACCACTTACTACATCTGTCACGATTTACCGCCTTGGGTAACATTGGTGTCATTTTTGCAGTTTTACATTCGGCGTTAAAAATCCAGCGGCGACACAAAACCAGTTTTTAATTTTTTTGGGGAAGGGCTCACAAACCCAGCCCATTCCTTCTAGGTTCATCATACCAATCATCTAACTTCTCATACTCACCTTGAAAGGTACCGATGCAATGAATAATGCAACTGTTGGCAGCTTCATCTTCAAGGTCATTGGTCAACCCACAGACCTAAACCCCAGTGAGGATGCAGTCAACCTGCTAACGACCAGAACAATCAAAAATAAAAAAATATTCAGCTGTTATACTACACATCATCGACTTTCACGCCCCAGATGAGCTTCGGAAGCGTTTGCCCGAGAGAAAGCATCTTCACAGCATATCAGTGAAAACTGGATTGTCAACTTGTCATTTTTTTCACAAATTCAGCCTGGAGTAACATTGTTACCATTTTTGCAGTTTTGTTAAAAATGTAGAACGGTGCCGCCACTGTCATTAAGCAAGCACGGTTTACGTCTGTTTTGTGGTCAAAACCTGTTTCAAAGTGCCCCAACCCTTCGGCGCTTATTATAGAAATATTTCGCAAAGTTCCGTTTACGCCTTCAGAAGTATCGGCCGATCCCTAATGTTTTTTGCTGTCGACAGACATCTTTGGGTTTGTCACCAAAAGTGAGACGAGCTTTTATTTCTAATTGGTTACACTGATTCGGAAGATATTTCTTAGAGATTATGAAAAAACATGAAGATAATGAGCCAAAGCGAAAGTCAAGCAAAACCTCAAAGTGGTTGCAACCAAGTCTTTGGACTTATTTTTGGTCTGTCTATGTGGGTCACATAAAATGATGTGACGGGACGTATCTGGCCCCGGGGCTTTGGGTTTGACACCTATGGATTAGTGCATGAAGTAAATGGAAAGAAAAAAAATAATAATTTTAAAGTGTTGTAATATGTTAATATTATTGTGGTTTGGAAACCCAGTGATGAAATTTCAAGAGTCTTACAGCCAATGTAATTTTTCTCACCATGGGTGAGACCTTTTTTTTTTTTTTCATGTCATCTATGCATTTTTGCAAAACCAGTTTGGGAGGTTGGAATAGTCTGAGAATGTGTCCAGTTCTCTGTAATTTGGAGGTGGGGGCATCATCAAGTGTGCATAAAAGCAGAACGCCATAAACTCCGAGCAGGAATCGTACGAGACTTGGGCTCCTCAAGCGCATCCTTTCCTCAGAGCATATTATGATGCTTGACGTTTCAGTGATGAAGGTCAACGCGTTGCTTCTCCTGCTGGCAGGTGAGCCAACTTTCACATTTTATTAACCAAAAAAGTCCAACCTGGATGAGAACTGAAGATTTTTTTTCTCCAGTTATCTGCAGCCAATTGGCTCCGACGGACACGCAGTCTATCGATTTGGCTAGTTGTCCTATTAGCATTTTTGGGAAAATGCAAGATGGTTCATTAAACGTGAGTAGTAGTTTGGTGGAACATTGTGGTCTAAACTACCAAAAAAAAAAACTTGAATTTGTTCTGCTCGCTCATGATGTTTTCCCTCCTTCCAGATAAACCAGGCCAACGACTTCACTGAATTCTGCTTTATGTCTGGTTCAACAATCCCCGAGTACATCGAAATCTCCGGTGCGGATGCGTTCACCGTTGCGACCGAGTCGGGGAATGTCACCGATGATCTCCAAACATCAGTCCAAGCAGCGCTGCCTCAGCTCGCCAACGGCAGCCTGTCCTGCTTTTGGAAAATCACTTTCTCCACCGACAGCCAACTGAACGTGAGTCATCTGATGTTCAAAATGAACCACGGCTAAGCTCTTGACATTATTTTTTTTTTTTTTTTATCTCACAATGTTCTCAGATGACCGTTATGTTTCTGAGCTTTGGCTCCCAAACGGCCTTGAGCGTGCAGCTGATGTCGTACGGGCAACCAAATGTCGTAAGTACGCGTTACCTCGTCCGATGGCCGACGTGTTTTGAGAGTAACATTGTCCACTGGCTTTGACGCAGCTGGTCCGGTCACTTGACGCTATCGGCGGTTTCAACGCCACCTTCACCCAGGCTGAGGGAGAGGCAACGAAGTACTTGGACCTCAGCGGCTGCAGGATAATGGGTACGTGTGAGAAAGGTTCACACTAATGATGGATAAAAAACGGAGCCGTCTCTTTAAATCTGCAGGACAGGTGGTCTTTCCGGCTTCAGATAGGACCATCTCAGAAAACTGCACCGACCACACGTGCAGCGCTCAGGGTGAAATCACGACGGTGTCCGCTTGTGGATCCAAGGAGACTTGCGCTGCCGATAACACGTAACTAGTCCCGTGTGGGCCTTGGTTGGTTTTCTTTCATTCGTGAAGTTGCTAAGTATGTTTTTCGGGACCCGGGTTCCATCTGATGCAGGTGCCAGCCTGTGTCCCGCGTGTGCACGGTGAGCGGCGGCCAAGTGATCCAGTTCTTCGGCCAAGTGTCGTCCATTACGGACCGCTGCATGTACAGCCTGCTGGAGCCGGCCGCTGGGAGCGACTTTGTAGTCCTGGCGGCTTTCAAAGATCGCCGCAGTCAGACCAAGACTTTCTTGGAGCGTCTGGATCTGATGTTGTCGTCATCCAATGTTACCATTTCTCTTGAGACGAGCGGCAAAGTTCAGGTAAGGAGAAGCGAATTGATTCTGTGTTTCAATTTGTGATGAAACCATGAATAGTTTGCTGATTTTTTTTTTTTTATAATGTAGGTCAACGGCGAAATCCAAATGCTGGAAAGCACGCCCACCGACGTCCAGGGGGTGCAACTCTCCAGGAGCGAGGCTGGGGTCACTTTGGAGATTTCTAGCGGAAACATCTCGCCCGTCGATATTTCCATTTTCTTTGACGGCTCGACTGCGTACATTACAGTGCCTGACGGCGGGACTCTGATGGGCTTATGTGGAAACCCAAGCGATCCCACATATTCCGCAACTCCCACCGCGGATAGCCGAAGCGAACTCGGGTAGGCTCCTCGCTAAAGTTGTCGCGGCGCACCAAACCAGACGGTCTAACATGTTTTGCTTCTTAATTTCAATTTGATGGCTCTAATTGGTGCTAATGTACATCCCCCAGATGTGAAACGATGCCCCAAGCGAATAACTTAATCGTGGACAGCACATTGGGAATCCAACGGTAAGCGTCCTCGTTTCCGAGACGACGCTGTTCTGCTTCTCTCACCATCCTCCCGTCTGTATTATACATGCGCAGTTGCTCCCTGCTGGAGGCGGAGCCTTTCACCACCTGCCACTCCAAGGTTTCGGTGGCGCCGTACGTGCAGACGTGCAACGCCACGCTGAGTGACTACCCCATGAAGGACAATCTCGATTGCCAGTTCTTCGAGGTGTACGCACGCGTCTGCAACCAGCAGTACGACATCGACTTGGGAGACTGGAGGGCTTCCGTCGGCTGCCGTAAGGAATCTGTTTACGATCTGACCAAAGAAACCATAACAAGAAACACTTCCTAAGAAAAATATTTCAAAAATAAAAAGCATTTGAAAGGAAACTTGTGTGCGCCCACAGCTTCTACCAATCAGGCGTACTGTCAGAACCACGATTGCGGCGCCAACGAGTTCTGCGGCGAGTCCCCGCTGAAAAAAACCGCCTGTCTCTGCCGAGCCATCTACGCCTCAGAGTACAAGTCGAAAAACGTTTATGGTAAGCGTTGCTTCCCTCCCTTACCTGCACTGGCTGACTTTTTTTTTTTTGTTCAGGTGACCCTCCCGTTTGCCAAGAGGGCAGAGGATCCATCTCTCTGATTGGCTGCCTGCTCGAGGAGAAGGGCATCGACTACACCACCTTGCATCTGAAAAGCGAGAACTGCACCGGTCAAAGGGACAGCGAGACACACTTGGTGACTTTCAATTTCGACTCGAGCAACACATGTGGGACAGAAACCGAGGTGAGTCTGCAACACTCGGGTCGGGTCACGATACGATTGAGAAGCGATCGATTCGGAAATTATGGAAAATTATGAACGAGTACTTGGCATTTACAGATAACGAAACGTTTTTGCTCCCGACAGAGGAACAACAGCTTTGTGGTTTTGAAAAACAGCATTTTACTGGGTCACCCTGTGACCGATTCCATTATCACTCGTACCGGCATGCTGGAGGTGGACTTCACCTGTACGTACAAGCAGCCAAAAACCAAAGACTTGTCCTTACACGTCACAAGCGGGTAAGCGAAGCGTGATGTCGGCTGTTCGCGCAAACACCTGCTCACTACTTGTACGTTTCGTAGCTCCGTGATGCGTCAACTGATATCGCAGGAACAGAACTACACGTTGGTGCTGGAAGCGTTCACAGACAGTGGGCTCACGGAACTGCTGGATCCCGACACAGACTTAGAGCTCAACCAGCAGATTTGGATCGACCTCAGAGCAGACGGGCTGAATGGAAGCCTGGTGAAACTAGTCACCGAATCCTGCTGGGTGACACAAAAACCGATGCCCAACGACACTGCCAGATACGACCTCATCATTGACGGGTGACCGTCACTGGTTTCACATTAAGGTGGGTTTGCCAACACCTTGTTCAACGACATTTCTCGTTTCTGGCCAGCTGTCCGAACCCCAAAGACGACACGGTGGAGATAAATGTCAACGGAGAGGGGAACGAGAGCTCCTTCACGTTCCGAATGTTCCAATTTGTGGACAGCGTAGGTTTCTACCTGCATTGCACTGAGAAACTGTGCGCAATGCCGATGTGCAAACCGGTGAGTCGCCAGCACGTACTGAACACTGTTCTGCGGGAAACGATACGAGAAACCATTTTTCTTTCTCCTGTCCAAGCAGGACTGCAGTCAGAATCGCCGCCG
Source organism: Syngnathus scovelli (assembly GCF_024217435.2). NCBI lineage: Eukaryota > Metazoa > Chordata > Actinopteri > Syngnathiformes > Syngnathidae > Syngnathus > Syngnathus scovelli. The sequence continues at coordinate 3,489,855 of NC_090848.1, forward strand.
CCGCCGCAGAGCCTTGAAGAACTCCTATGAAAACTTTCCCGGCGACTTAATCTCAATGGAGTGGAGGCAATAGATCCATGCTGGAGAACTCCTCTCATTGGTCATTTCTTTGCAAATTTGTCAGACGTGAAGAGATGAAACCGTTGTTTGAGGGGAAAACACTTTGACACTAATAGCAAACAGGCATTAATAGTAAATGTTGTACTCTCGGGTGATCAAGGGTCCGTCAGACTTCAAGTTACTAAACATGGTTTGATGACCCCACACCCTGAGATGTTACAAATTACCTGGAGTGGCTTTGGGGATTAGGGACAAAATATTTACCACTAAAAATGGATGGCTCAATTGACATAAAGACATTCATAATCCTCATTGTAATAAAAAGGATATGGTGATTGAAACGTGGTTTCCTTCTGACCCAAAGAGCCGCAAAGAGAGTGAAAAGTTAACGACATATGAAAAAATGTCCGCTTCATACCACCACACAAAAAAAGACACTAATCCAATTTTAGTTCTATTAAGTGTTTACTGTTTTTTTGTTACAGAGTACGCATAAATAATGGAATATTAATGTAACAATGACATATGTAATGTAATGTATTCCTAATTATGTTAATGTACAGGTTGTCTCGTTTTTATAATGACGATAACAAAAACACTAAGTCAATGGAGCCTGGGGCTAAGCCGCGCTATTTTGCTAACACAGAGAGACTACAGAATATTTGTATCTGTCTAAAAAGTTTCAAAATGAGGTCAAACACAACAACCGAGACCGCAAAACTTACCAGGTAGAAACCGAAAGGAGCCACTTGTTGCCAGTCCAGGAAGTGATGCCCTTGCTCTGCCGATGGTCTTCGCTCTTCCCGCGGTAATTTGTACTCGTCCGTCAGTGAAATAATTCCGTGTGGAAACGGCGCTTATTTAAACAGAAACTGCTGGTGCTTACCTTTCCCGCGGTAACTTGTACTCGTCCGTCAGTGAAATGAGTCCGTAAAGAAATGGAACTTATTTAAACAAAAACGCGAAGTTATGTATAAATGCGCAACATCCAGCCACGATCGTCAATTATTTCTTTGTCGAGGGACAGGACAGGAGTAGCGGCCACCGGAATCACGTCGCTCTACCTAGGACACAGGTGTCTAACTCAAGGCCCGGGGGCCAGATACGGCCCACCAGATCATTTTATGCGGCCCGCAGTGCATCCACGTGTCATTACCAAAATTACAAATTGACTTCACTTTTAAAAAAAGTAGCGATATCGCTAGTAATTTTTATGAGCATTCATCTTTTGAACAATTTTTACTAGTCTCAGATTTGAAAACTTGTTTGTTGTGTAGCCTATGCCGTAAATGAGGCGTTTCTTTGGGTTGACAGTCATAATGGCCCTTTGAAGGAAACTGAAGACGATGCGGCCCGCCACAAAAACAAGTTTTGACACAGCTGGTCTCGGTTCTGAAAAGTGATTTTGGAGATATGAGGATTCCAGTCAACACTTTTGCTTTCAAGTAAATATGTGGTCAGGGTACTCTATCAACTATACATGTATTTTCCACCATTTTATTTCACAAAGCGCTGATTGCGGGTTGTGCAATCAACACTGGCCTTCTGGCCACGATCAAAAAGTTGTCAATCAAAATGTTCTGCTTCGGGACGTGGACACACCAACAACAAGGTGAAATAAATAATTTTATTATTCGTCACCGTCATATCGATAAACACAGAGCTGTTGCATTACTGCAGAATTTGGCCAAAAACATTTAACGGCACCGCTGCATCGGTCTGGACCAACCATGCATAAAATCTCCCATGTAAAATAAAAATATATATATTAAAAAATTATACATACCACTGATATACAGATCTGATATAAACAGGCGTATTGGTCACAAACCAATTAGAATTATAAACATGGCTTCTTTTACAAGACATACACAAACAGACTTTAGAAAAACAAAAAGGTACATTTGACTTTTTACATTTGTACAAGATTTTCCTCATCAGAGTCCCCCCACCCCACCCCCCATGCTGAGCAGGCTGGCTCCAGGCAATTTGGGAGACCCCGATTGAGTAAAGACAGTAGTTCAAACACACGCAATCACAACCTTGAGAACCAAATACTGCAAGTGAAATGTTAATCAACTCTGGTGAACCAGCCCAAATGACATTCAATCATTGCAGCAAACACACACACGTAAAAAAAACAAAAAAAAAACATGCAAAACAATAACAATGTGTGTATACATATTCCTACATATATTTGCATATATATGTAGATATATATATTCATATATATATTCATATATGTATATATATTATATATGTAGATGTATATACACATATAGATCGATACATATATAATATACATACACGTATCTCTCTCTCTAAATACATATATACACACAAAGTATCAAAACCTTAGTGAGTTAAATATGCATCCTGGGTACATTCCTGGTTTAGCAGGACTGAATGTGGAAGGTTGTGCGTTTGTGTGTTGTAGTGCCATGTAGCATGTCGCAATAGCGTGCATGTTAAGTGCTTTCAGAGGAATGGAGGGAAATGATTTTTAGTGGCTTTTCGTACCATCAAGTGGCTGCTGTTGAGAAAGAAAAAAATAAAATCTGGTGGTTTAACGGCAATCTTGACCTCCAAGAAGTCGAACTATGGTGACAGACAATCAGAGGTGCTTTCTGGAATGTGTGAGTGCCAAACCCGGGGCATCGAGCGTCAAAATTACAACGCAATTCAGGGTTGGGCGTGATCAATACATAAATGTATGGAAGATTTGCATCTGTGGGGAATTGGAAGAGGTTTTGAAACAGTCGTGGCTCTGGAGTGATTTCCTGTACGCTAGCAGGAAGAAACATAAAAGGCATCGGGAGTGTTACTGATGGAGTAGGGCAATGTGTCAAAAACGCAAAGTCTTCTGAAGGATGGCCCTCATCATTTTCAAAGTGACAGCGCCAGATATGGATGTGCTTGCAGCAAAGTTGAACAGGACTTGCTTTCATCCAGGACGAAACGTAAGAATGACGACTCATCCAGGCAATGTTGAGAAACGCAAAAAGGCACAAAAGCGAGATGGCGACTAGCAAAGAGGGCGAGATGAAGGCAGATGATTGGACGTTGTGGTCCGTCCGCCTGTTTTTTTTTTTGTTTCGTTTTAGCAGCAGCAGGGCCTGGTCATCGAAGGCAGGAGACTACATTCTGGGGTCGAGTTCGCAACGTAGACGCCATCCCGCAGCACAACGTTAGCATTAAAAAAAACGGAGATGTTTCCCAAGAGTTTGGATCGTCACAAGAGAGGGACTTGACTCATCCCCTCTTGAGAAATTAAGGTGCGAAAACAGAAGACTCCTTTCTGCCATTAAGAGCTATATAAATACATTTGATTTGATTCTGCAATTTTATACAAAGCGCCCGACCTTCTTCCCGGTCCGAGCGAGGAAGCAGGCGGGGCGGGACCTTAATGTACGAAGATGTGCCTCAGCAGCTCGTCTGCGCACGGACGCTGCTTGGTCTCTACAAAGATACGTTTGAGGAATTCTCTGCAGTGGTCCGACACGTGGGCGGGTAAGACGGGATTGGTGGGCTGAGTGGCGATCTTAAAGATGGCCGCCATGGCCTCAAACTCCGCCCAGGGGGGTCGCTGAGTCAGCATCTCAACAACCGTGCAGCCGACACTCCTGATGGAAGAAGAACGACACGGGATAGCCGTAAGCACTATCGGATAAAAAAAAAGCCTTAACGATTTTTTTTATTATTTTTTTTTTAATGGAAGACACGGTCCTACCAGATGTCAGCCTTCCTGCCGTAGCCCTCGCCGCTGATGACTTCCGGGCTCATCCAGTACGGCGTGCCGGTCACCGACTTGATTCCCGTTCCTGATAGGCAAATGGTCTGCAGCCTCCGACTGGCCCCAAAGTCACCCAGCTTCACGTTTCCCACCGAATCTCGGAGGATGTTGGCCCCTGAAGACGACAACAGCTTTTAAACTTCCTTCCGTCTCACAATTAATTAGAAGCCAATCCAATTTCTATACAAGCTGGAAGTTTGGATGGAGGTCTCCAATTTCATTGTACTATGTAGAATGACAATAAAGGTTTTCTGATTTCTGATTTCTGATTTCTGAAATGTCTACCTTTGATATCCCTGTGGACAATCATGTTGCTGTGCAGGTAGGAAACCCCCTCGAGGATCTGCCTGGTGTAGCGTCGCGTCACGTTCTCCGTCAGTGCGCCGTACGACTTGACTTGGTCCTTGATGGAGCCCTGCGGAAACGACGGGGGGGGCGTCATCGGCATGACGTCCACAGCGGAGTGCGGCGTTGGGAGAAACTAAAGCACTCACTCCGGGCATGTACTCCATGAAGATGGAGAGCGTCCGCTCCAGGGAGTCTCGTAGACAACCGTAGTACTGCACAATGCGCTCGTGGCAAAGGTTTTTCAACAGCTGGATTTCGCACTCCAACGCGCTCACCTCCTGCTCCAGACCAGACGAGAACAATAAAAGCATTCCTGCTCTGGAGAGAAGAGCAAAAGAAATGGTGGAACCACAGTTCTGACCTTGCTGGTCTCTGGACTCTCCGGATCAAACTGGACCTGTTTGACGGCCAGTTCCCGTCCGGTGTCGGCGTCGTAGCAAAGAAAGACCCGTCCGAAGGCGCCCTGGCCGAGGAGCTTCCCCAGTCGCCAGTTGGTGGGCGCGCGCGGAGCTGAACGCAAAGACTCATTGGCCACTTCTTTCGTGACAAACTTTTTCGACGAGTCGTATTGCTGCCACGTGAATGTTTTGGGATGCAAGAACTCACAGCGACTAGGCGGGCTGATGTCCATGACCGACAAACCGGGGGTGCCGGCGGACTGGTTGGCCTCGATGTCGCTTCCCCTTCGCGGCCGCCTGGCGGGCCCGGCGCCGTCTTCCAGGTCGGGGGTGAACACGCTGCTGCCGCTGCTGGTGCTCGGAGACTGCTCGGTGGGACTGATGCTGACCGGCGAGCGCAGACCTTGCGCCTGAGTTCGCCGAGCGCGAGGGAAGGTCTTCCTCCCTGATGATCAGAAGGAGGACGTGTGTCATCGTGCGCTGATACGTCAGAGGAAAGCGGAAGGGAACGTATGCCAACCGTCGCTGTAATCTTGCAGGCCGAAGGGAACGCCGTATCGCCGCGGGTACGTGCCGCCTTTTCCCGACTTGTCAAAGACGGGGATGTCGTACTCTGGAGAGGAAGGGACGCGTCGGTGACAACAATGCATTTGAACCGCTTTGTTGCAAAATATCCAGAGGGGAGATGGCCATTTTTTTTTATGCACCCGAGTCCCGACGTTACATGATTTCCGAGCGCGATTGCATCACAACAGCCCGAGTAGAAGTCGAGAGATAAGACTATGAGTGACTAGTAATCGCTCGATATGATTCGCGAAGTGTTGGTTCTTGTAAGCAGCCCGCAACACTCAGCGGCCACTTCCTTACGAGAACATCCTGTTTGAAGCCGCGACTCTTGATCAATCTCGGTCTCGTGATGTCAAAATGTGAAGAGCGTGAGAAAGAGGAATGAGTGTTTAAACACTAGATCCAATTGACTGAAAAAAATAAACCACAATTCTTCAAAAGCATCAAAGTGACCATAATCAATTCAGTTTGCTCTGTTTTTAGCATTTGAAGATTCATATCTTATGTAAACTAGTTAGCAATTAAAAAAACTTGTCACACAATTAAGTATCGTCTCGTGGGCCAGTCTTGTCATGTCATCATTTGGGTTTGTTGAAATTTCTCACCTGGAAAATCTTGATGGTTGTCGGGGTAACTCTGTGCTCTCGGCATCCTCGACTTTGGGTATTCGCTGTTCAAGAGACAAGTGAGTCAATCAAGAACGAGTTCCCATTGGCACTCGTTGAAAAGAGAGTCCCTCTACCTGTCTAACGGGCTGTCCAAAGAAGGACAACTTCCAGACGCAGAGTTCTCCGGACTGCTCATGCTAAGTGGGTCCAGCATCTGAAGAGCAGGGAAATAATTTTTTTTTTTTTAAAAACTCAGTTGCAGTGTGTGGAGCAGCACATATTTTGGAGTGAGGAGACGTACCTGGTCCATGCTTTCCGGAATGAACTCTCCCTCGCTGTTGATGCTCGTGAAGGAGCCGTTCCTTGCCACTTGCTGGAGTGCGTCGGGAATGTATCCGGGTGGAGGAGAGCTGCGGTCCGTCGAATGAGACCCTGCAAAAAACAAAATCAAACTATGGTGCCAAAGGAGATGGGAGAGTAGCGAAGAACTGAATGATGTCTCACCTGACGATGCCAGCATGCTCTTCTTGTCTGCGACTCTGAATCCTGTGTTGTCCAACTCCTCGCAGGAAGGAAGAAGGCCCATGTTGCAGGAAGAGTTCTGGAAAAGCCAGGAATAAAAACAATAAGTGAACAAGAAGAGTGGCAACGTCCACAACGGAGCTGACCCAAGTGACCTGCGAGGAGCTCAGCACCACCAAGAGGATCTTCAGACTCTTCATGTGAACGCTTCGATCAAGTAGCTCCACCGCCTTGTCCAGGTCGTCCTGAACGCTGAGTGGAATCACCAGCTGCGGGAGTCAAGGAGCCAAATGAGCAACGAGAGCCGCCGCAGACCGACTCGCTCGATTGTTCTTCTTACCTCGTTGTTGCTGTAGTGAAGGTCCATGGCCTGGCCGAAAGCCACCTTGGCTTTTTCCCTCAGGTCGTCCAACTTGACGGGGCGAGAGAATTGCAAAATCCTACACAGACCAAGAGGAGAGGTCAAGGTGAAGGTCTGCCCAGTCCAAGAGGAACACAAAGCCAGCTCGAGCTTCACCTCTTCTCTCCTTTGAACTCGAACTTCACCCTCACGTCGTTCTGTTCCAAAAATCGAGAAGGAGAGAAATGAAAAGCTGCTTTTTATGCATTTCAAGCAAAGTTCTAGGGCAGTGTGACCCAGACTTTTGGGACGTATTTTACATGGCAGAAATAAAGATGCAGTAAAAGTGGTGAAGAAATAAATCATCTAATTAAATTCCCCGTTGCCGGCCAACAAATCTCTCGCGGTCCGCTGCTCTAGGAAATAGCAGTAAATAAATCCAAAACCCAAAATAGTGAGCACATGGCTGGTTTCTTACCAGATTCTTAGGCGAGGAGGCTTTGGGCTTGCATAGGTCCGACAGGAACCCGGCAGGACGGCTGGAGCGGTGAAGTTCTGCCAGGTCCTGCATGATTGACTGCAGCGCCTCCTGCTCATCTGCTCACATAAGTGTAAAAGAACACCACAAAAAACATGATAATAAATCAAAGCACAACAGTGACACTGCATAAACTGTATATAATAAAATAATAAAAGTCGTACCCATCGTAACGGCACAACGTTTGACCCCAAGAGACCATCAAAGGGATTTCTTCCTCCTATAAGATAAGTTGAAAATAAACAAAATAAACACATGCTGGAGTATTTATTGCTTTTTGGAGCTGAGAGTCATGAGTGGTGACTCCCAAAAAGTGTTCTGTGACTTATCATCAGGTTTGTATCATGATATAATCCAATTTTACCTACCTTATCCTATGATTATTATTTGTTTTTATCTTTGAGTCATTCTTCCCCTGCCTCAAGAAGATCCACAGCTGCCCTTCCCTGGCTACGTTTAGATTCGGTCACAAGTACAACCTTTGAAATCTTTTTGGGTGATTTTAATTCAAGCTTTTATTATTCTTTTAAAGTAAAAATTGAATGTATGAGCCAGCCGGATCTATGCTAACGTGATCTACAGCACAGTAGTGATTACCAACCAGCAGGAGATGTCATAACTACGAAAATATATCCGATTTCCCTTAATTTACCGTAATTTATTATTCATTTATAAATTAAGTGTCGTTAACCAGCCATTTACATCAGCGACGTATAACAACATTAAATGACAGAGTACAAAACTGACTTGCACTGTTAATGACATTTTGCTTTGGTGCTATGCCACGATACTTTATTAATCCTAAAAAAATGCGACTTTTCACAATAAAGCTTTTGAAACTGTACAGCACAAGACTTGTAATAAGTTACAAACATTGCTTGAAGCCGTGATTATGGCCTGCTCGGCAGAAAATTAGCTTCCACGCTATCGCCTAGCGCGGCTCGATGAGCCCCGGCAAGAGAACACTTTACGTCAATTTTGCAAGTAAATTCATTCCAAAACAAATCGGTTTGACTTAAACGGCCGTGGCATGCCACCACATACGACGGCAAACTTGGACCTGGCAAGAAGGCTTAAACGCAGCAGCTACTTCGGCTAGCTGTCAGGCCAATCAAGTTGTCAAGCTACGCTAATGCTCAAGCTTGCACCAATCGTGAAGCTATTCGACGCGTATCGCGTGAAGAAACGCGGTTGAATTAACGCTCCGACATTGTGTTTGTATTTTAGATACCTTACCTGGATGAAGCGGAATTTACCCCCTCATCCACAGGGCCGGAGCCTCGCGCCCCGAGCCCCGCGGAGAAGCCGCCGCGAGCCGAAGTTTGGCACCGAGCAGACAAGTTCGCTCGAAAGCTGCTTGGGAAACGACGACGAGGCCCTCGGGATGTCACTTTAGCCCCGTTTAATCCAACACATTGAGACGCTCCTCTGTATAATTTGTTTAATAAAAAAACAAAACAGCGAAGTTTCTAAATAGCTGCGGTTTTATGCTACTTTCCGCCGTGTTGGTTGACTACGCTAGCTTTTGCTTGCTGCTGTGGCCTTACAACATCAATTGCTTGATTGTTGATCATGATTGCCGGAAGTTACTATACTTTACTGACAAAATAAACGTCTAACTCATTATCATGTCGTGGTATAACTTTTATTTTTTCAGCCGAACACAAGAAATTCATGTTTCGTAATGAAGCATACTTGATATGTCATAACCTTCGACCTTTGTGGAAGAACGTACCAAAACACAACCAAAGCTTGTGAATTATGAAAATAAGTTAGTTCATACAGTAAATGCAACGTACACCCTGCAAATTTGGAAAAGTTTGTTAGTTTACATAATGACAAAAAATTCTCCCCCACATTATAACAAAATGAATATACATTGCGCTAAATTCCAGCTCAATTTACTTTCGGTGTTTTAAAATGACCCGCATCTTCACAACAATGAACACACGTCTGAACTATCCCAAGTATTTGTACTTGGACGAACATGAATATCTTATTTTGAAAGTGTATCGTTGATATGTTTCTTCCGCTACCTGACTCTCAAATTGCGTTTTATTTTGAAAGTCCGCATGCAAATTTTTCCGTTTCCGGTGACTCACATTGACAACATCTCGCTTGAGATAAGCTCGTGTGCTAGCTGTGCTTATGAGAGGGCCAAGCATCGTTTCCTAGCCAGCGATAATTTTTATTATTGCTTTTCTTTCATCGCTCCCAGAGGAAAAAATGTCAGATACGGTGAGTTTAAACGATTAGATCACAGTTGTTGCTTTGCCCCCGGACACGTGCTCGTAACGCAAAACTAGACACCGCAATGTTTAGTGGCTTCTTTTGCTATGCTAACTGTTAGCTCTAGTCAGAGGCCCCAAACTCCTTCAAACAACTATCCCGCTTAAGTCTCGGGCTCAAGCTTCCCAACAACCGATATTGCAACTTTTAATTGCAACGTTGTATTAAAACAGCGGCGTTTTTAACTATTCCCTGATCATTCCGATCCGATCCTTTGTGTTAGTTTTTACGATTGCGATGTTTAACAGTGCTGCTATTTTGCAGGAGACAAAACCAACGAGTCAAGACTGTGGGGACAAGAAGGATGGAGAGTACATCAAATTGAAAGTGATCGGTCAGGTAGGAGCTCCTTGAAATTTGTCCAAAGGGTTATTTTGGGGTACTATTTATGGGGAGATGGGGGCTTCTATGGTAGGAAGGACAATAATGTTTTACCTTCTGGTTGATTTATTTTTTGACACTCTTGGGTCCACAGGACAGCAGTGAAATCCATTTTAAAGTGAAGATGACGACGCATCTGAAAAAGCTGAAGGACTCTTACAGCCAGAGACAGGTTTGAATGCACGCACTATGTCTAGACTTAAGTATAGTTGATTATAAAACAATTTGCATACCAAAATCCATACTTAACGTTTGTGTGTTTTGCAGGGCGTCCCTGCAAGTACACTCAGGTTTCTGTTTGAAGGACAGCGAATCGCAGATAATCAAACTCCAAAAGAGGTAGCCGACTTAGATTCTAATCGATTGATTGACTTTTTTTGTTTGGTTCACATTTGAGGCATCTTACTAAAATGCATAATCTTCTCCTGACAGTTGGGCATGGAAGATGAGGACGTCATTGAGGTATATCAAGAACAGACAGGCGGACTTTGGAATCATTAAACCTCTATTTGTATTTTTTTTATTTTGTATTTAGTTTTTTTTTTTTTTTTTTATGAATGCATTTTCACTTCACTTTCAAACCATCTGGATCAATACTATCTGGGCTTCCATGCATCGGGACAGAAGGGTGTGGATGATGATCGGGGCGGTGTCTTTGTGGTTTTATGACTTGACTTGACTTATGTCCCTCAAAGATGCATCATGTCGCATACACAGCAACAGCACCAGGATGTAAACATTGCAGCATGTCATCAAGTGACATACAATTTTTTATGTACTTTCATTTTGAGCATTGCATTTCCCTTGTACAGAATTTTAAAGTCCCACTGTTTGTTTTTGAGCATTAGTTTGTCTGCATTTCTCACAGTTTCTGGTTAAATGAATTTAGGGGTTTTCGTATTGATATAATTGCAATACTGTTGGGCTTTTTTTTTTTTATATATAAAAATATGTGCTTGTACATGTGTTGGTTTTGGTGTTTGATAAAGCCATGATTATCTCTTGTGTGGTCTCCTGCTCATATTGGAAAGATGTCGTTGTGTAAATGAATGGCTTGCTGCTTCCTACTTTCGGAAAATTCACCTTTGCGTACTCAGGGGTTCACGTTGCATTCAACCTCTTCTCCAACTGCAACGTCCAAGATGATCCAGTGGAAAGTCAGTCCCTCAGATGTGTTGAAGTCCAGACACTCAGTTGTTCTCCAGAGAAGCCTTGATACAGTTGGTTTGACATTCTGATGAGCTCTTTTTTTTTTTTTCCCCAAAATAAAATATTTATGAAAGGACAAAGCTTTTGTCTTAACTGTTAAGCTGTGGAAGTGGGTCAGAAAAAGTTCCAGGATTCTTTGCCACACAATCTGGGATGGATACTTCTGGGGATCCTCTGGAGCTCTTGTTGCCATCTTGATGTCATCCACGTTGGTGAATCCTTGGGCTTGATCCAAAAACACATGGGCCAGGTAAGCTGAGTCGAGAATGTTACTTGAGCATGTTCTTGGCCAGGAACTGTCAGATGCTCGTGTTGTCCCACCAAAATCCGTTTGCACCAGATGAAGCCAACACTCTTTGTAGACTTGCTAGTTGATCAGCTGGATGACCTGGTACATGATGTTTCCTCAAATGGAAAAATGCCATCAAGAGAACTCTCGCTTTCTTTGTTCTTGGAGATGTCGGTCTCTTCAATAAAGGTTGGAACAAAGGTTCAGAACTTTGGTCTCCATGACTTATCACCAATGATTACTGTCACATGATTGCTCAACCTCCTCATGGCTTGACAACCTGAGCAGAGAGAGAAGAAGTACTCGTAGAAGTAGAAGTATTTCATGTGGAAATAATTTCAATGGCTGCCAAGAGCTGAGGTCACAGTTTAATACTTCAGGGTGATGTTAATGAGGGGGGTACTCACAGGTCGTAGTTCAAGTCCAAAATATCGCTTGTGACACCGGTCCGGTAACTTCTCACTTCTCATCCACACGTGCTGGTCAGACAGGAGAACGCCTATTTCAAATAAAGTTCAATACTCCAAGCAAATAAACGGGTCAAATGGCAAAGGACCAGACCATTGCAGTTGGAGACTTTTCAATTTATCACGACAAAGTTTTTACTGAGTAGAAAACAACTTCAAGTTGCTCACCTCAAGTGATTTACAAAAGCAAGCAATCAAATAAACTTTTTGTGTGCTCAAATTATGAACAATACACAACAAATGGCGGCAATGTCCACAGTATGAACGCAGTCGGCCATTTTGTGTCTTAGAGGTAAACATGAATAAAATTCACAAAATGTCCACGCATCCAATTTCTGTTGTCTTCTGCTTCTGCCATTTTGCGTAACAAAAAAAGTCAATAATCCCTTTCAAGTGACAGAATTCCAAAAGTGCCTTCAGGTCCGTAATCACAGTTGGAGGATTATAACCCATCCAGATGTTTTTTTTAAAACTGCAAGCGCTGCTCCAACGGCAGACTGTCCAACAAGCACTTGAGCTGCTCCTCGCCCAGCTTGATTTTGTCCTCCAGTTTACGCTGTTCCACGATGAGAGCAGACTTCATCTTGACAAAATGGCGATAGTCATCTAGGCGCTCGGGGTCCAAATGGGCCTCCATGACGGAGGACACCACACGCTCCCGGCGTTCCAAGTTCTCCTTCAGTTCCTTGGCGTCCTCGTATTGCCGCAGTAGTAGTTTGCGTTTCTCGGTCAAGGTGCGCTAAGAAGATGAGACGGGAGCCGTTAGTCATGTGATCTATTATTATCTTCGGAAGGAACCTACCTTCTCCTCCTGTGGAGCTCCATCTTCCAGACTGTTGAGAGCGTTCTCCACACGAGCCAGCCGACCCGAAAGCGAGAGCAACAGGCTCACCACCTTGTCCAGGTCACCCACAAACATCCGAAACTTGTCCAGCTGGTTGGGCAGGCAAAAGCGTTGCACGGCGTTCTCCACCTCGCTGCCCAGAGCCTCGTTGTCCTCCACGTCCTCCTGGAGACTTTGTCGTGCCTCCCGTAGCACGTCCAGTTTCTTGGCCAGGCTTGAGATCAGCTCCTGCTGCAGAGATTCCAGAAAGTTCTTTTTTTCTTCCTAATTTGAAATATCATGGCTCAATGAAGGTTGGGTCACCTTTTTACTGGCGAGGTCCACATCCAGCTCATCTTCAGAGTCCTGCTCCAGTTCCTTCATATCTTTCATCTTGATGAGGAGCTCAGCCTTTGGAGCTGAAGTGTCGTAGTAGGAGGAACTGGGAAGCAGCGAAGCCGCTGCAGAGAGATCTTCTGCGTCCTTCCTAAGAGCATGGACACAAACACAAGATCAAAGTTAAGATCAGTTTGACTGAAGTCAGAGAAGATGCATGGTTGGGCTGAAGACAAACCTGCTTGAGGTGGGCAACCTGGAGCCACTTGACGGTTTTCTGCGTAGCTGGGCCCCCTCCAGGATCTGCTTCTCTTGGGGAAATAGACCCTCCATCAGGTCCATTGTGGTCTTCCTTCCAGTCTGATCTAAGATCTCCATCAGGGATTTGTCTTTGTCCATGATATCTCTCACCAGCTGCTCTGTCTTGGTATCTTCTTCAGCCATGAGGTTGGACTCAGGAATCCCGGCCTTGAGTCGGAGCTGTCCGGGGTCCTTAATGGAGTTCTGAATTGAGGAGTGGCGTGTCTCTTTGGCATCGACTGAAATAATGTCTGAGCGAGGCTCGGAGACGGCAGACGTGTTGTTGATGTCCATCACCGCTTTGGAGGACTTGGAGTCATTTCCAGATCTGAAATCACACAAGATTTGAATGAATCAATGATTTGGTCATTGTTGCTATCACAAGAAGAGCAAAGCGTTGCGTAACCAGAAGTCAAGGAGATGATGCAGACTTTGAGATAAGCCGCTTACCCGAGACATGGATCCTCCTGCACGGACAAGTCCATCAGATTCAAAGGAAGGCACAAATCAGAAGACGACGCCGACTGCTCCTTCTTGCTCTCTGGATCTCGTCTGCCTTCTTCTGATTGAGGAGAGCCGGGAGGGCTGGCACTCCAACTCGATGGAGGCTGAAGCGTGGCAGTAAGGAAATCCTGGGAGAAGTCTGCAGATGGAGAAGATCTGGATCTTTCATGGAAGCATGCTAGTTTCTCCTCAGCATTGGTCTCCAAGATGTTCTCAGCAGAGTAAAACCTGCCTTGGATCTTGGCCTCCCACGTTCTCTTCTGTTTGTTCCACGTGGCTTGGTACTCGGCAAAGGTTTCCAGCTTCTGTTGCTCCTGAAGAAGCGCCACACCTCGGGAGCTTTCCACAGATGGAGGAGTCTCGTGACCTTCTGCAGATATCCTCCGACTCTCTTTGCTTTCAACCGCTCTCACGGGAACTTGCTTCACATCCATATCAGACGTTGTAGCCCGTTTCCAAAAGGCTGGCTCGGCCTCTGAGAATTTCATTTGGGCCGAAGCTCCATCTTGACGCGCTCTGTCCACTCCTACTCGATCTATCTTGTCAGGTTCTGAGAAGGACAGCACACTTTTGGCTAAGGGGAAACGCTTGCGTCCTCGAACGCGTCCGTGAGAGCTTTTGGTTCCGAGGGGTTCCAGATCACGTCTCTGAAAAGAGGTAGCCTGAAGGACCCGAGCTTGTGCTTCTTTCAGGTTATCTTTGTAGGCGTTTGAGGAGGACACACAGCAAGTTACGGAAGGTTCCGCGTATTTCCACTCGGCGGGATCTTCGTGGTGGATCAGCGTCGCGGCACTGCAGCTTTTTTGGAGCTGGGCTCGCTTCTGTTGCACTTGATTGCGTAACGTGGTGGCGTAACGGTCACCGCGCCGACTGTTCTTGTCGCCGAGCGTGGAGTCGGAGAGGTTCTTGGAGGACACGATACTCCTTGGCCTGACTTGCGGTTGACTTCTTGTCTCCTGTGCCAGTGAATGAAGCAAGGGTGTTTCCGAGGGAGATATTCGGTGGTCTTTTTGTGGTACCCAGGGTTTGTGGAGACTACTTTGGTGAGCTGGGAAAATTCTTTTCATGACATGAGCTTCACTTCTCTTCATGGCATCCTGTGGACCAAGACAGTGAGAGCGATCAGAGATCTGAGGGTCAAAGAGGGGAACATTTGTCAGAAGACCATTGCGCCCCATCTCCAGCTTTACAGAGTATTTGTCATCTTCTCGACTTGCAGCTGAGGAGCACCACATTAATTTATGGCTGGAGGCTTTGGTGGGTAGATCTTGTAAACTGCGATAATAATTTCCGACGCTCTGAGTCTTGGTGGGAGGAGCTAAGCACGACTTGGGATGAAAGAACCTCTCGTCGTTGTATTTTTTGTGGTGAGAAGGTCCGTTTGATTGTCTGATATCAGTGGTGGACAATGAGAAATGCTTGTTTGGGTGGACTTGGTTGTGTTCAAGAACTTTGTCTGACAGTGATGTGACGCTACATCTGGACTTGCCTTCGGCCAACCTTTCAAGTGACCTGTACGGCAGCATGCTTGTGGCAACACGACCTCCATCACGAGAAGGTGGAGGAGAAGATTCAGACTTCTTTTCCGGTACCTGCCACACTGAACTGATGCTGGGCCTAAATCGACTTGACATACAAGAGGAGTTCCGCTCATCCGACTGAAGGTCTGAAGTCTGAAGATAGTCGGGGCACTCCACTGGCAGGTGACCTTCATCCCCAAGAGCCTTGAAAAAAATGTTTTCTGCACTGGTTCTCTTCCTGCTGAGTGAGTCTAGAACCAGAGGGTTGGATCCAATGGAGAAACAGCCGAATGTGACTTTTCGGCTTTCTGAAGCAGCCAGAGGTTTGCTGATGCTGGTGTATTTCGTCGGAGAAGTACGATCTGGTGTGAAAGGGTGAGCAGGACGCTCCAGTTTCTCCATAACACGCGCTGAGCCGAGCTGGCCGGTTAGGAGCTGCTGGTTATTCTGGACTGGTTGACTGGACCACTCTTTGAGCCTGGTGTGGAGAGTCACATGAACATTTAGGGTTAGGCCACCATGATGGATGGATGGATGGATGGATGGATGGATGGATGGATGGATGGATGGATGGATGGATGGATGGATGGATGGATGGATGGATGGATGGATGGATGGATGGATGGATGGATGGATGGATGGATGGATGGATGGATGGATGGATGGATGGATGGATGGATGGATGGATGGATGGATGGATGGATGGATGGATGGATGGATGGATGGATGGATGGATGGATGGATGGATGGATGGATGGATGGATGGATGGATGGATGGATGGATGGATGGATGGATGGATGGATGGATGGATGGATGGATGGATGGATGGATGGATGGATGGATGGATGGATGGATGGATGGATGGATGGATGGATGGATGGATGGATGGATGGATGGATGGATGGATGGATGGATGGATGGATGGATGGATGGATGGATGGATGGATGGATGGATGGATGGATGGATGGATGGATGGATGGATGGATGGATGGATGGATGGATGGATGGATGGACCATAATTGGTCCAATGACTTAGTAGTTGAGCTTTGAAAGAAGCCTCCAAACTTATCAGGTTCACCTTGCTTCTTTCTGCTGCCACACTGGCACTGTGCCGCTTTGGTTGCCGAGGCTCTCCACCTCCTTCCCGTTCAGTTTGGAGACGTGCCAGGTCTGAGGACGTGAGCTCAGATCATTCTTCCTGTTGAGCGGAAAGCAACCGAGTTCTTTCAAATGCTATCATCATTGTCGCAAATTGAAAATGCATCTACCCAGCTTCGATTGTGTCTCCTTTTGCTATCTGGGTCGACTTGCAGAACAGAGGAACTTCTAATTTGGTCTGACCTACCCTTTGAGGTGATTCTTCCTGGTTTGCATGTTGGGGAAAAAACATGACTCGTGTGTAAAAGTAGGGAAAGTATTGATTCACTTGACAAACTAAGTATAAAAACTAGTGAAGCAGAGGAACGAACTTGTCCAGCCCTAAGCGCTACGTGACCAGAGGGCGCTTGCTACATGTACCTCATGGAGCTTCGCAAGATCTTGGTGAGAAAGCACCTTGCCACGAGAACCTCGCTTTCTGACGGCATGGTGTGTGCTGACACAACATCAACCATTTTAGCCCTGATAATAGCGAGCAAAGGGGAAGAAAAAAAAAAAAAAAAGCAAAGACACATTTGAAGCAAAGCTAGCAAACACCACCAAGCCTTCAACGAAATGACCATCAACTGAAGAAACAAAAATGAGGCTGGCAGACCTGCAACTTGTGTTACCTTCGTAGTTTTGCGCTCCAAATGTAAGCGGCTACAAAAAAGTTTCACGCTGCCAGGCTCTGATGGAAGCACATTCTTTCCACGGAGGAATGTAGGGAGGTATTTTCCTTTCCTGCCATGCTTTGGAGCTTTGTGGCTCCGAGCAGTCCAAGCGCCCAGGCTATAATGTGGGAATGACACATAAAAAAAAAAAAAAAGTACATTATAATCTGTGCATGAGAGAAACTAATCTAACGGGGTGAAGGTCACGTTATTGTCAATATCAAACACAGGAAAATAAGTTTTTTTTTTTTTTTAGGCTGGCTTTTTACTAATACAACTTCAAAATGGCAGTACCAACTCAAACACCGATTTGGACATATCTGACAAATTGTGTATAAAGAGAAAAAAAAAACTCACCTAAATGCTCACGTCGTTTCCAACCATGTGACTTTTCCCTGCAGTTAAAGAAGTTGGACTTTTCGGTGCCATTAAACAAAACCAACAAGTGCAACACACCTTATGCTGCTGGGAGATCTCCGAGGGATTATAAAGGGGGGGGGGGGATTTGAGAGAAGGGGAGGAGTTCTTGCCCAGCACAGTGTCCTTTCTGTAATCTAGGATTTTAGAAAGGAGCTCACGCTCAATCAAAGGCGTGTGTGAAAGTTGGTTCCTCAGAATATATTTATTTGACCGTGCAGGGTTGTGTTTTTTATCTGTGTCCTCCAGGCAGCATTTTCCCTGTGGACACAGAAAACAATTTTATTCTGAATTGCATCGTCGGCTACCTCCCAAGTCACCTGAGCCTCTCTCGGACTCAACAGCCTGCTGACAGCAGGGCCCAAACATGCAAACGGCCCCAAACCCACAAACACAAAGCAAAGTGCCGCAGTCATCACCATTGAGCTTAGTCCCTGTTCGAACAATAAATCTGACAATCTTTCTCCTAAAACACTGACAACAAAGCACCAATCACTCATTCGTCCTAAAGTTTCAAAAGTTATCTCGCTGTTATTATCTCCAACTCACACACGAGTACCTGATTTAATCGTTCTTCTCTCAAAAGTGCATGATTTGATCAGATGAACGAAAATGGAGTGGAAACAGGAAGTGGAGAAGTTCGAAGCGGCCATTCTGTGCCAACACAAAGCGATGGTCCGCTCACCTTGGCAACATGGGCTGGGTTGGGTTGTACCATCCTCATGTAGCGACGGGGGGAGGGGGGGGATGCTTGGACACGCGCACACCCGAGGGAAACTCACAAAACTCGTTTTACAGATTCCAAATTTTCATGTTAGCTTCCTCATCACCATCACTAACTGAATTTATTTGTCTGTCCCGGCGAGCAGATCTCGCACTTCACCTCCGAGTGTCTCCACCCCCAACCCGAAAACGCTGGAGCCCAACAAGTGGTTTAGCAACTCATAATTGGATTCAAACGTCACTACGCTAAGCACTCGGGAAGATGTCTGGCTAAAAGTGAAAGTGAAACACAGAAGATATTTTTCAGGACGTTCCATCCCGTCGTGCAGGAGCAACCTGAGAGATCTGATTAAAAATGGAGTCGTGTCCTGTAACCCGAAGACGTCTGCGCCATGTTCTCGTGGTTTCAATCTTAAAATTGATCATGGACCAAGAGGTGTCAGTTTCTGCAGGAAATTCTTCAAATGTGATGGAAAGCAACAGTTCGATGGATTCTTAAAATTCTGCCCCATAAAAAAATACACACCAAGAGTCCCATTAATTTGACAAACACTGCTAAATCTAAATTCATTTTTGGTACATAGGACAAATTCCATTTTTAAACTTTGCATTTGTCATTGCTGCAGGAAATTATTTGACATTGATTGAGACCTCATAAAAAATATGAATAGTCATGAATTTCAGTGTCTTTAATGAAAAGTATTCGGTCATTTAATTCATTATGAATGCATCAAATTAAACAGAAAACATTGCTACTTTGAACTATGCATAAACGTGACAATCTGGGTGAAGAGCAAATCAGAACATCATCATAATTCGTGTTAAGTATGACCAAACAAACTTGTGTGCATGCATATTGTGTAAAACCACACAAAGACAAATATATTACGACAACAGGTGAACAAACATCCCAAATCACATCATGTGAACATTGATAAATATAAAAAAGTGACATCAGATTTTAGCAGCATTGTTGGCATATGTTGCCAAAGTGGGTCAAAACATTAATAATCACACTTCTAAATCTAGAAAGATCTTAAATATTCTAAAAGGTTGTTTAGTGCACAGAAGCAGCAGTGACAACTCTCTATTGGCAAAAAAAAAATTAAAATAAAACCATTTAAAGGAACACAAGTGCTGTAATTTCCACGTCACGTGGAAAATAACCGCATTGCATTTCTACTGCTGTGCCCTGGTTGGACCATCTTGCAGCTATTGGCTGGCCAAGGTGGGCTTAGGCCCGACATACAGTAGGAGGAGCATTTACTCCGCAGCGGGATCCTGCTGGTGCCGTCGGCGCCACCGGGTGAACGTGAAGCACTGATCGTCGGGCTGACGTAGGCGCTGGCCTTGGGTGGTTGCCGTGACGGTGAAGATGTTCTCCCCGTGCTCTGAATTCTGGCGTGCTGCAAGGTAGGCGAAGCTGCTGGAGTAGAGACATAATATTATTGTACACGTGTGTAAAAAGTTGAATCGAAATCTGAGAAGCGCAGATTACTCACGGGAGGACAAGCAGGTTGGAGAACCAAAGTTCTGGTTAGTAGCAAGTAAAGAAGCGTTGGGGACACTTTGAGCTCTGGCAAGGTAGGGCAAGCTGGTCTGGGTCTTATCTGAAAGACACAAAAAGAGAACATCTTATCCATAACATCAAATTCTGTCATTCTAGTCAAGTTTGAAGAAGTTGTTGTTTCGATTTTTCCTCACCTGGACCTGTTCTGAAAGGCTGCCGCAATCGGCCTGCGGAGAGGCGAGGTGGGGCGGAGGGACATACGGACAGGAAGCTGCTGCTTTGCAAGTTTCGGTCGCTGGAGAAGGTGGGGGCGTGCTGCGGGTAGAGGTGATCTTTGCCGCCAGCTTTGTCTTCCGGGTCGGGGCGAGCGCTGAGGGGGAGGGTGACACTCCGGCTGCGTCTGGTGGCCAGGGCGGATGAAGTGCTGGCGCAAGCCTGCCTGAGTTCTGGGCGAGCGAGTTATGAGGAATAGCACGCCAAACGCAACCAGAGGCGGGACTGTCACATATGGCTCATCAAGATTAAAGTCTGACTCAAGTCATGTGACTAGAGTCCCCACCTCCGACACACGCTCACACACACACAATCAATCAATCAATCACCTGGAGGGGTTAATGAAGCTAAAGTAGCGATGAGCTCTGAGGTCTGCAGTTAGTGGGGGCGAGGCATGACGGTAATTAGAAAGAAATTCAATTGTTGCTTTTGGGTTTGGACTTACTCTCCTCTTGCAGCCGTGCCACCACTTGCACATCAGTCAGATCCTTCAGTTTGTAGCCACGAGGAACCAAGTCATCCTCGTCCGGCCCAGGAGGGATGACGGCAAGGTCCGTTTGTAGCCGAGGGCTGCTGCGGCGCCGCGGGCTGCTGTTGCTGCCTGGCAACCCAGAAAAATTATAATATTTGTCTTAATTTTCAGATGTTGACACTTGATTTTTTTTTGGGGGGGCAAATAAAAATTGAAAATTAAAGCTCTCCTCGCTCATTGAGACCAAAGCAGGCTTACCACGCGTCAGATGGGGGATGAAGGTGGGAGTCCTTGCCCTCCCACTGGGGTTCTGAGAGTTAGCTAAAGGAAGAGGAAAACAAAAATAATCGTTTTTGGGGTTTTTAATTCCGCCCAAGCATAACTTTGGTTGGTTTGTGGGTTACCATGTGGGTTACCGTGATTCTCAGGCGACCTTGGGCTGCCGATGGGGGACACGACCGCAACTTTGCCGAGAGGCGGAGGAGTGGAGGGTAATTGACGCCAGCACGAAGCTGAAGATGTTGAAAGGAAAGGCTAGCTTCAGAGTGAGGACAACAAATCAGTTGTGTTTAACTTTTAGCTCCAATTCTCAACAATCCATTTTTCAATATTTATTAAATTGGTAGTTGCAACCATTTCTTGGGAGGTTCTTGTAAAAAGTTGAAGAAACATTTGAATAGACTATTGATGTGACAAAGGCGTCTTTGAAAAACGTAGCGTTAGCTCATCCGCGCCGCCTGTCACCAGCATCCTGAATAAACGCTTTTGTCTCAAAACAAAGCTGACAGGAAAGGAAGGATCTCAACTGCTCAATAGATTGAATAAATTGATAAGCACACCTTGCGTTCTCTTACCTGACTCCAGTTGGAGACGCATGAAACGCCTCGCTACCTTCCATTCGGGAGCCTCCAGAACATGGCGGCACCATTGTAAGGGGGTGACAGGATCTTGGGAGTTCTTTTTGGTTTGGGGTGGCACATACAACCTGTCAAAGACACAGAAAGTGTGTGTGTGTGTTCAATGTTAAAATAGTAACTTGGCCCACTTTGGACTATCTTTTTTGCAGGGCTTTCCAAACTTTATTGAACCAAAGCTGTTGAATAAATTATTGTGTTTTTTTTTTGTTTTTTTTGCATATGAAAAATCTTGGCTAACCCATACAAGAATGTAAAAAATTTGATTCACTGGTTGTGCTTTTGTCAATTTTAATGCTTGTCAATATTTTGCAAAGCTCATCCTAAAAAGTAGCAACATTATCTCATGTATGTGTTCTTTTTTAAGTCACTGCCGTACATATTTACAATATTTGTTATCTGAGAGTGATAATTAATAGTTAAACCTAAATAACCTCGATAATGTTAAATTTGCAGGAAACAAATAATTTCCAAAGCAATTCAATTACATAATTTCAGTCGGTACACTTGATAAACATGTTCAAACAAAGATTTAAAGCTGCAGTGATTTAATGCCAAAATAATTTTCCTGCATGGGCAACTTGGCATTATGTCAGCAGGACAAACTAACTCAAGAAAAGCACATGCAATTTTTTTTTTCTTAATGTACAACAACAAGTAAGACACTCACCACGTCTCATGATCAGAAAATCCAGTCGCGTCCAAGTCCAAAAGTTCCACCTCGTCCAGAACTAACGGTTCGTAATGCGTCTTCAAATACTGGATACGGTCTTCAGGCGCTCTCGTTGAGCCCAGCTGACACGGAAGCGGCGTGCAAGCTCGACCCCGGGGCCCGGTTGCAAGCTTCTGCTTGTTGAGGAGCTCCAGCCTGAGGACGATCTTATGCACTCTCCTCAAATGCAGCTCGCCGTTCGCAAGGTTCTTCTTGAGGTCCACGTTAACCAAGTTCACTGCAGCCTCCATCGGATCTCTAAATCGAGTCAACCGTGAAAGGGTCAATCTGGTGGCTCTTTCCGTTAATTGAAAAAAAAAAGTTACTCCGCCCACTCCACAAAAGCCGCCTCTTTGAGACAGTGCCACGGTCGTAAATAAATAAATAAATAAATAAATAAATAAACAAACAAATCTTACTTTATAAATGTTTGACTTTTATTTCTACGCCAATTACTACAGCATAACTTCACAATTTATTTGTAGCTGGTGGAAATTAAAATCACACGGGCTTTTCGTTCATTTGTCGCCATCTAGTGGTTACGTCGATTACAGCATAACTTCACAATTTGTAGCTGGTAGGAATTAAAAGCACATGGGTTTTTCGTTCATTTGTCGCCATCTAGTGGTTACTGCACATCATTGCGAACGCCTCAAGCCTCTCACTGTTTTCCCACCCTGCCGTACTATAAATGTTGGCCCAAAAAAAAAACATGTAAGATCATACAATTGTTTATCTGGTATAACTCTTAAAAAATAATTTTTTTGTGACTTAAATGATCAGATTTATGTGTACATTTGACAGCGAAACCTGATTGTTGTATTAGTGATTCACTATTTTTCCGTAGCACTGGATAAGCAATTTACATTTTTAAGGACACGGCTGCTGAATTCTGAACTATTTTTTGATGACACAAGTGTTGGAATTGAATCAAAATTACATTATTTCATTTCAAAAATATGCATAACAGTTACAGTAGTTTATTCATATACTAATGAATATAATCCAAGTCGTTCTGGACACAAGCGCCTGGTGGCTGAGAACCAAATGTCTCATATTCCGTCATAAATGATAAAGTTTTCTGAATCGTAGACCATCTCAGTTCCATTTGTCTTGTATCCTAATGACACGATTGTCATTATTTCCCAAGTTCTGGTGGTATCATCCTCAACGTTTCTTCCAGGTGAATTTTTTCCTAGCACCTTCTTGACCGGGCTTCTTCCTCTCCCTCAATCTGGGATCAGAAGTCAGAAGACCAGCTGTCCAACGAAGAAAAAACAACAACATTTGAGAACAATTTGAGCAATTGGCACGAAAAAAAGTAGCTGCCCGGCCGGCACCCTCACCTTGCCTCATGATCTCAACCTCTCTCTCAGAAACAAAGCTGCATAAGGCGTGGGAGATGGCGTGTCGCAGCGCCCCCGCCTGGCTGGAGCGCCCGCCACCGCTCACACTGCTCTCCACGTCAAAGCGTCCCAGCATGCCCATGAACTGGAGCGGGAACATCAGCTGCTCTCTGTCCACACAACATCCAGAATGGATAAAGACGATAAAATCAACTGCAACGCGTAATATTTTCACAAAACAAAAATTCTTGGTTTATTAGCATAAAATGGCATTGACTCCCATGGAGAGTTTCCAACTGTGAAAATTGCCATGCATCCTTAGCGACGTGGTCGAGTGACTCCGCTTGCCAGCACGTATTAAGAAAAACGCCTGACTCAGCAACGGCGAGAAGATGCGAGCGTGTGAGGTTGCTGACACGGATGCTCTCAACTGTGTAATTAATTCACAACAAGGAGATAAAGACACGGCGTGTGGTGGGAGGAGTAATTGGAGAAAAAAAAAATAAGGCTCCCGCCAACCTGTCTTGTAAGACGTTGAAGTACTGGACGTAGCTCAGCCCGTTAACGGTGACACTTCCAGAGCCGCCATCTCTCAGAACCACCGAGGCGTTGGATGACTTTCTTCGTCCTGAGAGTCAACGCACAATGGGTTGCCTTTTTTTCTTTTCACAATATAAAATCCTGATCTACCTTGTGAGGTGCTAAAAGCCAAGCCCTTTTCATCCTTCTCCAGAGGTGGGATTATCTGCTTCCTGGACTGAGTCTGAAGTTGCTGGCGGTAACGGAGGACAAACTCCTCCTCCATGGCGCAGTAAGGCAGAGACAGCAGCCGCTCCATTAGCTGAAGGAAGCGAGTATACTGCAAGAACATCACAGTTGAGCTTGCGTGTGGGCCGATAAACTCAAATGTTTGTGTGGAAAGCTCTTACATCATGAACGGAAATGGGCTCCACCAGCAACTCCTCCAGCTCCTCCTTCAGGAGCCACCTGCTTGTGCCGAGGGGGCTAATGAGAGATGAACAGTGCCGTTACACTCTAGCAACAATAACGCGACTCCTCGGTCCCCTCAAAGCAATTCGTGCACCCACATGGGCTTGACGTCCTGGTCGAAAAGTCCTTTGACACGCAGACGATCCTGATGCTTCTCGATGTTGACGATTTTACTCTGTGTGTCCTAAAAAAGATCAGGAATGGAATTTAGGATTCATTTTGTTGACTAAGCAATGAACTGGAGGCAAACTCACGTGCATTAAGCTGTAGTAAGCCTGTTTGCCCGTGTAAAACAGGAAGTGGAATGGCCGCCCGTCCGGCCCCCATTGGACAGCTGCGAGAAGAAGACAGGCCAACGTTAGTTCCGGAGAGCAACGGGGGAAAGGTGTTCATGTCAGTGTGGTGTACCTCGCTGCTTTGGGAAGATTTCCTCCGGATGCTGATGGAGAAACGCAAAAATAAGATTTTTATTTTTTTTACGTGATAGATGAGAAAACATGTCGAGTCAGAGTGTTGACCTTCATGAGGGGCCGCGCCTTCTTCTCAAACAAGCCTGAGGGGAAGAGGTAGGCGATGCTTCTCTGCAGCGTGGTAGAAAAAAAAAATTTTTTAGAAGAAAGTAAAAACCATGACAACAGATGAGAAGAACGGAGGTCATGGAGACAGCAGGACACAAGCTGCCCGCGGGTTCAAGGAAAGGTGAGCTCATTTTGCGGCAACTCTGACAGCCAGCGGACGATTCATACAAAGTTCAGCAAGTGTGCTCACTAAGCGTCCAACAGATGCTCTTCTCTGTTTTTAGGGCGTCAAGGATGGGCGAGCAGGTGGTGTGCAGGCGGCACCTTGACATTTCAGCTCGTCATCAGCAGCGGAGGAACAACAAAAGGCTCTAGCAGTTCGACAAGAAGCGTGGTAAAAGGCAACGACAGATGAAGTCACCCCTGCGTCCCCCCCCGCAATATGGCGGCCATTCCCAAGAGGGCGCCAGCTGAACATTTAATGGGCATCACAACGGCTTTCTTTTTTGGGTGGCATGGAGGTAAAGAAATTAAATCATCGGCACAGACTACGAGAAATACTCTTATCGTTTCAGAATAAAATATTAATTCCAGGCTTACATCTATGTCCTCTTGAGTGAAATTCTCAGGGTCCTCTCCCATCATGTTGGCCAGGTGCCGCTTGCCCAGATTGAATTCCTCCACCTGTTTCTCGATAAACTCCATGGTAAACTTTTCGGGGCCAGCGGCAGCCAAGTTCTTCCTGTGCATGACGGCACTTGTGCATATCTGTCTCCGGGCGACCTAGAGGAGAAGATGCATAGTTTTATTAGTTTTACAATGTTCTAACACAAATATTGCATTGGTGAAGAAAATAACAAATTTGCAGGGGTTCACCAACGTGACGTCATAGCCTGCATCAGAGATAAGTTTGAAACAGGTTGAATAAGGTACAAACGAAACTTCGAGTTATTCAAAAATTAGCATAATACTATCGAACATTATTTTACTTTACCAGGAGTTGAAGGGTGATGTGAGATATCAACATCGTTACCGAATGTTATTATCTTTCATAAAACGTGTACATACGAAACGAAACGAAATGCGTGAGACTAGTACAGTAAAAAAAAAGGAGGAAATTCCTTAGTTCTTAAATTACTACATAATTCGTTTAAAACATAAAATCATATTTCCGTATTGTCGTAACATAGCAACTGTAAAAAGAGTTGTGATAGCAAGAAGATGCTAGCTCAAGGGCATATCCTTTTTAATCTTGTTTTTATATCGTTGAATATGCCCAACTGAGAAAATATTCATCGCTGATTACAAAAAACTTACCTGCCGATTCGCCTGTGACGAGACTCTTGAACAAGATGTCCCACATTTTGTGAGAAAAGAACCCAGTGCTCGCGTACACGGCGCCGCCATGATGGCTAGCTAAAAGTGACGTCACGTCGGAAGTTGACGTGACGTTTAGGCAGATTAGTTCCGCCTGCGTGACGTGCCTGTATCACGGCCATATTGGTAAGGGCAACGTTCCCATCGAAGGCAATGCATGGACATGGAAAATAGATAACCTGCTCATTTCTTAAACGGTTTTAATAAATTTTACTTAATCCTTAGATAAATAGGCCAGGGAATCGTTTATGATCAGTCATTGCATACGTACATACATACATAAACAAGAATATATAGTTATCTGAATTAAAAATACACATGGTATAATGAGTAGATAATATTAATGGCATTATTTATTAACATATTCATATATTCAAAGATTTAATTGAATAAGTTATCAATGAGTCGTTTATTTGTTCCTATCACTCCCTTCTCTCTCATTAACTGTCTCTCTCTCCCTATCCTACTGTTTTTATGCAAAAACATGCCTGGTATACAATTTATTCCCATATGTTATAAACGAGTTTCTCAATGAATACATTCCTTCGTACCAAAAAGCATTTTAACCAACAAAAACAAATAATGCACTGTAAAGTGGATAATAAAAGGCACATGATGGCATGCGGGCCACAAAACAAACTGCCAGGACTGACAAATGAAGTAACAAGTAAACTGAATGTTGAAACAAAATATTTTTCAACAATAAAGTAATGATGCATAGGCCACTTCCGCTTTTGAAATCGAGGGGGCTCTCCAGTCCACATCACAGCATGACACATCTAGTGAGGAAAAAAACTGCTTTTTTCCAAAAACAAATACAAAGCCAACCCACCACATAATGTTACGGAAAACAAAATCTGTTCCTGTTTTATTCCAGATGATTCCAACCATCGCTCCAATCCCAGTTTACCCATCCCAGACTGACTTAACAACCTAACCACTAGAATGCACAAAATATGTGTACAGTTTGTGTGCATTGTACAGAGCATTATAGCTACAGATCAATGTTGCGTGTCTTCACTTTGATAGAGTTGGAACAAGAACATGGAAAGATTAATCACAGTGAAGGGGCACTGACTCCAGGTGCCAGTCGATTTGGCCGTGTGGTTAGATTGCCTCAAGGAGGCCTGTCGTCACTTGGATGATAAACAGTGTTTGCCCCTTTCTCTTGCCACCAGCGTCCTCCTGCCCACCAAGAAAAATAGTTTTCGACCTGCCTTCTCTAATTCACAGTGGAGTTACCAGTTGGGACATTAATCATCCCTTCCTCATCTCGCAGGAGACTTGTCGTGGGCGGACTGCAAGGAGATCTTCAAATTTCACTTTTTGCTGATGACAAGCTGGGGTTTGTTTATAATGACGGCTAAACACTGCAGAGGTAAGGCAGTGTTGCGGAAAATAAAATCACAAACCCATCCGAGATTCCACAATAGGCCACATTGACCTCCCTTTTCTCTTAAATGAATTTAATTATGCACTTAAAATAGCAACATACACATCCCAACAGAGGATATCACACCGTGGAGCTAAGCCAAGCTCTCCTTCCCCCACTTTGCCGAGGACGGAGGCTTTACTATTGCCAAGCTGAGGCTTTGCTCCCGTCATCATTTCCATGCCGCTTTACGCTGATTTCCTAATATCCTTAGCGCCGTGCGAAGGGATAAGCCCATCATGCTGAAACATGACTATAAACCGTTCACGGCTCTAAAAAATCCATTATGGTTCCTCCACAAACACGGAAACTCGAATGGCCACTTTGCTCGTGCTCCTTTATTTACCCTCGGTGCCGAGGCGCGGGGGATTCAGCGCACTTGCCAGACAGCCACGCTGGATTTAATCACAAGTGGTCATTCATACCGCAAATCACTTAGCAGACATTTTTAACTTATATTGTAGTGCGTAACAGAAGTATTGTAAAAAGTTCAAGTCTCGGGGAAAAAATGGGTGGCGTGCGTCTAATTGCACCAGGCGCACGTTCATTCGCAAGGCGCACCCCGCCCCCTCGCCCCGCCCCTCGCCCCGCCCCCTCGCACGCACACAGTCATGTCAAAAATCTGCAGATTACAGAGAACTGTCCCTTAGTGGAAATTAATTTGCCACCAGTAATAGATAAAGACATTTTATTGAGATGCGTAAAGGGAGCCGAAGTGCCAGCGATGACCTGTAGGAATCAACCCTCATCAATATCACGATAATTACAAAGCACTTCTGGCAGCGCGTGAAATGAAGTGCGCGTGCAACAGATTGGGCGGCGGCCATAGTTGTCTGCAGGTATTAGAGCGCCTTCTCCTCACGGTGCCTCCACGGGCCCAAGTGCTGCCTGAGCCGACCGCAAGTCTTGCTCCGTTTGGGTCCGCTGTATCTGCGGATAATAGCCTTTGACAGTTTGGAAGAAAAAGATAACAAACGGAATGAGACAGTGTTCTGGCAAATTGTTCAGAAATACAATCCTCTCCAAAAGTATTGGAACGAGGAGGTCGGTTCATTGATCTTTGCTGACGACTGGAAACTTTTGCTTTGATTGAAAGCGCCCAAATAAATAAATAAATGAATAAATAAATAAATAAATAAATCTGCCCTCAATTAGATTAATTAGAAATATAAATATACATGCGATACAATAAGAAATTTCAGATCAAAATGAAGCCATGCTTATATAGTCAATTTATTTATTTATTTATTTACAAATGTTGATTTTAAATGTATTTATTGGAATTATTAATTGGAATCTATATTCCAATAAATACATTTAAAATCAACATTTGTCACTGTTATGAAAAACTAGTGCGTTTACACATGCACACATTAAAATAAAAGCCAACGTAATTTTCATGCAGGTTCAGATCTAAATCCATCTTCAGGATTGACAATAATGATAATATTATGATAGCTGACATTCTCCTTAAAATTTAATCATGACAAACATGATGTATTTGTAGCATTGAGGCGGCCCACACAACTCTCGCACACCCGCTTACAGCAAAACCGTGTTTCCGATATGACCTTCCACCTCAGTTCCGAGAGGTTGATCCAAATGTTTCCCAACATTCACATCCATCCCTCACCTGGAACCACTTTGTCGACCAGCTCACCCCGTTGCCCTCTCACACGCCGTATTGAGTTCCCCCAACAGCTGAAAGGTTACTTCAGTCCATCTCTGGCTTGAAGAGATGACATGACTACTTTCCTTCCCCTTCTTCCCTCTCGGTGTTTTGTTCATTTGAACGGCTGGAGAGGAAGGAAACCATTTCAGACTGAACGAACTGAGGCCTGGCTCATTGGAGAGGAAGAGGATTTGCTTTGGAAGGTAGACAGGACGAAACCTGAGACTTCTCCAAATGTCTGGGAATGACCGAAGAAAAACATCCGGCACCCCGGTTGCCCTCCTCATCCCCCTGAAACTTTTCCCCATAATGGGCCCAGTCTGCTCCAATGTAAGGTCCCAAGAGGAGGAGGGGGGGGGGGGGGGCAAACACTCAAGCACATTGTACACATTCTATTCAAGTTTATAGACATCTATAAAAACACACCACTGGAAAAAAACTGTCAAAGCGTGTCTTGCTTGGACACGTGCAAAATAACAATCGACTTTTTGTACGTGAAGACTTGCAGTACATATTTGGACGAGTCTTTTTTTTTGGGGGGGGGGGGGGTCATGGAGTTAGAGAATCACGATCCTACATAGGAAAAACATGGAGATGATTAAATGGTATTTTGGTGTGAATGTGACTGGCAACCTAAAATCGGTCAGGATGGACTAAAAAAAATAAAATAAAATCAATCATAGAAAATGTGTGAAAGGATGGATAGACGACCCAATGGGTGGAATCCGGGAACTGACACGCTTCAGGGAAGATTTGAATTTTCTTTCCATCAACATGTGGACAGATGTTCTTACACATCAATGAACAACAAAAATCTGGACGAACTCGACGCAGTCTACTTGTGAGCATATAATGTAAAATTTCTTAAGGGTGAAAAAACCCCAACCCTAACTTACCTAACTTAACAACCCTAACGTGGCACCTTGACTAATGACACTGCTGGTTGGAGCGAGGGACTCTTTAATATGCACGCTTGCTCTCGCCATTGATCTTCCCAGCCTAGTTAATGACCACGCCGATTTGAAACGATACTCCTCGCTCGTGACTTGACACCATGGGGAAGGCACCAGAACTTCTCGGGGTGGGGTGGGGAAGGGCAAATCAATATGGGCCGATATGAACGAACAAATCTGCGAGCGTTCCCTCCTCAACATCTGGCAATTTGACAATGTAGAAAGGTTAAACCACTAAAATGAAATATTTGCCCAGAGGGAGGGGGGGGGGGGTCAAGTCGGCGCAATTACAAGGTCCAATCGGCCGGGCTAATCAGCTAATAGCGTGTACCGGGGGCTCGGCTGGCCCGCTGAAGCCTGATCACAGCTCTGTTCTCCGCCTCTGCTGTTTACTTATTAAACCTTGTTCCCATGTTGAAGGACGCCTTGGCAGCCTCTGGCCCTGCACGCCCCGAGGCTACATTTAGCTCCTGACGCTACGTTTAAACAGGACCACACCGATTGGCGAGAGAGAGAGCAGCCGAGGCGTTAATCAGTATCCCGGGCCTTTGTTGCGGAATGATCTCAAATTACTCCCCCCCCCCCCCAATCTGGCAGGCATTAACACCTCGGGAAGCAAAGGTAGGAATTTGCACCCTGAGGTGGCAAACAAAGTGCAAGATGTGTGTGTGTGTGTGTGTGGCATGAGACAAAGCCCTACTTGGCATTCAGGCTCTGATGATGTGTGCGTTGTAGAAGTCACAAATTTGCTGTACATGAGTATCAAGTGCAGGATTAGTGTTGGCTTTATCGAAGCGTCTGGTGTGCAACACTTTTGAACGATGCTCGGGGAACAATTACTGGTAATTAAATATGTGCCAGTTACTAGAAAGAAAGATAATTACGTCCTTGGTGTATCGCACCAATTAATTACTTTTATTTCAATGAGCTTTTGAGAACCGCTCGGATGTTTGAGTACAAGCAACCTCTGTGTTTGCTTTTTGTACAATTTTTGCACATTTAGCAGATGTTGCCGTAGTTTGATATGGGCAGAAGAGCGTCTCTTCTCTTTGCCTCCTCCCGCTTAAGCGGGGAAACGTTGACGCTTGAGAGGAGCTGCCTCTCGCTAAGAGGATTGGTCAGATTGGAGGAATCGTGAGCTTCATCCTCACACTTTTTCTGTGCGTGCCGCTCCTCACCGGGCCGAGATTACCTGCAGGCGGCAAACCGTTTCCGCATCACAGCGCCAACCGTATCCGCTTGCTCGCATCGAGTTGGAAACTGCGGATTAGCACGCTCATTTGTGGCGCGGGGCTCTAATGTCTAACCTGCAAGGACCCGCGGCCCATCATTAGTAATCTATTAAATCCAGCGGCTAGAAATGGTTACACCAACAAACCGGGGCTGCTGCCTGCCTGCCTGAATGTTTTCCAATCTGCTTTTTGTTTTGATTAATGAGATACCGAGCGAGACGGCCCGGGTGCTCTCGATTCTTTCACCTCTTCTTTTTTTTTTTATGCCGGCTGTCTTTTTTTCTATAGCGCCGGTTTAATCCACGCATGCACCCGCAGCTTCAGCCCCATCAGAAATGTTTTGTGTGTGTCGTTTAGGAGCTGGTAGGCTCGAATGGCCACGACAAAACCATTCATGCTGAGAGTTTTGCAGCCAAGGTCAACTTTTACTCGAATGTTTGTGAGCAGTTTTTTTTTTTTTAAACCATGCACACCTTCTTAAAAGTAGACAGATTGCACAGATAAAAAACATCATATAAAACATGGCTTGTCATCCTGCAAAGATTTTCAGAAATATTTGAAAATATCAGGAATGTCTAATTTGAAAAAGGATTCTTGATAAACGTTTTTTTGTGATGCTCCGCAATTGCTTGACCAAGGTCAACTGGGAGCAGCTCCACCTTGACCCCACAATGAGGACAAGCAAAATAGGAAATGAATGGATGCAGGAGAACTGCTTCATGTATACAAACCAATTAGTCATGTGATGTCATGTGAGGAAGTGTGCATGGGGCGGTGGGAGGGGGAGAGGTGGAGGTGGAGGGGGGGTCGCAGCAGGTTGGCGTGGCTCCTGATCTAAGCAGTATCGACAAAGCCATCGGAGTCGGTGATGTGTCTGGCTCCCCGCTCGCTCCCCAATGACTCACCCCCCCTCCCGGTGCTGTCACCAAGGTAACTGCCGCCGGCCGGGTCCAACAGCCTGTCGGGACAGTCCCCAGACAGCCAACTGGAGCATACATGTCATTTCCAAACACGCCATTTCTATGCCACAAAAAAAAGAAAGGATGAGAAGAAAAACTTTGTTGGAATATGTCATCATCTGGGGAAAAAAAAGTTTTTCTCTTCAAAATCATGTTCTTCCACAAACTACTTTTTATTTCTCTACTTTTAAAATGTTCTGTTATTTCAAATATCTTTAATTCTTTAAATGTTCTATTGTGCCTTTACATAATTCCTTTAAATGTTGATTTTTAAAACACAGTTGAAATTTGAACTGAAATCTGAAGTTGCCTAACAATATATCGTACATTAAAATACGATAATCATATTACCATTACGAGCAAATCAGTCACACGTGTCGACAGTAGAAGATATGAAAGATAACTAACTAGCTTCCTGGTTCCCTTGGCAACCACAAAACCTTGTAGAATATCTTTTGTTGGGATCATCAGGCGCTTTTTAACCCCTCGAATTGACTGCATAGAAACAAAACAGACTATAAATACCAAACGTTTACATTGAGAAAAAAAATGAAACACCTTTTTTTAAACAGTAGTTTGTCTAAAAGCGTGCAACATATCTTGCAACAAAATATTATTAAAAACAACAACCTCGTCATCGTATTTATGTAAAGCACTATGCATGAATAAATTCGAGCCAAGTGGCCACTGGACGGCGCTGCAGGGTCACAGATTTGCAGGGCTATACGTTTTCTTCCAAATTAAATTGTGTTCTTTCTGGATTAGCTTTATTTACATATATTATATCAACGATATTGTGGAATTTTAGTTGTATTATTGATTTATAATCCTATATATACAAATAAATACAATTCTTAGATTGAGATATAAAAATACTACACGCAACAACTGCAGTAAAATTAACAATATACAATTTTGGGAGTTTAACAAAGAATTCCAGTAAATGTACATTAATTAACATTTCTATTTAATTATACCAATCCTCCAAAATCATTGGCTTTTGTTAACTTTTTTACTGCGGCATGCTTTAAGTTTTTTTTTTTTTTAGGGGAGGGGTCAAAACTAGAGATAGATAGATAGATAGATAGATAGATAGATAGATAGATAGATAGATAGATAGATAGATAGATAGATAGATAGATAGATAGATAGATAGATAGATAGATAGATAGATAGATAGATAGATAGATAGATAGATAGAGAGAGAGAGAGAGAGAGAGAGAGAGAGAGAGAGACAGACAGACAGACAGACAGACAGACAGACAGACAGACAGACAGACAGACAGACAGACAGGTATTGCTGGGGCCGCGCTTGCAAAGGTAAGCTCGAAGAAAAGGGGAAAGGGGAGGCAGTTCCCAACTCCGCGACCTTCCCAATTTGTGGAGAGGAACCCCGACAATCACATCCACAAGATGCTCGTTTGTCCTTCTCTTTTCATCACGCAACAAAAACAATAAACACTCCGTTAATGTATCGACAGTAATTGTTGAGTGTTTAAATTATTTATGGCAATTACGTGCAACGTGCGTCTGATGGGATTTATTTAAAACAAACATTTTTATGGTAAATTAAGTTTTAATTGGGGAACAATTCCAACGTTAGAGGCTACAATTTACAGGTCATTTATATTACTGCCGTTAATGTGGGAATAATGCGAAACAATTTGGCAGGAGGTGAGTGTATCTGCGTGCAATGATGCTGACGAATAAATGGCTCAGAAAGAAAAAAAAAATGTCAACATGAGCAGTCTTGAGCATTTTTTTTTTCTTAGTTTGGTTAGTCGAGTCGGAATAATTAGTAATACCCCACGCGTGGATTAAATACAGATTCCAAAAGGACACGCAAAAAAAATCAAAGTGCTGATGTCGTGTTAACCCATATGGATTAAATATTCAATATAGTGCGCCTAAATCAACCTTATCAGGACCTAATAATTAATTGGCCCTACTTAATATTCACGTCGTGTCGTGTAACATGGCCCTTATTGGATGTTATTGCGTAAGTGCGTAGATAAAATATTAATCGGGCTAATTATTTCTTATGACACGCGCAGCAGTGACTTCCTGCCGGAGCCCTATTGAAATATTAGCAGCAATTAGGTGTTTTAAAGTTTGCTTTGCGTGAGAAATCCCTCCCTAGATCACGGA
Organism: Syngnathus scovelli; assembly: GCF_024217435.2. Lineage (NCBI taxonomy): Eukaryota > Metazoa > Chordata > Actinopteri > Syngnathiformes > Syngnathidae > Syngnathus > Syngnathus scovelli. The sequence goes on from NC_090848.1 coordinate 3,524,608, forward strand.
CAAAGTGGTTTTAGGCGTATAGTGGTGTGACATGTCGAGCCGCTTCGATTATTGGGGCTCCCATTGAGGGCCTCGCGAGCACGCACCCACGCGAGCGCACACACCGCTGCCAACATAGGCTTGAGGAGCCATGAAAAAGCCAAAGCTGTGGCAGAATAGGCGGATCAAAACCCATTATGAGATTTGAAGCTGGTTTTGTGTCGGGGCCTGCTTGAATCCCTCAGCAGATTGCCGTTGAGGCTATTTGTGCACAAGCAAGCATGCGTGTGCGTGGAAAATCATCAATGTGTTGTCAACTTGGCCGACTTCTCTCAAATGGAAACAGACAAAAAAAAAGCTCACGCAACAATTATTTAAATTCAAAGTTGAGATTACTCGAGAAAAAAAAAGATTGAAAATAAAATAGCTAGCGGTTGAGAGAAAGAAAGTTTTGTGCATGTGACGTCAGCCATCTCCAGTCACGGAGACAAAGACGTGCTGCTATGTGATCATTGAATTCGGTTGCTAGGCAACTATAGTGCGGGAATTCATCCGCGAAATTCAAACCGTACATCGCAAGGACACGTTCTGGGAGTTTTGGCGAGAAAGAAAAGTTAAACACACACACACAAATATAAGACACATAACCCACACGAAATCTTCTGAGTTTGGCCTGCAGATAAAATTCATCATTCACCTCAAATATAAAAACAGCACATATTTATAGTTCGACTGAATGCTAGTGGAAAAATAACCCTCTCCCCACCCCCCCAAAAAATCGCAAATTAATACACGTTCTTGAAAATAATTTAAAAAGAGTTTGCAGCCTGACACGTGCACGCATGCGCGTTCTATTAGTATTTCATTCAAGTGAGTTCCTCATGTGCAAACTCCAAATAGGCCATGCACACAAGTGGGCACGTTATTGGGCCTGAAGAGGCTCCACATGTAAACAAACGACTGCCTTGCTTCGTTTCAACACTGCTGCATCAACGCCAACGTTCGTGCAATTATTTTTGACAATTATTTTTATACGCCACATTTTAAAATCTATTTATATAATGCTGAGCATGCAGCAACAATGCATTTGATGGTAATGCGTGCATCCCAAAAATATCACACACACACCGAAATTTAATAATAATAATAATAATAGTAATAATAATAATAATGTCAATTTAACACACAAGATGGCTGCATTTCATTCTAACAAATTTATTGTGTCTCAATCAGCTCGTACGGAACTACTACTGAAATTAAATTACAATCAAATGATCACATCAAAATATACCAACAACGGCAGCTTGTGATGATTTGTGCTCCTCCAGAATAAAAAATAAGAAAGAGAAAATATAACAAGAAAGCATCTCACACAAGTCCATGGGGCGGGAAATAAATTACCGTTTGGAATAATTCATAGGTATTCCGAATAAAATATTAAAACAAATCATTCTGATGAAAAATATAAAGTAAATAATTCCGATCAGTAGCTGATCTAGTGATCTATATTGCCGGCTTTACAGAGTTGTTTATTAAAACCTACCAAAGAATACTGCTTAGAAAGGGCAGCATTAATAATATGTCCGCAGCACCCACTCAGTCACACTTGGCAAAACAATTTCAGATTTTTTTTCTTTAAATTCCCCTTCGTCAAATAAGTGCAGCTGGAGTCTTTGTCAAATGTCTCTTTTGTTGAAATAGAAACGGGGACACGAAGAATCCACCACGACGTCAGCGTCCATTAAATAATAATAAAAAATAAATGCCACTTGAAAGCAAAAAAATGATCTTTCAGATCAGACGGGTTTTGGGGAGCAGTCCACTTCCGGTCTTTTTTTTTTTTTTGTCGTGGAAAAAAAAAATCCCTGATCCTTCGAGTGAGGGTAATGGATACAACAAGAAAGCTTGGTGGATTTTATTCGTTCTTCGACTGGTTTGAAAGTCCTCCATCGAAAAGGATACCAAAAAAAAAAAAAAAGCTTGGCCCTTGTTCTCGATCACACAGGACAGTGGTCGTTGTTTTGGAGGGTGGGCGGGAGGGGGCATCAAAACAACACTCGGTGATGGTGGGATGAGGTGTGTTGAAGGAGGGCGGGGTGGGGGTGGGGGGTGTCTTGGTGTGTTCTCAATGCGCCAAAATTACCTGGTGGAATGAACTTGTGGTTGTCACCCTCTGGTCGCTCGCCTCACTTGCATCTTTTAAGTAATCTACTAAAAAATGCCCCTGAAAGAAACAAGCAGAAGGAACCTTTTAGGTTAAAACATTTCAGGCCCCTGAAGAAGATGCGTTTGTTCTGAAGGGGGTTGGGAGGAAAAGCGGTTCAAGGTTCTCTTTGTTTTCTCTCTCTCTCTCTCTGCTGAAAAATAGATAACATTTGTTTTGCAGTCTCATTCACATTCCCTCACAATCACAGTATCAAAATTGCTGCTATCCTGGCGATAGTCTGTGCGTATGTGTTTTTTTTTTGTGTAGCAATCGGATATAAAATATTCTGCTGTGCTGCTTGCTCTATGTTTCACTGAACATTCGTTTGCAGTCCATGGAGGGGGGCGGCGTTTCTGCACTCACATTGCCGACCTGAGAGTACACATCCTCCGGCGTCTGCGCCACTCCCGGGGGCGTCATCCGCTTTTCCTTCTGTCTCCTATTGCAAAACCACACTCTGACCACTTCCTTCTCCAGCTGCAGGTTGTCCGCCAGGGTGCTGATTTCCTGGGCCGAGGGCTTGGGACACTTGAGGAAGTGGCTCTCCAGAGCCCCCTTGACGCTCACCTCGATGGACGTGCGCTTCTTTCTCTTTCTGCCCTGCGCGGCGATCTTGTCGATGCTGGTGGGGCTGCCGGTGGACGAGTCGGCTTCCTCCAGCCACTTATTCAGCAGCGGCTTGAGCTTGCACATGTTCTTGAAACTGAGCTGCAGAGCCTCGAATCTGCAGATGGTCGTCTGCGAGAAGACGTTGCCGTAAAGGGTGCCCAGCGCCAGGCCCACGTCCGCCTGGGTGAAGCCCAGTTTGATCCTCCGCTGCTTGAACTGCTTGGCGAACTGCTCCAAGTCGTCCGATGTCGGCGTGTCATCGTCCGAGTGCGGGTCGTGGCTGTTGACGCCGCCGTGGTGCTGGTGGTGCGGGTGATGCTGGTGATGGTGGTGGTGGTGCGCGCCGTGGTCCAGATCCGGGGTGTCGCCCCGGACCAAGCCCGGGTGCACCAGGCTCTGGCTCCCGGGGCTGAGCATGCCGTTCACAGTGAAGCCTCCCGGCTGGGAGTAGATGAGCGACTGCTGCTGCTGTTGCTGCTGCTGCTGCCCACCCGATATGGAGTTAATGTGCGCCGCGGTGCTGCTGCCCCAAGCCCCGGCGTGAGTCTGATGGGCCGCTAAGTGAGGCGGCACCGGCGGCCGGTGGTGCAGCGCCGTGCCCGTGTGCAGGTCGTCCCTGGCGGAGTTCTTCACGTCCTGCTGCTGCGGACTGGCGCTCATGCCGACCGGGCTCGACGACCAGGGGGAGCCGGCTTCGGCGGCGGCCACCGCGGCGGCTGCAGCTGCGGCGGCGGCGTGCGGGAGCGAGGTCACCCACTGGTGGGCATGGCTCAGCATGTGTCCTCCGTTGCTGGCTGCCATTGCGCCTTGCATAAAGTCACTTTGCACCATCTTGATGGAGGGGTCCCCTCTGTAGCCCCCAGAGCCCGAGGTAACAGCAGCGCTGCCCGGCTGCATGCCACCGCCTCCCGAGTCAGAGTGCACGATCGAGCCCGACGATAGGATGCTATTGCTGCCCAGATAAGGATTGGAAGCCGCGGTGGCCATTCCGTCAAGCCTTATGAATATGTTGGTGGATCGCCCCCTCCCTTTCTACAGTCACTTCTTTCGTGTAGGCAAATTATGCCTCATGAATTATTCAAACGTCAAAAAGTAGTTATGGCTTGCCACACACCATGCGTGCGTAAATACGCCAAAACGACGGTTTCGGAAAACTGAATAAAATCCGCATGCATTTACAGCATCCGCGCAGGCAGCTGTGCATGCGAGATGGACGAATACAAACTCCAGCTTCGCAAAAATCCTTTTAAAACATGTGCAGTCCGTGTACAAAGTTGCTCGGATGAAAATATGGACATTAAAATTCAATTATGAATGGAAAAAGCGTCGTCCCCCCAAAAAAGTTTCGGTGATCAGGAAAAAAAAAAGGAAAAAGCTTGCAAATTGTCCACAGTTCCAGTTTATGTTCCCGTTAGATGTTAAAAAAAAACATGAGCGGAGTCCTTTTGTAATTCGGTCAGATTTCTCCCTCGCTTTATTCTTTTCTCTCTCTTCTTTTTACAGCAGTGAGGAGTCTTTCTCTTTGTTCCGTTTTGATATATTTAAAGCTGCCAAACCGCAAACTCCAGTTGAAGTACAATCCGTAGGAACAGTGGAAGGCGCTGCTCACCAGCCTCCCCTCTCATTCGCTTGTTCTCCCTCTCCTCCTCTCTCTCCCTGACTGGCCGTCGAGTCCCGCCCCCCCCTTACACCCCCGACTCCCCCCCGCCCCCTGGCACGAGGACTCGCGGATGTTTACCTCGTTTCTCTCCGCTGATTGGCTGCCGGGGGAATGATTGGCAGGCACCGGCAGCTTCGCTGAAGGCGCACGAAGACTCCTTCCGGCGGTTCCAATTGGCTTATTCTTAATTGCAACCCAAACAAAACCAGAATAGTAAATAAAATGGAAGCTCGTAAAGTGAATGTAAGCTCTTGTACAACAACTTTGTACAATGTATTAGATTTCCAATCAATCTGTTCAGTGCACCTGTTTTGAAGCATTATTTTTGGTATACAAAGAAGAACGACACTTTACAAAGATTTCATGCTCAAATTCTAAAGCATTTATTCAAAATGAATTGTGCTTTCAAATTCTGTAATTTGGTTAAGGGTATCCACTAAAATAAACAGTAGTCGATGTATCACAAATTAATGTAATTTTTTTCCCCCCAAACTACAAGTTTTAATTTTGTCATTACAACTCTTTGGTCAATAAAATCTTCTCCTTCAGTCATTAACAATTCTAATGATCTTCTTACTCGGCCTGATTGTGTAATAGGAGGAATCAACATGGGTTTGTTAATTCCTCAAGGGTCAGGTATAGATTGAAGACATTCTTGAACAAACCCAAACTGTTTATGTCCAATAACGACAACCAGAAGCAGCAATCAAATTATATTTGGTATATATTGGAGGATGATGAACAGATGAGAGCACATGTTGTGCACATTGTTTTCTTTGGTAGCTGTCCAGTGTACTCATTGGCTATGTTCAAAAGATCATTGAAACAACAAAGCTGGTAAATGGTATTGTGTGTGGAGTGGGTCAATATAAAGGCATTTCAAAATGTCTCCACAAAAAGTTGTAGAAAAAGAGCCAAATGCAGTCTTAAAAACAGGGGTGTGTAAACTTTTGCTTCTGAGGAATCAAAGGATGCAAGGGCGACTTTGACATTTTTTACCTTTAATCTAATAAGAATCCTAAAAATCAATCAAAAACAATTTTATGTACATAAAATATGTCTAATTTATAAAGTAAATAGTTTTAAAGCAGTTGAGGATCATTATTCACAAATCAGACTTGAAGCAGAAATTCAAGGTTATCATTTTTATGCAATAATATTATTGGTATTTTATTTGCAAATCGGAATATTTTTGTTATTTACCAAGGGCCGCTAAAAACGGCCACCGGTCCAAAACCCGCCCCCAGGCCGCAGTTTGGACACACCTTCTTTCACGGTGCGACACAGCCACACCTTCTCAAACGACACCCCGATTGACTCAAAGAACCCGACGAGCTGGGTGTCTGCATCCCACTGTGCCCAGTTTGCCCACCTGCCAGGGAAGGTCCACCCGCACACAAGCCACCCGGATTTGTGAGACATGTCGCGCATTAACCCCGAACGTTCGCTCCAAAGCGCACCGAATCAAAGATGACGCAACAAGAGACGCTAAAGGGATTTAAGGGGCAAATATAAGGCCCTATGTAGTCCGTGCCAGAGAGCCAGCGCCCCCCTCCTCCCTGATCCCAGTAGATTTAATTTGGACCGGGCTCAATAACGGATTGCGCCTTGTGCATTTGTTTACATTGAATAGGCAGACTTGGGGGGCAGAGCCATGGGGGCCCAGCACGATTCATTAATATACAGTTCGGATTTCGGTCCAAATTACTGATGTTCTATGCACACGACGCCTTTAAAGTGCGTCGAGGGCAGTCAAAGGGCCGCTGTCTGATATATGATGTGTTTATTTATTTGTTTATTATAAAAGGCTCCCCTAAGTTTCCCTGCTGGGGGACTCGGTTTTATTATGCATAAAAAAAAGGCAGGGGAGAGAGGGGGAAAAAAAAATCATCCCCAAGTATAACAAGAGACGAACAGTTAGTGCTGATTTTCATTTGCATAAATTTTCATATATTTTAGCGAAAATAATAGCGGGAGCAGAGGAGAGCTGGTGCTCAGTTGAGGCAGAGGAAAGAAAATCTTAGGGAGCAGCAGCCAGTCACATGCAGGGAAAAGGAGATAAGCATTTCTACAAGTCGACAACCTATAGTCCATTTTCCTGGACAGGAGGTAAGCCCCGGCATGTAAACGGATATATGTGCTTTTTCCGCGCGTGGAAACATTTAAGATCTCGTCCTGTCCCAGATGTGCAATGTTAATCGGCAACATACATTTGGTCACGTTGAAAAAAAGGGACTTTCTTGAATCCAAGTGCGTAAAAGAAAAAAAAAAATCAATCGCTTTTGCGCTTCAGCTTTTATACAAACAGGCAGTTGGATATACAGTTTTATGCCGAACCCGGAGCGGAGCATGCAAGCTTTGGGCCATCAATCACATTTTAAGCAGGGGGAAGAGAGAGAGAGCCTGGCTGGGAGGAATCTTGCGCAAGGGGAGCGAAGAGGCAAGTGCGGTGTTTCACGTAAATGGATGAAGTTTGTTTACAGTTGATCGGATTTTTTTTTTCAATTTGGTGGCGATTGTTTGCGATTAGATGATCTTTAAATGTAGCCTAAGATATTTCGATGCCTGCGTGGATACTTTGTGAGGAGAAGTCTTGTGTCTTCCTTCTCACGCGGGTTAACTCCTCTTCCTCTCGCTCCATTGATGCAGCAGCGCATTTCTGAGCCGTGCGCGCGGTCGTCATGGTGAGCCCCAATAAAAAGGGGAACACTGGTCGCATTAAGCTGTATGTTTGTGCACTGGAGTCGAGAAGAAAAATGTCTCGGTGTCCTCACGTAGCTTGAATTGTGCACGAGTAACGGGTTCGCAGAAAGCTCCCTTCGGCTGAGAGGGGGGGGGGGGGGGGGAATCAAATTATGATTTGTACCGTTAAATGTTGAAGGAATTATTTGAAATACGCTTCACAACCTAGAGACTGTATTGCTAGTTGTCTGATCTTATTCAAATTATTTAAAATTGCCATTTTACAGTGGGGTTAGAAATGGAGCTTTTTGGGTTGTTTAAAAATACTTAAGGCAAAGAAGATTTTCAAAGTGTCAGTATTTACACAAACAATGTTTTGACAATGAGATGCAGCACATAGGGTCATTTGTGCACGCATACAAAAAAAAAAATACACACTGGCTGTGCTGTATCCAAAATAGAAATATTAAAAAAATAAATAATTAATATTTACCGCCAGGTGTCGCGCTGACTCGTGCTACGTCACTGTGCCAAACGCTAGCAGTCATAAATTATTTAAACGTTGCAGTTTCTTGATGAAACGAACAATTTTGAAATGAACTGTTGATTATTGACAGCTTCTTTTAACAGCTTGCTTGGCGACAGAGTTTTACATGCATTTGAATAATATTACTTTCCTCAAACACCAATACATACAAATCATGATGCTGCATTTTTTTCTGAGTCGCGACTTGTGCTGAATAAAAAATAGGTCTTGCGCTCGAACAATTGAGATATATATATATATATATATATATATATATATATATATATATATATATATATATATATATATATATATATATATATATATATATATATAAAAATCAATGACAGCTGATATGGAAATATTTAGTAATTAGGCATTGCACAATCATGCCAACCATCTGCCAACAGCTCTTTGTTCAAACATATGTAAGCGTTGACTTTAAGAATGAGTGGCAAGCGGGGCCCGGGCAGGTCTCATGAATCATCCGGCAAATTAGTGAGTCTCAATTTCTGTCCACGCACCAGCGGCCACTTTGCTGCAGCATGCTCTTGCAGCATTAGCGCAACAACTTTGGGCATTGCAACCATGCACACAGCCTGTTATAGCCTCGTTCTACTGCCAACAGTTTTTAAAATTGATTAATTAGGTATACCCCCCCTCACCAGGATAACACATGCGAACCAATATTTCAGGGCAATTGACAATATAAGGAATAGTAAGACATAAAACATCATAAAAAAATATTTTCGTCACAATAAGAAATTGCTCTTCTCCCCTAAAAACTTTTCCTTATGCTCATTTCTGCCATGAATGCACAATAGAGAGATTTATTCCCACTTCAAAAGGTGCATCCATTGCACCCCTGGTTACAATATTCAAATTGAATGGATGCAATTCCCGCCATTTTAATTATGGCCCACTTATGTTGCCTATGGGCTGCATAATTTAACACCCCCCCCCACCCCCAATGTGGAACGACATACAGTGAGTGTGTCTCACGTCAGGCCAAACGCTGATTTACAGCTGAATTCAACTTGGAGCACTTAAACGATAATGTGGCCACTATGCCGTTAATTAAATGACCTAAGCACAATATCAGAGCAAGCATTAAACATGTCTTCAATTTCAGACACCATTATGATTCCCCTCTTTCTAGCTCAACCATTATTGATATTCTACTAATAAATAATACTAAAGAGCTATAAACACCTCTCATTCCATCTTGCATGCTTGTTAGTGATAGGCTAAAATGTTTGTTTGCACTTCACCAATATATTGATTTTAAAATGAAAACCAATAAGCATGCACACCCCCAGTAGGTGCATTTTTATTATACACATATAATTATATAACTGCATTTAATCCACTGATAAGATATGTATTGTCGTCAAACAAATATAGCTTGATTTTGTTTAAATATTTATAAAATTACTTAAAAAAAATAATATCCATGGTAAATAAATTAAAAGCATTTAAGGGACTAAAATAGAAGTCAAGTTGAGTGACAAGAGACAGATGGCCGAAAAAGAAGCTTTCCAAGTCTGTGTGTGTGTTTCAATTAAAGGCTGTAAACTCAGTGTAGCTTTTGTGTACACACACACACGCGCGCACACACACACACGCACACACGAACACACCTGAAGCCCTTGATGGAAACAAATCAGTGTTTGTTGTGAATGCAAATCAGTAAATGGACACAATGGTCATTTTCTATTCATTTGCCTTGTATTACAATTGCTAATCAAGATTTATATTTGGTTATCAAGCAACATATTTAATAAATAAACTAAGCCCGCAGGAAATCTACACTGCTTATTTGTCTCTATATGTATGGTGATGGTGGCAGCTTTTTTGTTTTTGTTTGTTAAACAGCGTCAGTCCCTGAGGATGTAGTCCGACCGTTTGTGGCACCTCCCCTTGCAGGATTACATTAATCAAAGTATTTATTTCCCTTGGGGAGCTAGGCGCAAATCACTCCAAATCCCAGTAAAATTGGATAACAGAGGAGTCGGCACCCAGGGTAAACCTCGCGCACACTTTGTTGTTGTATGTTTTTTTTTTTTTTTCCTCATTTCACCAACTTAATGGATCTAGTTCTGTCTAAGTTGGTGTAGCAAGTGCAGGCAGGCAGGCAAGAGCCCAGATAGAGGTATTGAGGCCCGGGAGAAGACAAACAACATAATTGGATGGAAGCGGGAGCTCAGGTGCAGAAAAAAGCAACAACAAGACTACGCGGTAGACGGCGAGTGCGGATGTGGACGTGCACAAATAAGTTGTCTGACACTATCGGCCGCCTGGGTCACAAGCCCAAAACAACAAACAAAAAACTTCTCCAAGTTTCAGCTCAGCATAACCCACAAAACACAATATATACACCTGCACAGTGACGTCACGCCGCCCCCCGGTAAAATTCGTCCGACACCTAACCGTGTCACAAAAAAGGTTGGGGATCGCTGCTTATTCATGATTTAATTTAATTTAATTAAATTCTCATATCAGCAGTCTTCACACGTAAAAACACTCAATACAGCACATGGAATCAAAAACTTGTTTTCGATCGTGCGCGCCACTCCGTTCTGAAAATCCCGTTGTCCGAATCAAACCTTTTAACTCCGGAGTTGGTCGTCCTTTACTGATGACCTCCTGCTTCGATCGGAAATCCATAGTTGAAAATCGTTTGGATATGTAATCCTCCATTGATAAACGAAAAGTAAAAACGAAAAAAAAGATTTAAAAAAAAAAAGGAATGTAAAACAAAATAAATGGACGACTGCTCCTCAGTTGTTCACTTTAAATTTGAACTAGAGATCTCTTATTCTACAGGTAGGAGCATGACGCATCCCGGGATCACTAGCACCCCCTGCCGTAAGAATGGAGAACCTTATTTTCGTAAGGTCTCTTTTCAAAGCCGTTTTGTTCATCTTGTTCTCGTGGTTTTAAAATAACTATAAAAATCCAGCGATTTTGGTTCAAAATGATACAAAACTACTGAAATTAGAAGGAAAATGACTTTATAATAAAATCAATTTGTTTTTTCCCCTTTTCATGATGGCAGGGGAGGTAAAAAGCATGACGATATTTGTTTTATTCGTGCAGTAATTACTGTTCGGTCAGGAGCGCTACGGCTTATAATTCTTGAAAAGTTTACAAGCAGGCTGCTGCGTCTCACGCAATAAACACCACCAAAAAAATTCTGCCCATTATTGTACAAATAATGCAAATATAACAATATGCTAGTCATTTTTGCTTTGTGTTGTTGGTATCCATGATGGAAGCAACCTTGCTAGCTTAAGACGAGCTGCTAACACTCTTGCTAGCAAGCGGCTGAAGCAGGATACGTTGAGCTTTATGCGACTTAAAAGTGGAAAAGGGCGTCAGTGTGAAAGGCAAGCTAGCGCCGACGATCTGCAGCGACAGCAGCTATTGTGCGGTCACGTTCAAACAGCGGAGGGGAGCCTTGATTCATGTGGGCATTATGCACGCCGGACGCTTATGGCACCTCACGCCGTTGCCGTGCAGTTGGGCCCATTTGCTGGGAAATGGCTTTACATACATCTTCTGCTAAATGACTCAACCTGGAACCCTCCACCAGTGAACTAAGGAGAAATTGGAGCAAAAATATCATCAATGATATACAATATGTATTTTGAGAAATTGCTTCATAGCAAATAAGGTAATCAAGCGTTAGCTTGTATTTGCGCGACCTTTATGATATCAAAACAACTTGGTGCCATAGCTTTGCTAACATTATGAAGGGACAAAAAAACTGATACCATAAACCTTAGCTTCTATTATGAGTCAAACACATCTCTTAAAAACGACAATATACAAGTTAATAGTGAGTTACCAAGGTTGATATATATTTTTAGATGTTTTTAAATGATCACATATTGATAAACGAATTCACCCTAAAATATTTTGTGCAGTTTAAAATCCAGCATGTTAGCTGAGCCTCATTTTCACATTTATTTTCCTTAAAACTGATACTACATAAATCATTTTTACGTAGAACTGATCCACATCTTATATTTACATTAATTCCCATTGAAAGTTTCTAGAATGTTGCAGCCCTCCGTGATAGACCGTCCCCTTTAAGGAATTCTGAAGGACAATGTGGGCCAAAGCTGTTGAATTAGCCCGTAGCTGTTTTTCAAATTAGAAAATGAATTCAGTCTTGCACGTTACAATGGAGAGTTAAATAAGTGAAAATATATCTTTGTTAACTTAACCTACTGGCTCCCCTGATGCAAAAACTGCAGCAGAACTTCAAGTGGCCCGTTTCCCCGTCTCCTCCCCTGGCCATGTTTTAGTCCAAGCCTGTAAGCGTTGCAGCCAGCAGCGGCACAAAAGCGCCATTGAGGGGAGGGGGGGGGGGGTCGTTTCTCGGAGCAAACAAATGACTCACCAACGAGCCTCGGTGAAAACGGCGTCACAGGATGGACGGACACTACGGGAGTGAGTCGCTTGGGTTTGTCGAAGTAAGAATTCTGCAGGCCTGCAATGGCACAATAGAACTTTGTTGTTCAAGCATGTCAAAGAATTGCCTCAGCGTGGACTGTCAAGTCAAATCTCCCTCTGTGTGTTTAGCTTTTATTTTTTTTTTCATGATGCCATGATGACTGTGTGCGAACATGCTGTAAATGTGCGCGTGTTGAGACTGTTTTGGCGAGAGGTGCCTGCCAATCTGGATCATGTTACATCTGTGCTGAGGACTGAAGATTTTTTTTTTTTTCGATATAAATAGTTTAAATGTGTCACAGCACCTGAAAGGTAAACGTCACAGGCGACTTTTGCAGAACAGCACCAGATGATTCATTTTTGCTCGTAAACATGCTGCTCCTGTTTATGTAAAAATAGGAGTTCAATTATTTCGCCATTGTTGCTTCGGAATCATATACGCAATCCTTTGTGAGACAAGCGGAGATAATTCAATATTATGTAAAATGAAGCCTGCCTCTCTCCCTACGCAGAGCTTAGCCAAGCAGATTTTTGGTACCTGTTTGCCGAGCACCTATTGGATTAAGATTGTGTAGATCTTCCCCCCCCCGCCATCTTTCCTCCTGTTACGTAACGTCGCAATGTACCGCGAGTCATCATCAACTCATGTTCCAATCTCGTACGCAAATAAGGACGGATGCGTGGGAGAGTGTGGATCCTACAGTTAGTCACGCAAGCAATCATCTGTCACTCAAACAAGGCCATTACATTTGTTTCCAGCTGTTGATATGTTCCGGTGTCGTCATTTGTGTTGACGTTTTGTGCGGGAATATTTGGAATTGTTTGATTCATTTACGAAAAGATGGTAGCCATGTCTAGAGTAAATCAAATTCTGTAAAATGCTGACTTCATGTAGCCCTTTCAGCTAGCTAATATTCATTTTGAATAGCTATAGTATGTCGTTCATATCTCGTCCGGTTCAGTCGGAGGAATAGATTTGATAAACTGACCCAATAATTGTCACACACAAACACAATAAATAAACGGATCCACATATTTCTTCAGCCATCTTATTAGCGCACTTTGGGTCCCAAGCTAACAAAAAAAAATGTTTCCTCCATGTATGGATATCAAAGTCATCATGTGATATTCAGTTTTGTAAAGTTCCCTCTATTTTGTACATATTACAGCAATAAAAAACTGATTTTTTTGTTAGATTTTCATGAGTGGCCCATGCTATAGCTAATGCTAGCATCCATTAGCACAAAAAAGTGCTTCTTTATTCTCGAAGAGGTTAACTAACACTGCTAAAACGGTTTTGAGCAAATATGAATGTTCATTTATTTGTGTGGCTTCAATTTTCTGACCCTAGCGAGGATATTAGTCGCTAATATGGATAAGCGGCAAAACGATAGCTTTCGAGATGTCTGCTGGTTTTAACGAGCGTCGTTCAGTAACGCCAAAACGACTTCCTCTTGCAATTTGACTAGCGTGGGGACTCTAATATGTCTTTGTCTCTTCCTCTTCCAGGAGAGCCACCTCAGCACCCGCCCTCTTCTCCTCCACATCCACACACACACTAAACTTTGCTCACCCCTCCCCAATACCGAGCGACTTCTGGAGGTAAGGGCCCAAGTGTGTGTTTGTGTGTGTGCGGGAGTGCAAACCATCTCCTCACTCCGACCCCAAGTGAAAGCGGACGCGCCGTCTCCCCGGCATCCGCTTCCCTCCTCACGCTGACTGCTGCTTCGGGCTGTTTTCTTTGAGAGAGAGAGAGAGAGAGAGAGAGAGAGAGAGAGAGAGAGAGAGAGAGAGAGAGAGAGAGAGAGAGAGAGAGAGAGAGAGAGAGAGAGAGAGAGAGAGAGAGAGAGAGAGAGAGTATAAAAAAATATGCAAATGCTATTGTTGGAGCGCAAAGATAGGAGGAGGAAAGGTGGTGGCGGCGGTGGTTCTTCTTTTACACCCTGTCACCTTCCTGCCACCTTCTCCTTCCAGGATGGAGAGATGGAGAGAGAGAGAGAGAGAAAGAGAGAGAGAAATGGAATCACATGTACAGTACACACGCACACTTTCAAAAGGAAAGTATAAACAAACGAAAGTCAGACTTACAAGGTGAGAGTAAAGCGCAGGTTAGCATTAGCTCGATGTGTATTTAGCTAGCAATCAATCTACCAATCAACCAATCAATCGGCATTTAACATTTGGCACGAAAGGCAAAAGATGAATCATAATTTAGCGATAAAGACTTTTCAAACCATCAAAAATCAACAAAACCAGTTTGATAATTCTCTTTTCTGTAAAAATTCAACCAACTCTAAAAGAAAAAAAAAGTCATAAATCACTCAAATGTCCTGTGTGTAATTCATAAATTCATTGTTGTAAGTGTTAAGGGAGCGTCACGCTCTCACTAGCGAGTCAACAATTTGAAACATAGAAATGTGACACTGTCTCGATGGAACAGAAAAAGTGTGTGTGTGTGTGTGTGTGTGTGAAAGTGAAGCTCTCAGCAAGACTTTTAGAAGTGATTACCGAGATGGTTCAGATCAAAGGATTTGACAAGTGTGCGCCAAATATGAGACGGCTAATCACACTGGAGCCGCTCCATACAAGATGGCAGCACACGCTGACATGTTTCCTCACCCCCACCACCAATAAGCCCCCCCCCTCCCCTACCTCCCTCCCCCGCCTCACCCCATTCAGTCCCCACAGCTTCTTTGCAAATGTAATGCGACGCTAACGGATAAACAGATTATGAAGGAATGGTGGCTTTGGGTGAAGGCGACTAAAGTGGATAAAATGGAGAAAAAAAAAATCCACTTTTATTTACGTTTGGGTTATTTAATGAAGTGTGTGGGGGGGGGGCGGCGTGGGAGAAATTAATTACCTGTTGCCAGTACGGCTCTAAACGATATCAAGAGGGGAATATTAGAGGGAATGTGAGATGGTGGGGAAGTTTTGCTTTTGCTGTGATTCTCTCTTCCTTCACTAGTCATTATAGATTAATCCGTAATCCTCACCACCTAAAGACATTTTTGTCAGCGTAGCTTAGGGATGGAGATAACATTTTTTTTTACCCACTCATGTCTCAAAACTCTTCTCACCTCTTGGCTCTGTCACCAAACCAAATAAAAAAAAAAATGGCTAGTCAGACACTAATCATGCTGAGAAGCCAAAATATATTTGTTTTTATGTACTGCATATTTGAACCTCAATGTACGTGTGCCTTCTGAAATGTAAATGAACACGTTTTCAATAAAGTCAGTGCACCAGATGATTTTTTTTTTTCTCTGTTTGTTGTGTCATTCAAATGAAAAAGTAATTAATCAGATTTGGATGTAGGAGGTTTTCGCCGGAAAATGCTGACATGTTATTTTTGTATGTTGTTTACATTCAGTGCTGTGCGATGACAAATGGTTTGGAAAATGGGTAAGTCATAACTGCTGTCATGTACACTTTTCTTCATAAGCTAGCACCCTGTGAATCAACAATAAAATCATTTAAAAAAATATATGTATGGAAGATTTTGTTCCTAAATAGTCAATACAGTTTTTAATTAATTTAACGCACTTGGAAAAAATAACGATGTCGCAAAGATTTCTGAAATATGTCTCTTATGAACTTACTTACTAAAACGTATTAAAAATTGGAACATGACTTAGCATATTGAAAAAAAAAAAATTCATTGAGGCCCTTCAAGTGTCACCGAGGGTCACGTCGGACGAGGATGCACGTCCGCTTGATAAACGTCCCTTTGAGGGACGCATTTGGAGGGACGGAGCGAGGCGGCGACAGACACAGAAGACTGAAGCGCCAGTGTCGCCACCGCCGCCATCGCCATGCGAGCCCGCGCCGCCATTCATCCGCTATTTTTCCGGTCCCATCCCAGAACTCGTGATGCAGCATTAGAAAAAGGAAGGGGGGGGGGGGGGAGCAGCAGCCTTTGCTTAATCATAAATAACATTTGGTTTGCTTGATAGAAACACACAAAAAGTGACAAGAATGGAGATGAAGGGAACTGACAAAAAGAGAAACCCCGAGGAGGCGGAGCAGATAAAAATATCTCAAAAGGGGAAACCAAGTTCACTTGCAGGTTACAGGTGACTCCAGCTCCAGAAAAATGTAGTCTGTCAAATAAAAGAAACCTACTAGCCAGATAACTGGGAGATCCATCAGCACTAGCAAATTACCAGAAGTTCATCAGGGCAGGAAAGTTTTAAGTCAAACTCATTTTTTTCGCGGGCCGCATTGTAGTCATAGCTTTTGTCGGAGGGCCATTATGACTGTCAACAAAAATAAAAGTATGAGTACTTCATATTATATACAGTAAAAGCTACAAAACAAACTGACAAATAACAAATTTTCAAATCAGACGAGTAAAAACTAGTCAAATATTGAAATAATATTATATACAGTAAAAGCTACAAAACAAACTGACAAATAACTCATTTTCAAATCAGACCAGTAAAAACTGGTCAAATATATATATAAAAAAAGATATTATTAAAAGACAATTTGTAATTCTAGTAATGACACACGAATTTGATGCACAATTTATCTTCGCGGGCCACATAAAATAATGTGGCGGGCCGTACCTGGCCCCCGGGCCTTGAGTTTGACACCTGTGTTGTAAACTGTTATTGAAATAAAACTGAGAAAAACTAGTTTTGGCTGCAGAGAATATGAAAATATGTCGGGAAATAAAGGGGAAAAAAACATGCTGTGTGTTAATGTGGTCTTATTGAGTTTGTTGATGTTTGGGATCAACGTGTCACTTTGATTGGTCAGTATCAAGGGCAGCAGGCTATTGATTGGCTGGTCGTTAGGAGGGTGCGCCAGTCACCTGGGAGCGCTGACACTGTTAACACGGAGCTCCACCGCTTTGACCCGATAGGATGCCGCCATTGACCTGCCACCCGCTTGCTGTCCCTCGGCGCCACCGCCGAGTGTGAGTAAAGCGCTGTGGCGTGTGATGGTATTGATCGGCGGAGGGCAAGTCTATCGCAGACAAGTTTACCATTGGAGGGCAGGCAAGATAGTGGCAGCTTTAAATTTATTTTATTTAATTTATTTATTTCTATTTTTTTCTATTTTTATTTAATTAATTTATTTTTATTTTATTTACTTAGGAAGAAATCGGGCAAGTCTGAACACAGTATGAGCTGTCAGAGCCGAGGAAATATTTCATGACACCGAGGATGGGGGGGGGGGGGGGGTTTGAAAACAGCCTGGAATGTGTGTGTGTGTGTGTGTGTGCAGGGCTGTGATCAGAGAGCGAATGAGCCGTTTCACAGGCTGCTCTTCTCCTGGGGGGGAGCCCTCGCTACAGTGCTGGAAATGAGCTCGGCTGTGCAGTAAGTGTGGCGACCCCGCGACTGACCCGATGCTGCTTCACCACCCTCGTCACTACGTGCTGCCGACTCTTTCCTGCTCATGATGACGATCGGTCGGGTGGTGGGCGGGCGGGCGGGGGTTGGTGCTCAATGGACTCGAGTAGAAGCTTTCTCCCGCCTTGTTGTCACAAGCCAGCAACAAAGTGTTAATTCTGACTCGGAGGGACATTTTGACTGTTCATTTGTGACAGTTCTTGGAACGACCAGTGTCGAAACTGTACTTGTAAAAAAAGGCCATCGAACAAACTCACACAGTCGATCACCACTTTGGAGGTGTAGAAGAAGAAAGTGGGTCTTTCTTCAAAAATAATCGAGCCTGCCCTTTATTTACAGCCGACTGATAAGAGGAAACAGAGCGGTTTGGAGGCAGGAAGTGAAGGTGCAGCAAGGGACTGCTCAGAGCTCCGCCCTCCTCGCTGTACACCAGCCGCTCTCCGCACCTCGCTTTTCTCTGCAAAGCGGCAGCGTGAGCGAGCACAGGTGGTAATGCTCACTCCAATTTAGCTCAAAGTCCCAACTTGAAATAACGCTGCTGTCAGGGCCAATCTGTGCTGTGAGATGGACTGCTGTCTCCGCTTGGGAGGGGGCGAGGGGGCAACAACATACAAGCATACAGACTCACTGATTCGCTGTCTGCATGCAAGGGAAGTCCATTTGCTGAATTGTAATATCACTTAGAAAGGTCAAAAATGATTAAATATGCTGCTGTTCAAGCATAAATACATTTGTTAGCTCAATCTAAAGGTGCTAAAAAGTATAGTTGTTTTGTGTGTTTTAATGAACTGAGTTTTCCATTTTTAAAAGAAGCAGCAGAGTATCCAGTGGCCAGTCAAGGTGTGTGTGTGTGTGTGTGTACGGTGCCTGGCTTTGTACCATTACGAGGCCCGGTAAATAAACCTGAAAGGTTTAAAACACTCAAGAGTGCTAAAGTTGCCAGATGGAAGCTTAGAAAATGCAACATTTTTTTTTTTTGCGTCTTTGTCCCTATCACATGAAAACACGCGTGTGCCGTAATTGTCTTAAGTGCACACGCATGCTGTCGGCAGAGGTTGCGTTACCTGCTAATGCCTGCTTCTGAGGATCCCCGTGCGCCTGATACCCGGCAAGCAGGCGGCGAGAGTTCCCTGGCATCTTCGCAACGCTCCGGATTTACGTACGACGGGAGGCAACAAAGACAGGAAGCGAGCGTTTCAAGGAGCGAGAGCAGACTGAAGGCGTTTCTTCTTTGACAGCACGCGTTTAAAAGCTTCGTTGTTTTCGCCTGCAGCTACAGCCAGCTCCGATGATGCCGAGTTCCTCTGAGGGCGAAAACTGCCTCTGATTTGTATACCACAAATATCAGGTGAAAATATAAACATGGAAGCTCACTCAACCCACATTTTGGGTTAGCTAATTTAGCTAATTAGCTAGCTCTGCTCAGAAATACTGTTTGTTTATCTGCAAGGACTTTGGGCTCTTCCATATCCATCCACCAAATAAAAAATGTATTTTCTACGGGCCTTAAGAGTCAAGTCATTCGTAACATCTCACAAAAATTCACGTAATGGCTGCTTCGTGCTTAATCACACATGAACTTACGAGCTTGTCGCCGAGTTAGCATTTCTCTGCTAAGACACGGTTTCAAGAATATCACTCCTACCTGGGTTATTTTAAAACTCACATCTCCTCCATCTTGAGGCCTTTGAAGACCGACTTCATTGACACCAATGTTGTCTCCATGAGCTCCATCGGGTCAATATTCTTTTCAACAGGGGGGAGGAAAAACTCCAGCAGTGTCTCGCCACTAAATTGGGAGCGAGTGCGAGTTAGCACTTCAATGCTCTGTCTTCAAACACGCTGTTGAAAATGGCGTTTTAGGTGGACGGCCCTCTGTGCGGGGACGGTGCGCACCCCGCCGAGTCAGCGGGGGGGCGCCTGCTCAAAGGCACTCAGAAATGAGACAACCATGAGATGCACTCATCCGGAATTCAAATCCAGCACATAGAAACCAACCAATCAATTTGCTTTCAGCCAAAGAGAACAATCAGATTTGAACTGGAAAGCTCCAAATTCACAGGAGTCGAACGGGCATAGTCGTCTGGCTTCCTTTCAGCCGACGGGAGAGCTGAGCAGTCAGTCGGGAAGCCGCATGGGAGTAATGAGAGAGCGGAACGTCTCTTTCATGGAACAGAGCCACGGGACGTGAGCAGTCGGGGATGCGGATAACTTTGGAGAGCTCATCTTTGACGACGTCGCTAACCGCCTTTCTGCGAGTGTGACGTCGGACCAGACTATGTGCAGTGTGTCTGCTTAGAAATACAAGAATAAACTTAAGTGGCAGAGGATAAACGCTTCATCTCCATTGGAAGTAAAGAAAGTGTCACTCATGGATAATTGACGCTGATTTATATTTAAGTAGGAATCTTCCTTATTGGCTGCGAGGGAGCCATCTTTACGGAAGTCATCAGCGGGGTAATCAGTCGTTGGTGTACATGACTCCGCCTCCCCTTCCAGTGCTAATGCTACCCCGTGACATCAATCACACGCCATGAGACGGGTCGGCGGGGGAGGGCCGAGCCAACCCGGGACCGAACAAGGCGCAACGAGATATTCGGAAAACAAAACAAGCAGGCGCACATGGTCACGCTCCAAATGTAGATTTGCATTAATAATCGTACATCAGCGTGATGACATACAAACCGTATGCTTAACAAATTTATTAGACCATTAGACAATATTTATGCCACAGCTGCCCTAAATGATCAACATCGGTAATTACTTATGGTTAATGTAGAATTGAAATTATGTGAATGCTGGGAAGCAAAGCAACAAGACAGGGGGGCAGGATTTTTTTTTTATATAATATATAAAATAAAATTATATAATTTTTAATTTAATTTTTTTTAAATTTTAATTAATTTTTTTATATAATATATATATATATATATATATATATATATATATATATATATATATACATTTTTTTGATTGTGCGGGTGTGGCGCTAATGCGCTAATGCTATAACCTTGGAGGATAGAAGAGTCAAGGATTATGTCGGGGTTAAACTGAGTGTCATTTAGCAATTCCAAAAACAATGTCAACACTTTCTTTAAAATAAACAAGAGGCCAATCAAATATTTAAAAGCCGAGCTTAGATCATATCAGTCTAATATTTCCAGGGAGGATTTTTCAAGGCAGGTGTTGAGGATGACGAGTCAGATGCGGCTGAGATTTGTGTTATCCCACCACAGCAGATCAACACAGAGATTTTGAGAAAGATATGGTGGGGAGGAGAACAGGGGAGGGGGCGGGGGGGTGGGGCTTTCCGTTAGGTTGAGGAGGGAGAGTAAAGCCAGTTGGCTGTGTGCTCAAAGCCGAGAGAACAAACCCCTCAAAGTCAGCCGGCTAATCCATCCCGACAAGACTGAAGCCTCATCATATCGACGCCTCCCTCAGCTGTACACACAAACACACTTTTCACTCCTTTCTTGACAGGACGCCGCCAGCCCCCGCCCGCCCCGCCCGCCTCATCCTCGCCTCTGCATCTCGCCCCACTCTCACCAGCTCCACTCTGATGGACGGATGAAACAAAAGAGGAGGCAGAAGGTCAGGCGGAAACATCTGAGGTATAGACAAGCAAGGCACAGACTCACTGCTGCTTGAAGACCACGCCCCCATTTTTTTTTTTACCTGACCACCGATGATGCCAGATGACACAAAACGGGTTCAAAATTTCAAGACAACCTTGCCCCCTTGGACTAAGCCACCAATATCAAACAACTCAGCAAATCTTGCTTTGTTGTGCGAGCTAACTTTGCTTCCACGAATATGAAATTACATTTTAAAGTTGTGTTCTCTCTCTAATTAAGCCAACGATAGATGATTGGAGGTCGAGACAAAGTGGCACAACGGGGACGAGCCGTGGGCGGGAACCAGGGAGACGGTAAAGGTGGTTCGCGGTAAACCAAGGACGGCAGCGCTCGCCCGGCTGCCAAGTCATGAGCTCCCCGGCAGTAAATTTCTTTCCATTTCACGGCCGTCAGCCGGGACCAGTAAAACGGCGCAGCTTGTGCCGAGAAGTCGGACCCCGAGGGGGGCTGTGGTGAGCCTGAAGGACGAGCTGTCCCTCACACACGCTTGCTCTTTTTCCCGGATGGCACACGCTCTCGCTCCCCTTCTGCTCTGACATTTTTTGCTCTTTTGCGCACACTGCCACACACTTCTTCTCCGCATCCGATATATCCCACCGAACCCCCGTCGAGGACCACATGGGCCTCAAAGTCTCATCCTTCGTTCTACTCTCATTTCAAAAGTCACTTTGGGAGAGAGACAAAAAAAAAATTCTACCTGAAGTAAGAATTTTCTTACTGGGCTGTCCGTAGACTTTATCCGTTCAACGCTTTTGAATATGACAGATAGGACACACTCGCTCTGGCTGTCACAATCCCGCTCTGTTCCTCGGCCATCAATGGCTTCACACACACGTGTGCTGTTAAAACACCAAAGCGGGGCCAGAGACAAGTCATTTCACTCCAAGGGAGATCTTCTGTCAAATCCGCGTTTGTACATAAATGCTAACAGGACAGTTGGGTGGCCACATGTGACCCGGTTTGACTCCATAGAGACGTGTGGCATCAAACTAAATCTGGTCCAGATGCTTGTTGACGTTGAAAACTAGTATAAGGCTCAACACGGATTCTGTTTTTAACCTAGTAAGACAGTTCAGCAAGTTATGCTAAGTCAGAATCTCTTGCAGCGGCTTTTGAGTTGAGCTGGCCAAAGTTTAGAACATCAGGAGCGCTCGGTGTGGCGAGCCCGCAAGTCAAACGGAAAATAGATCTCGTGCTGTGCAAAGACGGGAAATCTCGCCGCATTCTAATCCCGTGAGATATCGCAGAACGAGATCGTGTCCCATCTTTATTATGTAGCGATGCCACATTGACACTCCTCCTACTGAGACGGAAAAAAACAGCTCAAAATCAAATTGCGATGATCTTAATGTGTGTCTTAAAGTTTTTGTATGACTAATTGTCTTGTACTGTGTGTGTGTGTGTGTTTGTGCATTGGGAGATAAGGCAGAGGTCCAGATGGTCAGGGGGGAGAGTGACAAGTGGCTGTCAGGGGGATTCAGACAGCCTGGCCCTCTGCTGCCTTGCTGGCAACACACACACACACACACACACACACACACGCGCACACACACACACACACACATGCGCACACACACACACACACACACACACTAAAGGCACCATGTCGCTTCTGCAATGCTAAATCTGCCTTGTTAACCGCCTTTTGGTGTTGGAGTCAGCGACCCCCCTCAAAAAAAAAAATCTTCCAAGTAATCTAGGTCATAAAATTAACTGCTGGACCTTCAGAAACCCCCCCGAAAACTTTCAGCGCTTCTTATCTGCTCACCGATACATTCTGGAAGCATAAGCTGTCCCGTCGACCAGTGACAGCCTCAAACAACGCGTACCTGGGCACGTTGCTCTCCATCCATCACATTTACATTTCAAACTGCCTGCTCTCCCTCCAACGCATCCATTATTTAGCAGCCTCTGGCCAAAGCGAGGCGCGCCGCGCCGCGTACACGCTCGCCAGGTAACACACATGCAACTCACTCGGCAAACTGCAGCTTGTTATTTTTCGACTAAACTTTATTTCAATGCTCCCTTTTTCCGTCCGCACGATTGTCTTCTATCGGACCAACGATGTTCAAAACACAGTCCTAATTAATTAATCAGTTTGGCTTTTAATTATTGAATGGGAGACCAGCCGCTCGTCCAGCATCGGTGACCTTTGACTTTACAGATGTTCTTTTGGATGAACGGACTAACGTTCCCATAGACATACTCAAGCCGCAAAGGTGGAACCGACAGCATTCTTGAAGTTTCCATCTTGTTGTTGTAATGTTCTGTCCAGTTAAAGAAATAAAAAGCCACAAACCAAATTGTTAAAACTGACCAGAAAAAAAAAAAATAATCGCCCTTAATTTTGTTTGTTTTGCAAGTTTTCCAGGCACTGTGAGAAAATAATTTAAGCATGAGCAGCAGTCGCTTAGCATTTTGGCTCACTCTTCTCCGGCTGGCCTGAATTAGACCTGCGGGGGCTGCAGAAACTTCTGGAAATGCAAAATAATCGCAATAAAATAAACAATTATCTCATGCTACTGCTTAGAAATATTTGGCCTTACGGAAGACATCAGAAATTTGGAATCATACCAAAATTTTGTAAAAAAAAGAAAACAATTTAAAACATCTCCCATTCATGTCATATGTGAGAAAGATGGGAAATATTTTTAAAAGATTTCATGATCACCCAGATCATAGGTGTCAAACTAAAGGCTTGGGGGCCAGATACGTCCCGCCACGTCATTTTATATGGCCCGCCAAGACAAATTTTCCATAAATTTTTTTTGTTATTACTAAAATCACAAATTGTTGTCACTTTTTAAAAATATTACTAACAATTTTTATTACCATTCATCTTTTCAAACTATACCGTTTTCACTAGTCTCTGATTTCAAAACGAGTCAGTTTGTTTTGCAGACAATACTGTCATAGTCATAATGTCCCTCCGAGGAAAACTACAACTACAAAAATGATTTTGACACCCCCTGCACCAGATAAAAATAAACATTTCAATGCGTGACGGTGGAACACGCTGCCCTGAATTGGGAAGAGTCCAAACGCAATACAGTGCTGGGCTCTCTCTCGTCTAATCAGCGACACTTACCAAGTGATTGCGGGACGGCTGGCCGAACATCTTGGCTCTGACCACCGTGACTGTCTGCTGCTTTTGCATGCTTCGCTCTCATGTTGACACTGATTTCCACACTGGAAGTCCAAAACACCTTGACCATTTATCCCGAGACTAAAGCAATTGAACCGTGATTTATCCTTCCGCCTTGCTTCCCATCGCAGTGGCGAGCGGCATATTTTTTAGCAAACACGGCAACAAGCGGCGACGTTGCCCAAACTATCCCTCCGTCTGTTCAATCACACCACTGTAGGTGTGATTGTGTTTTCCCACGTCTGGTTCTGCTTAGCACCCTCCCCCCCCTAAATATAATCAGAATAAAACAAATGTTGATGTCAGCCATCTACTGTCTCAAACATCTGGCTGCTAAGCTACTTTAGCTTCACCTGCTCTCGGAGAAGACAAAAAAGTTGTTTTCTGGAAATGCATCCACCGGGTCGATTCTGATCTATTTCGATTGTGCACAAGCAACGTGTCTGGGCCCTCCGCTTGTTTGGCACCGCTACAGTCATCCAGTCGATTGCTCAACACCTGCGTGTGAATGCGAATGTCCAAATTAGAAAGCCGTGGGCATCTGGTCATCCGTCACGGAATGTACACAGCTGGGCTGCGAAAATGCAAAGGAACGGCGTGCGACGGTCGTCACGTAATGACGGAATCAGCAAGGTGTTTCCCAACCTTTCTTGAGACCAATCTGTAATAATGATAATCCATTATGGAGGCAAGTGTCCATAAACTCATGGAAGATCGTTTAATTGTTCTGCCTGTCTCTACCAACCAACCAAAATAAATTACTTGAAGAAAGAAATCATTTTTGGACGAATTACCGTAATTTCTAGACTATAAACCGCTACTTTGTGCACTAGCTTTGAACCCTGCGGTTTATAGTCCACTGCGGTTTATCCATGGATTTTTAATCATTTCTAAAAATATTATACATAATACATATATATATATATATATAAATAATAATGAATAATTATCCATAGATTTTTAATGATTTTTTAAATAATATTATACATAATATATATTAATAATTAATATATATATAATATATAATTATATATAATATATATGTATAATTAATAATAAAAAGTATGTGTTTCGGCAATACAGGTAAAAGGAATAAGGTCATTTTTTTTAAAAACACCTGCGGCTTGTCGTCCGATGCGGCTTATATGTGAACAAAACAAGATTTTCCTCAAATTATAGTTGGTGCGGCTTATATTCAGGTGCGGTTTATAGTCCAGAAATGACAGGAAGTAAAAGTGGATAATTTTGTTTTTGTCAAGTATTACTGCCCTCGTGCCATACAAGCAGTTGCCATGTTCCCTTTTGATGGTCGGGCTGCTGTTTACTGGGATCTCTGACCCACCACCGGTTCTTTCTTTGTCAGCTGCTTTGAGTCGTACTTTTTTCTGAGAAGCGCCAACCCCGTCAAACATCCAAACACAAAGTGAACTTTCCCAGTAAAATCCACCAAAAAGTCTGCAGGTGCGATGGCGCCTCCTTTAATGCCATTTCTTGGAATCTGCAAATCCACTTCATGTCGTCTACTCGCAGCGCTTTTATCATTTTAGTCAACAAGGCCGCGCGACTGAAGGCTGTTTACCGAGCGCCGCCTCCCTCCTCTCCGCCACCTCCACTCGGCTACGACTGGAGGCTAGCACGCAATCAAAGCGCGCCGAACGTGCGTCACCCTTTGAGGGGGTCTTTGAAATCCAGCCCTCATGCGCACACAGAAGCGCATCGTGGCGCATTAGACAGTTTGCAGAATAAATATTTGACGGACGGCAATATCACAAGACACAGAGAAACCTCGGAGCAAGCAGCCCCATCCATCGCCCCCTCCTGCCTGACTGCACCCCCCCAACCCCTCCCCACCCTACCCGCTTGGCTCCTGCAAACAGAGGGTTGGTTTAAAGCTCAATTGTGCATTTTGAAGATAAAGTAGCAAAATTACTAGAGGCGGTGTTGTGAGTTCTTGTTGCCAGGGCAACACTGTTACGGAGTCCTGCTCCTCCATTACTACTTAATTTGGTCCCTCTAATTGCATTTTTCACAATCTGTAGCCTCAATGTTATGCAGACGAGAGAAAAAGTTAGGGTGGGGGCCAGTTTGGGGGTTAGGTCCTCCATAGACCCTCTGGCTTGGAGGGGGAAACGAATGTTTCGGCAAGCAAATGGTGGAAAATTGCTTTGAAATTGTCCGCCATATTGTTTATTGTGACAACGTAGCTCGAATTATCCGCGACCATCCAAGTCCGATACGTTTGGATGACCCAAATGAAGGAACCTGAATTTGGATCGGCACCAAATTATAGACCTTCAAAGTTATTCTTTCTTCAGCGTGAAATATTCAAGATGTGCTAATGCTTCACCTCCTTACAAAGTTTCTGAGTGTGCATCTTCGTTTGATGGTGATGATGTGTGGTGGATACTTGGAGGGAGGGGGGGGACGGGTTGACCCCTGTCACTTTCTCCGACCTGCCCTTTGTCGCGTCTCACCCTGGAACGCCCCCGACCCCGCCAAGCCTGTCCCTTCGAACATAGCAACAAAAGAAGATTTTGGCTAAGGGAGGGGCATGAGTGAGGTGGTGTGGGGGGTACCTCTTTTATGACTTCTATGCCACCCCCCCCCGCCGCTATTGCGTTTTCAGGCTCATTCGTTCCTTACCCGTCCGTCTTCGGGAGTCGGGGCGGCCATTTATATCGTTGCCTGGGAATTAAGGCGTCGTGGCCCCTTTTGTTGTAAGGTGGGCCGGGGCAGCGGTGGCTGGGGTAGGGGGCGAGGTTCTCGGGGAGGGCTGTCTTTTGTCCCAGCCGGAGGAGTGGGCTTCAGTTCCCACAGAATGGGGGTGAGCGGGGCCCTGCGGTGATTTGGCTCGTGTTTACAGAGATCGGGACCTTTGCAAAAATGCACACACGTGTGAAAGGGTGATTTTTTTTTCACATCTAACCAAGGTGGTTATGTTGGACGGACATTATTTCTATATAACGAACACAAAAAAAAAATATATATATTTTTTTTTTCAGATTAGCCCCGCCCACTTTCCCGGGTCCACCTGCCTTTGGTTTCTACTCCACCACGTGACACCAAGCTTGCTACAAAGCCTGACGCTCCTCACGCGTGTATGTGATCCGGCTGCCGTTGTTTTGTCAGAGGGGTCAGGGGTGGGCAATTAATTTTCCAAAGAGGCTACGTGAGAAACTGGAACGGTTGTTGAGGGCAACACCGCGCTCACCTCAATTGTCTCCAATGTGAATTTAATGCCTTTATATAAAGCAGTGAATTGTGTTGCAGGAATAAACTATAAAGTGTGTCAATATTGGATAGTGATAGTTTCGATTATTGGTGCCTTAACATTTTGAAAGGAGACCAAAAATTTTGATGCAATTTATTTATGTATTTATTTATTTATTTATTTATATGTTTATTGGTTTATTTTATTATGATTTATTTTATTATGATTTAGTTTATGATATTGATTTATTGATTATTTATTTATTTATTTATTTACTTATTTATTTGTTTATTTATTGAATGTTATACAAAGAGTCAAACAGAAAATTACAAAAACAAAACAAAATGGAAACTTCCATCCAGAAGTTTAGATAAATTCTAATCGGCCATATTGCTGACGTCACTCACAAGGCCACGCCCCTTAAAGGTACACATACGCCGCCACAGGAATCCCAGGAAACACAAAAAATGTTTTAGTTTAATTTGATAAAAAAGGCTGCTTAGAGAATGCAGACGGGCGGATGCGAGTCCTGAGGACCAGACAATGTTTATAGCGCCATTTATTGTTTATTTGAGATCGTGACTCATCTCAGCTGCAACTTAAAAATAGCGACAGTAGTTTAGTGGTCTGACACAAAAAGAAGTATCCATGGCGACAAATCATATCAGGTGAACTTCTAATGACTCACCTTTGACAGAAGCGTCAAAACATCGAATCCTTGTGTGACTCAGCGAGACTCTGCTAATGAGGCACACATATTTATTATCGTAGCACAACTGCAGCCATCTCCACGTTCTCGTTTTTTTTTTTTTATAAGCACGTAACTGACTACAGAGGTGATGTTTCATTGTAATCAAGTCAGCTAGTTAATAATGTAATCTTAAATTCCAGCGTAATTACCGCCTCTTAGCCACCGAGGGACGTTCGCTAATTCAATCACCGGCCTTTGCGATATTCTACGACGACAACACACAAAAGAAAAACTCTTTATCTTGGCTATTTTAATGTGGAATAATAAAAAAAAAACAGATTGCGCCGGGGGTAATTTGACAGGAGAGACTCAGCTATCAGTATGACGGGCTTATCTCCATGTGTGTGTGTGTGTGTGTATTTTGTATGAAATGTGCATTTTAGCTCAGACGTGGTACAGAACTTAATGTTAAGACCAAAGAGTTAACATTTTGGGCAGCCATCTTTTGTTTTGTTGTTTATATATAATGTTTGGGTAACACATTTGACATAAAAAAAACCTAAATGTCGAGAACTTTGAAATATACTAAATATTATATATGCATACTCAAGTAAACATGAGAATATTCTTGGCCTCAGTCAAATATGATTTGTGCATGGAAAATAAACAGGATGGAAAGGTTGGGATGACTCATTTAAATGTTACCATTGTTTCATTTCGGGATTTATCCGACACTGAATTGAATGAAAACTTGTCTGTCTGTGTGAGAATCCTACCGTCAAGTATTTGTCGGATCAGCATCACACACACACGCACACACACACAGTCAACCCAATTTGTCACTTATTTGCTCGAGAGTGATTTCTTTAGAGACGCGCTTGCCGTATATGATGTGGCAGGCAAAAGGGGAGAAATTTGATTTGGGAAGTGTGAATTTCATTTTGCAGGTCTACCTGGGACTTGTGTGAAAATCCATACAGGCATGCTGAATCAGCAGTGGATTCCTTCTCTGTTGTTGAGAAGAGAGCAGAGATGTCAACCTAGTGAAAGGGGAGGGGCGGGGTCAAACGAGCGTAAATAAAGTCGAAAAAGTAAGTCGCTTTCTAAAGTGGAGGTAAAGCACAAGGTGCGACTGAGCACTGCAACCTTTGACCCCCCCCAGCCCGCTCCACAGACTGCTGAAGAAGAAATGAAATGGATGACAAAGTGGGCAGAGGGTCCAGGTGCAAGGTCACGTTATGAAGACGAGGAGGTGTGTGCGGGAGGCAGCTTTCCAATTTGTTGGGGGGGGGGACGTGGATGAGCTTTGGATGAAGTTGAGGCCTTCCAGGGGTCGCCTCCACCTCCTCGACGGCCTCATCTCGCCACATAAAAATAAATAGATTTTCATGTCGGTATGTTGACAAGAACATACCTTTGCCCTAACTAGCGCTGCAAGCCGGGCGTGTGCGTCGTCATGGCAGCGAGCAACATGCCTGATAAATTTGACTTCCATTTGACAGCCAACGCCTGATCAGATGGATGGAGCAAGGAGTTTTATGCCAAAGCTTCCACATCAATGCCGTATTCATTCATCGGCCGCATTGGGATCAAAACTCCCGAGTCTTGCGCTCGTGGTATTTTTACTGCACGCTCAACTGAACAGAACATCGTCCTGGCACCATTTTTTTTTTACCTTTTCCGTGTCACGTTACTCTGTAAAAAATGTCTCGCTCTGTTTTTGGACGGTGGGCAGCGGGAGGTCCGGGGTTCCGACTTGTTTAGATTGGAGGTTTAAACTCCATCCAGGTTTTCAGAGTCCGACCGCAGCTTCTTCGTTTTAGGCCAAGACTCACATTTAGCTTTTCGCCTCCTCACGTGGCTTTAATGCAGATGATTAATAATCAAAGTTAAGCTACATTCCTGTTTTCATTTGGCTTCAGATAGAAACTAATTGACACATCTGGCAGGGTCAATGTTTTACTAGCTTTGAAATATAAAGCACCAGCTTGCTGCTTTACGGCCGACGCTCCTCGTCCAGCTTTTGTGCCTCAAACATGTCGTAAAGCTTCCAAATCAATTTGCTTGAAAAATATCGTTCTTGCCATCATACTGGGTGGTTTTGGAGGTTTAGAATGAAGCAGCAAAAGGGGAAAAAAAAAAAAGCTGGCGTCTAGCCAAGCGATTTGTCCGACTTGATGATGCGGTAGTTCTCTCGTTAAGAAGAAAAAAAAAAAAAAGGCAACTTGGTAAGGCTGGAGGGAGGTTACCTTTCCATTTCAGCAGCCCAACGGTCCGCCGACCGCCTGCCACACTCTTTGGAGCCGGGAGGGCATAAATCAAGATAATTCTCAGCATGCCTTGAACTTTAACCCCGCTACAATTCATAGCAACATGAAGACGGGTGGGCGTGGGGGGGGGGGGGGGGGGGGGGGGGTGATGTGAAAATGAAGCAGTGGGGGTGGGTGAGCATAGATGGAAAAGAGGAACCGGGTGAGGTAAGAGAAGCGGCGTATTTAGGTGTTTGCACTTGAGCGGCTGAGGATCTACGCCGATTAGTCATCGGCGTCCAGATTAAGGCAGTGGTCCGATCTAAACGCTACATCTTTATGAGCCATTAATCTTCCACGCCGAGCATTTTCATTAAAGTCAAACCATGCTCAGGAGTCACCATCTGCAGCAAACTGCATTACAAAAAATTAATAACCTCCCCATTTCTGTCCTACAATGACCTCTGACATACAAGCCCCTTTATCTCCGACTCTGCCTGCAATGCCACTTCCCCCATTTTCTACAATTTAAAGCTCTATGGTGCTGTAATTCTCTTAAAAAAAGGCCAGAACTTTTTTATTATTATATTACATTTTTATTATATATTCTATATTATTAATATATTTTTTCTTTTTTTTTTTCCCGCCAATGCATTTCAATAGGTGTTGATTTTTGCTGTTCACGATACACGTCCCTTGCAAATAGAAATAATCCATTGTATAGTTTGTATTGTTTGATTTTTTTGTTTTATTAAGTTGATTTTGGGAATAAAAAAATGCCCAAAATGAGTTCTTGCACCTGTTAGTTTTCTGACCAGCAGTTTTGAGTCATCCTTGAATCATAATTTAAGGTGCAACAATCTGGCACAGTATGTGATTATTTTTTATTGTCCAATTTTTTTGTTGTTTCAGACTGGAGAAGAAAAATTAGGGTGCTGACTACATTGGCTAAATAAAAAAATGGAAATTTATATGTGCAGAGTTCATTCATATTTAATGAAATATGGAAAAAAAAAAAAGCTAATTCAGATTCTTGTGACACTATGGCAAAATTGAAAAGATAGAAATTGTTGTTTCGCTATCGGGGGAGTGGCACTTTCTCATTTCCTGAGTTCAGAGCACCTTGGGCAAAAACAGTGCAAGATTTGTTTCATGATCGCCGCAGGTCATCCATCACCCCATGCAGACAAAAGATCCTTCTTTTTTTTTGCAAACTAACTTTGGATGTGCTGCATATTTTTACAGCCTCTGGGCGTGCCCTAAACTTGCATTTAATTATCACGCGTGTTAAATGCTACGCAATTAGCATAAGCGGTCATGAGTCAAGTGTGTGTCCCTAGCAGTAAGGAGCAGAGAGCAATTTTTTTCCCCCCCAGAAATAAACAACGTGAAGTTTTTAACATCGCCACGACCAACGCAGATCTTTCAAGACATGTTTAAATCAATATTACACAGGAAGACTACAGTGATCCACGACCTTCTGCATCGTACAGACACACCGACTAAATAATAACTTAAATGCTGTAAAACATGCGCCGGTTCGGTTTTGACCTGAAACTCGGCCCAGCGGACCCGAGCGTGCATTGCTTCGTTGAAATATGAGCGACAACTTGAAGTGGTCCACCCTCGTGGACATTGGGAAAAAATAAAATTAAATTTAAAAAAAAATAAAAAATAAAATGAAATATAAATAAAATAAATAAATTTTTAAGTGATTTTTTTTCTGCTCAGAATCTTCTGCAATACCCTCGTCTCTTTCCAGTTTGCATCTGACCTTCCATGTGACCTTATATGGGCATCAGGAAGCTGTTGACCTCTGCATATTGGCACCATAAGAGGAAACAATACGGAGGTGGTAGTGAAAGAACTTTTTACGCCGTCAACGAAGACCTCTTGAACATCTTAGGTCGAACGTCAGTTAAACAAACCAACAAAGCGCAATGACTCATTTATGCCAAGAACGCCTTCGTGTTGTGTTTTCGCTTCCAAGTAATTATACCGTCCATGTCTCTACTTGAACTCCCCCAGTCGGCCGTTTTAGAAAGCTGGAGTGCGCTCGTTCTCCCACCGATGATGTCATCCATCTCGACCTTGAATGCAATCGTTGCGATTAAGTCACATACGCAAGTCCATCTGTCCTTAGAGCATATTTTGATATGAATTACTGACCTTTAGGATTCAGCTAAGGATTCATTGCTCCTGAGGCGTCACAATCAAGACAACATCTTTACTGCTTATTGTTCTTCTTCTAGACATTCGACTGTATAGGGAACCGCTTTCATGATTCACATCACTGAAGTAAGACGGGGAAGCGAAGGCGGGAACGAGGAGGCCTCCGGATATACCGAGAGCGCCGACGCACAAGCCTTTGGGAAAGCAATCTTAGTCATGCTATCTGTAGCTGCCTAGCTTGGCCTGATTGACTTGATAAGGAATTACAGAAGAAGATGAACGAGAAGTTACGGCACCGATGTAAATATATTTAAAATGGCCGCCGAAATAAATGGAATGAAAACTGTACAAGGGCAAAATAATCATGACTATAGACAATTTAGTGATCAACTCACAAGATGGCCGCCCAGTTTTGAAAAAATAGAGCAGCAAAATGAGGTCATGAAAAATGTACCAGATTAAAATAATCATGACTACACAGATGTTAGCGAACCACTCACAAGATGGCCGCCCAGTCTTGAAAAAACATAACAGCAAAATGAAGTAAAGGGAAAGCTGTCTTGACTAAATTTTTAACCAACACTTTTAAGGGTGTACCTGCTTAATATTCCATACAAAGTTTTACCAAGCAAAAAAAGCCAATATGGAGGGATAAAACAGAACTCAAAGGAGACAAGACCATAAAGCGTTTCTGCGATTCCTGTGTTGGTTACGTCTTTGCTAGCTTTCCCGCGCCATACCGCCATTTTTTTCACACTAACGGGAAAGAAATCATTCCCATGCTCTTTCGTAGCCTCACAGGTGCACGAAAGAGAGAGGGAGAAAAAGACAAGGCAAGAGAGAAGAAAATGGCAAAAATGCTTTAATGGATTTATGCAAATGGCGTAATCCTCAGGCTAAGTATTCCACGGGAGATGTGAACCTCACAGCTGTGTACAACGGGGATCTAAAGTGCTTATTTCCTTTTTTTGCGTGTACACACAAAGCTCTGAAAGCGCTACATCCCTTTCCAACGAGTGTGAAGTCAGTCAACACCACTCACCTGACCATTTTTTTTTTTTTTTTTACTCAGAACAGAATCTTTGCTTCCCATAAACTGATAGCCGGGCAGTTTGTGAGGAAAGTAAACATTTGTCATAAACATAATGTGTGCATGGGCTAACTGCGTTACTTATATTTTCTTTCGTATGTATTTATATGTATGTACATATTTATATTTCCTTTTTATTGTATTAGCCTGCTGGGGACTACAGATGTAAACTAGCTTTGTAGCTATAATCCGGCATATTTACATTTGTTTTTTGTACTGATGCTCATTAATGTGCGTTGGCCCAATTCAAACAAATGAATAAAAATAAAATATATAGAAAATAAATAATAAATAATATAATAAATAATATTTATTATTATTAATAATAAAATAAATAAAATAAATAAAATAAATAAAATAAATAAAATAAATAAAATAAATAAAATAAAATTTGATTACTGACCATTTGTTTTTGTATTCTGTTTAGAGGCTTTTAAAATGACTGAAGGTCCCATACCAAACTACAAAACCCAGATTCCCCCTCCGGTTTCACACGCTTGCTACCCACAACCCCCTGCTGCTTGTTTACGGCAACAACAGAGGGCGAATCATGGAGGGTGGGCAATCGCTAAAGCAGTGGGAGAGAGAAAAGAATCTGGACGACATGAGATGGATTCATTTCATTTGTTTCAATTGAGGAATTTCAACTTTAGATCCAAAGAGGACGATCTGGAGTCCGGCCTAAAAGTCCACATTTTTCATCGTCGCTCTCGAATGCATTAAACTTCAGGTGTGCCACTAGCAACTCTGAAAAATCACAGCACTCCTCCAATTCAATTAAAATGTACTTAAGGCTACCTAATGGAAATTGATCAGTCATTTAGATCATCTCGGTTTAATCCAATTAATCAATGCCTGCTGATTGGGATGCTCGCTGGCAGCTGGAGGGACAAAAAAAAAATCACAGCAATTTCACTCCCGAGCAGACACCAGCAAAGATTTGAAAGGAATTCTAAACAGTTGAGTCACCTTCAGGTACGTCTGCTCTCAAAACGAGGACCAGCGAGGTGCGGAGATACATCTGAACATCGATTAGATAGATCGTATGTTCTTGGGAGCTTCTTCATAAAGCGAGTGGACCGAGGAGCACTTTGAAGAATTTACAGAGCAATTTATGGGATGTGTTTATCGCAGCCATGTCATAACTCTCTCACTTCGGAGCTAAATCAATACGCTCTCGCTCTAGGAAAGTCACAAGAGAGATTTCAAATCGTGACTACGTAAGTCTTAAAAGCAGGATTTTTAAAAATTTTTTTAGAGAGTGTAATTCTGAATCGACAATTCAGTTTTGGTTCCACACAGGGATGGACAGAGCGAGTGAAGCCAAGACGTTAAAAAAAAAAAAAAAAACTGCTGAAATGTCAAATGAGAGGTCAGGAGCAACAGGAAAGGAGGAAGGAAATGAGAGGTGGGTGCAGAAGCATCACATTAAAGCTCAGCTAATTAAGCAAACAATTTGACCTTTCTGCATCACAAAGTGTTGCTCCATCTCCTCTCATCTGATTGAGTCGCAAATCTTCGGCTCCGCTTCAAGCAGAAGGTGCAATTTGTTTTGATGATGATGTTCATCCTTGTCTTTTCCATCCAGCTTTTGGAAACAAAACAAAAATAGCCTTTGCTGATTCATGCATTTAAATTTTTCCCCGAGAGTTGAAGCCCGGTGGACTTTTATAAACTCATCTCCCTTTTCATTTTATTTCCCAGGCTCAAACTCAATTATTCCCTCGTCTGGCCCGGCCCGGGTCACTTGCCAAATGAAGCCAGGCTAAAAAAAAAAAGTGCAAGCGTGCACCGGATGAAATATGGATGAGGCGGTGTCGGCTGCAGGTGTGTCAAGTGTGATTTAATATGAGGATGGGGACACCAGCGCGAAGATGAAGATTACCGACGAAGACGCACACAAACAGGGTGACCTTTGACCTCTACCATAGTAGGCAGCCGACTAATACCGCTGAGCTTGAATCAAACCGACAATTTGTCACTCTTTAGAAAATAAAGTTCCCAAACATGTTTGGATTTCAAATCAGAAATAAATAAAAATAAAATGAATAAAAAAATAAATAAAAACTAATACATAAAAAATAAAAATAAATACTAAATAGAAAACAAAATAATTCATCATAAAAACACATAAAAAAAGAAATAAAACATATAGAAAATTAATAAAAACTAATACGTAAAAAATAAAAATAAATACTAAATAAATAGAAAACAAAATAATTCAACATAAAAATACATAAAAAAAGAAATAAAACCTATATAGAAAATTAATAAAGACTAATACATAAAAATACATTAAAGAATAAAAATAAATACAAAATAAATCAACAACATGCAATCAAGTCGACAATGACGGTTTTCCACAAAGGTGAGCAATTTGAGTTTCTTCCACTTGAAGCTGATGGAGCATGAAAGCTATCGTAAAAGGCATTGAGTGTGCTGGCTAGCGAGCTAACCATTACATAGGATCTTCCTACCCCCCCATTCTAATGGAAAAAAAAAGTCAATTAAAATAACTACTGTGTTCTGCTTTTGTAGTGCCCAAATGTACAAATTTCCGTGTTTTTCTGCATTCCTGATTTGTCAAAATGGGAACTGTATAAATTAAAATTTACTTCTGTGATTTAGTCCATTGCACTCAATACTTTGGAGTCAAATCTATACTTCAACTTTTTTTAAATACAAGTATCCATACAAAGTTTGAGTAATTTTGCCACTTCTGGTGAAAATCACAGCATTGTGTATATGTGTGTGTGTATCCTGAGAACTGCACCACCTGCCTTGTGAATCACTTGAGCATATCTCCCCTCTGCATGAGCTCTTTCAGCCTCCCCCCTTCTTTCAGGCCGTGACAAAAAAGGAAGAATTGCACTTGTAGCGCTGCAACACAATGGCCGTGCGGTGGGCGCTTGGCTTATGGGATCACAGAAGCAGCGCACAGGTGGTTGTGCGGAGAACATTCTACTCCCCACTTGGCCCTGACCTTTTTCCGGGCTGCACGCCGGCGCTCATGAGTCACCCCAAACAACGTCGGCCCTCCCGTCATAGATCGTCGTTATCCAGTGTGATGTCATCGTCCAAATAAAGTGAAATCAAAATAAATGCAAGCCACGTGCAACGCAAAATTCATCCGTTTGTCCAGACTGACACGTTGATGTGTTAATTTCGCCCTGGAAGTTTCCTTATCTTCCTTCGACTTGGCCATTCATTCATAGTCCTGTTTTAATTAGCCATTAGCGAACACACTCCCATGTCAGAGATATGAGATGACGGAGGGGAGGGGGGGGCAGTGTGTGTGTGTCTGTGTGTGTGAGTGAGTAGGCTCCGTGCAGACAGCTCCATTCTCCTACTGTGGCGGCAGAACAATTGGCAGGGACACGCTGTTCGGCGGGGCCTCCACCTCATTACCGGCCCACTGCTCACTTGTGAGCCGTATCATTGTAGTGCGAGACAATGGCTGCCAGGGGCCCCAGTCGACATGATACCCCCTTTCTTGCACACACACACACACACACACACACACACACTCGCACACACCAGTCCAGCTATAACTCCCCTCCTGCTCTTCCTTCATTCCAGTTTTGCAGTAAGGCTTTATGAGATTGGCTGTGGCGTGGGTGCCCGGCGTTGGTCGTGGTCGGTGGCGAGCGAGAGAGAGAGAGAGAGCGAGCGAGGAGGATTAAGCCTAATTAGCATGAACAATAAAAACAAACACACATCGGGGAGAGAGAGGTCAATGAAGCGATCCCGCAGTCTCTCTTAATTAGCATTGTTTAGCAAGCGGCACACACAGCAGCACGCATTTCACACTGCTGTGTGTATGTTGCGGCACAAGCATTAATAAGTGTGTGTGTGTGGGGGGGGGGGGGGTGGGGGGGGGGGCGAAATGACAAAATACAGCATATGTACAAAATTTTCACTTGTGGCAATGAAGTTTTTTCTCTACTAGTAAATAAGGGACACTTCATAAGTGACTTGGGAATTAAAAAGAATTCATTGTATTTTTATATTTCCATGATGTCAGAGGTTAATAGTTCATACTCACAGCTGAGTACAACGGAAGCCTCCTATGCCCAAATATGGTCAAATTCAAAATTTTTCTCACAAATCATCACGATTGGTCGGTCCCTGTGCAGGTGGGTTTTATTTCACAAATATTTTAAGTGTTAAAAATGATGTGTTAATATATTTTTGGGTAAACAGGTAACATCATTGGCAGCCAAGAAATGTAACGTATAAAGAGAAAATGCCGGTTTTGTGGGTTTAACATTTCCATGAATGTCGGACGTCTGGGTCGGCAAATGGAGCGCACCAATGCTCGTAACTGGGACGCAAAGAAATTAAATTCCGCCTCTTCAAATTTCAATGACTCTCACTATTAAAGACTTTTAATGGTAGGCTTTTCAAAAATGTTTTTGTCGGTTATCACCAGCCCAAAATGAAATTCAAACATACTATCACTCTTCATGATGTAACTTTACACCGAGCCTTACCTTGCCTGACTTGTGAAAAAACACTCCTTTGGTGTGCTTGTAATATTGATCGCACGTGACAGCTACCATATATTTATATGTGGTCAAATGATTGATGATGGGATATTTCAATCTCTTTGGCATTGCAGAAAAATTGAATTTGCCTCGAGAGTACCTGTCTATACAGTAAGTTGAAGTCTTGCCCCTGGGGAGCTCATCTCCTCAGCGGGGATAACCGAAAGTGGGCCAACTCAAAGTGATTAAGGATCTGCAAATCAATATTGCTTTAATATCAAATTTACTCACACAAGTCAGCAGAAATATAAGCCGGTGTAGAAACCGCAACCACCGGCGCTGGTATAAATCTTTATCATGTACGGAAAACAAAAGTAACCAAACACCAAATAACTTGGTTAACATTTTGACCAAACCAGGTGCAAATCTAAACTTGTTGACAACACATGTATATTAAATTTTTTTTAGGTTGAAGCCACCATTTTGACAAACTTGACTGAGGAGTTGAAATAAGACACGAATGTGAGCGTGAAGGTTTGTTCGTACATGTTCTGAACTCCAGATCACTCGTGACCCAAATGAGGCTACAGAAAATAAACGGAGGTTAGGTCACCAGCCAACACAGGTCCTTCTGGTGGAAGGAAACTGGTGACTATTATGATCTGATCTTCTCCAAAATTCCATTAGAAGCAAGCAACCACATTATAAGCATATTGCTAAATAAAAGCCTCTCTGAATTTGTGGTCCGGCATGATTAATATACAGTAGTTCTTCTTGAGGGACACTGTGGATTCATGATTTTTTTTTTTTTAATCTTCTCACTTCCCACTGGATTTCCATTAAGGAAGCAGCTGCAATGTTTGGTTCTACAGGCTGTCAGATGGAATTCGGGTAAATTTCAGACAGTGTTAATGCAAAGTAGAACATTAAGTTGAAAGCGAAAACGACTCGGTGGGGTTCGGAGGTGGTCCGGGAACCCCCACTTGGAGTTACATGTTATTTTCCGTTACTTTCTGATAAGTAGTGGAATGTGTTTGTATGTGTGTCAGGTGTACTGGTCCAATATGTTTACAGCTTTGATTGGGATTACACAATCAATTACTACCCCCTGCTGCGGCCCAAATGAGCCGACCCAAAAGACAGGGGAATAGCATGAATGTTATTGTTGGGAGGCCATTATCCAACAATCGGTGTGTTTAACGCAAGAAAATGACATTCATTAAAACGGCTCAACGGGAAGCTCCCAGGGGCCTGGCTGCAGATGACCCTCATTCACCGGCGGGCTTTGCGGACCTTTGTCCGTAGTGGGGAGGGGCGAGCGTGTCAAAGGCACAAAATGCTCCTTTTTTTTTTGTCTAAAACGGCCTTTGGTCTCACTTCGCATGTGTGCATGCGGTAGAGAAAATACCTGTGAGATGTTGTCGGGAGGGAAAATATAATTACGTCATTGTGTGAATGAGAAAGGGGGTGAGCGCACATGTAATCCTGCAGTAATGATGTGATGCGGCGCCACAATCGACATGAAGAAAAAAAAAGCACTTCCAGACTGTGGCAGCGATATCATCTATTAGCGCCGACACTGCTATCAAAAGTCAAAAGTAGCTGTGTGGTTATTTTTGACGCAGGATCCCTGGGAGAGATTATTTTTACAAACTGCCGCCAAGGCTTTCTTTGTCTCGTTGTGTTCAGAGTTCCACGTCGGAAAGGCGGGTCAGCTCGAGAGAGGCAGACGGCCTTGTTATTTCTGCACATCCTCCAGGAAAACAAGCACCGTCTCATGTCAGGGACTCGCAACAGGAACGGTAGCAACCCGTCACGGTGTGCGAAGACGCTACCCGGTAATGAGACTCTTTAGAAATCTAAATGTTTGAGGAAGGAGAAATGACGATATCTTTTCATGAATTTTTATTTTGGGTAGGCGGAACAGCCAGGTGTCCCGCGCCCCTTGCTGAAGTGTACAAAGTTCAACTGGTCAAAGAGCTGGCTTTGCAACACCATTAATTACCGTAATTTCTGGACTATAAGTCGCGCTTTATTTATTTATTTATTTATTTATTTATTTATTTATCCATTCATTCATTCATTCATTCATTCATTCATTCATTCATTCTAAGCTCTGAACCCTGCGTCTTATAGTCCAGTGCGGCTTATCTATGGATTTTTTTTTTTTTTTTAGGATTTTTATAAGATTGTAAAATGATTTGTTTTGGTAATGCAGGTAATAAGAACATTTCATTTAAAACACCTGCGGCTTGTATTCAGGTGCTGCTTATAGTCTGCGTTCTTGTGTCGTCCATTGACAAAAAATTCTGCCGAGGTTTTAACGCAAGACCTTCTTTCAAAACATACCCCAGGAGGTCAATTGACACGTGCTATCAAGTTCTCTGGCTAGAACACAGGTGTCAAACTCAGGGCCCGGGGGCCAGATCCAACCCACCACATTATTTTATATGGCCGATCAAGGCAAATCATATATGACTCAGTGTTTCTTATTAAAATATCAAAAAAATTGTCTTACTTTTAATAATCGTGAGTTATTGCAATCATTTTTTTGTCACAATCCCACTTTCAAAATAAATTGTTGAACTTTTTATCACTGGATTCTGTTGTATGTGATAATATGAGGGGTCCATTCATTTCTATTTAAGTCATTAATGGCCCCCATGAGGGAAAAATGAGTTTGACAATCCTGGTCTAGAATCACTCACTGTCCTGTAAAAGCAGTAGCTACAAAGACAGCAGCACTTTCAGAAGCCAGTCATCTCCAGTAGGCGGCCCGGCCCAGCTATCATTATCTGCTAGAGAGACGTCGTCCCCATGGATCATCATTACCAGGCGCATTAGAAAATACTTTGATTAAACTACCCTAATCCAGCGTAGACAGCTGCAGTCCATTCACAGCTGCCTAATCTCCCCGCCGCTAAATACCAGCAAGACAATGGGCAACAAATGACAACTTTCATGAAAGGGGGAGGGAGGGGGGGGGGGGAGCAGGCTCGGAAAACAAAGCAAAATATCAATAGAGAAACGCGTAAACATCGCTGCGATGGCCAGCGACTCACGCTAGGAGACGACAGACGCTTTCGAGACAAAGCTCGTAAAGACTCGAGGTGACGTGAGCCCCGGAGGGGGCGGGGTCAAGAAGGAGGTAGTGGCCTCCTTTTGGGGCGGCAGATGAAATTGTGGAGAGTTTTTTTTTTTTTTTTTTGCTGCTGCAAACAAGGCAATAGCGCCTGATGACAGCTGCCGCAATCAAGACGAGAGGAGAGTACGGCTGGGAAAACTCCTCAAAGGCACAAATCACCGCAGGGAGGCTATCAGGGCTGCCGGCAATCACTATAATGACAACGTGGCGTGACATGATAGTTACGGCACTCAAAGAAAATAATTTGCCCGGGTTGGGAAGGAGGTTGGCGGGTGGGCTGCTCCTTAAATGGCGCCTTGTGAGTCATGTGCGACAGGGTGTGTGTTTTACCTGAAGGTTGACCGTAAACTTGGTCACCGTCATTAAGGCTGCGGTGATGAACTGTCCATGCTGGAAAGTTCTACTCGGAGCAATCTGTGTTTTGGTTTCCCTCTCTTCAGATTTCTAAACGTGCCCAAAAGTAGTACGGCTTCATTATTTCGGTCGATTTTACATCTTGACAATCAAAAAGGCTAAGAGTGAATTCAACTCAACTGCTTGGGGCTATAACCTGAAGCTGTCACTCATCTGGTCTCGAAGACTTAAAAAAAAAACTCTTCAAATGAGAAAGTACGTCCACTGACCTGACATCTTTCATTTCTTAACATGAGACTTGAAGCTTGTTTGAAGTTACTTATAGGAGCCAATGAGAACCAAGTCAGTGAGGTGAGGAATTTGAACCATCTCGCCTACAATAAAATTTTCCCATTTAACCACTTGCTCATACTTCTCACCGCTGAATGATGACACAACAAGCTAGTAGCATGTTAGGAAGTCGCTGAGTGACACATTTAGTACGCGGGCACACTTTTGGTAAAATGATACATTGTGGATAAATGTGAATCAGCTGAGGGAAATTGCAGGGGTCAGAGGTCGGATGATGAGAAAGCACAAAACCATTGCGAGGGGCTTTGCAAACTATTTTACAGCAAACAAGTAGATCAAGATGTGATTTATTTTACGATCACTCCAATTGTAAAGTTATCACCCAAAATATATATTTTTAAATAATAATTATAATTATAAAAATTATTATCATTAATAATAATAATAATAATTATTATTAAATAATAAAATAATAATTTTTGAATGCATACCTTCACAAAAAATAATTAAATAAAATTGCTCACCCTTTACATTCTGACAACGCATGAATCATTGCAATGCAACACAGTCGCCGCCATGCATGTAATGACAGGTTTTTATTTGGAAATTAATTCCTAATCTAATCTATACAGCCATATTAATAACTGTTATAAAGCACACCGAGTCATGAATTAATCAAGGATTGGCAATTAGTGTAAAATTTAAATGCATGTTGTAAAGCCACATTGAGTGTCTGGCACTAGACGGAGGTGCCAAGCCATCGCTGTACTAATTAGTTTGCAATTATGTTTAATAAGTTCTGGGGAAGCCAGTCATCTTCCAGTCCGGGCGCTGACTCTGCTCTGCTCGACTGGAACCGAGTCAGGATCACATTTTTTTTTGTGGGCGGGGCTAACTCAGATTTGCTGAGTATGCGTTTTCTTGGACCGGCACTTTTTTACAAAGCATTCAAAAAACAAAACAGCTCGTCCCCTCCCGGTCCTGAGGTGCTGTGTGCGGACCTAACAGCATGTTTGGGT
The DNA here is from genome assembly GCF_024217435.2 of Syngnathus scovelli. Classification (NCBI taxonomy): domain Eukaryota; kingdom Metazoa; phylum Chordata; class Actinopteri; order Syngnathiformes; family Syngnathidae; genus Syngnathus; species Syngnathus scovelli. Next base: position 3,567,583 of record NC_090848.1, read on the forward strand.
TGCGGATTTTGGCTCATCCACACCGCTGGAGCAATCTGCACCGCTGTGGTGCCATTTGGACAAGCGCCTGACACCCTCCGTGTTAACAAGACTAATCAGTGCCTGCACCAAGCCCGCCTATAGCACAGCAGTGATACGACTTTCCCCAAACTATCCCCAGCCCACACATCATACACGTTAATGAGCAGGGGAAACCCAATCAATAAAGAAAAATTGATCAGCATCGCTAGGTGACGGCGCGCCATCGATTGGGCTAGCCCCGGCTTGTAATGCCTAATTAGCCGCGTCACACACACACAAGCTAGCAGGTGCAGCGCAAACAAAACTGTTTAATTTAGAGCCGCTCGCCAGGCTGTGCCTCATTTCGCCGGGAACTCTGGTTCATTTGCAACGGTGGTGCCGTGTAGCCACACTCCATATGTTTTCATTAATATCAATTGTGTGATGTCAATATTAAGCCTCGGCCGAGTCCCTGAGAAAGGGACCTGTAAATTCAATTTAAAGGCAGCCTTTACTGTACTCATGGAGATTGTAAGATGGTTATATCCAGCAGAGCTTCATGAGGCAATTTCACCTCCGTTAAAAACAAACAAATAACCTTATTTGTTGTGTTGGTAAGACGGAGAACTTCTAGTAGAGGTCACAGATATTAGCTGTACCCAGATCGGCTATTGTTCCGTCCTTGGTGGTGCTGTTGCAGTACGAATGGATGGAGATATTTCCTAGAATAAAACCAAGTGGGGTCCTCAAACGCTCCATTTGGATTCTTTCAATGTGTCGGGAAGAAAATGAGCAGAGCCAAGATCTTCCATTCAATGGTTTTCATAGAAGGCTAGCCTTAAAGGTGAGGTTATGGAAGTGTGGCATCAGTCAGCAAACATACGTATGATTGATGAAGAGGAGGAGGCAAGTTTCCCAATGTAGATTGGCTGTCATTCAACACATTGAAAGGACTGATTGCCGTAATGACAGTCATAGAAGGACCCAATGACACCCTGCAAGATAGCACTGGGAAAATAACAGAAGCTTTATCCCCCTTTGCTAAAGGTGCTTATTTTGTCCGACAGCAAGTTCCCTGCGATCAAGTATGTTTTTAATTTTCTCGCCACTTTAGTTTTTCATCTCTACGGGTTGATGGTGTGCAAAGGCAGCTGGATTTAAAAGCACAGAGAGATCCTCCCGCAAGGTCTTGTCGGTATTTTTTTTTTAAACTTGCTCATCTCCAATTTTCCATCTGAATGTTACTAATTCCAAAAGCTTATTTTTATTTGCTGAGTCAAGATTTGTTAGGGTAAAATAACATTAGATGGATTTGACTGATGGACGGATGGACGGACAGACAGATAGAATTATATCATACGATTAAACCTAAATTTACTTATGATCAAAAGAAAAAAAATCATGTCAATGTAAAGCAAAGAAAAATTTAACATTGTTCCATATTGAGGATTGATAAGAATTATAGAATCCAAATGAGGGAATACAAAAATCTGCTAGCTGTTCAAAAACTGAAACTGCTATAATGCGCTAAAGCTAGCTTACAAAAATACAACGTTAAAGGAGAGTAAGACATTTTCTAATTTTAGCCGCAGATTAGCTTCTTGTCATTGGGTATCTACATATATCATTCACCCTTCTGCTAATATTACTCACATGTGAGAGGATTTTGTTTTATTCGGAAAAAAAAAAGTTATAAAGCTAACGTTAGCTTAAAACCTTTGTCCGCAAATGCAACAGACCTCAGATATAATCATTCATGGTATGCTTGAAGACATCCTGTGTAAACCAAAAACATTTTAGATTCTTCAATTGAACGGAAATGAAATGCTTTGCCTTGTTTTGTCGAAAGCGGAAGATGGTTAGCATAATCCGCTGTGTCGGATTTGAAAAAAAGTTGCGTAAAAGCTGCAGAGCACAGCATTCGTAAAACCGTACTCAACTCTCGCCCTTCCCAGATAATGTTGTCGAGGTCACGTCGCTTTACTCAAATTGCACACACCTGACAAGTCACAAAAACGGGCACCGTGACGTCCGTTTACATATCCGCCGTACGGGCCCCCGTGTTTGTTTTCACCGCCGCAAACGGGAGTAGCGACGGTGAAAAGGTTGGCGCTCAGTGTCGGCGGACCTCTAATTTGTTCCGCCACGGCAGCGGCGGGCTAATGCGGCGCACCTGCTATCGCTGTACCGTCATTAGCCGGTGCAGAGCGGCAAAAAAGGTCAAACATAAACAGGGAGATCACAACGACAGGAAGGCAAAGAAGAAAAAGCTGCTGTGTGTGAGGGGGAGAGAGAGGACTACTAATGTGGGGATGATGAGTGGGCGTGAGCTGCCCAGGCGGCGAGTGAAGCATGATGGGAACACTTCACGCAGCCGGGACGCTTGCCTCTGATCTTGGTAAACAAGCCTCAGTGCAATGGGAGGGGGGGGGGGGGGGGGGGAGGGAGGGGGAGGATGACTGCGAATGTAGCAAACAAACAGCGGCGAGGCAGATGCGCCACCGTTTACTTCCATTAACGCCGACGCGAAGCAAAAAAATGCTGAGACGGCACGATTCATCATCCATCTTGGAAATGCATCTGCATGGAGGAGCAAAACTCGGGCAGATATTTCTTTTGGCAAAAAGTATTCAGCCACGCCCCGAATTAATTCAATAAAAAAGTCAAGATATGAAATTGTGGGGAGAAATTCGAAAGCCCTGATCTGAACCTAGAAATCGTAAACCATCATCGGTGATCTCTGTCCTTCCCAAATGCTCCTCTGGATGAGTGGAGCCAAATTGGAAATCCCAAATAACGAAACACATTGCAGCGCATCGGAAACTTTTGGTAAACATTAGCCGCTTTTATTTGTCTGTTTACGTAAGCGCAGAGCAGGTATCTGTGATTAAAAGCGCAATGCTAATGTTGGATCTTTAAGAAACAAGAGCTCATTCCAAGACGGCAATTGTACCCAGAGGAGCTTTTGCAGATTTACTTTGGAATGTTATTTTGCTTTCTTTCGACCGAGGCTGCTGCCATGACAACGGGATTGCATCTCGGCACGATTTTTCCGGCGTCCAATCGTGTCAAAATGTCACGCAGCTACGCTAGCAAATAAAATGAGAAGCTAAGCTAAGTTTGGGACAGCAAAATCTATTGGTCACATGACCTTTGATGGGGTTGACTGCCTTATGACATTTTATATCTGGTGACAATCCGCGCTAATTACCCCCTAAAACTCACGTGCACCTGTGATTAACGAGCGCTGTATTCGCAAACGTTGAACAAGATAAATATGACAGAGACAGCCACAATTACGTTGTCTCTTTAAGCTACATTAACTCTCGCCGCTATTACCCACTGAAAGGCGCTCATTGGCTTGGAGGGACTGTTAAAGGAAATTAAAAGGAGGACTATACGCTTTGTTGTGATGCAAGATTGGGAATTCATTTCGATTAGATGCTGCGATGCTACTTTTGAAGGCACGGGGGAATGTGAGGCCGCAATGCACGGAGGACGACAATGTTAGACAACATGTTAGAGATGCTAAGGCTAGCACTAACAACATGTACTGGCATTATTACTGTAAAATAAATATTGCAGGAATTAAAATGCCTTCCCGCAGAAGAATTTTATTTAAAAAATAAGTACTGAATATAATACAAATATACATTACATATGTCCAACTAGCCGACCCGTCAGTCCGTCATTATCAGTCCATCAATATTTCAGCCCGGACCAGTCTGTCAGTCATCGTCAGTCCATCATTGTTATTTTAATTGCAATTCAGTCAGAAATAAAATAAAATTGAACTAAATTAAATTAAATTAAAAAAAAATGTCAGTAGAAAAAATGGTTTACCAGGCGAAGTTTTGCATTGGCATTATGAAAAAAAAATTAACCAAGCACTGCAGATATCATAAAATGATAGAATATGACTAATCAATGTTAACTTACTTTATTTTCAATCATATTGGTATAAATGTGGAAAAAAGCCTTAAAAAAACCCAAAAAACAACGTAATGTTAAGGCAACACCCGTCGTCCTCTTCTCCCATCACTCCAAACTGCCCACTTATCAAATTGAGGTTGAGCAGGGGAAAGGGGGTCTATGCCTCGTGCACTAAAATGTTAGCTGTGGCTTTCATAAAAAAAAAGCAAAAACAGTAATTGCGCTTCTGTGCGGTGTGTCAGCAGTGCCAAGACACTTATGGAAAAAATCCAAACAAGTGGCTGTTTACAAGTAGCCGCAAACACATTAACGCCAAGGTGGGCAGAGACTTGTTAGCTCACCAGCTGTGTCCTTCTCACAATGTTGCATTTGTAACAAGTTGAATTTACGACCTGATGTTTGACCACTACCAATTCGTGGCCAGCAAAAACAACCTTACTACTTTTGTACTTTTATTCCAGTTTTATCTCAGCAGCCACTGGACAGCATCAGTTAAGCTAAAGCAAGTCCTATTAGTGAGCTAAGGGCGGCTCTCCAGGGTGAAAATCCAGCAAGGTTTGAATTAGCTTCGTTATGTCAGTCTAGGTTTCCGCAGAAAGGCAAGGATGAGAGGCAACGTTGGAGCGAACGAACGCGTAAATCTTCACAGCGCCGACATGCAAGCACGGATAAGGGAGGGTGACGAGCGGGTGACGGCGAGCGGCTAGCTTGAACGAACGCGGCGGATTTGCATGGCTCTCTTAATGCACTGATTATGACAGCAAAAGGGGAAAGTGCACTGGAAATTGGGGAGTGGAAATTACCTGCGTTATAGCCGCTCGCCATCTTACAAATGAATACCGTTAAGCTTCGGCATATAAATGAGTCTGTCGGCTTTTGCTCGGGAGCGGAGAAGGAGGAAGCAATCGCTTTTGTTTTCATGTGGAGGTGTACACGCACATTAAAAGGTGTTTGAGTGTAGAACTGCAGGCGTGTGTGTAGCCGGCTGAAATTATGCAAGCGGGCAACAATGAGCAAATTGAACCTCCGCATGCTGACACACAACCGTGTGCAAGCATGCACACACACACACACGCAGTCCAAGGTCAGGCTCAAAGACAAGGCAGTTGGGGGGGGGCGAGCAGTGGGTGGGAGTGAAAAACAGATCATGATAAATTGGCTCACATTTTACAAAACGTTGCCCTTAATGCACCGTGGCTAGCGTGTAGCGCCGGCTCCGGCTCGGGCCCGCTTTAATAGCGGCATTTGTGATGTATGGAAACCAGGCGCTGGCACTAATTGTGCAATTACAAAGAAGAAGCCGGTTATGGCAGCTCAGCTTCGAGATGACTGGAGCTACCTGGTTAATCCAGGCTCCGTATTGCGGGCCTGCATCACTCCAGTTCACTCAGAGGTGGAGGGGAGTGTGCCAGTTTCACAAAACCCCCACAGAGTAGACCAAATCGGGGAGGAGGGCACTCCAGTAAAACGGAGCGAGATGGAGGAAAACGGAGGGAGGGGAAGGAAGGCAGAATTTGTCTTGCGCGTGGATGAAAGGACAATTTATTAGAAGCTGTTCAGGGAGACGGAATATTTTTGCCCCGGCGCTTTACCGACTGTCCGGATGAGAAATGAGAGCGTATTAGCGGCCGTGCTTGGGCCTGAGCACGAGCCTACCGAGACAACAAGCCGGCTTAACATCCCTGGGGGTCGTGTATCAGGGGTCCTGCAGTATAGGTGCAAGATGGTGCCACTGTTGTCTTAATCGTCCTGATTTCCAAAAGGGATTAAAGTGTCGTGACAAAAAGTTCCTTTGAATCTCTGTTTTTGATCCATTGCTCTGACATCCGGTGGGCCGGCGTCCTTTAGGGCCCGTGCGATGCTATTTTGATTATTAGCTAACTTGATTTTAACTCGAGACCTGCTTATAATTTAGCGCTAGCTTACAGCCGGGTGTGGTCAGGAATCATGTTTGATTGTAAATTTGAACAGAATCTAAGCAGACATATAGATACAATGTTTTTCAGCAAAGGGCGCTGCAAAATTACGAGTTAACAAAATAATACAAACGTCAGCAAAAAGACTTACATGAAAGAAAACATCGGAAAACACAAACAAAAGAATTCAGCCTTACCGGAATTAAGGAGGTGCACAATTGACATGAGGTCATCCTGACTGAACACAAGAGGAAATCCAAAACAATAAATAAATAAAGAATCACGATTAGAGATGAGTACACCATTGACCGGGAATACTAGCAAACAGTTAGTTTTCTTCGCGCCAGCGTTTAAATAGTCAGCTAATTGGGCTGTCGCACAGGTGTGTGCCGGAAGCTCCGCCCATCACCTGACTCAGGTCCTGGAAGAGTACTGGGGAGAGCAAATGTTCATGACACTAACTTTAGAATACAACATTTGATTTTTGTAGTCAATTTTAGTCGTATCCATTATTTTCACACTACATAGGAGGCAAAAAACATGCCTGAAAAGTTTATCATATCATCAACAGATCTTTAATACAAGCAGGAACAAACCGAATTAAAATGTTTTTTTTTTTTTAATTGTGAAGAATTAAGCTATTTTTTGCTCATTGGGGTTTTTAAATATGATTTAAATGAATGGGACACAAATCGCAGATGATTTTTTTGGGTTTATTTCAGTCTAGACTTGTTGGTAAGTAAAAGTCCGCTCAGCCATCTTTGCATATATCGTCGTTATGGTAAGAGAAATCAGTCGAGGCAAGCGTTAAGGAGATGAGCATCTCCATGCATCACCCGCCAAAGCACACTTCCTTTTTATCTCCCGTTTCAGTGAGCAGCGAGCCCGACTGGCGTGACCTCTGTCGGGCAGCGCATTAATTTCGCCTCGTCGTTTCTATGGCGTCGATTAATAAAAAGTGACTGGATTTCCTGCAAATGAACATGCGCTGATAAATGGGAGCACGAGCCTAATTGCTTGGCAAATTAAGAGCTCACAATAGTGACGAGGAAGTGCGCCGCTTTTAATATTTAAAAACTCATTAGGTGTGGGAAAAGTCTCGCTTAGTTGGGCCTGGAGGTTTTCTTAATGGCCATTTGAAATGTCACTGAGCGTTTTGGGTTAGAGGTGACGCCGCTGATCGGATGAGAAGCGCGACAAAGTACACAGATGTGTTTAACACCACAATATAGCCTGGGTAAAAAAAAAAATATATATATATAAATAGCATTGCAAATATTGCATTGCAAATATTATAAATAAATATATAAATAAAATATTTTAAATATATATATATTTTTTTATTTATTTTATACATTTATTTATAATATTTGCAATGCAGCAATTGCTCCACCGATATCATCTTCATTATTATTGCGCAATAACGTGACACAAACACAGAGGTGGCAAATTGAGCAAGTTGAGTGGACGCTCGGATTACGGTGATGGATTGCTTTGGGTGATTTCTCTTTATTATGACTAGCCAAGATCAATATTTTAACACTTTGTCTACGGCCCTGGGTGGAGTGC